>NC_090285.1:53724166-54349722 GCF_037392515.1 Haliotis asinina | reverse complement strand
AGAACCACTAAGAGAACTCTAATATACAACAAGCCGTTTGTAAACTGCTTGAATATTATTGTAAAGCGACTCAGGCCAGAATCAACTGCCATAATAAGAGGTGCTACTTGGTGGTAATTTAATACTTTCACAATTAATACTTGTGCGAATTCTCGTAACCGATCTTGGTTCTGATTTAGCTGCTTGGGAAATATTCAACAGAAACAAAATAGCAGATGTTTTTGAGGCTTTAGTGAATGGCCTAAAAACATCATTATTGTGATTGGAGTCAGTGAGTTAAAATCTAAGTCACTTTGGCAATATTTCAGTCACATCGTGACTAAAACAATATACAGATTATTAATACTGAAAATTGATACTATTCTGTCATCGAAGGACAGTAGAATATGACAGATATCCATGTAAAACTAGTAATTGAATCTAAAACATTTTAGCTATAAGGGACAACACTGTGATTGGACAAGAAACTGTGGGATGATGAATATACAGTTACAAGCACTTCAACTAATGTCGGCAGTGGTCTTCGCTAAGAAATACTTTCTCGTGTATTGACCGGGATATATCGGCACAACACTTTACGGTTAAACACTGCTATGGAATTATCAGAACAAAATATTTTGAACTACCATTTGCGATGACGGAGCTTAATGATTTTTCTCTAGACCTCAAGTGGTAGTATGCTTGGACGAATGTCTGTATATGAAACAAGCAGCAGAAAACATTCTGATGTTGAAAATGACTCATAATATTTTCAACACATGAAAAACTCTGCCTACTTTTGTTTATCGAAATGAAACTGACAGTGTCCTAGCATGCATATACATTCCTTTATCTTTTGCGAAATATTGTCTTCAATACAGTCTAAGTAAACTATCCTGTTTATAGATTTGTTTGGTATTTCAATACCATCTATTACACCTCATGTATTCTTTCAAACCAATCTAAATAATTATGTGACTAAATTTTCTAAAACAAATCAATCCAAGACTTCTTTACACACAGAAAGTCACAAATTTTCACATGGACTGAAACTGATTGTGCAAGCATTTTTCATCTTCCCTTTCATCATCTTCCCGTTGAATACCTTCCCTCTAGTATGGTGATCTACATATTAACTCACTCACTCACTCTTCCCTCTCAGCCACTGCAAATCAGTACTGAGAGCATGCATTGGCAAAAATGTAAACCAGTAAAGTGTCGTAATTTTTCCTTTAAAGAGATATTCAAATGAAAACTAACAGTGTTAAAAAGATCCTCAACTGTTTTTATAGTAAAGTATTTATCCCTTATGACGGAGAACTCAACACAGTCAAGCAGGACATGCTTTGTATCACAAGGGATACAAAACGGAGGATCCTCACCTTCTAACAGGTATGCATGGGTATATCTTGTATGGCAAATACGACATCGTCGCATGATGATCTCTTCAAATCTGGACTGACAGCCCAAGTAGGTCTAACCAATATAGGGGTTTATTTCATGTAATTTATTGAAACCAACTTGGATGTACCAATAACAAAAGTCCAGGTTTAGATGGATTCCCTATCGAATTCTTTAAATTTTCCTGGAAACATTTAAAATTTGGATCCACCGATATATAACAGAAACTTTCAACCATAATTCTATGACTATCACAATGAATATAGGTGTCATTACATGTATCCCGAAACCAGGCAAAGATAGAAAGTTTCTGAAGAATTGGCGACCCATATCCCTCTTAAATGCATTGTATAAAGTTATAAGTACTTGTATAACAAACAGGATTAAAAAAACATTGAATGTTCTCATAGACGAAAATCAAACTTGATTCATTCCTGGAAGATGTATTTCGGAAAATATCAGACTTCTCTAAGACATTTTGTTTGAAACTAATAGGCAAAACATAAAAGGTTTACTCATTTTAATCGATTTTGAAAAAGCGTTCGACACCGTGTCAAAAACATTCATTAAGATGGTCCTGGATAAGTTCGGGTTTGGACGAACATTCAAAAATGGGTTAACATACTGATTTCTAATGCATCTTCGTGTATGATACAAAATGGTCATTTATCAGAGTTTTTCGATAAAGATAGAAGATGTAGACAGGGTGATCCAATATCTCCATATTTATTCTTATTGGTAGCAGAAATACAAGGAATAATGATCAGAAACAACAACAAAATAAAAGGAATTGTGTTAAACGACATTGAACATACTATTGGTCAATACGCAGACGACACTGAATTGTTTTTGGACGGATCCGAAAGTTCTCTTAATGAAGCTATGAGAACTTTTCTCTCTTTTTATAAAATGTGAGGTTTGAAAATAAATATAGACAAAACGAAAGCAATATGGATAAATGCAATGACAGGTAGTCAAACAGTTTTGTCTCACGATTATAAGCTAGATTGGCATAACGGGAACTTTGACGTACTGGGAATCAAATTAAATGTTCATTCAGAAAACCTATGGGTAATCAATGCAAAGAAGAGACTTGAAAAAAAAAAATATGTAATTGGAGAAGACGTAATTTAACGTTGATTGGAAAAATAGCCGTCGTAAAAACTTTAGCTTTATCCACGATGGTCCACATCTTCTCATCTCTCCCTAATCCCCCTAAAACATTTATCACTGAATGAAACAGATTGTTCTTCAAGTTTATATGGAATGACAAAACTGACAAAATAAAACGAACTAATTTAGTGAGAACGTACGAAGAAGGTGGTCTTAGAATGGTCGATGTAAAAACCTTTGTCGACTCGTTAAAACTTTCATGCTTGAAGAGATATATCTCTAATTCTAAGAGCTATGATCTTGCTGGTTTCCCTTTGCAAAACCTTCTTTTCCTAGGAGCCAATATTTCTACACACTATAAAGTCAAAAGTCCATTTTGGAAAGACTCTCTTGATGCTTGGCATAGATATATTAAAAGATATGCGTGTAATAATAACGCCTTAGTATACCCAAACAATGGAAAGACGTGATACGAACAAAAACAATTTGAATATATTGAAGTTATCTATGTGTTCTCCTTGGAACGATTTGATCAAACCTAGTAAAGCCTTAAGGATATTTTACGATAATCTCATATCTGACTATAACATGCCTAACGTGTGTCTCAAATGGAACGGGGAACTAAGTGAGTCGCTGAATTGGAAAAGCATATTTTCACAGTATAGACAATCCACGAAAGACCCGAAACGTTTAGATTTTCAATATAAATTTTTACACAGAGCCATTTACACTAAGCGAGAGCTACTAAGAATGAAATTGGTAGACAATGACCTATGTACATCATGTGGCTCAGCTAGCGAGCATATTTACCATGTATATCTTGAATGCCCAATCGTCAAAATGTTCTGGGCTGAATTTAACAATTTCACAACCCAGTTTCTTGGCAAAACGTACGAAACATCAAACCACGATATTTTATTCTGTTGCAGTGGAAACCATTTACTCAACCACATGGTTCTATTAGCAAAGCGCCACATTTTCGTTATGAATATAAGAGGACACAAACCCAGCTTCACTATCTACAGAGCATTATTAAAGGACGTTTATGAGACAGAGAAATTTATCAATAAGAAAAACGTCAACATGAAACACTTTTATAGAAAATGGAATGTCGTTGCTGGAATCGTGTAACTAGAAAAGGGCCTCTTGTATTTGCTGTATCATCTATGTATCAGCTATACTGTTCAATCCAGATATTTCCAATACGAAACATATTGTACTGTCTGCCCGTCTACTATGCGATCTGTTACATTATATTATACCCATAAATCCCGTTGAACTGTAACCAAGTAAAGTGAATAAAAAATATCTAAAAAACAACAACAAAAAACAACAAAAAAAACCAAAAAAAAACAAAACCAAAACAACAACTTGGGTGTACCACGTCGTTTGCATAAGATCACGGATGTAAGTTCTAATGCTAGCTTTGTAATCAGAGTATGGAATAAGAAGTGGTGTCAGAGATTTGTTGAGTGATGCCTTGGTAGCAAGATCAGCCATCGTATTCCGAGAAACAAAAGACGATGTTATATTGGCCAGTAGCAAGATCATTATACAATTCAATAATTTCAATTAAAAGTGAACGTTTGAGAGAAATATAATAGCCCGCGGGCAAGAAAGTGAGTCTGAATAGATTATATACTGTTTGTGTTTAGAGTGTCTTTGAACATATTCAAGAGCCGTTGATATGGCGTTTGCTTCAGCTGTGAAAATAGAGCTGTTATCCGGTAATCTAGAAAATATTGTTCTGGATCCAATGACAGTGGCACAAGTAACTGCAACACCGTCCTATCTGTAAATAAGAATTTATAATTGCTACATTTATGGGGGCAGGTTTTAGTAAGACAGCTTCCTAGGTTTTACTTTTCCGAACTCTATATGAACATCAACATTCAAATGATATCGTTCAAGGTTAAGCTCACAATACAAATGTTTCCCGAAGCGGGGTTGGGACCGTAAATATCACATCCGTAGGCAGACACTCGAAGGCGATGGCGTTAAATTATCTACTTATAGTTACTGTCATTAAGTTGATTTTACGCGAGCTTCAGTTATTGTTATGTAGCTTCGTGAAATGATCGTCTACATTGTAATTACCCATCATTGACGGCATATATGTTAGAGAATAAACTTCTCCTCGGTTTTGGTAGACAGTGTAAAGCCATCGGGATCGGGAACCACCCCCCACCCCCTTTCCGGTTTTACATTGCCTACAAACCGCTGCAAAGCAGATTTGGTGCACTAACTTCGCTTTCTTCTGTATTTACTGTTGCTGGCTTTACTAAGAACCTCATTTTTACAAGCATCTTTCATCTTCTTTCTCAACACCAGTGAAGCAAGTGAATGACAACCATTTCGTTGGCATATTTTCAGTAACACATTTTATTGATATCACCCTCTTCGAATTAGCATAACGATGTACTTTCCCTCTGCAGACGACTTTGACTATATCTAGCTCGTTTTGCCCAGTAGGACCCTGAAAGCTTTCAATAAATTAAATGTGTGTGTCAGAGGTTCGGCATATGTTCAGTAAGACGTGTTATTGATATCACCGTTGTCTAATTAGCACAACAAGTTGAATACTTTCCCCTAGCAGACCACTTGGACTATATCCACGTTCGTTTCGGCCAGTAAGACCCTGACAGCTTTCAGATATATAAATTGTCCATTGGCGAAGTTATTTAGTGTGGACTACCAGCCGAGACTGATTCCAATGGAAGTCAGGGGCAAACTAAAAGTGAAAATAACATGAATGGGTCACTGAAAATCATTCATGACAGGACCCGTGAAGGTCCCGGGGTAGAATAGGCCTTCAGCAACCCATGCTTGCCATAAAAGGTGACTGTGCTTGTCGTAAGAGGCGACTAACGGGATCGGGTGGTCAGACTCACTGACTTGGTTGACATATGTCATCGGTTCCCAATTGCGCAGATCGATGCTCATGTTGTTGATCACTGGATTGTCTGGTCCAGACTCGATTATTTACAGACCGCCGCCATATAGCTGGAATATTGCTGAGAGTTGCGTAAAACTAAACTCACTCACTCACTCATTCATGACAGCATTCATTTGCAAAATTGTAAACCAATAAAGTGTGGAGGTTTGAACTGAAGCAACTGTGGCCTCATTTCAGTATGATGGTTCTGTGGTGTAGTGGTTATCACGTCTGCTTTACACGCAGAAGGTCGCGAGTTCGAACCTCGCCAGAACCTCTTTTTACAAGCTGTTGTTGTGATTATTTATTTTGTGTTCCTCTATCAAGCATTACCCTACCCGTTGCAAAGCAGATTTGGTGCACTTGATTCGTTTTCTTCTGTATTTAATGTTGCTGGCTTTACTAAGCAGCAACAAAATGTCCATCGTGTACTGAGTTCAGAGACAATGGAAAGACGACAAATCAGATGTAATCAGTGCCATTTGTTCAGTTTAAATGAAGGATTATAAATATGGAGATCGGATATATGAAGAAAATATAAGTTTGCGTTGGTGGGTCGGTTCTGTGGTGTAGTGGTTATCACGTCTGCTTTACACGCAGAAGGTCGCAAGTTCGAACCTCGCCAGAACCTCTGGTTACCTCCCTTGAATTGGAGGTGTATGGACGGATTTACGAGAGAGTGACAAGTTTTCTCGGAGATCGTCATTTAAAGGGACGTTTGAACTTGAAGTTGGTGCCCAAAGGTAGGATAACATTTACAATGTAATTGTATGTGAACCTGCCTCGTTAGCAAGCACTTAGGTGCGTGCTATATACGGTCGTTGAATTGTTGACATCTTGCTGACTGGAGACAAAATGGCCGACTCCTATTCAAAAAGAAAATATCAGAAGGATTGCACAATTGAAGTTCATGTAGGAGACAACAGAGTTGTAACCGCAAGCACGCTTTGCAATGTTTTGTTGGAGTATGTATCTGATGTGTGGGCATGTGTGTTGAAAGGCACAGATTGCTTTGATGTAACAGTCCCTGACAGCACCGAGGCAAGGATTCTTGCTGAAACAAATGACTTAGTTATAGAAGATCAGAAGATCTCATTCAGACTTCTTCAGAGTGACAGTGTAGTGGTGTCATTTCTTCGTCTCCCACCGTACATCGATGATGAAGAAATAGAAAAACTTCTCAGTAAGAGAGGAATAACTATGAAAAGTGACATCAAGCACAGAACTCTGAAAGGCACACACATTTTTAATGTTACAAGATATGTGAGGGTGGTATTTCCCCCTGAATGTAACTCATTACCGTATTCAATGGGGTTTAACACCCTGGATGGATACAGGTATTTTAGAGTTATACACAATAACCAAGAACGGTTATGCTTCAAGTGCAATTCTGGAGGTCACGTGGTGAAGGATTGTCCTAACACCAAATGTTATAAATGCAGTGGAAGTGGACACATTGCCAGAAATTGCAAAGCAGAAGAAAATCAGGAACGTAGTTGTCATATCTGTTTTCGTTCAATTGAAATCTGCAACTGTTTCTCCGATATAGAGGATGAGGAAAGGTTTAGCGATTCTGATTCAGATTTGGAGAGGGAGTTAGCCCCAACAAAATCCTGGGATGAGGTTCCTCTGGAACATATTTCCGCGTCAAAGGAGAATCATGGAGATAGAACAGAAGAAACCAAGAGAAACCAAAAAGAAGAGACAAAATTACAAGGAACTGAAAAAACGGCGAAGGAAGATAATACGCAAGTAATTCCATTTGCTGAGGATATTTCTGATTGCGAGAAGGAGGACAAGGACACCACAGACAAGAACGCTTTGCTTCAGGAAAGCCTGGACACAAGAGAAGAGGATAAAGACATTCAAAAACCAACCGGTGTATCATCTGCAAAGTGGAGCCTAAATTATCAGAGACTGTATTACAAAACAATGATTTGAAAAATAAAGTGAGAGAAAGTAAAAAAGACCAACAAAAGAAAAAGAAAGCAGAAAAGGTCAATGACAGAAGAGAATTATCAGGTGTGTTGGAAAATGTTATGGAAACTCCATAATGTTGTCTAGTAAGCATATATTTCTCTTTTCTGCAATGGTCACAATATGGTCATGGAATGTAAATGGACTCCGGGATATAGCCAAAATGCAAAATGTATTTGCACTAATTAGGAATTCTCAAGTCAATATTGCTTTTTTTGCAGGAAACTTTTTGGTCGGATGAATATATAGAAAAATATAAACATTTGTGGCCAGGAACTATTTTATATTCTAATGCAGAAAATGATAGAAGAGGTGTAGCTATATTAGTCTCAGATGGTTTTGAGCAAAATGTTAAGCTGCTTAGAAAAGATGAAGAAGGAAGATTAATAAAGGCTTCCCTAGCTATTGAAGATAGATCAGTTGCTTTATTAAACGTATATGCCCCAAATGAGAGTAAAGAGAGAATAGATTTTTTCAAGAATTTGACAACATGGATTGAGAAAGAACACATAATTTGTGCTGGGGATTTTAATGAGATATTAAATCCTTTACTTGATAAAGCCATCAACAATATATCGTTTAATATTCAAAGTAGCAATGTTTTAAACCATTTTCTCTCTGACAACAGCCTAGTTGATATATGGAGATATAAAAACTATGACAAAAAAGAATTTACCAGAATACAGTCTGTGTTAGGAAGTATGAAACAATCTAGAATTGATCTGATAATTGTTTCAAGAGATCTCATTACAAGTGCTGTAAATAGTTACATTAGATATTCCTCTGTGAGCGATCACAGTATAGTAGCCCTCAGATTGGACTTTTCTTCAGTAGAAAGAGGTCCTGGGGTATGGATTTTTAATAATCAGCTTCTGGAAGATTTCACATTCTACTTACGAATTATTGCATTAATAGAGGAGGCAAAACAACGCCCTTTACTTAAAACAGATCCATTGATATGGTGGGATAACTTGAAATACAAATTTAAAACATTTTCCAGATTTTATGCATCTAAGAAAAACAGGGAAGCAAAAGCTGATTATTATAAAATTCAAAATAAGCTTAGAATTGAAGATCATAAAATATCCTCCATTCCTGGCTATAAATCTACCGATTTACAATTATTGGAAAGTGAACTAGAGGTGTATGAGAATAATAAATGCAAGGGTGCTATTCTCAGGTCAAAAGCTCAGTGCACGCTGGAGTCAGATAGAAACACCACTTACTTTTTGAACCTTGAAAAAAGTAAACAACAGGCTAATTCAATAAAATCACTGTACAAGGAAGATGGTACTATAGCCAGGAATACAGAGGATATTTTAGATACTGCTCAGCAATTCTACTCATCCTTATTTACTGCTGAGCAATGTGATTTCGTAAAACAACAAAGTCTCATTGATAATATTGGGAAAAAACTTTCTGAAGAAGAAAGACAATCATGTGACGTACCTATTTCTCAGAGTGAGCTTACAAAATGCACTCAAAGGAATGAAAAAGAATAAATCACCGGGTCCGGACGGCCTAACTGTTGAGTTTTATTTAAAGTTTTGGAATATTTTATGTCCCTTCTTTTTAGAAGTTGTAGATGGTATATACAAAGAGCATAATCTTTCTCGCTCCATGAAAAAGAGTATTATTAGTTTATTTTATAAAAAGAAAGGTGACAAAAGGGACATTAAGTGTTACAGACCTATCTCATTGATTAATGTAGACTCTAAGCTCATTTGTAGAGTGTTGTCGTTGAGATTGAGAAATGTGATGGCTTCAGTTGTCTCCCCTGAACAATCTTGTTGCATACCAGGAAGAGACATAGCCAGTAACCTACATTCTGTTAGAGATGTCATTGATGTTGTCAGTAATCATAATGATGACTCCTATCTCATTAAAATAGATCAAGAAAAAGCCTTTGATAGGGTATCGCACCAATATTTATTTCAAATTCTTCGGAAATTTAACTTTGGAGATTTTTTCATTTCATGGATTAAGATCCTATATACTGATATAAAGAGTTCTGTGAAATGCAATGGTCATTTGACACCATACTTCACTTTAACTCGTGGAGTTAGGCAGGGGGATCCAATGAGCTCTATGCTATATGTGTTGGTGTCAGAGCCACTGAATTTAATAATAAAAAACAATCCTGATATTCATGGAATTAACATCAGTAATGATATTAATTCTTTGATATACCAACATGCTGATGACACAACAGTTACTGTCTCAGATGTTAACTCTGTCCTTGAAACATTTAGTACAGTTAACTTCTATTGTGAGGCAACGGGTGCAAAAATCAATGTTGAAAAATCGGAAATTTTGTTATTGGGTAAAACAAGGCTTAGAGATTTTTCAATCAACATTCCGGTTAAAGTGAAAAGAGATTGTATAGAAGTATTGGGCATTTATTTCGGCATCGACAAAGCGATGTGTGAAACTTTAAACTGGAGGAAGAAAATAGACAAAATACAAGCAGTGTTAAATTCATGGCTGCGTAGACAGTTAACCTTACAAGGCAGAGCCATTGTTATTAATATCCTTATGAGCTCTCGTTTGTGGTATATGTTCACTGTACTACCTGTTCCATATTGGGTGGAGAATAAATTTACACAAATGTTTAGAGACTTTTTATGGCATAACAAACCTGCCAAAATAGCACACGGTACATGCATTGGTGTTTGTTTAGATGGAGGTCTTAATATACCAGATTTACGTTTAAAAAAATATGCTTTAAGGCTGAAATTACTGAGAGCCTATGTCAATTGTCAGCTCCGTTGTATTTGGAAACAAACATTGGTATATTTTATGTCACATCTTCTGAAAATGAACTTAGGAATTGATGCTTTATCCCTTGAATATGATAAAGCCTATTTACAGAATATAAGTCCATTTTATGCAGAGTTACTGGCTGCATGGAATGAATTGAATGAAGGAAAAAGACCATTACTTAAAAAGGTAGATGATATCATGAATCAGCCAATATTTAAGAATCCATTGATTACATTCAATGGAAAAACTCTAATGTTTCAGTCATTTATTTCAAGTGGAATTATTTGCATCAAGCATATTTGTTTTGAAGTTATTCCAAAATTCATGTCTGGACACATTATTGTTAATATAATCCGTGACACCTTACCTGAGATGGATGTAAGTACCATACAACAATGTTATGGCATTATTTTATTAGCGCTTCCGTCAGAGTGGAAAAAGATCATTTTGTCAGAGGCTGCCACTAACTCCCCATCAAGAGACATAACATGCACTGTTCAAAACCAGGATCTGTCTGTTGATTTATTCACAACAAAATGTTGTTATGAAGTTCTCAGGAAAAAAACATTTCAAGGAACCAGTAGCTATCGCTTGGTGGAATCAGCTTGCACTGGATATTAATTGGAAAGATATTTGGATGAATGTATGGGAAAAAGATAAATCAACAGACTCCATACAGTTAGATTTTAAAATTGCACATAATATTGTTTTCACATATGATAAACTTCTAAAAATTGGACTGTCAAACACTGATGTTTGTCCAGTGTGTCACATACAAACAGAAGACATTTTACATCTGTTCGTCTTCTGCAAGGAGTTATCGCCCTTGCAAGACCTCATCATTGAAATGTTGACAGATGTGTGCCAGGTTCTTACCAGAAAAAAAGTTGTCGTCTAAAGCATTCATGGATATTGTATTCTCAATTTATCGTCTAGCTGTATTTAAAAGGAGGGTGATATTGAGCCAAAACATGATTTCATTTCACATGAAGGCATTTTTCAAATCATTGATAAGACGTCATTTTAGCCTGTTGTTATTTAAATATTCCAAAGCAAATCAATCACACATTTTCATTCAAAAATATGTCATGAGCAATACATTCATATCGTTGGATGGAAATGAGATTGTTCTACACTCACCGTTAGATTAGAATATTACATAATGCTTTATAAATACAGAGGTACTCAGATTAGCTACATTAAATATATTATACATTTATTCGGGTATATTTCTTCATTGTAACCTATAAAAAACTTCTGAACATTTCTATGAAAATATACTTCCTCTCTTTTCAATTGAAATGTTAGGCACTGCCACCCCAAATCTGTGATACATATTTTATTTATGAGGTGGTAGTGTAAGCACTGTCTGCGACTGTAATTCTACAATTTTGTGAATAAATATTTTAATGAAAAAAAAAAAAAATCACGTCTGCTTTACACGCAGAAGGTCGCGAGTTCGAACCTCGCCAGAACCTCATTTTTTTTTTACAAGCATCTTTCATCATCGATGCTCATGTTGTTGATCACTGGATTGTCCGGTCCAGACTCGATTATTTACTATATCTAGCTCGTTTTGCCCAGTAGGACCCTGAAAGTCAGGGACATTTGTCCAGTTTAAAATAATCATTAAAATTGTGTAGGCGTTTACATAAGAAGAAAATGTGATTCTGCCAAGGTATGTCGGTTCTGTGGTGTAGTGGTTATCACGTCTGCTTTACACGCACTGTCTGCGACTGTAATTCTACAATTTTGTGAATAAATATTTTAATGAAAAAAAAAAAAATCACGTCTGCTTTACACGCAGAAGGTCGCGAGTTCGAACCTCGCCAGAACCTCATTTTTTTTTTACAAGCATCTTTCATCATCGATGCTCATGTTGTTGATCACTGGATTGTCCGGTCCAGACTCGATTATTTACTATATCTAGCTCGTTTTGCCCAGTAGGACCCTGAAAGTCAGGGACATTTGTCCAGTTTAAAATAATCATTAAAATTGTGTAGGCGTTTACATAAGAAGAAAATGTGATTCTGCCAAGGTATGTCGGTTCTGTGGTGTAGTGGTTATCACGTCTTCTTTACACGCAGAAGGTCGCGAGTTCGAACCTCGCCAGAACCTCAATTTTTTTTACAAGCATCTTTCATCTTCTTTCTCAACACCAGTGAAGCAAGTGAATGACCCCCATTTCGTTGGCATATATTCAGTAACACATTTTATTGATATCACCCTCTTCGAATTAGCATAACGATGTACTTTCCCTCTGCAGACGACTTTGACTATATCTAGCTCGTTTTGCCCAGTAGGACCCTGAAAGCTTTCAATAAATTAAATGTGTGTGTCAGAGGTTATTTCTTGTGGACTACCAGCCGAGACAGATTCCAGTGGAAGTCACAGGCAAAATAAAAGTGGAAATGACATAAATGGGGGTTACTTGCTGCACTTGCTTCGTTTTCTCCTGCATTTACTATTGCTGGCTTCAGTAAACAGCAAGAGAATGCCCATCCTTCACTGTACGTGTTTAGAGATAATGGAAAGACGACAAACCAGATGTAGTCAGGGACATTTGTCCAGTTTAAAATAATCATTAAAATTGTGTAGACGTTTACATAAGAAGAAAATGTGATTCTGCCAAGGTATGTCGGTTCTGTGGTGTAGTGGTTATCACGTCTTCTTTACACGCAGAAGGTCGCGAGTTCGAACCTCGCCAGAACCTCATCTTTTTGCAAGCATATTTCGCCTTCTCTTTCAACCCCAAGAGAAGCAAATGAATGGTCCCCATTTCGTCGGCATATGTTCAGTAAGACGTGTTATTGATATCACCGTTGTCTAATTAGCACAACAAGTTGAATACTTTCCCCTAGCAGACCACTTGGACTATATCCACGTTCGTTTCGGCCAGTAAGACCCTGACAGCTTTCAGATATATAAATTGTCCATGGGCGAAGTTATTTAGTGTGGACTACCAGCCGAGACTGATTCCAATGGAAGTCAGGGGCAAACTAAAAGTGAAAATAACATGAATGGGTCACTGAAAATCATTCATGACAGGACCCGTGAAGGTCCCGGGGTAGAATAGGCCTTCAGCAACCCATGCTTGCCATAAAAGGTGACTGTGCATGTCATAAGAGGCGACTAACGGGATCGGGTGGTCAGACTCACTGACTTGGTTGACATATGTCATCGGTTCCCAATTGCGCAGATCGATGCTCATGTTGTTGATCACTGGATTGTCTGGTCCAGACTCGATTATTTACAGACCGCCGCCATATAGCTGGAATATTGCTGAGTGTTGCGTAAAACTAAACTCACCCACTCACTCACTCATTCATGACAGCATTCATTTGCAAAATTGTAAACCAATAAAGTGTCGAGGTTTGAACTGAAGCAACTGTGGCCTCATTACAGTATGACGGTTCTGTGGTGTAGTGGTTATCACGTCTGCTTTACAAGCAGAAGGTCGCGAGTTCGAACCTCGCCACAACCTCTTTTTACAAGCTGTTGTTGTGATTATTTATCTTGTGTTCCTCTATCAAGCATTACCCTACCCGTTGCAAAGCAGATTTGGTGCACTTGATTCGTTTTCTTCTGTATTTACTGTTGCTGGCTTTACTAAGCAGCAACAAAATGTCCATCGTGTACTGAGTTCAGAGACAATGGAAAGACGACAAATCAGATGTAATCAGTGACATTTGTTCAGTTTAAATGAAGGATTATAAATATGGAGATCGGATATATGAAGAAAATATAACTTTGCTTTGGTGGGTCGGTTCTGTGGTGTAGTGGTTATCACGTCTGCTTTACACGCAGAAGGTTGCGAGTTCGAACCTCGCCAGAACCTCATTCTTTTTTTTACAAGCATCTTTCATCTTCTTTCTCAACACCAGTGAAGCAAGTGAATGACCCCCATTTCGTTGGCATATATTCAGTAACACATTTTATTGATATCACCCTCTTCGAATTAGCATAACGATGTACTTTCCCTCTGCAGACGACTTTGACTATATCTAGCTCGTTTTGCCCAGTAGGACCCTGAAAGCTTTCAATAAATTAAATGTCTGTGTCAGAGGTTATTTCTTGTGGACTACTAGCCGAGACAGATTCCAGTGGAAGTCACAGGCAAAATAAAAGTGGAAATGACATAAATGGGGGTTACTTGCTGCACTTGCTTCGTTTTCTCCTGCATTTACTATTGCTGGCTTCAGTAAACAGCAAGAGAATGCCCATCCTTCACTGTACGTGTTTAGAGATAATGGAAAGACGACAAACCAGATGTAGTCAGGGACATTTGTCCAGTTTAAAATAATCATTAAAATTGTGTAGACGTTTACATAAGAAGAAAATGTGATTCTGCCAAGGTATGTCGGTTCTGTGGTGTAGTGGTTATCACGTCTTCTTTACACGCAGAAGGTCGCGAGTTCGAACCTCGCCAGAACCTCATCTTTTTGCAAGCATATTTCGCCTTCTCTTTCAACCCCAAGAGAAGCAAATGAATGGTCCCCATTTCGTCGGCATATGTTCAGTAAGACGTGTTATTGATATCACCGTTGTCTAATTAGCACAACAAGTTGAATACTTTCCCCTAGCAGACCACTTGGACTATATCCACGTTCGTTTCGGCCAGTAAGACCCTGACAGCTTTCAGATATATAAATTGTCCATGGGCGAAGTTATTTAGTGTGGACTACCAGCCGAGACTGATTCCAATGGAAGTCAGGGGCAAACTAAAAGTGAAAATAACATGAATGGGTCACTGAAAATCATTCATGACAGGACCCGTGAAGGTCCCGGGGTAGAATAGGCCTTCAGCAACCCATGCTTGCCATAAAAGGTGACTGTGCATGTCATAAGAGGCGACTAACGGGATCGGGTGGTCAGACTCACTGACTTGGTTGACATATGTCATCGGTTCCCAATTGCGCAGATCGATGCTCATGTTGTTGATCACTGGATTGTCTGGTCCAGACTCGATTATTTACAGACCGCCGCCATATAGCTGGAATATTGCTGAGTGTTGCGTAAAACTAAACTCACTCACTCACTCACTCATTCATGACAGCATTCATTTGCAAAATTGTAAACCAATAAAGTGTCGAGGTTTGAACTGAAGCAACTGTGGCCTCATTACAGTATGACGGTTCTGTGGTGTAGTGGTTATCACGTCTGCTTTACAAGCAGAAGGTCGCGAGTTCGAACCTCGCCACAACCTCTTTTTACAAGCTGTTGTTGTGATTATTTATCTTGTGTTCCTCTATCAAGCATTACCCTACCCGTTGCAAAGCAGATTTGGTGCACTTGATTCGTTTTCTTCTGTATTTACTGTTGCTGGCTTTACTAAGCAGCAACAAAATGTCCATCGTGTACTGAGTTCAGAGACAATGGAAAGACGACAAATCAGATGTAATCAGTGCCATTTGTTCAGTTTAAATGAAGGATTATAAATATGGAGATCGGATATATGAAGAAAATATAACTTTGCTTTGGTGGGTCGGTTCTGTGGTGTAGTGGTTATCACGTCTGCTTTACACGCAGAAGGTCGCGAGTTCGAACCTCGCCAGAACCTCATTTTTTTTTTACAAGCATCTTTCATCTTCTTTCTCAACACCAGTGAAGCAAGTGAATGACCCCCATTTCGTTGGCATATATTCAGTAACACATTTTATTGATATCACCCTCTTCGAATTAGCATAACGATGTACTTTCCCTCTGCAGACGACTTTGACTATATCTAGCTCGTTTTGCCCAGTAGGACCCTGAAAGCTTTCAATAAATTAAATGTGTGTGTCAGAGGTTATTTCTTGTGGACTACCAGCCGAGACAGATTCCAGTGGAAGTCACAGGCAAAATAAAAGTGGAAATGACATAAATGGGGGTTACTTGCTGCACTTGCTTCGTTTTCTCCTGCATTTACTATTGCTGGCTTCAGTAAACAGCAAGAGAATGCCCATCCTTCACTGTACGTGTTTAGAGATAATGGAAAGACGACAAACCAGATGTAGTCAGGGACATTTGTCCAGTTTAAAATAATCATTAAAATTGTGTAGGCGTTTACATAAGAAGAAAATGTGATTCTGCCAAGGTATGTCGGTTCTGTGGTGTAGTGGTTATCACGTCTTCTTTACACGCAGAAGGTCGCGAGTTCGAACCTCGCCAGAACCTCATCTTTTTGCAAGCATATTTCGCCTTCTCTTTCAACCCCAAGAGAAGCAAATGAATGGTCCCCATTTCGTCGGCATATGTTCAGTAAGACGTGTTATTGATATCACCGTTGTCTAATTAGCACAACAAGTTGAATACTTTCCCCTAGCAGACCACTTGGACTATATCCACGTTCGTTTCGGCCAGTAAGACCCTGACAGCTTTCAGATATATAAATTGTCCATGGGCGAAGTTATTTAGTGTGGACTACCAGCCGAGACTGATTCCAATGGAAGTCAGGGGCAAACTAAAAGTGAAAATAACATGAATGGGTCACTGAAAATCATTCATGACAGGACCCGTGAAGGTCCCGGGGTAGAATAGGCCTTCAGCAACCCATGCTTGCCATAAAAGGTGACTGTGCTTGTCGTAAGAGGCGACTAACGGGATCGGGTGGTCAGACTCACTGACTTGGTTGACATATGTCATCGGTTCCCAATTGCGCAGACCGATGCTCATGTTGTTGATCACTGGATTGTCTGGTCCAGACTCGATTATTTACAGACCGCCGCCATATAGCTGGAATATTGCTGAGTGTTGCGTAAAACTAAACTCACTCACTCATTCATGACAGCATTCATTTGCAAAATTGTAAACCAATAAAGTGTCGAGGTTTGAACTGAAGCAACTGTGGCCTCATTACAGTATGATGGTTCTGTGGTGTAGTGGTTATCACGTCTGCTTTACACGCAGAAGGTCGCGAGTTCGAACCTCGCCAGAACCTCTTTTTACAAGCTGTTGTTGTGATTATTTATCTTGTGTTCCTCTATCAAGCATTACCCTACCCGTTGCAAAGCAGATTTGGTGCACTTGATTCGTTTTCTTCTGTATTTAATGTTGCTGGCTTTACTAAGCAGCAACAAAATGTCCATCGTGTACTGAGTTCAGAGACAATGGAAAGACGACAAATCAGATGTAATCAGTGACATTTGTTCAGTTTAAATGAAGGATTATAAATATGGAGATCGGATATATGAAGAAAATATAACTTTGCTTTGGTGGGTCGGTTCTGTGGTGTAGTGGTTATCACGTCTGCTTTACACGCAGAAGGTCGCGAGTTCGAACCTCGCCAGAACCTCATTTTTTTTTTACAAGCATCTTTCATCTTCTTTCTCAACACCAGTGAAGCAAGTGAATGACCCCCATTTCGTTGGCATATATTCAGTAACACATTTTATTGATATCACCCTCTTCGAATTAGCATAACGATGTACTTTCCCTCTGCAGACGACTTTGACTATATCTAGCTCGTTTTGCCCAGTAGGACCCTGAAAGCTTTCAATAAATTAAATGTGTGTGTCAGAGGCTATTTCTTGTGGACTACCAGCCGAGACAGATTCCAGTGGAAGTCACAGGCAAAATAAAAGTGGAAATGACATAAATGGGGGTTACTTGCTGCACTTGCTTCGTTTTCTCCTGCATTTACTATTGCTGGCTTCAGTAAACAGCAAGAGAATGCCCATCCTTCACTGTACGTGTTTAGAGATAATGGAAAGACGACAAACCAGATGTAGTCAGGGACATTTGTCCAGTTTAAAATAATCATTAAAATTGTGTAGGCGTTTACATAAGAAGAAAATGTGATTCTGCCAAGGTATGTCGGTTCTGTGGTGTAGTGGTTATCACGTCTTCTTTACACGCAGAAGGTCGCGAGTTCGAACCTCGCCAGAACCTCATCTTTTTGCAAGCATATTTCGCCTTCTCTTTCAACCCCAAGAGAAGCAAATGAATGGTCCCCATTTCGTCGGCATATGTTCAGTAAGACGTGTTATTGATATCACCGTTGTCTAATTAGCACAACAAGTTGAATACTTTCCCCTAGCAGACCACTTGGACTATATCCACGTTCGTTTCGGCCAGTAAGACCCTGACAGCTTTCAGATATATAAATTGTCCATGGGCGAAGTTATTTAGTGTGGACTACCAGCCGAGACTGATTCCAATGGAAGTCAGGGGCAAACTAAAAGTGAAAATAACATGAATGGGTCACTGAAAATCATTCATGACAGGACCCGTGAAGGTCCCGGGGTAGAATAGGCCTTCAGCAACCCATGCTTGCCATAAAAGGTGACTGTGCTTGTCGTAAGAGGCGACTAACGGGATCGGGTGGTCAGACTCACTGACTTGGTTGACATATGTCATCGGTTCCCAATTGCGCAGATCGATGCTCATGTTGTTGATCACTGGATTGTCTGGTCCAGACTCGACTATTTACAGACCGCCGCCATATAGGTGGAATATTGCTGAGTGTTGCGTAAAACTAAACTCACTCACTCACTCACTCATTCATGACAGCATTCATTTGCAAAATTGTAAACCAATAAAGTGTCGAGGTTTGAACTGAAGCAACTGTGGCCTCATTACAGTATGATGGTTCTGTGGTGTAGTGGTTATCACGTCTGCTTTACACGCAGAAGGTCGCGAGTTCGAACCTCGCCAGAACCTCTTTTTACAAGCTGTTGTTGTGATTATTTATCTTGTGTTCCTCTATCAAGCATTACCCTACCCGTTGCAAAGCAGATTTGGTGCACTTGATTCGTTTTCTTCTGTATTTAATGTTGCTGGCTTTACTAAGCAGCAACAAAGTGTCCATCGTGTACTGAGTTCAGAGACAATGGAAAGACGACAAATCAGATGTAATCAGTGACATTTGTTCAGTTTAAATGAAGGATTATAAATATGGAGATCGGATATATGAAGAAAATATAACTTTGCTTTGGTGTGTCGGTTCTGTGGTGTAGTGGTTATCACGTCTGCTTTACACGCAGAAGGTCGCGAGTTCGAACCTCGCCAGAACCTCAATTTGTTTTACAAGCATCTTTCATCTTCTTTCTCAACACCAGTGAAGCAAGTGAATGACCCCCATTTCGTTGGCATATATTCAGTAACACATTTTATTGATATCACCCTCTTCGAATTAGCATAACGATGTACTTTCCCTCTGCAGACGACTTTGACTATATCTAGCTCGTTTTGCCCAGTAGGACCCTGAAAGCTTTCAATAAATTAAATGTGTGTGTCAGAGGTTATTTCTTGTGGACTACCAGCCGAGACAGATTCCAGTGGAAGTCACAGGCAAAATAAAAGTGGAAATGACATAAATGGGGGTTACTTGCTGCACTTGCTTCGTTTTCTCCTGCATTTACTATTGCTGGCTTCAGTAAACAGCAAGAGAATGCCCATCCTTCACTGTACGTGTTTAGAGATAATGGAAAGACGACAAACCAGATGTAGTCAGGGACATTTGTCCAGTTTAAAATAATCATTAAAATTGTGTAGGCGTTTACATAAGAAGAAAATGTGATTCTGCCAAGGTATGTCGGTTCTGTGGTGTAGTGGTTATCACGTCTGCTTTACACGCAGAAGGTCGCGAGTTCGAACCTCGCCAGAACCTCTTTTTACAAGCTGTTGTTGTGATTATTTATCTTGTGTTCCTCTATCAAGCATTACCCTACCCGTTGCAAAGCAGATTTGGTGCACTTGATTGGTTTTCTTCTGTATTTAATGTTGCTGGCTTTACTAAGCAGCAACAAAATGTCCATCGTGTACTGAGTTCAGAGACAATGGAAAGACGACAAATCAGATGTAATCAGTGACATTTGTTCAGTTTAAATGAAGGATTATAAATATGGAGATCGGATATATGAAGAAAATATAACTTTGCTTTGGTGCGTCGGTTCTGTGGTGTAGTGGTTATCACGTCTGCTTTACACGCAGAAGGTCGCGAGTTCGAACCTCGCCAAAACCTCATTTTTTTTTTACAAGCATCTTTCATCTTCTTTCTCAACACCAGTGAAGCAAGTGAATGACCCCCATTTCGTTGGCATATATTCAGTAACACATTTTATTGATATCACCCTCTTCGAATTAGCATAACGATGTACTTTCCCTCTGCAGACGACTTTGACTATATCTAGCTCGTTTTGCCCAGTAGGACCCTGAAAGCTTTCAATAAATTAAATGTGTGTGTCAGAGGCTATTTCTTGTGGACTACCAGCCGAGACAGATTCCAGTGGAAGTCACAGGCAAAATAAAAGTGGAAATGACATAAATGGGGGTTACTTGCTGCACTTGCTTCGTTTTCTCCTGCATTTACTATTGCTGGCTTCAGTAAACAGCAAGAGAATGCCCATCCTTCACTGTACGTGTTTAGAGATAATGGAAAGACGACAAACCAGATGTAGTCAGGGACATTTGTCCAGTTTAAAATAATCATTAAAATTGTGTAGGCGTTTACATAAGAAGAAAATGTGATTCTGCCAAGGTATGTCGGTTCTGTGGTGTAGTGGTTATCACGTCTGCTTTACACGCAGAAGGTCGCGAGTTCGAACCTCGCCAGAACCTCATCTTTTTGCAAGCATATTTCGCCTTCTCTTTCAACCCCAAGAGAAGCAAATGAATGGTCCCCATTTCGTCGGCATATGTTCAGTAAGACGTGTTATTGATATCACCGTTGTCTAATTAGCACAACAAGTTGAATACTTTCCCCTAGCAGACCACTTGGACTATATCCACGTTCGTTTCGGCCAGTAAGACCCTGACAGCTTTCAGATATATAAATTGTCCATGGGCGAAGTTATTTAGTGTGGACTACCAGCCGAGACTGATTCCAATGGAAGTCAGGGGCAAACTAAAAGTGAAAATAACATGAATGGGTCACTGAAAATCATTCATGACAGGACCCGTGAAGGTCCCGGGGTAGAATAGGCCTTCAGCAACCCATGCTTGCCATAAAAGGTGACTGTGCTTGTCGTAAGAGGCGACTAACGGGATCGGGTGGTCAGACTCACTGACTTGGTTGACATATGTCATCGGTTCCCAATTGCGCAGATCGATGCTCATGTTGTTGATCACTGGATTGTCTGGTCCAGACTCGATTATTTACAGACCGCCGCCATATAGGTGGAATATTGCTGAGTGTTGCGTAAAACTAAACTCACTCACTCACTCACTCATTCATGACAGCATTCATTTGCAAAATTGTAAACCAATAAAGTGTCGAGGTTTGAACTGAAGCAACTGTGGCCTCATTACAGTTTGATGGTTCTGTGGTGTAGTGGTTATCACGTCTGCTTTACACGCAGAAGGTCGCGAGTTCGAACCTCGCCAGAACCTCATTCTTTTTTACAAACATCTTTCATCTTCTTTCTCAACACCAGTGAAGCAAGTGAATGACCCCCATTTCGTTGGCATATATTCAGTAACACATTTTATTGATATCACCCTCTTCGAATTAGCATAACGATGTACTTTCCCTCTGCAGACGACTTTGACTATATCTAGCTCGTTTTGCCCAGTAGGACCCTGAAAGCTTTCAATAAATTAAATGTGTGTGTCAGAGGTTATTTCTTGTGGACTACCAGCCGAGACAGATTCCAGTGGAAGTCACAGGCAAAATAAAAGTGGAAATGACATAAATGGGGGTTACTTGCTGCACTTGCTTCGTTTTCTCCTGCATTTACTATTGCTGGCTTCAGTAAACAGCAAGAGAATGCCCATCCTTCACTGTACGTGTTTAGAGATAATGGAAAGACGACAAACCAGATGTAGTCAGGGACATTTGTCCAGTTTAAAATAATCATTAAAATTGTGTAGGCGTTTACATAAGAAGAAAATGTGATTCTGCCAAGGTATGTCGGTTCTGTGGTGTAGTGGTTATCACGTCTTCTTTACACGCAGAAGGTCGCGAGTTCGAACCTCGCCAGAACCTCATCTTTTTGCAAGCATATTTCGCCTTCTCTTTCAACCCCAAGAGAAGCAAATGAATGGTCCCCATTTCGTCGGCATATGTTCAGTAAGACGTGTTATTGATATCACCGTTGTCTAATTAGCACAACAAGTAGAATACTTTCCCCTAGCAGACCACTTGGACTATATCCACGTTCGTTTCGGCCAGTAAGACCCTGACAGCTTTCAGATATATAAATTGTCCATGGGCGAAGTTATTTAGTGTGGACTACCAGCCGAGACTGATTCCAATGGAAGTCAGGGGCAAACTAAAAGTGAAAATAACATGAATGGGTCACTGAAAATCATTCATGACAGGACCCGTGAAGGTCCCGGGGTAGAATAGGCCTTCAGCAACCCATGCTTGCCATAAAAGGTGACTGTGCTTGTCGTAAGAGGCGACTAACGGGATCGGGTGGTCAGACTCACTGACTTGGTTGACATATGTCATCGGTTCCCAATTGCGCAGATCGATGCTCATGTTGTTGATCACTGGATTGTCTGGTCCAGACTCGATTATTTACAGACCGCCGCCATATAGGTGGAATATTGCTGAGTGTTGCGTAAAACTAAACTCACTCACTCACTCACTCATTCATGACAGCATTCATTTGCAAAATTGTAAACCAATAAAGTGTCGAGGTTTGAACTGAAGCAACTGTGGCCTCATTACAGTTTGATGGTTCTGTGGTGTAGTGGTTATCACGTCTGCTTTACACGCAGAAGGTCGCGAGTTCGAACCTCGCCAGAACCTCATTCTTTTTTACAAACATCTTTCATCTTCTTTCTCAACACCAGTGAAGCAAGTGAATGACCCCCATTTCGTTGGCATATATTCAGTAACACATTTTATTGATATCACCCTCTTCGAATTAGCATAACGATGTACTTTCCCTCTGCAGACGACTTTGACTATATCTAGCTCGTTTTGCCCAGTAGGACCCTGAAAGCTTTCAATAAATTAAATGTGTGTGTCAGAGGTTATTTCTTGTGGACTACCAGCCGAGACAGATTCCAGTGGAAGTCACAGGCAAAATAAAAGTGGAAATGACATAAATGGGGGTTACTTGCTGCACTTGCTTCGTTTTCTCCTGCATTTACTATTGCTGGCTTCAGTAAACAGCAAGAGAATGCCCATCCTTCACTGTACGTGTTTAGAGATAATGGAAAGACGACAAACCAGATGTAGTCAGGGACATTTGTCCAGTTTAAAATAATCATTAAAATTGTGTAGGCGTTTACATAAGAAGAAAATGTGATTCTGCCAAGGTATGTCGGTTCTGTGGTGTAGTGGTTATCACGTCTTCTTTACACGCAGAAGGTCGCGAGTTCGAACCTCGCCAGAACCTCATCTTTTTGCAAGCATATTTCGCCTTCTCTTTCAACCCCAAGAGAAGCAAATGAATGGTCCCCATTTCGTCGGCATATGTTCAGTAAGACGTGTTATTGATATCACCGTTGTCTAATTAGCACAACAAGTTGAATACTTTCCCCTAGCAGACCACTTGGACTATATCCACGTTCGTTTCGGCCAGTAAGACCCTGACAGCTTTCAGATATATAAATTGTCCATGGGCGAAGTTATTTAGTGTGGACTACCAGCCGAGACTGATTCCAATGGAAGTCAGGGGCAAACTAAAAGTGAAAATAACATGAATGGGTCACTGAAAATCATTCATGACAGGACCCGTGAAGGTCCCGGGGTAGAATAGGCCTTCAGCAACCCATGCTTGCCATAAAAGGTGACTGTGCTTGTCGTAAGAGGCGACTAACGGGATCGGGTGGTCAGACTCACTGACTTGGTTGACATATGTCATCGGTTCCCAATTGCGCAGATCGATGCTCATGTTGTTGATCACTGGATTGTCTGGTCCAGACTCGATTATTTACAGACCGCCGCCATATAGGTGGAATATTGCTGAGTGTTGCGTAAAACTAAACTCACTCACTCACTCACTCATTCATGACAGCATTCATTTGCAAAATTGTAAACCAATAAAGTGTCGAGGTTTGAACTGAAGCAACTGTGGCCTCATTACAGTTTGATGGTTCTGTGGTGTAGTGGTTATCACGTCTGCTTTACACGCAGAAGGTCGCGAGTTCGAACCTCGCCAGAACCTCATTCTTTTTTACAAACATCTTTCATCTTCTTTCTCAACACCAGTGAAGCAAGTGAATGACCCCCATTTCGTTGGCATATATTCAGTAACACATTTTATTGATATCACCCTCTTCGAATTAGCATAACGATGTACTTTCCCTCTGCAGACGACTTTGACTATATCTAGCTCGTTTTGCCCAGTAGGACCCTGAAAGCTTTCAATAAATTAAATGTGTGTGTCAGAGGTTATTTCTTGTGGACTACCAGCCGAGACAGATTCCAGTGGAAGTCACAGGCAAAATAAAAGTGGAAATGACATAAATGGGGGTTACTTGCTGCACTTGCTTCGTTTTCTCCTGCATTTACTATTGCTGGCTTCAGTAAACAGCAAGAGAATGCCCATCCTTCACTGTACGTGTTTAGAGATAATGGAAAGACGACAAACCAGATGTAGTCAGGGACATTTGTCCAGTTTAAAATAATCATTAAAATTGTGTAGGCGTTTACATAAGAAGAAAATGTGATTCTGCCAAGGTATGTCGGTTCTGTGGTGTAGTGGTTATCACGTCTGCTTTACACGCAGAAGGTCGCGAGTTCGAACCTCGCCAGAACCTCATCTTTTTGCAAGCATATTTCGCCTTCTCTTTCAACCCCAAGAGAAGCAAATGAATGGTCCCCATTTCGTCGGCATATGTTCAGTAAGACGTGTTATTGATATCACCGTTGTCTAATTAGCACAACAAGTTGAATACTTTCCCCTAGCAGACCACTTGGACTATATCCACGTTCGTTTCGGCCAGTAAGACCCTGACAGCTTTCAGATATATAAATTGTCCATGGGCGAAGTTATTTAGTGTGGACTACCAGCCGAGACTGATTCCAATGGAAGTCAGGGGCAAACTAAAAGTGAAAATAACATGAATGGGTCACTGAAAATCATTCATGACAGGACCCGTGAAGGTCCCGGGGTAGAATAGGCCTTCAGCAACCCATGCTTGCCATAAAAGGTGACTGTGCTTGTCGTAAGAGGCGACTAACGGGATCGGGTGGTCAGACTCACTGACTTGGTTGACATATGTCATCGGTTCCCAATTGCGCAGATCGATGCTCATGTTGTTGATCACTGGATTGTCTGGTCCAGACTCGATTATTTACAGACCGCCGCCATATAGGTGGAATATTGCTGAGTGTTGCGTAAAACTAAACTCACTCACTCACTCACTCATTCATGACAGCATTCATTTGCAAAATTGTAAACCAATAAAGTGTCGAGGTTTGAACTGAAGCAACTGTGGCCTCATTACAGTATGATGGTTCTGTGGTGTAGTGGTTATCACGTCTGCTTTACACGCAGAAGGTCGCGAGTTCGAACCTCGCCAGAACCTCTTTTTACAAGCTGTTGTTGTGATTATTTATCTTGTGTTCCTCTATCAAGCATTACCCTACCCGTTGCAAAGCAGATTTGGTGCACTTGATTCGTTTTCTTCTGTATTTAATGTTGCTGGCTTTACTAAGCAGCAACAAAATGTCCATCGTGTACTGAGTTCAGAGACAATGGAAAGACGACAAATCAGATGTAATCAGTGACATTTGTTCAGTTTAAATGAAGGATTATAAATATGGAGATCGGATATATGAAGAAAATATAACTTTGCTTTGGTGCGTCGGTTCTGTGGTGTAGTGGTTATCACGTCTGCTTTACACGCAGAAGGTCGCGAGTTCGAACCTCGCCAGAACCTCAATTTGTTTTACAAGCATCTTTCATCTTCTTTCTCAACACCAGTGAAGCAAGTGAATGACCCCCATTTCGTTGGCATATATTCAGTAACACATTTTATTGATATCACCCTCTTCGAATTAGCATAACGATGTACTTTCCCTCTGCAGACGACTTTGACTATATCTAGCTCGTTTTGCCCAGTAGGACCCTGAAAGCTTTCAATAAATTAAATGTGTGTGTCAGAGGTTATTTCTTGTGGACTACCAGCCGAGACAGATTCCAGTGGAAGTCACAGGCAAAATAAAAGTGGAAATGACATAAATGGGGGTTACTTGCTGCACTTGCTTCGTTTTCTCCTGCATTTGCTATTGCTGGCTTCAGTAAACAGCAAGAGAATGCCCATCCTTCACTGTACGTGTTTAGAGATAATGGAAAGACGACAAACCAGATGTAGTCAGGGACATTTGTCCAGTTTAAAATAATCATTAAAATTGTGTAGGCGTTTACATAAGAAGAAAATGTGATTCTGCCAAGGTATGTCGGTTCTGTGGTGTAGTGGTTATCACGTCTGCTTTACACGCAGAAGGTCGCGAGTTCGAACCTCGCCAGAACCTCATCTTTTTGCAAGCATATTTCGCCTTCTCTTTCAACCCCAAGAGAAGCAAATGAATGGTCCCCATTTCGTCGGCATATGTTCAGTAAGACGTGTTATTGATATCACCGTTGTCTAATTAGCACAACAAGTTGAATACTTTCCCCTAGCAGACCACTTGGACTATATCCACGTTCGTTTCGGCCAGTAAGACCCTGACAGCTTTCAGATATATAAATTGTCCATGGGCGAAGTTATTTAGTGTGGACTACCAGCCGAGACTGATTCCAATGGAAGTCAGGGGCAAACTAAAAGTGAAAATAACATGAATGGGTCACTGAAAATCATTCATGACAGGACCCGTGAAGGTCCCGGGGTAGAATAGGCCTTCAGCAACCCATGCTTGCCATAAAAGGTGACTGTGCTTGTCGTAAGAGGCGACTAACGGGATCGGGTGGTCAGACTCACTGACTTGGTTGACATATGTCATCGGTTCCCAATTGCGCAGATCGATGCTCATGTTGTTGATCACTGGATTGTCTGGTCCAGACTCGATTATTTACAGACCGCCGCCATATAGGTGGAATATTGCTGAGTGTTGCGTAAAACTAAACTCACTCACTCACTCACTCATTCATGACAGCATTCATTTGCAAAATTGTAAACCAATAAAGTGTCGAGGTTTGAACTGAAGCAACTGTGGCCTCATTACAGTATGATGGTTCTGTGGTGTAGTGGTTATCACGTCTGCTTTACACGCAGAAGGTCGCGAGTTCGAACCTCGCCAGAACCTCTTTTTACAAGCTGTTGTTGTGATTATTTATCTTGTGTTCCTCTATCAAGCATTACCCTACCCGTTGCAAAGCAGATTTGGTGCACTTGATTCGTTTTCTTCTGTATTTAATGTTGCTGGCTTTACTAAGCAGCAACAAAATGTCCATCGTGTACTGAGTTCAGAGACAATGGAAAGACGACAAATCAGATGTAATCAGTGACATTTGTTCAGTTTAAATGAAGGATTATAAATATGGAGATCGGATATATGAAGAAAATATAACTTTGCTTTGGTGCGTCGGTTCTGTGGTGTAGTGGTTATCACGTCTGCTTTACACGCAGAAGGTCGCGAGTTCGAACCTCGCCAGAACCTCAATTTGTTTTACAAGCATCTTTCATCTTCTTTCTCAACACCAGTGAAGCAAGTGAATGACCCCCATTTCGTTGGCATATATTCAGTAACACATTTTATTGATATCACCCTCTTCGAATTAGCATAACGATGTACTTTCCCTCTGCAGACGACTTTGACTATATCTAGCTCGTTTTGCCCAGTAGGACCCTGAAAGCTTTCAATAAATTAAATGTGTGTGTCAGAGGTTATTTCTTGTGGACTACCAGCCGAGACAGATTCCAGTGGAAGTCACAGGCAAAATAAAAGTGGAAATGACATAAATGGGGGTTACTTGCTGCACTTGCTTCGTTTTCTCCTGCATTTGCTATTGCTGGCTTCAGTAAACAGCAAGAGAATGCCCATCCTTCACTGTACGTGTTTAGAGATAATGGAAAGACGACAAACCAGATGTAGTCAGGGACATTTGTCCAGTTTAAAATAATCATTAAAATTGTGTAGGCGTTTACATAAGAAGAAAATGTGATTCTGCCAAGGTATGTCGGTTCTGTGGTGTAGTGGTTATCACGTCTGCTTTACACGCAGAAGGTCGCGAGTTCGAACCTCGCCAGAACCTCATCTTTTTGCAAGCATATTTCGCCTTCTCTTTCAACCCCAAGAGAAGCAAATGAATGGTCCCCATTTCGTCGGCATATGTTCAGTAAGACGTGTTATTGATATCACCGTTGTCTAATTAGCACAACAAGTTGAATACTTTCCCCTAGCAGACCACTTGGACTATATCCACGTTCGTTTCGGCCAGTAAGACCCTGACAGCTTTCAGATATATAAATTGTCCATGGGCGAAGTTATTTAGTGTGGACTACCAGCCGAGACTGATTCCAATGGAAGTCAGGGGCAAACTAAAAGTGAAAATAACATGAATGGGTCACTGAAAATCATTCATGACAGGACCCGTGAAGGTCCCGGGGTAGAATAGGCCTTCAGCAACCCATGCTTGCCATAAAAGGTGACTGTGCTTGTCGTAAGAGGCGACTAACGGGATCGGGTGGTCAGACTCACTGACTTGGTTGACATATGTCATCGGTTCCCAATTGCGCAGATCGATGCTCATGTTGTTGATCACTGGATTGTCTGGTCCAGACTCGATTATTTACAGACCGCCGCCATATAGGTGGAATATTGCTGAGTGTTGCGTAAAACTAAACTCACTCACTCACTCACTCATTCATGACAGCATTCATTTGCAAAATTGTAAACCAATAAAGTGTCGAGGTTTGAACTGAAGCAACTGTGGCCTCATTACAGTATGATGGTTCTGTGGTGTAGTGGTTATCACGTCTGCTTTACACGCAGAAGGTCGCGAGTTCGAACCTCGCCAGAACCTCTTTTTACAAGCTGTTATTGTGATTAT
Organism: Haliotis asinina; assembly: GCF_037392515.1. Classification (NCBI taxonomy): domain Eukaryota; kingdom Metazoa; phylum Mollusca; class Gastropoda; order Lepetellida; family Haliotidae; genus Haliotis; species Haliotis asinina. The sequence continues at coordinate 54,320,679 of NC_090285.1, read as the reverse complement.
TTATCTTGTGTTCCTCTATCAAGCATTACCCTACCCGTTGCAAAGCAGATTTGGTGCACTTGATTGGTTTTCTTCTGTATTTAATGTTGCTGGCTTTACTAAGCAGCAACAAAATGTCCATCGTGTACTGAGTTCAGAGACAATGGAAAGACGACAAATCAGATGTAATCAGTGACATTTGTTCAGTTTAAATGAAGGATTATAAATATGGAGATCGGATATATGAAGAAAATATAACTTTGCTTTGGTGCGTCGGTTCTGTGGTGTAGTGGTTATCACGTCTGCTTTACACGCAGAAGGTCGCGAGTTCGAACCTCGCCAGAACCTCATTTTTTTTTTACAAGCATCTTTCATCTTCTTTCTCAACACCAGTGAAGCAAGTGAATGACCCCCATTTCGTTGGCATATATTCAGCAACACATTTTATTGATATCACCCTCTTCGAATTAGCATAACGATGTACTTTCCCTCTGCAGACGACTTTGACTATATCTAGCTCGTTTTGCCCAGTAGGACCCTGAAAGCTTTCAATAAATTAAATGTGTGTGTCAGAGGTTATTTCTTGTGGACTACCAGCCGAGACAGATTCCAGTGGAAGTCACAGGCAAAATAAAAGTGGAAATGACATAAATGGGGGTTACTTGCTGCACTTGCTTCGTTTTCTCCTGCATTTACTATTGCTGGCTTCAGTAAACAGCAAGAGAATGCCCATCCTTCACTGTACGTGTTTAGAGATAATGGAAAGACGACAAACCAGATGTAGTCAGGGACATTTGTCCAGTTTAAAATAATCATTAAAATTGTGTAGGCGTTTACATAAGAAGAAAATGTGATTCTGCCAAGGTATGTCGGTTCTGTGGTGTAGTGGTTATCACGTCTGCTTTACACGCAGAAGGTCGCGAGTTCGAACCTCGCCAGAACCTCATCTTTTTGCAAGCATATTTCGCCTTCTCTTTCAACCCCAAGAGAAGCAAATGAATGGTCCCCATTTCGTCGGCATATGTTCAGTAAAACGTGTTATTGATATCACCGTTGTCTAATTAGCACAACAAGTTGAATACTTTCCCCTAGCAGACTACTTGGACTATATCCACGTTCGTTTCGGCCAGTAAGACCCTGACAGCTTTCAGATATATAAATTGTCCATGGGCGAAGTTATTTAGTGTGGACTACCAGCCGAGACTGATTCCAATGGAAGTCATGGGCAAACTAAAAGTGAAAATAACATGAATGGGTCACTGAAAATCATTCATGACAGGACCCGTGAAGGTCCCGGGGTAGAATAGGCCTTCAGCAACCCATGCTTGCCATGAAAGGTGACTGTGCTTGTCGTAAGAGGCGACTAACGGGATCGGGTGGTCAGACTCACTGACTTGGTTGACATATGTCATCGGTTCCCAATTGCGCAGATCGATGCTCATGTTGTTGATCACTGGATTGTCTGGTCCAGACTCGATTATTTACAGACCGCCGCCATATAGCTGGAATATTGCTGAGTGTTGCGTAAAACTAAACTCACTCACTCACTCACTCATTCATGACAGCATTCATTTGCAAAATTGTAAACCAATAAAGTGTCGAGGTTTGAACTGAAGCAACTGTGGCCTCATTACAGTATGATGGTTCTGTGGTGTAGTGGTTATCACGTCTGCTTTACACGCAGAAGGTCGCGAGTTCGAACCTCGCCAGAACCTCTTTTTACAAGCTGTTGTTGTGATTATTTATCTTGTGTTCCTCTATCAAGCATTACCCTACCCGTTGCAAAGCAGATTTGGTGCACTTGATTGGTTTTCTTCTGTATTTAATGTTGCTGGCTTTACTAAGCAGCAACAAAATGTCCATCGTGTACTGAGTTCAGAGACAATGGAAAGACGACAAATCAGATGTAATCAGTGACATTTGTTCAGTTTAAATGAAGGATTATAAATATGGAGATCGGATATATGAAGAAAATATAACTTTGCTTTGGTGCGTCGGTTCTGTGGTGTAGTGGTTATCACGTCTGCTTTACACGCAGAAGGTCGCGAGTTCGAACCTCGCCAGAACCTCAATTTGTTTTACAAGCATCTTTCATCTTCTTTCTCAACACCAGTGAAGCAAGTGAATGACCCCCATTTCGTTGGCATATATTCAGTAACACATTTTATTGATATCACCCTCTTCGAATTAGCATAACGATGTACTTTCCCTCTGCAGACGACTTTGACTATATCTAGCTCGTTTTGCCCAGTAGGACCCTGAAAGCTTTCAATAAATTAAATGTGTGTGTCAGAGGTTATTTCTTGTGGACTACCAGCCGAGACAGATTCCAGTGGAAGTCACAGGCAAAATAAAAGTGGAAATGACATAAATGGGGGTTACTTGCTGCACTTGCTTCGTTTTCTCCTGCATTTGCTATTGCTGGCTTCAGTAAACAGCAAGAGAATGCCCATCCTTCACTGTACGTGTTTAGAGATAATGGAAAGACGACAAACCAGATGTAGTCAGGGACATTTGTCCAGTTTAAAATAATCATTAAAATTGTGTAGGCGTTTACATAAGAAGAAAATGTGATTCTGCCAAGGTATGTCGGTTCTGTGGTGTAGTGGTTATCACGTCTGCTTTACACGCAGAAGGTCGCGAGTTCGAACCTCGCCAGAACCTCATCTTTTTGCAAGCATATTTCGCCTTCTCTTTCAACCCCAAGAGAAGCAAATGAATGGTCCCCATTTCGTCGGCATATGTTCAGTAAGACGTGTTATTGATATCACCGTTGTCTAATTAGCACAACAAGTTGAATACTTTCCCCTAGCAGACCACTTGGACTATATCCACGTTCGTTTCGGCCAGTAAGACCCTGACAGCTTTCAGATATATAAATTGTCCATGGGCGAAGTTATTTAGTGTGGACTACCAGCCGAGACTGATTCCAATGGAAGTCAGGGGCAAACTAAAAGTGAAAATAACATGAATGGGTCACTGAAAATCATTCATGACAGGACCCGTGAAGGTCCCGGGGTAGAATAGGCCTTCAGCAACCCATGCTTGCCATAAAAGGTGACTGTGCTTGTCGTAAGAGGCGACTAACGGGATCGGGTGGTCAGACTCACTGACTTGGTTGACATATGTCATCGGTTCCCAATTGCGCAGATCGATGCTCATGTTGTTGATCACTGGATTGTCTGGTCCAGACTCGATTATTTACAGACCGCCGCCATATAGGTGGAATATTGCTGAGTGTTGCGTAAAACTAAACTCACTCACTCACTCACTCATTCATGACAGCATTCATTTGCAAAATTGTAAACCAATAAAGTGTCGAGGTTTGAACTGAAGCAACTGTGGCCTCATTACAGTATGATGGTTCTGTGGTGTAGTGGTTATCACGTCTGCTTTACACGCAGAAGGTCGCGAGTTCGAACCTCGCCAGAACCTCTTTTTACAAGCTGTTGTTGTGATTATTTATCTTGTGTTCCTCTATCAAGCATTACCCTACCCGTTGCAAAGCAGATTTGGTGCACTTGATTGGTTTTCTTCTGTATTTAATGTTGCTGGCTTTACTAAGCAGCAACAAAATGTCCATCGTGTACTGAGTTCAGAGACAATGGAAAGACGACAAATCAGATGTAATCAGTGACATTTGTTCAGTTTAAATGAAGGATTATAAATATGGAGATCGGATATATGAAGAAAATATAACTTTGCTTTGGTGCGTCGGTTCTGTGGTGTAGTGGTTATCACGTCTGCTTTACACGCAGAAGGTCGCGAGTTCGAACCTCGCCAGAACCTCAATTTGTTTTACAAGCATCTTTCATCTTCTTTCTCAACACCAGTGAAGCAAGTGAATGACCCCCATTTCGTTGGCATATATTCAGTAACACATTTTATTGATATCACCCTCTTCGAATTAGCATAACGATGTACTTTCCCTCTGCAGACGACTTTGACTATATCTAGCTCGTTTTGCCCAGTAGGACCCTGAAAGCTTTCAATAAATTAAATGTGTGTGTCAGAGGTTATTTCTTGTGGACTACCAGCCGAGACAGATTCCAGTGGAAGTCACAGGCAAAATAAAAGTGGAAATGACATAAATGGGGGTTACTTGCTGCACTTGCTTCGTTTTCTCCTGCATTTGCTATTGCTGGCTTCAGTAAACAGCAAGAGAATGCCCATCCTTCACTGTACGTGTTTAGAGATAATGGAAAGACGACAAACCAGATGTAGTCAGGGACATTTGTCCAGTTTAAAATAATCATTAAAATTGTGTAGGCGTTTACATAAGAAGAAAATGTGATTCTGCCAAGGTATGTCGGTTCTGTGGTGTAGTGGTTATCACGTCTGCTTTACACGCAGAAGGTCGCGAGTTCGAACCTCGCCAGAACCTCATCTTTTTGCAAGCATATTTCGCCTTCTCTTTCAACCCCAAGAGAAGCAAATGAATGGTCCCCATTTCGTCGGCATATGTTCAGTAAGACGTGTTATTGATATCACCGTTGTCTAATTAGCACAACAAGTTGAATACTTTCCCCTAGCAGACCACTTGGACTATATCCACGTTCGTTTCGGCCAGTAAGACCCTGACAGCTTTCAGATATATAAATTGTCCATGGGCGAAGTTATTTAGTGTGGACTACCAGCCGAGACTGATTCCAATGGAAGTCAGGGGCAAACTAAAAGTGAAAATAACATGAATGGGTCACTGAAAATCATTCATGACAGGACCCGTGAAGGTCCCGGGGTAGAATAGGCCTTCAGCAACCCATGCTTGCCATAAAAGGTGACTGTGCTTGTCGTAAGAGGCGACTAACGGGATCGGGTGGTCAGACTCACTGACTTGGTTGACATATGTCATCGGTTCCCAATTGCGCAGATCGATGCTCATGTTGTTGATCACTGGATTGTCTGGTCCAGACTCGATTATTTACAGACCGCCGCCATATAGGTGGAATATTGCTGAGTGTTGCGTAAAACTAAACTCACTCACTCACTCACTCATTCATGACAGCATTCATTTGCAAAATTGTAAACCAATAAAGTGTCGAGGTTTGAACTGAAGCAACTGTGGCCTCATTACAGTATGATGGTTCTGTGGTGTAGTGGTTATCACGTCTGCTTTACACGCAGAAGGTCGCGAGTTCGAACCTCGGCAGAACCTCTTTTTACAAGCTGTTATTGTGATTATTTATCTTGTGTTCCTCTATCAAGCATTACCCTACCCGTTGCAAAGCAGATTTGGTGCACTTGATTGGTTTTCTTCTGTATTTAATGTTGCTGGCTTTACTAAGCAGCAACAAAATGTCCATCGTGTACTGAGTTTAGAGACAATGGAAAGACGACAAATCAGATGTAATCAGTGACATTTGTTCAGTTTAAATGAAGGATTATAAATATGGAGATCGGATATATGAAGAAAATATAACTTTGCTTTGGTGCGTCGGTTCTGTGGTGTAGTGGTTATCACGTCTGCTTTACACGCAGAAGGTCGCGAGTTCGAACCTCGCCAGAACCTCATTTTTTTTTTACAAGCATCTTTCATCTTCTTTCTCAACACCAGTGAAGCAAGTGAATGACCCCCATTTCGTTGGCATATATTCAGTAACACATTTTATTGATATCACCCTCTTCGAATTAGCATAACGATGTACTTTCCCTCTGCAGACGACTTTGACTATATCTAGCTCGTTTTGCCCAGTAGGACCCTGAAAGCTTTCAATAAATTAAATGTGTGTGTCAGAGGTTATTTCTTGTGGACTACCAGCCGAGACAGATTCCAGTGGAAGTCACAGGCAAAATAAAAGTGGAAATGACATAAATGGGGGTTACTTGCTGCACTTGCTTCGTTTTCTCCTGCATTTACTATTGCTGGCTTCAGTAAACAGCAAGAGAATGCCCATCCTTCACTGTACGTGTTTAGAGATAATGGAAAGACGACAAACCAGATGTAGTCAGGGACATTTGTCCAGTTTAAAATAATCATTAAAATTGTGTAGGCGTTTACATAAGAAGAAAATGTGATTCTGCCAAGGTATGTCGGTTCTGTGGTGTAGTGGTTATCACGTCTGCTTTACACGCAGAAGGTCGCGAGTTCGAACCTCGCCAGAACCTCATCTTTTTGCAAGCATATTTCGCCTTCTCTTTCAACCCCAAGAGAAGCAAATGAATGGTCCCCATTTCGTCGGCATATGTTCAGTAAAACGTGTTATTGATATCACCGTTGTCTAATTAGCACAACAAGTTGAATACTTTCCCCTAGCAGACTACTTGGACTATATCCACGTTCGTTTCGGCCAGTAAGACCCTGACAGCTTTCAGATATATAAATTGTCCATGGGCGAAGTTATTTAGTGTGGACTACCAGCCGAGACTGATTCCAATGGAAGTCATGGGCAAACTAAAAGTGAAAATAACATGAATGGGTCACTGAAAATCATTCATGACAGGACCCGTGAAGGTCCCGGGGTAGAATAGGCCTTCAGCAACCCATGCTTGCCATGAAAGGTGACTGTGCTTGTCGTAAGAGGCGACTAACGGGATCGGGTGGTCAGACTCACTGACTTGGTTGACATATGTCATCGGTTCCCAATTGCGCAGATCGATGCTCATGTTGTTGATCACTGGATTGTCTGGTCCAGACTCGATTATTTACAGACCGCCGCCATATAGCTGGAATATTGCTGAGTGTTGCGTAAAACTAAACTCACTCACTCACTCACTCATTCATGACAGCATTCATTTGCAAAATTGTAAACCAATAAAGTGTCGAGGTTTGAACTGAAGCAACTGTGGCCTCATTACAGTATGATGGTTCTGTGGTGTAGTGGTTATCACGTCTGCTTTACACGCAGAAGGTCGCGAGTTCGAACCTCGCCACAACCTCTTTTTACAAGCTGTTGTTGTGATTATTTATCTTGTGTTCCTCTATCAAGCATTACCCTACCCGTTGCAAAGCAGATTTGGTGCACTTGATTGGTTTTCTTCTGTATTTAATGTTGCTGGCTTTACTAAGCAGCAACAAAATGTCCATCGTGTACTGAGTTCAGAGACAATGGAAAGACGACAAATCAGATGTAATCAGTGACATTTGTTCAGTTTAAATGAAGGATTATAAATATGGAGATCGGATATATGAAGAAAATATAACTTTGCTTTGGTGCGTCGGTTCTGTGGTGTAGTGGTTATCACGTCTGCTTTACACGCAGAAGGTCGCGAGTTCGAACCTCGCCAGAACCTCATTTTTTTTTACAAGCATCTTTCATCTTCTTTCTCAACACCAGTGAAGCAAGTGAATGACCCCCATTTCGTTGGCATATATTCAGTAACACATTTTATTGATATCACCCTCTTCGAATTATCATGACGATGTACTTTCCCTCTGCAGACGACTTTGACTATATCTAGCTCGTTTTGCCCAGTAGGACCCTGAAAGCTTTCAATAAATTAAATGTCTGTGTCAGAGGTTATTTCTTGTGGACTACCAGCCGAGACAGATTCCAGTGGAAGTCACAGGCAAAATAAAAGTGGAAATGACATAAATGGGGGTTACTTGCTGCACTTGCTTCGTTTTCTCCTGCATTTGCTATTGTTGGCTTCAGTAAACAGCAAGAGAATGCCCATCCTTCACTGTACGTGTTTAGAGATAATGGAAAGACGACAAACCAGATGTAGTCAGGGACATTTGTCCAGTTTAAAATAATCATTAAAATTGTGTAGACGTTTACATAAGAAGAAAATGTGATTCTGCCAAGGTATGTCGGTTCTGTGGTGTAGTGGTTATCACGTCTGCTTTACACGCAGAAGGTCGCGAGTTCGAACCTCGCCAGAACCTCATCTTTTTGCAAGCATATTTCGCCTTCTCTTTCAACCCCAAGAGAAGCAAATGAATGGTCCCCATTTCGTCGGCATATGTTCAGTAAAACGTGTTATTGATATCAACGTTGTCTAATTAGCACAACAAGTTGAATACTTTCCCCTAGCAGACTACTTGGACTATATCCACGTTCGTTTCGGCCAGTAAGACCCTGACAGCTTTCAGATATATAAATTGTCCATGGGCGAAGTTATTTAGTGTGGACTACCAGCCGAGACTGATTCCAATGGAAGTCAGGGGCAAACTAAAAGTGAAAATAACATGAATGGGTCACTGAAAATCATTCATGACAGGACCCGTGAAGGTCCCGGGGTAGAATAGGCCTTCAGCAACCCATGCTTGCCATAAAAGGTGACTGTGCTTGTCGTAAGAGGCGACTAACGGGATCGGGTGGTCAGACTCACTGACTTGGTTGACATATGTCATCGGTTCCCAATTGCGCAGATCGATGCTCATGTTGTTGATCACTGGATTGTCTGGTCCAGACTCGATTATTTACAGACCGCCGCCATATAGCTGGAATATTGCTGAGTGTTGCGTAAAACTAAACTCACTCACTCACTCACTCATTCATGGCAGCAATCATTTGCAAAATTGTAAACCAATAAAGTGTCGAGGTTTGAACTGAAGCAACTGTGGCCTCATTACAGTATGATGGTTCTGTGGTGTAGTGGTTATCACGTCTGCTTTACACGCAGAAGGTCGCGAGTTCGAACCTCGCCAGAACCTCATTCTTTTTTACAAGCATCTTTCATCTTCTTTCTCAACACCAGTGAAGCAAGTGAATGACCCCCATTTCGTTGGCATATATTCAGTAACACATTTTATTGATATCACCCTCTTCGAATTAGCATAACGATGTACTTTCCCTCTGCAGACGACTTTGACTATATCTAGCTCGTTTTGCCCAGTAGGACCCTGAAAGCTTTCAATAAATTAAATGTCTGTGTCAGAGGTTATTTCTTGTGGACTACCAGCCGAGACAGATTCCAGTGGAAGTCACAGGCAAAATAAAAGTGGAAATGACATAAATGGGGGTTACTTGCTGCACTTGCTTCGTTTTCTCCTGCATTTACTATTGCTGGCTTCAGTAAACAGCAAGAGAATGCCCATCCTTCACTGTACGTGTTTAGAGATAATGGAAAGACGACAAACCAGATGTAGTCAGGGACATTTGTCCAGTTTAAAATAATCATTAAAATTGTGTAGGCGTTTACATAAGAAGAAAATGTGATTCTGCCAAGGTATGTCGGTTCTGTGGTGTAGTGGTTATCACGTCTGCTTTACACGCAGAAGGTCGCGAGTTCGAACCTCGCCAGAACCTCATCTTTTTGCAAGCATATTTCGCCTTCTCTTTCAACCCCAAGAGAAGCAAATGAATGGTCCCCATTTCGTCGGCATATGTTCAGTAAGACGTGTTATTGATATCACCGTTGTCTAATTAGCACAACAAGTTGAATACTTTCCCCTAGCAGACCACTTGGACTATATCCACGTTCGTTTCGGCCAGTAAGACCCTGACAGCTTTCAGATATATAAATTGTCCATGGGCGAAGTTATTTAGTGTGGACTACCAGCCGAGACTGATTCCAATGGAAGTCAGGGGCAAACTAAAAGTGAAAATAACATGAATGGGTCACTGAAAATCATTCATGACAGGACCCGTGAAGGTCCCGGGGTAGAATAGGCCTTCAGCAACCCATGCTTGCCATAAAAGGTGACTGTGCTTGTCGTAAGAGGCGACTAACGGGATCGGGTGGTCAGACTCACTGACTTGGTTGACATATGTCATCGGTTCCCAATTGCGCAGATCGATGCTCATGTTGTTGATCACTGGATTGTCTGGTCCAGACTCGATTATTTACAGACCGCCGCCATATAGCTGGAATATTGCTGAGTGTTGCGTAAAACTAAACTCACTCACTCACTCACTCATTCATGGCAGCATTCATTTGCAAAATTGTAAACCAATAAAGTGTCGAGGTTTGAACTGAAGCAACTGTGGCCTCATTACAGTATGATGGTTCTGTGGTGTAGTGGTTATCACGTCTGCTTTACACGCAGAAGGTCGCGAGTTCGAACCTCGCCAGAACCTCATTCTTTTTTACAAGCATCTTTCATCTTCTTTCTCAACACCAGTGAAGCAAGTGAATGACCCCCATTTCGTTGGCATATATTCAGTAACACATTTTATTGATATCACCCTCTTCGAATTAGCATAACGATGTACTTTCCCTCTGCAGACGACTTTGACTATATCTAGCTCGTTTTGCCCAGTAGGACCCTGAAAGCTTTCAATAAATTAAATGTCTGTGTCAGAGGTTATTTCTTGTGGACTACCAGCCGAGACAGATTCCAGTGGAAGTCACAGGCAAAATAAAAGTGGAAATGACATAAATGGGGGTTACTTGCTGCACTTGCTTCGTTTTCTCCTGCATTTACTATTGCTGGCTTCAGTAAACAGCAAGAGAATGCCCATCCTTCACTGTACGTGTTTAGAGATAATGGAAAGACGACAAACCAGATGTAGTCAGGGACATTTGTCCAGTTTAAAATAATCATTAAAATTGTGTAGACGTTTACATAAGAAGAAAATGTGATTCTGCCAAGGTATGTCGGTTCTGTGGTGTAGTGGTTATCACGTCTGCTTTACACGCAGAAGGTCGCGAGTTCGAACCTCGCCAGAACCTCATCTTTTTGCAAGCATATTTTGCCTTCTCTTTCAACCCCAAGAGAAGCAAATGAATGGTCCCCATTTCGTCGGCATATGTTCAGTAAGACGTGTTATTGATATCACCGTTGTCTAATTAGCACAACAAGTTGAATACTTTCCCCTAGCAGACCACTTGGACTATATCCACGTTCGTTTCGGCCAGTAAGACCCTGACAGCTTTCAGATATATAAATTGTCCATGGGCGAAGTTATTTAGTGTGGACTACCAGCCGAGACTGATTCCAATGGAAGTCAGGGGCAAACTAAAAGTGAAAATAACATGAATGGGTCACTGAAAATCATTCATGACAGGACCCGTGAAGGTCCCGGGGTAGAATAGGCCTTCAGCAACCCATGCTTGCCATAAAAGGTGACTGTGCTTGTCGTAAGAGGCGACTAACGGGATCGGGTGGTCAGACTCACTGACTTGGTTGACATATGTCATCGGTTCCCAATTGCGCAGATCGATGCTCATGTTGTTGATCACTGGATTGTCTGGTCCAGACTCGATTATTTACAGACCGCCGCCATATAGGTGGAATATTGCTGAGTGTTGCGTAAAACTAAACTCACTCACTCACTCACTCATTCATGACAGCATTCATTTGCAAAATTGTAAACCAATAAAGTGTCGAGGTTTGAACTGAAGCAACTGTGGCCTCATTACAGTATGATGGTTCTGTGGTGTAGTGGTTATCACGTCTGCTTTACACGCAGAAGGTCGCGAGTTCGAACCTCGCCACAACCTCTTTTTACAAGCTGTTGTTGTGATTATTTATCTTGTGTTCCTCTATCAAGCATTACCCTACCCGTTGCAAAGCAGATTTGGTGCACTTGATTCGTTTTCTTCTGTTTTTAATGTTGCTGGCTTTACTAAGCAGCAACAAAATGTCCATCGTGTACTGAGTTCAGAGACAATGGAAAGACGACAAATCAGATGTAATCAGTGACATTTGTTCAGTTTAAATGAAGGATTATAAATATGGAGATCGGATATATGAAGAAAATATAACTTTTCGTTGGTGGGTCAGTTCTGTGGTGTAGTGGTTATCACGTCTGCTTTACACGCAGAAGGTCGCGAGTTCGAACCTCGCCAGAACCTCATCTTTTTGCAAGCATATTTCGCCTTCTCTTTCAACCCCAAGAGAAGCAAATGAATGGTCCCCATTTCGTCGGCATATGTTCAGTAAGACGTGTTATTGATATCACCGTTGTCTAATTAGCACAACAAGTTGAATACTTTCCCCTAGCAGACCACTTTGACTATATCCACGTTCGTTTCGGCCAGTAAGACCCTGACAGCTTTCAGATATATAAATTGTCCATGGGCGAAGTTATTTAGTGTGGACTATCAGCCGAGACTGATTCCAATGGAAGTCAGGGGCAAACTAAAAGTGAAAATAACATGAATGGGTCACTGAAAATCATTCATGACAGGACCCGTGAAGGTCCCGGGGTAGAATAGGCCTTCAGCAACCCATGCTTGCCATAAAAGGTGACTGTGCTTGTCGTAAGAGGCGACTAACGGGATCGGGTGGTCAGACTCACTGACTTGGTTGACATATGTCATCGGTTCCCAATTGCGCAGATCGATGCTCATGTTGTTGATCACTGGATTGTCTGGTCCAGACTCGATTATTTACAGACCGCCGCCATATAGCTGGAATATTGCTGAGTGTTGCGTAAAACTAAACTCACTCACTCACTCACTCATTCATGACAGCATTCATTTGCAAAATTGTAAACCAATAAAGTGTCGAGGTTTGAACTGAAGCAACTGTGGCCTCATTTCAGTATGATGGTTCTGTGGTGTAGTGGTTATCACGTCTGCTTTACAAGCAGAAGGTCGCGAGTTCGAACCTCGCCAGAACCTCTTTTTACAAGCTGTTGTTGTGATTATTTATCTTGTGTTCCTCTATCAAGCATTACCCTACCCGTTGCAAAGCAGATTTGGTGCACTTGATTCGTTTTCTTCTGTATTTAATGTTGCTGGCTTTACTAAGCAGCAACAAAATGTCCATCGTGTACTGAGTTCAGAGACAATGGAAAGACGACAAATCAGATGTAATCAGTGACATTTGTTCAGTTTAAATGAAGGATTATAAATATGGAGATCGGATATATGAAGAAAATATAACTTTGCTTTGGTGCGTCGGTTCTGTGGTGTAGTGGTTATCACGTCTGCTTTACACGCAGAAGGTCGCGAGTTCGAACCTCGCCAGAACCTCAATTTTTTTACAAGCATCTTTCATCTTCTTTCTCAACACCAGTGAAGCAAGTGAATGACCCCCATTTCGTTGGCATATATTCAGTAACACATTTTATTGATATCACCCTCTTCGAATTAGCATAACGATGTACTTTCCCTCTGCAGACGACTTTGACTATATCTAGCTCGTTTTGCCCAGTAGGACCCTGAAAGCTTTCAATAAATTAAATGTCTGTGTCAGAGGCTATTTCTTGTGGACTACCAGCCGAGACAGATTCCAGTGGAAGTCACAGGCAAAATAAAAGTGGAAATGACATAAATGGGGGTTACTTGCTGCACTTGCTTCGTTTTCTCCTGCATTTACTATTGCTGGCTTCAGTAAACAGCAAGAGAATGCCCATCCTTCACTGTACGTGTTTAGAGATAATGGAAAGACGACAAACCAGATGTAGTCAGGGACATTTGTCCAGATTGAAATAATCATTAAAATTGTGTAGACGTTTACATAAAAAAAAAATGTGATTCGGCATTGGTATGTCGGTTCTGTGGTGTAGTGGTTATCACGTCTGCTTTACACGCAGAAGGTCGCGAGTTCGAACCTCGCCAGAACCTCATCTTTTTGCAAGCATATTTCGCCTTCTCTTTCAACCCCAAGAGAAGCAAATGAATGGTCCCCATTTCGTCTTCATACGTTCAGTAAGACGTGTTATTGATATCACCGTTGTCTAATTAGCACAACAAGTTGAATACTTTCCCCTAGCAGACCACTTTGACTATATCCACGTTCGTTTCGGCCAGTAAGACCCTGACAGCTTTCAAATATATAAATTGTCCATGGGTGAAGTTATTTAGTGTGGACTATCAGCCGAGACTGATTCCAGTGGAAGTCAGGGGCAAACTAAAAGTGAAAATAACATGAATGGGTCACTGAAAATCAGTCATGACAGCGTTCATTTGCAAAAATGTAAACCAATAAAGTGTCGAGGTTTGAACTGAAGCAACTATGGCCTCATTTCAGTATGATGGTTCTGTGGTGTAGTGGTTATCACGTCTGCTTCACACGCAGATGGGGGTTACTTGCTGCACTTGCTTCGTTTTCTCCTGCATTTACTATTGCTGGCTTCAGTAAACAGCAAGAGAATGCCCATCCTTCACTGTACGTGTTTAGAGATAATGGAAAGACGACAAACCAGATGTAGTCAGGGACATTTGTCCAGATTGAAATGACCCGTGAAGGTCCCGGGGTAGAATAGGCCTTCAGTAAACCATGCTTGCCATAAAAGGCGACTCAGCTTGTCGTAAGAGGCGACTAACGGGATCGGGTGGTCAGGCTCGCTGACTTCGTTGACGCATGTCATCGGTTCCCAATTGCGCAGATCGATGCTCATGTTGTTGATCACTGGATTGTCTGGTCCAGACTCGATTATTTACAGACCGCCGCCATATAGCTGGAATATTGCTAAGTGCGGCGTAAAACTAAACTCACTCACTCACTCACCCAGATTGAAATAATCATTAAAATTGTGTAGACGTTTACATAAAAAGAAAATGTGATTCGGCATTGGTATGTTGGTTCTGTGGTGTAGTGGTTATCACGTCTGCTTTACACGCAGAAGGTCGCGAGTTCGAACCTCGCCAGAACCTCATCTTTTTGCAAGCATATTTCGCCTTCTCTTTCAACCCCAAGAGAAGCAAATGAATGGTCCCCATTTCGTCGGCATATGTTCAGTAAGACGTGTTATTGATATCACCGTTGTCTAATTAGCACAACAAGTTGAATACTTTCCCCTAGCAGACCACTTTGACTATATCCACGTTCGTTTCGGCCAGTAAGACCCTGACAGCTTTCAGATATATAAATTGTCCATGGGCGAAGTTATTTAGTGTGGACTATCAGCCGAGACTGATTCCAGTGGAAGTCAGGGGCAAACTAAAAGTGAAAATAACATGAATGGGTCACTGAAAATCATTCATGACAGGACCCGTGAAGGTCCCGGGGTAGAATAGGCCTTCAGCAACCCATGCTTGCCATAAAAGGTGACTGTGCTTGTCGTAAGAGGCGACTAACGGGATCGGGTGGTCAGACTCACTGACTTGGTTGACATATGTCATCGGTTCCCAATTGCGCAGATCGATGCTCATGTTGTTGATCACTGGATTGTCTGGTCCAGACTCGATTATTTACAGACCGCCGCCATATAGCTGGAATATTGCTGAGTGTTGCGTAAAACTAAACTCACTCACTCACTCACTCATTCATGGCAGCATTCATTTGCAAAATTGTAAACCAATAAAGTGTCGAGGTTTGAACTGAAGCAACTGTGGCCTCATTACAGTATGATGGTTCTGTGGTGTAGTGGTTATCACGTCTGCTTCACACGCAGATGGGGGTTACTTGCTGCACTTGCTTCGTTTTCTCCTGCATTTACTATTGCTGGCTTCAGTAAACAGCAAGAGAATGCCCATCCTTCACTGTACGTGTTTAGAGATAATGGAAAGACGACAAACCAGATGTAGTCAGGGACATTTGTCCAGATTGAAATGACCCGTGAAGGTCCCGGGGTAGAATAGGCCTTCAGCAACCCATGCTTGCCATAAAAGGCGACTCAGCTTGTCGTAAGAGGCGACTAACGGGATCGGGTGGTCAGGCTCGCTGACTTCGTTGACGCATGTCATCGGTTCCCAATTGCGCAGATCGATGCTCATGTTGTTGATCACTGGATTGTCTGGTCCAGACTCGATTATTTACAGACCGCCGCCATATAGCTGGAATATTGCCAAGTGCGGCGTAAAACTAAACTCACTCACTCACTCACCCAGATTGAAATAATCATTAAAATTGTGTAGACGTTTACATAAAAAGAAAATGTGATTCGGCATTGGTATGTTGGTTCTGTGGTGTAGTGGTTATCACGTCTGCTTTACACGCAGAAGGTCGCGAGTTCGAATCTCGCCAGAACCTCATCTTTTTGCAAGCATATTTCGCCTTCTCTTTCAACCCCAAGAGAAGCAAATGAATGGTCCCCATTTCGTCTTCATACGTTCAGTAAGACGTGTTATTGATATCACCGTTGTCTAATTAGCACAACAAGTTGAATACTTTCCCCTAGCAGACCACTTGGACTATATCTACGTTCGTTTCGGCCAGTAAGACCCTGACAGCTTTCAAATATATAAATTGTCCATGGATGAAGTTATTTAGTGTGGACTATCAGCCGAGACTGATTCCAGTGGAAGTCAGGGGCAAACTAAAAGTGAAAATAACATGAATGGGTCACTGAAAATCAGTCATGACAGCGTTCATTTGCAAAAATTGTAAACCAATAAAGTGTCGAGCTTTGAACTGAAGCAACTATGGCCTCATTTCAGTATGATGGTTCTGTGGTGTAGTGGTTATCACGTCTGCTTTACACGCAGAAGGTCGCGAGTTCGAACCTCGCCAGAACCTCATCTTTTTGCAAGCATATTTCGCCTTCTCTTTCAACCCCAAGAGAAGCAGATGAATGGTCCCCATTTCGTCGGCATATGTTCAGTAAGACGTGTTATTGATATCACCGTTGTCTAATTAGCACAACAAGTTGAATACTTTCCCCTAGCAGACCACTTGGACTATATCCACGTTCGTTTCGGCCAGTAAGACCCTGACAGCTTTCAGATATATAAATTGTCCATGGGCGAAGTTATTTAGTGTGGACTATCAGCCGAGACTGATTCCAATGGAAGTCAGGGGCAAACTAAAAGTGAAAATAACATGAATGGGTCACTGAAAATCATTCATGACAGGACCCGTGAAGGTCCCGGGGTAGAATAGGCCTTCAGCAACCCATGCTTGCCATAAAAGGTGACTGTGCTTGTCGTAAGAGGCGACTAACGGGATCGGGTGGTCAGACTCACTGACTTGGTTGACATATGTCATCGGTTCCCAATTGCGCAGATCGATGCTCATGTTGTTGATCACTGGATTGTCTGGTCCAGACTCGATTATTTACAGACCGCCGCCATATAGGTGGAATATTGCTGAGTGTTGCGTAAAACTAAACTCACTCACTCACTCACTCACTCATTCATGGCAGCATTCATTTGCAAAATTGTAAACCAATAAAGTGTCGAGGTTTGAACTGAAGCAACTGTGGCCTCATTACAGTATGATGGTTCTGTGGTGTAGTGGTTATCACGTCTGCTTCACACGCAGATGGGGGTTACTTGCTGCACTTGCTTCGTTTTCTCCTGCATTTACTATTGCTGGCTTCAGTAAACAGCAAGAGAATGCCCATCCTTCACTGTACGTGTTTAGAGATAATGGAAAGACGACAAACCAGATGTAGTCAGGGACATTTGTCCAGATTGAAATGACCCGTGAAGGTCCCGGGGTAGAATAGGCCTTCAGCAACCCATGCTTGCCATAAAAGGCGACTCAGCTTGTCGTAAGAGGCGACTAACGGGATCGGGTGGTCAGGCTCACTGACTTGGTTGACAGATGTCATCGGTTCCCAATTGCGCAGATCGATGCTCATGTTGTTGATCACTGGATTGTCTGGTCCAGACTCGATTATTTACAGACCGCCGCCATATAGCTGGAATATTGCTAAGTGCGGCGTAAAACTAAACTTACTCACTCACTCACCCAGATTGAAATAATCATTAAAATTGTGTAGACGTTTACATAAAAAGAAAATGTGATTCGGCATTGGTATGTTGGTTCTGTGGTGTAGTGGTTATCACGTCTGCTTTACACGCAGAAGGTCGCGAGTTCGAACCTCGCCAGAACCTCATCTTTTTGCAAGCATATTTCGCCTTCTCTTTCAACCCCAAGAGAAGCAAATGAATGGTCCCCATTTCGTCTTCATACGTTCAGTAAGACGTGTTATTGATATCACCGTTGTCTAATTAGCACAACAAGTTGAATACTTTCCCCTAGCAGAACACTTTGACTATATCTACGTTCGTTTCGGCCAGTAAGACCCTGACAGCTTTCAAATATATAAATTGTCCATGGGTGAAGTTATTTAGTGTGGACTATCAGCCGAGACTGATTCCAGTGGAAGTCAGGGGCAAACTAAAAGTGAAAATAACATGAATGGGTCACTGAAAATCATTCATGACAGGACCCGTGAAGGTCCCGGGGTAGAATAGGCCTTCAGCAACCCATGCTTGCCATAAAAGGTGACTGTGCTTGTCGTAAGAGGCGACTAACGGGATCGGGTGGTCAGACTCACTGACTTGGTTGACATATGTCATCGGTTCCCAATTGCGCAGATCGATGCTCATGTTGTTGATCACTGGATTGTCTGGTCCAGACTCGATTATTTACAGACCGCCGCCATATAGGTGGAATATTGCTGAGTGTTGCGTAAAACTAAACTCACTCACTCACTCACTCACTCATTCATGACAGCATTCATTTGCAAAATTGTAAACCAATAAAGTGTCGAGGTTTGAACTGAAGCAACTGTGGCCTCATTACAGTATGATGGTTCTGTGGTGTAGTGGTTATCACGTCTGCTTCACACGCAGATGGGGGTTACTTGCTGCACTTGCTTCGTTTTCTCCTGCATTTACTATTGCTGGCTTCAGTAAACAGCAAGAGAATGCCCATCCTTCACTGTACGTGTTTAGAGATAATGGAAAGACGACAAACCAGATGTAGTCAGGGACATTTGTCCAGATTGAAATGACCCGTGAAGGTCCCGGGGTAGAATAGGCCTTCAGCAACCCATGCTTGCCATAAAAGGCGACTCAGCTTGTCGTAAGAGGCGACTAACGGGATCGGGTGGTCAGGCTCGCTGACTTGGTTGACGCATGTCATCGGTTCCCAATTGCGCAGATCGATGCTCATGTTGTTGATCACTGGATTGTCTGGTCCAGACTCGATTATTTACAGACCGCCGCCATATAGCTGGAATATTGCTAAGTGCGGCGTAAAACTAAACTCACTCACTCACTCACCCAGATTGAAATAATCATTAAAATTGTGTAGACGTTTACATAAAAAGAAAATGTGATTCGGCATTGGTATGTTGGTTCTGTGGTGTAGTGGTTATCACGTCTGCTTTACACGCAGAAGGTCGCGAGTTCGAACCTCGCCAGAACCTCATCTTTTTGCAAGCATATTTCGCCTTCTCTTTCAACCCCAAGAGAAGCAAATGAATGGTCCCCATTTCGTCTTCATACGTTCAGTAAGACGTGTTATTGATATCACCGTTGTCTAATTAGCACAACAAGTTGAATACTTTCCCCTAGCAGACCACTTGGACTATATCTACGTTCGTTTCGGCCAGTAAGACCCTGACAGCTTTCAAATATATAAATTGTCCATGGGTGAAGTTATTTAGTGTGGACTATCAGCCGAGACTGATTCCAGTGGAAGTCAGGGGCAAACTAAAAGTGAAAATAACATGAATGGGTCACTGAAAATCAGTCATGACAGCGTTCATTTGCAAAAATGTAAACCAATAAAGTGTCGAGCTTTGAACTGAAGCAACTATGGCCTCATTTCAGTATGATGGTTCTGTGGTGTAGTGGTTATCACGTCTGCTTTACACGCAGAAGGTCGCGAGTTCGAACCTCGCCAGAACCTCATCTTTTTGCAAGCATATTTCGCCTTCTCTTTCAACCCCAAGAGAAGCAAATGAATGGTCCCCATTTCGTCGGCATATGTTCAGTAAGACGTGTTATTGATATCACCGTTGTCTAATTAGCACAACAAGTTGAATACTTTCCCCTAGCAGACCACTTTGACTATATCCACGTTCGTTTCGGCCAGTAAGACCCTGACAGCTTTCAGATATATAAATTGTCCATGGGCGAAGTTATTTAGTGTGGACTATCAGCCGAGACTGATTCCAGTGGAAGTCAGGGGCAAACTAAAAGTGAAAATAACATGAATGGGTCACTGAAAATCATTCATGACAGGACCCGTGAAGGTCCCGGGGTAGAATAGGCCTTCAGCAACCCATGCTTGCCATAAAAGGTGACTGTGCTTGTCGTAAGAGGCGACTAACGGGATCGGGTGGTCAGACTCACTGACTTGGTTGACATATGTCATCGGTTCCCAATTGCGCAGATCGATGCTCATGTTGTTGATCACTGGATTGTCTGGTCCAGACTCGATTATTTACAGACCGCCGCCATATAGGTGGAATATTGCTGAGTGTTGCGTAAAACTAAACTCACTCACTCACTCACTCATTCATGGCAGCATTCATTTGCAAAATTGTAAACCAATAAAGTGTCGAGGTTTGAACTGAAGCAACTGTGGCCTCATTACAGTATGATGGTTCTGTGGTGTAGTGGTTATCACGTCTGCTTCACACGCAGATGGGGGTTACTTGCTGCACTTGCTTCGTTTTCTCCTGCATTTACTATTGCTGGCTTCAGTAAACAGCAAGAGAATGCCCATCCTTCACTGTACGTGTTTAGAGATAATGGAAAGACGACAAACCAGATGTAGTCAGGGACATTTGTCCAGATTGAAATGACCCGTGAAGGTCCCGGGGTAGAATAGGCCTTCAGCAACCCATGCTTGCCATAAAAGGCGACTCAGCTTGTCGTAAGAGGCGACTAACGGGATCGGGTGGTCAGGCTCGCTGACTTCGTTGACGCATGTCATCGGTTCCCAATTGCGCAGATCGATGCTCATGTTGTTGATCACTGGATTGTCTGGTCCAGACTCGATTATTTACAGACCGCCGCCATATAGCTGGAATATTGCCAAGTGCGGCGTAAAACTAAACTCACTCACTCACTCACCCAGATTGAAATAATCATTAAAATTGTGTAGACGTTTACATAAAAAGAAAATGTGATTCGGCATTGGTATGTTGGTTCTGTGGTGTAGTGGTTATCACGTCTGCTTTACACGCAGAAGGTCGCGAGTTCGAACCTCGCCAGAACCTCATCTTTTTGCAAGCATATTTCGCCTTCTCTTTCAACCCCAAGAGAAGCAAATGAATGGTCCCCATTTCGTCTTCATACGTTCAGTAAGACGTGTTATTGATATCACCGTTGTCTAATTAGCACAACAAGTTGAATACTTTCCCCTAGCAGACCACTTGGACTATATCTACGTTCGTTTCGGCCAGTAAGACCCTGACAGCTTTCAAATATATAAATTGTCCATGGATGAAGTTATTTAGTGTGGACTATCAGCCGAGACTGATTCCAGTGGAAGTCAGGGGCAAACTAAAAGTGAAAATAACATGAATGGGTCACTGAAAATCAGTCATGACAGCGTTCATTTGCAAAAATTGTAAACCAATAAAGTGTCGAGCTTTGAACTGAAGCAACTATGGCCTCATTTCAGTATGATGGTTCTGTGGTGTAGTGGTTATCACGTCTGCTTTACACGCAGAAGGTCGCGAGTTCGAACCTCGCCAGAACCTCATCTTTTTGCAAGCATATTTCGCCTTCTCTTTCAACCCCAAGAGAAGCAGATGAATGGTCCCCATTTCGTCGGCATATGTTCAGTAAGACGTGTTATTGATATCACCGTTGTCTAATTAGCACAACAAGTTGAATACTTTCCCCTAGCAGACCACTTGGACTATATCCACGTTCGTTTCGGCCAGTAAGACCCTGACAGCTTTCAGATATATAAATTGTCCATGGGCGAAGTTATTTAGTGTGGACTATCAGCCGAGACTGATTCCAATGGAAGTCAGGGGCAAACTAAAAGTGAAAATAACATGAATGGGTCACTGAAAATCATTCATGACAGGACCCGTGAAGGTCCCGGGGTAGAATAGGCCTTCAGCAACCCATGCTTGCCATAAAAGGTGACTGTGCTTGTCGTAAGAGGCGACTAACGGGATCGGGTGGTCAGACTCACTGACTTGGTTGACATATGTCATCGGTTCCCAATTGCGCAGATCGATGCTCATGTTGTTGATCACTGGATTGTCTGGTCCAGACTCGATTATTTACAGACCGCCGCCATATAGGTGGAATATTGCTGAGTGTTGCGTAAAACTAAACTCACTCACTCACTCACTCATTCATGGCAGCATTCATTTGCAAAATTGTAAACCAATAAAGTGTCGAGGTTTGAACTGAAGCAACTGTGGCCTCATTACAGTATGATGGTTCTGTGGTGTAGTGGTTATCACGTCTGCTTCACACGCAGATGGGGGTTACTTGCTGCACTTGCTTCGTTTTCTCCTGCATTTACTATTGCTGGCTTCAGTAAACAGCAAGAGAATGCCCATCCTTCACTGTACGTGTTTAGAGATAATGGAAAGACGACAAACCAGATGTAGTCAGGGACATTTGTCCAGATTGAAATGACCCGTGAAGGTCCCGGGGTAGAATAGGCCTTCAGCAACCCATGCTTGCCATAAAAGGCGACTCAGCTTGTCGTAAGAGGCGACTAACGGGATCGGGTGGTCAGGCTCGCTGACTTCGTTGACGCATGTCATCGGTTCCCAATTGCGCAGATCGATGCTCATGTTGTTGATCACTGGATTGTCTGGTCCAGACTCGATTATTTACAGACCGCCGCCATATAGCTGGAATATTGCTAAGTGCGGCGTAAAACTAAACTTACTCACTCACTCACCCAGATTGAAATAATCATTAAAATTGTGTAGACGTTTACATAAAAAGAAAATGTGATTCGGCATTGGTATGTTGGTTCTGTGGTGTAGTGGTTATCACGTCTGCTTTACACGCAGAAGGGCGCGAGTTCGAACCTCGCCAGAACCTCATCTTTTTGCAAGCATATTTCGCCTTCTCTTTCAACCCCAAGAGAAGCAAATGAATGGTCCCCATTTCGTCTTCATACGTTCAGTAAGACGTGTTATTGATATCACCGTTGTCTAATTAGCACAACAAGTTGAATACT
Source organism: Haliotis asinina (assembly GCF_037392515.1). Taxonomy (NCBI): domain Eukaryota; kingdom Metazoa; phylum Mollusca; class Gastropoda; order Lepetellida; family Haliotidae; genus Haliotis; species Haliotis asinina. Next base: position 54,298,073 of record NC_090285.1, on the reverse strand, counting down.
TTCCCCTAGCAGAACACTTTGACTATATCTACGTTCGTTTCGGCCAGTAAGACCCTGACAGCTTTCAAATATATAAATTGTCCATGGGTGAAGTTATTTAGTGTGGACTATCAGCCGAGACTGATTCCAGTGGAAGTCAGGGGCAAACTAAAAGTGAAAATAACATGAATGGGTCACTGAAAATCATTCATGACAGGACCCGTGAAGGTCCCGGGGTAGAATAGGCCTTCAGCAACCCATGCTTGCCATAAAAGGTGACTGTGCTTGTCGTAAGAGGCGACTAACGGGATCGGGTGGTCAGACTCACTGACTTGGTTGACATATGTCATCGGTTCCCAATTGCGCAGATCGATGCTCATGTTGTTGATCACTGGATTGTCTGGTCCAGACTCGATTATTTACAGACCGCCGCCATATAGGTGGAATATTGCTGAGTGTTGCGTAAAACTAAACTCACTCACTCACTCACTCATTCATGGCAGCATTCATTTGCAAAATTGTAAACCAATAAAGTGTCGAGGTTTGAACTGAAGCAACTGTGGCCTCATTACAGTATGATGGTTCTGTGGTGTAGTGGTTATCACGTCTGCTTCACACGCAGATGGGGGTTACTTGCTGCACTTGCTTCGTTTTCTCCTGCATTTACTATTGCTGGCTTCAGTAAACAGCAAGAGAATGCCCATCCTTCACTGTACGTGTTTAGAGATAATGGAAAGACGACAAACCAGATGTAGTCAGGGACATTTGTCCAGATTGAAATAATCATTAAAATTGTGTAGACGTTTACATAAAAAGAAAATGTGATTCGCATTGGTATGTCGGTTCTGTGGTGTAGTGGTTATCACGTCTGCTTTACACGCAGAAGGTCGCGAGTTCGAACCTCGCCAGAACCTCATCTTTTTGCAAGCATATTTCGCCTTCTCTTTCAACCCCAAGAGAAGCAAATGAATGGTCCCCATTTCGTCTTCATACGTTCAGTAAGACGTGTTATTGATATCACCGTTGTCTAATTAGCACAACAAGTTGAATACTTTCCCCTAGCAGACCACTTGGACTATATCTACGTTCGTTTCGGCCAGTAAGACCCTGACAGCTTTCAAATATATAAATTGTCCATGGATGAAGTTATTTAGTGTGGACTATCAGCCGAGACTGATTCCAGTGGAAGTCAGGGGCAAACTAAAAGTGAAAATAACATGAATGGGTCACTGAAAATCAGTCATGACAGCGTTCATTTGCAAAAATGTAAACCAATAAAGTGTCGAGCTTTGAACTGAAGCAACTATGGCCTCATTTCAGTATGATGGTTCTGTGGTGTAGTGGTTATCACGTCTGCTTTACACGCAGAAGGTCGCGAGTTCGAACCTCGCCAGAACCTCATCTTTTTGCAAGCATATTTCGCCTTCTCTTTCAACCCCAAGAGAAGCAAATGAATGGTCCCCATTTCGTCGGCATATGTTCAGTAAGACGTGTTATTGATATCACCGTTGTCTAATTAGCACAACAAGTTGAATACTTTCCCCTAGCAGACCACTTGGACTATATCCACGTTCGTTTCGGCCAGTAAGACCCTGACAGCTTTCAGATATATAAATTGTCCATGGGCGAAGTTATTTAGTGTGGACTATCAGCCGAGACTGATTCCAGTGGAAGTCAGGGGCAAACTAAAAGTGAAAATAACATGAATGGGTCACTGAAAATCATTCATGACAGGACCCGTGAAGGTCCCGGGGTAGAATAGGCCTTCAGCAACCCATGCTTGCCATAAAAGGCGACTCAGCTTGTCGTAAGAGGCGACTAACGGGATCGGGTGGTCAGGCTCGCTGACTTGGTTGACGCATGTCATCGGTTCCCAATTGCGCAGATCGATGCTCATGTTGTTGATCACTGGATTGTCTGGTCCAGACTCGATTATTTACAGACCGCCGCCATATAGGTGGAATATTGCTGAGTGTTGCGTAAAACTAAACTCACTCACTCACTCGCTCATTCATGGCAGCATTCATTTGCAAAATTGTAAACCAATAAAGTGTCGAGGTTTGAACTGAAGCAACTGTGGCCTCATTACAGTATGATGGTTCTGTGGTGTAGTGGTTATCACGTCTGCTTCACACGCAGATGGGGGTTACTTGCTGCACTTGCTTCGTTTTCTCCTGCATTTACTATTGCTGGCTTCAGTAAACAGCAAGAGAATGCCCATCCTTCACTGTACGTGTTTAGAGATAATGGAAAGACGACAAACCAGATGTAGTCAGGGACATTTGTCCAGATTGAAATGACCCGTGAAGGTCCCGGGGTAGAATAGGCCTTCAGCAACCCATGCTTGCCATAAAAGGCGACTCAGCTTGTCGTAAGAGGCGACTAACGGGATCGGGTGGTCAGGCTCGCTGACTTCGTTGACGCATGTCATCGGTTCCCAATTGCGCAGATCGATGCTCATGTTGTTGATCACTGGATTGTCTGGTCCAGACTCGATTATTTACAGACCGCCGCCATATAGCTGGAATATTGCTAAGTGCGGCGTAAAACTAAACTCACTCACTCACTCACCCAGATTGAAATAATCATTAAAATTGTGTAGACGTTTACATAAAAAGAAAATGTGATTCGGCATTGGTATGTTGGTTCTGTGGTGTAGTGGTTATCACGTCTGCTTTACACGCAGAAGGTCGCGAGTTCGAACCTCGCCAGAACCTCATCTTTTTGCAAGCATATTTCGCCTTCTCTTTCAACCCCAAGAGAAGCAAATGAATGGTCCCCATTTCGTCTTCATACGTTCAGTAAGACGTGTTATTGATATCACCGTTGTCTAATTAGCACAACAAGTTGAATACTTTCCCCTAGCAGAACACTTTGACTATATCTACGTTCGTTTCGGCCAGTAAGACCCTGACAGCTTTCAAATATATAAATTGTCCATGGGTGAAGTTATTTAGTGTGGACTATCAGCCGAGACTGATTCCAGTGGAAGTCAGGGGCAAACTAAAAGTGAAAATAACATGAATGGGTCACTGAAAATCATTCATGACAGGACCCGTGAAGGTCCCGGGGTAGAATAGGCCTTCAGCAACCCATGCTTGCCATAAAAGGTGACTGTGCTTGTCGTAAGAGGCGACTAACGGGATCGGGTGGTCAGACTCACTGACTTGGTTGACATATGTCATCGGTTCCCAATTGCGCAGATCGATGCTCATGTTGTTGATCACTGGATTGTCTGGTCCAGACTCGATTATTTACAGACCGCCGCCATATAGGTGGAATATTGCTGAGTGTTGCGTAAAACTAAACTCACTCACTCACTCACTCATTCATGGCAGCATTCATTTGCAAAATTGTAAACCAATAAAGTGTCGAGGTTTGAACTGAAGCAACTGTGGCCTCATTACAGTATGATGGTTCTGTGGTGTAGTGGTTATCACGTCTGCTTCACACGCAGATGGGGGTTACTTGCTGCACTTGCTTCGTTTTCTCCTGCATTTACTATTGCTGGCTTCAGTAAACAGCAAGAGAATGCCCATCCTTCACTGTACGTGTTTAGAGATAATGGAAAGACGACAAACCAGATGTAGTCAGGGACATTTGTCCAGATTGAAATGACCCGTGAAGGTCCCGGGGTAGCATAGGCCTTCAGCAACCCATGCTTGCCATAAAAGGCGACTCAGCTTGTCGTAAGAGGCGACTAACGGGATCGGGTGGTCAGGCTCGCTGACTTCGTTGACGCATGTCATCGGTTCCCAATTGCGCAGATCGATGCTCATGTTGTTGATCACTGGATTGTCTGGTCCAGACTCGATTATTTACAGACCGCCGCCATATAGCTGGAATATTGCTAAGTGCGGCGTAAAACTAAACTTACTCACTCACTCACCCAGATTGAAATAATCATTAAAATTGTGTAGACGTTTACATAAAAAGAAAATGTGATTCGGCATTGGTATGTTGGTTCTGTGGTGTAGTGGTTATCACGTCTGCTTTACACGCAGAAGGTCGCGAGTTCGAACCTCGCCAGAACCTCATCTTTTTGCAAGCATATTTCGCCTTCTCTTTCAACCCCAAGAGAAGCAAATGAATGGTCCCCATTTCGTCTTCATACGTTCAGTAAGACGTGTTATTGATATCACCGTTGTCTAATTAGCACAACAAGTTGAATACTTTCCCCTAGCAGAACACTTTGACTATATCTACGTTCGTTTCGGCCAGTAAGACCCTGACAGCTTTCAAATATATAAATTGTCCATGGGTGAAGTTATTTAGTGTGGACTATCAGCCGAGACTGATTCCAGTGGAAGTCAGGGGCAAACTAAAAGTGAAAATAACATGAATGGGTCACTGAAAATCATTCATGACAGGACCCGTGAAGGTCCCGGGGTAGAATAGGCCTTCAGCAACCCATGCTTGCCATAAAAGGTGACTGTGCTTGTCGTAAGAGGCGACTAACGGGATCGGGTGGTCAGACTCACTGACTTGGTTGACATATGTCATCGGTTCCCAATTGCGCAGATCGATGCTCATGTTGTTGATCACTGGATTGTCTGGTCCAGACTCGATTATTTACAGACCGCCGCCATATAGGTGGAATATTGCTGAGTGTTGCGTAAAACTAAACTCACTCACTCACTCACTCACTCATTCATGACAGCATTCATTTGCAAAATTGTAAACCAATAAAGTGTCGAGGTTTGAACTGAAGCAACTGTGGCCTCATTACAGTATGATGGTTCTGTGGTGTAGTGGTTATCACGTCTGCTTCACACGCAGATGGGGGTTACTTGCTGCACTTGCTTCGTTTTCTCCTGCATTTACTATTGCTGGCTTCAGTAAACAGCAAGAGAATGCCCATCCTTCACTGTACGTGTTTAGAGATAATGGAAAGACGACAAACCAGATGTAGTCAGGGACATTTGTCCAGATTGAAATGACCCGTGAAGGTCCCGGGGTAGAATAGGCCTTCAGCAACCCATGCTTGCCATAAAAGGCGACTCAGCTTGTCGTAAGAGGCGACTAACGGGATCGGGTGGTCAGGCTCGCTGACTTGGTTGACGCATGTCATCGGTTCCCAATTGCGCAGATCGATGCTCATGTTGTTGATCACTGGATTGTCTGGTCCAGACTCGATTATTTACAGACCGCCGCCATATAGGTGGAATATTGCTGAGTGTTGCGTAAAACTAAACTCACTCACTCACTCACTCATTCATGGCAGCATTCATTTGCAAAATTGTAAACCAATAAAGTGTCGAGGTTTGAACTGAAGCAACTGTGGCCTCATTACAGTATGATGGTTCTGTGGTGTAGTGGTTATCACGTCTGCTTCACACGCAGATGGGGGTTACTTGCTGCACTTGCTTCGTTTTCTCCTGCATTTACTATTGCTGGCTTCAGTAAACAGCAAGAGAATGCCCATCCTTCACTGTACGTGTTTAGAGATAATGGAAAGACGACAAACCAGATGTAGTCAGGGACATTTGTCCAGATTGAAATGACCCGTGAAGGTCCCGGGGTAGAATAGGCCTTCAGCAACCCATGCTTGCCATAAAAGGCGACTCAGCTTGTCGTAAGAGGCGACTAACGGGATCGGGTGGTCAGGCTCGCTGACTTCGTTGACGCATGTCATCGGTTCCCAATTGCGCAGATCGATGCTCATGTTGTTGATCACTGGATTGTCTGGTCCAGACTCGATTATTTACAGACCGCCGCCATATAGCTGGAATATTGCTAAGTGCGGCGTAAAACTAAACTTACTCACTCACTCACCCAGATTGAAATAATCATTAAAATTGTGTAGACGTTTACATAAAAAGAAAATGTGATTCGGCATTGGTATGTTGGTTCTGTGGTGTAGTGGTTATCACGTCTGCTTTACACGCAGAAGGTCGCGAGTTCGAACCTCGCCAGAACCTCATCTTTTTGCAAGCATATTTCGCCTTCTCTTTCAACCCCAAGAGAAGCAAATGAATGGTCCCCATTTCGTCTTCATACGTTCAGTAAGACGTGTTATTGATATCACCGTTGTCTAATTAGCACAACAAGTTGAATACTTTCCCCTAGCAGAACACTTTGACTATATCTACGTTCGTTTCGGCCAGTAAGACCCTGACAGCTTTCAAATATATAAATTGTCCATGGGTGAAGTTATTTAGTGTGGACTATCAGCCGAGACTGATTCCAATGGAAGTCAGGGGCAAACTAAAAGTGAAAATAACATGAATGGGTCACTGAAAATCATTCATGACAGGACCCGTGAAGGTCCCGGGGTAGAATAGGCCTTCAGCAACCCATGCTTGCCATAAAAGGTGACTGTGCTTGTCGTAAGAGGCGACTAACGGGATCGGGTGGTCAGACTCACTGACTTGGTTGACATATGTCATCGGTTCCCAATTGCGCAGATCGATGCTCATGTTGTTGATCACTGGATTGTCTGGTCCAGACTCGATTATTTACAGACCGCCGCCATATAGGTGGAATATTGCTGAGTGTTGCGTAAAACTAAACTCACTCACTCACTCACTCACTCATTCATGACAGCATTCATTTGCAAAATTGTAAACCAATAAAGTGTCGAGGTTTGAACTGAAGCAACTGTGGCCTCATTACAGTATGATGGTTCTGTGGTGTAGTGGTTATCACGTCTGCTTCACACGCAGATGGGGGTTACTTGCTGCACTTGCTTCCTTTTCTCCTGCATTTACTATTGCTGGCTTCAGTAAACAGCAAGAGAATGCCCATCCTTCACTGTACGTGTTTAGAGATAATGGAAAGACGACAAACCAGATGTAGTCAGGGACATTTGTCCAGATTGAAATGACCCGTGAAGGTCCCGGGGTAGAATAGGCCTTCAGCAACCCATGCTTGCCATAAAAGGCGACTCAGCTTGTCGTAAGAGGCGACTAACGGGATCGGGTGGTCAGGCTCGCTGACTTCGTTGACGCATGTCATCGGTTCCCAATTGCGCAGATCGATGCTCATGTTGTTGATCACTGGATTGTCTGGTCCAGACTCGATTATTTACAGACCGCCGCCATATAGCTGGAATATTGCTAAGTGCGGCGTAAAACTAAACTCACTCACTCACTCACCCAGATTGAAATAATCATTAAAATTGTGTAGACGTTTACATAAAAAGAAAATGTGATTCGGCATTGGTATGTTGGTTCTGTGGTGTAGTGGTTATCACGTCTGCTTTACACGCAGAAGGTCGCGAGTTCGAACCTCGCCAGAACCTCATCTTTTTGCAAGCATATTTCGCCTTCTCTTTCAACCCCAAGAGAAGCAAATGAATGGTCCCCATTTCGTCTTCATACGTTCAGTAAGACGTGTTATTGATATCACCGTTGTCTAATTAGCACAACAAGTTGAATACTTTCCCCTAGCAGACCACTTTGACTATATCTACGTTCGTTTCGGCCAGTAAGACCCTGACAGCTTTCAAATATATAAATTGTCCATGGGTGAAGTTATTTAGTGTGGACTATCAGCCGAGACTGATTCCAGTGGAAGTCAGGGGCAAACTAAAAGTGAAAATAACATGAATGGGTCACTGAAAATCATTCATGACAGGACCCGTGAAGGTCCCGGGGTAGAATAGGCCTTCAGCAACCCATGCTTGCCATAAAAGGTGACTGTGCTTGTCGTAAGAGGCGACTAACGGGATCGGGTGGTCAGACTCACTGACTTGGTTGACATATGTCATCGGTTCCCAATTGCGCAGATCGATGCTCATGTTGTTGATCACTGGATTGTCTGGTCCAGACTCGATTATTTACAGACCGCCGCCATATAGGTGGAATATTGCTGAGTGTTGCGTAAAACTAAACTCACTCACTCACTCACTCACTCATTCATGACAGCATTCATTTGCAAAATTGTAAACCAATAAAGTGTCGAGGTTTGAACTGAAGCAACTGTGGCCTCACTACAGTATGATGGTTCTGTGGTGTAGTGGTTATCACGTCTGCTTCACACGCAGATGGGGGTTACTTGCTGCACTTGCTTCGTTTTCTCCTGCATTTACTATTGCTGGCTTCAGTAAACAGCAAGAGAATGCCCATCCTTCACTGTACGTGTTTAGAGATAATGGAAAGACGACAAACCAGATGTAGTCAGGGACATTTGTCCAGATTGAAATGACCCGTGAAGGTCCCGGGGTAGAATAGGCCTTCAGCAACCCATGCTTGCCATAAAAGGCGACTCAGCTTGTCGTAAGAGGCGACTAACGGGATCGGGTGGTCAGGCTCGCTGACTTGGTTGACGCATGTCATCGGTTCCCAATTGCGCAGATCGATGCTCATGTTGTTGATCACTGGATTGTCTGGTCCAGACTCGATTATTTACAGACCGCCGCCATATAGCTGGAATATTGCTAAGTGCGGCGTAAAACTAAACTCACTCACTCACTCACCCAGATTGAAATAATCATTAAAATTGTGTAGACGTTTACATAAAAAGAAAATGTGATTCGGCATTGGTATGTTGGTTCTGTGGTGTAGTGGTTATCACGTCTGCTTTACACGCAGAAGGTCGCGAGTTCGAACCTCGCCAGAACCTCATCTTTTTGCAAGCATATTTCGCCTTCTCTTTCAACCCCAAGAGAAGCAAATGAATGGTCCCCATTTCGTCTTCATACGTTCAGTAAGACGTGTTATTGATATCACCGTTGTCTAATTAGCACAACAAGTTGAATACTTTCCCCTAGCAGACCACTTTGACTATATCTACGTTCGTTTCGGCCAGTAAGACCCTGACAGCTTTCAAATATATAAATTGTCCATGGGTGAAGTTATTTAGTGTGGACTATCAGCCGAGACTGATTCCAGTGGAAGTCAGGGGCAAACTAAAAGTGAAAATAACATGAATGGGTCACTGAAAATCATTCATGACAGGACCCGTGAAGGTCCCGGGGTAGAATAGGCCTTCAGCAACCCATGCTTGCCATAAAAGGTGACTGTGCTTGTCGTAAGAGGCGACTAACGGGATCGGGTGGTCAGACTCACTGACTTGGTTGACATATGTCATCGGTTCCCAATTGCGCAGATCGATGCTCATGTTGTTGATCACTGGATTGTCTGGTCCAGACTCGATTATTTACAGACCGCCGCCATATAGGTGGAATATTGCTGAGTGTTGCGTAAAACTAAACTCACTCACTCACTCACTCACTCATTCATGACAGCATTCATTTGCAAAATTGTAAACCAATAAAGTGTCGAGGTTTGAACTGAAGCAACTGTGGCCTCATTACAGTATGATGGTTCTGTGGTGTAGTGGTTATCACGTCTGCTTCACACGCAGATGGGGGTTACTTGCTGCACTTGCTTCGTTTTCTCCTGCATTTACTATTGCTGGCTTCAGTAAACAGCAAGAGAATGCCCATCCTTCACTGTACGTGTTTAGAGATAATGGAAAGACGACAAACCAGATGTAGTCAGGGACATTTGTCCAGATTGAAATGACCCGTGAAGGTCCCGGGGTAGAATAGGCCTTCAGCAACCCATGCTTGCCATAAAAGGCGACTCAGCTTGTCGTAAGAGGCGACTAACGGGATCGGGTGGTCAGGCTCGCTGACTTGGTTGACGCATGTCATCGGTTCCCAATTGCGCAGATCGATGCTCATGTTGTTGATCACTGGATTGTCTGGTCCAGACTCGATTATTTACAGACCGCCGCCATATAGCTGGAATATTGCTAAGTGCGGCGTAAAACTAAACTCACTCACTCACTCACCCAGATTGAAATAATCATTAAAATTGTGTAGACGTTTACATAAAAAGAAAATGTGATTCGGCATTGGTATGTTGGTTCTGTGGTGTAGTGGTTATCACGTCTGCTTTACACGCAGAAGGTCGCGAGTTCGAACCTCGCCAGAACCTCATCTTTTTGAAAGCATATTTCGCCTTCTCTTTCAACCCCAAGAGAAGCAAATGAATGGTCCCCATTTCGTCTTCATACGTTCAGTAAGACGTGTTATTGATATCACCGTTGTCTAATTAGCACAACAAGTTGAATACTTTCCCCTAGCAGACCACTTTGACTATATCTACGTTCGTTTCGGCCAGTAAGACCCTGACAGCTTTCAAATATATAAATTGTCCATGGGTGAAGTTATTTAGTGTGGACTATCAGCCGAGACTGATTCCAGTGGAAGTCAGGGGCAAACTAAAAGTGAAAATAACATGAATGGGTCACTGAAAATCATTCATGACAGGACCCGTGAAGGTCCCGGGGTAGAATAGGCCTTCAGCAACCCATGCTTGCCATAAAAGGTGACTGTGCTTGTCGTAAGAGGCGACTAACGGGATCGGGTGGTCAGACTCACTGACTTGGTTGACATATGTCATCGGTTCCCAATTGCGCAGATCGATGCTCATGTTGTTGATCACTGGATTGTCTGGTCCAGACTCGATTATTTACAGACCGCCGCCATATAGGTGGAATATTGCTGAGTGTTGCGTAAAACTAAACTCACTCACTCACTCACTCACTCATTCATGACAGCATTCATTTGCAAAATTGTAAACCAATAAAGTGTCGAGGTTTGAACTGAAGCAACTGTGGCCTCATTACAGTATGATGGTTCTGTGGTGTAGTGGTTATCACGTCTGCTTCACACGCAGATGGGGGTTACTTGCTGCACTTGCTTCGTTTTCTCCTGCATTTACTATTGCTGGCTTCAGTAAACAGCAAGAGAATGCCCATCCTTCACTGTACGTGTTTAGAGATAATGGAAAGACGACAAACCAGATGTAGTCAGGGACATTTGTCCAGATTGAAATGACCCGTGAAGGTCCCGGGGTAGAATAGGCCTTCAGCAACCCATGCTTGCCATAAAAGGCGACTCAGCTTGTCGTAAGAGGCGACTAACGGGATCGGGTGGTCAGGCTCGCTGACTTGGTTGACGCATGTCATCGGTTCCCAATTGCGCAGATCGATGCTCATGTTGTTGATCACTGGATTGTCTGGTCCAGACTCGATTATTTACAGACCGCCGCCATATAGCTGGAATATTGCTAAGTGCGGCGTAAAACTAAACTCACTCACTCACTCACCCAGATTGAAATAATCATTAAAATTGTGTAGACGTTTACATAAAAAGAAAATGTGATTCGGCATTGGTATGTTGGTTCTGTGGTGTAGTGGTTATCACGTCTGCTTTACACGCAGAAGGTCGCGAGTTCGAACCTCGCCAGAACCTCATCTTTTTGAAAGCATATTTCGCCTTCTCTTTCAACCCCAAGAGAAGCAAATGAATGGTCCCCATTTCGTCTTCATACGTTCAGTAAGACGTGTTATTGATATCACCGTTGTCTAATTAGCACAACAAGTTGAATACTTTCCCCTAGCAGACCACTTTGACTATATCTACGTTCGTTTCGGCCAGTAAGACCCTGACAGCTTTCAAATATATAAATTGTCCATGGGTGAAGTTATTTAGTGTGGACTATCAGCCGAGACTGATTCCAGTGGAAGTCAGGGGCAAACTAAAAGTGAAAATAACATGAATGGGTCACTGAAAATCATTCATGACAGGACCCGTGAAGGTCCCGGGGTAGAATAGGCCTTCAGCAACCCATGCTTGCCATAAAAGGTGACTGTGCTTGTCGTAAGAGGCGACTAACGGGATCGGGTGGTCAGACTCACTGACTTGGTTGACATATGTCATCGGTTCCCAATTGCGCAGATCGATGCTCATGTTGTTGATCACTGGATTGTCTGGTCCAGACTCGATTATTTACAGACCGCCGCCATATAGGTGGAATATTGCTGAGTGTTGCGTAAAACTAAACTCACTCACTCACTCACTCACTCATTCATGACAGCATTCATTTGCAAAATTGTAAACCAATAAAGTGTCGAGGTTTGAACTGAAGCAACTGTGGCCTCATTACAGTATGATGGTTCTGTGGTGTAGTGGTTATCACGTCTGCTTCACACGCAGATGGGGGTTACTTGCTGCACTTGCTTCGTTTTCTCCTGCATTTACTATTGCTGGCTTCAGTAAACAGCAAGAGAATGCCCATCCTTCACTGTACGTGTTTAGAGATAATGGAAAGACGACAAACCAGATGTAGTCAGGGACATTTGTCCAGATTGAAATGACCCGTGAAGGTCCCGGGGTAGAATAGGCCTTCAGCAACCCATGCTTGCCATAAAAGGCGACTCAGCTTGTCGTAAGAGGCGACTAACGGGATCGGGTGGTCAGGCTCGCTGACTTGGTTGACGCATGTCATCGGTTCCCAATTGCGCAGATCGATGCTCATGTTGTTGATCACTGGATTGTCTGGTCCAGACTCGATTATTTACAGACCGCCGCCATATAGCTGGAATATTGCTAAGTGCGGCGTAAAACTAAACTCACTCACTCACTCACCCAGATTGAAATAATCATTAAAATTGTGTAGACGTTTACATAAAAAGAAAATGTGATTCGGCATTGGAATGTTGGTTCTGTGGTGTAGTGGTTATCACGTCTGCTTTACACGCAGAAGGTCGCGAGTTCGAACCTCGCCAGAACCTCATCTTTTTGCAAGCATATTTCGCCTTCTCTTTCAACCCCAAGAGAAGCAAATGAATGGTCCCCATTTCGTCTTCATACGTTCAGTAAGACGTGTTATTGATATCACCGTTGTCTAATTAGCACAACAAGTTGAATACTTTCCCCTAGCAGACCACTTTGACTATATCTACGTTCGTTTCGGCCAGTAAGACCCTGACAGCTTTCAAATATATAAATTGTCCATGGGTGAAGTTATTTAGTGTGGACTATCAGCCGAGACTGATTCCAGTGGAAGTCAGGGGCAAACTAAAAGTGAAAATAACATGAATGGGTCACTGAAAATCAGTCATGACAGCGTTCATTTGCAAAAATGTAAACCAGTAAAGTGTCGAGCTTTGAACTGAAGCAACTGTGGCCTCATTTCAGTATGATGGTTCTGTGGTGTAGTGGTTATCACGTCTGCTTTACACGCAGAAGGTCGCGAGTTCGAACCTCACCAGAACCTCTTTTTACAAGCTGTTGTTGTGATTATTTATCTTGTGTTCCTCTATCAAGCATTACCCTACCCGCTGCAAAGCAGATTTGGTGCACTTGCTTCGTTTTCTTCTGTATTTACTGTTGCTGGCTTTACTGAGTAGCAACAAAATATCTATCGTGTACTGAGTTCAGGGGCAATGGAAAGACGACAAACCAGATGTAACCAGTGACATTTGTTCAGTTTAAATGAATGATTATAAATATAGAGATCGGATATATGAAGAAAATATAACTTTGCGTTGGTGGGTCGGTTCTGTGGTGTAGTGGTTATCACGTGTGATATACACGCAGAAAGTCGCGAGTTCGAATCTCGCCAGAACCTTTTTTTTACAAGCACCTTTCATCTTCTTTCTCAACACCAGTGAAGCAAGTGAACGACCCCTATTTCGTTAGCATATATTCAGTAACACATTTTATTGATATCACCCTCTTCGAATTAGCATAAAGATGTACTTTCCCTCTGCAGACCACTTTGACTATATCTAGCTCGTTTTGCCCAGTAGGACCCTGAAAGCTTTCAATAAATTAAATGTCTGTGTCAGAGGTTACTTATTGTGGACTACACATCACGAAGTCACAAGCAAAATAAACGTGGAAATGGCATAAATGGGGGTTACTTGCTGCACTTGCTTCGTTTTCTCCTGCATTTACTATTGCTGGTTTCAGTAAACAGCAAGAGAATGTCCGTCCTTCACTGTGTTTAGAGATAATGGAAAGACGACAAACCAGATGTAGTCAGGAACATTTGTCCAGTTTAAAATAATAATTTACGTCCCTGATAGCTTTGAAATATATAAATTGTGTATGCCCGAGGTTATTAAGTGTGGACTATCAGTCGAGAGTGACTGCAATGGGCGTCATAAGCAAAATAAAATTGAAAATAACACGAATGGGTCAGTGAAAATCAGCCAATACTTTGGAATTTATGATTTCTGTTTGAAACATTGCTTAGTGAGTAATACATTACCTTTCCCAACTAAACAAGGCAGTATGAACTGTAAATGTTAGAGGAGTTTACAAGTTTAGGGGGCTAGTTTATAATAAATCTCAACTACTGGTTTTGACACTTTGGGTTTATTTACCAGTCAGATTTACATTGGGTTTATACCCTTGATAACCGTCTGTAGAAATAAACTAAAGTTGAGTGAATGAGTGAGTGACAGAGTTTGGTTTTATGGTGCTTTTAGCAATATTCCACGAATACTTTAAGTGCGGGGCACAAGAAATTTCTCCATGCCCGGAAATCGAACCCATGCTTTAGTGTGAACACTTTGTCAATGTGGTTACTGCAGCACCCTTTGCAGAATTTGATCAATTAAAAAATATATGAAGTACTTTCTGGATGACAACCTCTTAACGGTTATACATGTTTTGGTGTCTTGACATAGGCATATACATCTCATTACGATATAATAAAGAAATTGTCATTTATAAAGCATCATCAGTCTCTTAGGACTCAATAAGGTTGAATTTTAAAAAGAGTTCACAATATCATTGTTTACATATCATATACTATGCCTAAGTGGAATTTCAAGCACTGATGTTCGTTCAGTTTCAAAACACAACATTTCCCTTTGGTTATTTTCTGCTGCTGTTTTCAGGGCATTGCTGTAATGAAAACTAGAGTTGACACAAGAAGATGTGGGTTAAAGTTGGAGTTTTGTAACCCATGCCTGTAATAAGAGGCAACTAACTGGCTGACAGGTCCCAATTTCGTACAATGATGTTCATGCAGTTAATCATCGGATCGTCTGGTCCAGTCTACATTATTTACAGGCCACATTTCCCTTGTTCCATTTCATATTCATTTATGCTTTAATAGGAGAAATATTCATAATAATATCTCCTGACTGTCTACCTTGGTTTCACTTTTCCTCTTCTGGTGTCACTTCATTTTGTGCTTGATGCACATAATTTTTATGAGCCTTATTTTTAAAGCTTACACTTATCAGATGTTCCATGATGTCATTTTCCTCTAAAAATGAATTCAAGTATTTCAAGAATTACACACTGTTCTGGATGCTGTGGAGTTTTTCTTAGCCAACATAAATCAAATGGTCATCTTCCTTACATTTGACCTGAAAATGAGTTCAGCACAAATTAGTTTGATCTGTTCCATGTGGTAGATCTATATAACAATGCCAGAGATAACTTGATGTCTTACAACTTGCACCAAGAAAACCTCTGCAATCACATGAAAAATTAAACAATATAACATCAATAACCATTTCAAAGTTCTTTTGAAAGTCTTTATTAACGTTCTGTCAGTATTTTGCTGATGACTTGATTGTACAAACACTGAAGGTGACCAGATGTAACTGGCATAATCTGGCAGAGAACTGGTTTTAGCTGGTGGGGCTGGAACTGGATCTTCATGAGACTGGAAAGATCTGTCAGTTGCTGCTGACACTGCTGCAATCCCTGTCAGACATGGAACAGACAGTGAGTGAGTGAGTGAGTGAGTGAGTGTGTGAGTACTGTTTAATGCTATCTTTCTTTCCTTAGCAATATTCCAGCAATATCATGCTGGGGCACAATAGAGATGGGCTTCATAGATTGCACCCATGTGAAATGTACCGAACGCAGGCCAGCAGAGTGACTAGTGGAGGCTTTCACCATAATGCTTCCCCACTGCCCATCACACATATAGGAATACACAGCTGTATGTGATAGCCAGTATCTGAGCTTCTGTACACAGCTAGGTTTCTGTGATTCAGTAACAATGGGAGATAGAGAACATCTCATGCCCGACTAGTTTGAAGCAATTATAGCACTATGACAGTCGTAAGTCATGTTAAAGTGTACAATCCGATCATCTTAGCGCTATGACTACTTTTCGAAATGGGGCCCTGATCTGTTCTATTGTCCTCAGTCGTGAATATGTTTGATTACACAATGCCATTTAGAATGTGGTCAAATGCAACACGTGCCATATTTGGGATTTCACTTTCTTAGAAAAGTACAAATTCTAGTACTTTTTTGGTTGAGTCCCATCCGGGATTCGAAACCGCACCCTCTGAGTCAGGCACTTAATCGCCAGCACACAACGTCAAACGCATAGCTCTGTCAGGCACCACGCTTTCCACGAAAATGGAAATCAGACAACTGGTAGTCTAGACTGCGTAAGTCGCAGTGGCTGAGCGGGCTAGGCAGCATTTTAGTGATCCTTATGTTTTGGTTGAAGTGAAGGATATTTTGACTTGACCTGCGATTGGCATCTTTGTGCAGCAACAAATAAAGAACCATGTTAGACTTTGCCATCTGTAACCTATGTTTATCATAATGGTTAGGATGGTCAGGTTCGCGAACATGGTTGAAACGTGTAATTGTTTCCCAAATGTGTGGAACAAAGAATATGAATTTATATTAATATATTAATCTGTCAAAACTTGATTATTTTCAGAGTGCTGCTATAATTAGTGTAATACTGCTGAGTACAGCGTTAAACAACAATCAATCTTCGTGTAGCATTAGCAAGCATGAAGTTGCAACTTTAACTCAACAGTTCTTGCACTTCAAAACAAATGAATAATGATTTATCAACACTCGCCCCTTTCTGATGTAGTTAACATGATCTTCCAACAGAAAAGGGTTGTTATTCAAAGATATCATAAGAAACAGGATTGTGTAAATATTGTACTCATCAAGAAGTAGAGGATGAACATCATTTCTTGCATGTTTGTCCATTGTATGCAAATATCAGAAAAGAATACACAGAGAAACATTTCCACTTGAACCCCCGAATAGATAAATTCTGTATCCTCCTTCCAAAATCAAACAGTCACAAGATACCTTGCAATGTATATATACCATGCCATGAATATGAGATCATCTGTATTACACATGACATTACTTACTACATATTTATGTATATTGCACCCTTTGCTACTGGGGCGGTGGGGTAGCCTAGTGGTTACAGCGTTCACTCGTCATGCCGAAGATCCGGGTTTGATTCCTCACATGGGAACAATGTGTAAAGCCCATTTTCTGGTGTCCCCCGCCGTGATATTGCTGGAATATTGCTAAAAGCGGCATAAAACTAAACTCAAACTCACCCTTTGCTACTGATGTAAAATGTACTACAGGCCTATGGCCTCTTCAGTGCTGAAAATAAAGATTGATTGATTGATTGATTGATTGATTGATTGATCTGAAAGAATAATAATGATGATAATGCAGTGTATTTGTAGAGCGCTGGCATCCAGGCACTAACGCATGCTCAAACGACAGTCACTGTACCTCTGTCAAGACATCTTTAACTGTGGGATCCCTCTTTGCTCTTTGTTTCATTACCTGCAATAGGACACAAGTAGCAGTCATTGTGGAACAATCGAATGGTGTCATGGTACTGCAGCTCACCCGTCAATAGTTTCATGTGATAGAGTAGTATAGGGAATGATAGTTCTGGCTCACTTTCAAGAAATGTCTCTACAAAGCCTTATTTAGTAAATAAGGCTTTGGTTGGACCCTTAGCTCTTGCTACTATTACCCCTACTACAAAAAAGTTGGCGGTAATTACTGTGCCTTGGTAGGAGGTAACACTGTGCCGTACGGTACGATCAATAATTCTTCTCTTACAAAACCCCTACCCGGCCCATCCCTCAAGTAGTACAAGTTAGGTTCGTCGGCTTTCATATCCACTTTATCTATGTTGTAAGTTTTGACTGACCACATAGGATCGGTGGCCCGCTTACGGCTATCGCCCTCGTGTTCCCCTATGTTATGTTTATATCGATGAAACAGTTTAACGTGAACCGCCTACGATCTCTTTGGTGTTCATAATAAAGGCTTGCTGGGCTTTTTGTATCCCCTGTTCTATGTACTTTTTTTTCTCGTCCTCGCTGATAGCAGACTTACGAGACTTGGACCGAATATCTTGTTTCATTCCGTTATATTTTTTGAGTTCAGATAGGATTGAACGAAACTCCTCTTCTGAGATCTTACTGTCAGAGAGTGCCGTGGAAATTCGCTCACTCACTGTGTTCAGCTTTGCTTCGGCCAGAACCCTGATCTCGTCATGTTTCAATGCCTTACGATTAAGTCTGCGTGATACTAAATTAAGCGCCAACCCTACCAACCCTGTCACCCCAGCCGTTATTTCAATACCTAGCACTATAGGTGCAGCCACGATGGTAGCTAACAACCCAACACCTGCCGCCCCTAGTCCCATGCTGGTTGCCATAAGGGTAGTGTCAGCCCCGTCCACGATATTGAAAGCTCTATTGTACTTTTTACATAGTGCTTTCCGCGTGTCACGGTCTTGTTCTAGTTGGCGTTTCACATCACATAACTGTCTCAAGCGGAACCCATCTACGGTTTCCAGTGTCTTCGCTACTTCCTCTACGACTGGGTACAGACCCATCTATAATATATATTTTGAAAAATATTTTAATTGGGTTTCAGTTAATATTTCACGAATGAATTTGAAGCCTACAAGGGATAGATCATAATTAAGGATAATAGGTGTGAAGCCAATAGACTTTTCTGTTGTAATAAAAACCCCAGGGAGGCTTATTAAGCGGTTTATAGGACCCGTGGGGGCATCCCGTTGTATAACAATACGGCAATATTGACCTACGTGTTCGTTATACCAGTGTATTGTCAACCCGGGTAAAATTTGGCGTCCTTTCGAGGAGTTTTCCTGGTTAAAATACGTAAAGACGACTTCTATGATGATTGTGTGGAGGTAGTCTAGTTGATTAAGATGCTCCTTGGGTAAAAAAAACTTACTGCTAAATGTTAATTTACTTTCTGTGTCAGAACTTAACCTACTTTTTTCTCCAACATAAGACTCTATCGAGATTGTTGCGTTATTCTCCGTAATGAAATCCCCGGGCAAGGTACCGTTATTCCTAATCTTAGAGATGTACCCCCCTTTTTCTTCTTTTAATGTGATATAAGGTGAGGTGATTGTTAAGTTGATCATCCATTTAGGCTCTTTTAAATCTGATAACGACACCCGTCTGTACACGTTGTCTTTGAAGTGCAGGATGTAGAATTCATCTTCCTCACCAGGCTGATCGAATCCCTCCGTATCTCCTAGGTCGTTAAGCGTAGTGTTGGGATGATGACTGGTCATTATTATACTATTACGATATAATTTCCAACTGGTTTTCTGATAATAATTCAGGGGTTAACTTCATACTCATGAAGTGTATGTTGTCAGGCAGGAAGATATTGATTAGTGATATCTTGTTTTCCACGATCACGTTGACCCCCTGCAGACTGGTCTTGGAGTCGACACCCACCCGCACGTAAACGTTGCAAACTTGATACTGGTGTCGTTTCACCCACCCGAGTTTGATCCCCTTCACGATCTCGACATCATTCCCCGATGGTTCCCCTAGGTAGACTTTGATGATCAGTGTTGAGTTTGCCGGTAGATCCTCTAGTATAGTGACCACACCTTCGAATTCAGACACCAACTGCAATTTCACGTTTTGTATGGCTGGTTTACTCGATAGCATGTGGGCTGCTATAGTGTTGACTGGGCTGACGACTATGCTACGTCTCTGAGTTGGGACGTAAGCCACGAGCAGGGTTCCATTGTTCACGACTTTGTTTAGGTGGTTGTCTTTGTTATCAGTGAACACGTAGGGGGAGACGAGTCTAATATTGATAAACCAGTTGTTATCGGGTAACAACACCCACTTGTCATCTTCGGTGAAGACGAGCATATATGGTTTGTTTTGGACGACGGTAGTGCTCTCAACATCGTCTAAGTCGAACAGTTTACCCCCGAACGATGGGTATATTACCCAATTATTATCACCGGTGTTGACAAGGGTGTACTTAGTGTTGACTGTTGCTCTTGTGGTATCTACTATACCACTTAGGGTTCCACCGGAGGGGATTTCAACGCGTTTGTAAATGTTGTTTTTCAGTTGCAAGGCGTATGATTTACCATCTACTCCGGGAGCGTCGAAACCGCGTGTGTCTCCGAGGTCGGAGATCCCGATATTAACGCATTTTTTCACTCCGGGCCCTTGTGCGCTGGTCATTTTACATGAAGCGTTAAGCTGAGGTATCCTATATTTACAGGATTATGATTTATATCTAACACCGATATTGTCAGCTCAGGTATGTTGCCCTGGGTTAATCTCTTATACTGCCGTGGTGAAAACGACTCGGTTCTACCGTCGTTGAATTTCTCAGTTTTCACCGGCACTGCTCTCAGTATAGTGGAAGGGTGACCTCCTTGAATGTTGTACGTTGTGCTCACCTGATCGAGATGAATGTACAGCTCTCGGTACGGTACTAGGTCGGGTAACTTCGTGCCTGTGACGGTTGTTGTTGGTTTTATCTCGTCAGGAGACATACCGAGTATCCTCGCTAATGGTCGGCCGAGCCTCAAGGGGTTTCTTCCGTTGTTGATTAACACCACTGTGCCGTTTGAGTCGTTCATCTTGAGTTCGGCTCCCAGGGGTTTGAAGACCTCGTCGTTGAGAGAGCACACGCTGTAGTAGCCGTCAGTTATCTGGCTGCGAGTTCCACTGACGAACAGCTTATTGTTGCTGATATTGATGTTAGTCCATTGCGGTAGGTAGGTGATATCGCAGAGTGCGACTTCGAGTTGACCTGACGTGTTATCGATCGCGTGCGTCAGCTGAACGGCCTCACCGCTCGTTATTCCTGGAAGTGTTATGTACATGTTAGAGTATATATGCTCATTATATAATAGTTTTAAAATGTATTCCCCTGGTGTGTTTTACCCTAAACTGGATGTAGATTTCTCCCCCATGAAGATCGTGGTTGCTCCTGAGTTGTATTTCAATGCCCAGCTTTTAGATGTGTTCGATAAGTATAAGCTTTCGGTGACTAACATTGAGGCAGTCCACGCTTGGTTCAACAACCCTATGCAGTTCTGGCAGAATCAATTCAACTTTGCCGTGTGGTGCGCTACAACGGGGTGTGGTGTGACATTGGCCGACACTCGGCGTGGACCGCTGAGTCAGTCTGTGTTCAAGTTCCACGTGTACTACCAGGTCAGACGTATCCTTAAAGAGATCAGCGCCCCCCTCCCACAGGACAAAGCGTGGGACGCAACAAACAACCCGTACGATAGACGGGCCTACAAACGTATTTGCAATGAATTCGAAATAAACCCGAAGACGGATTGGCGTTTGCCGGGGCCGAACCACGGGTTGGGTATTCCTTATGATGGGGGGCGACCAGTGAAAGAAGTCAGTGATGATTTACTGAAACGAGATATACTACGCCAGGACTTTGCTTTGTCGAGTAATGAATGGAGGGATGATCGTATGAACTTTAAAGGTGGTGTTGCTTTCACAGTCCAGAAAGTGGAGCAGTCAACCTCAGACGGGTGGAAAATATTCATGCTGGACACGTCGAAAGGATTCACTCGTGCCGGGGTAGTCAGGTTGAACGACTCGATTCGAACGTACGTGTGGGCGCTGTTGGGTGCGCAGTCGATGACGCGTTCCAACATCCTCGGTAAGGGAACTGCTTACGACGCTCAGAAACAGTTCGTTTCCAACGTTGATGATGCTATCAATTCTCCAGTTGATCTCCCGAGGGCCATCGACCGTTACCAAAACGTGTTAGAATACGCCAGATCGAAAGTCAATTACGTGTTCGGCGTGGGGTTGTACATGGCTCCGAGTGATATGCAACTGAGAATAAAAAAAGTGGTGGGTTATAACAACAAAATAGTCATAGCCACGAAGGATCAAAAGTTGGGTATCAACCCCGATATTAACACCCCCTATATCCCACACATCCCACCACGTGAAAAGGGTATAGTGGCGCCACCCCCGAAGTCTAAAGTTCATGTACCCCATATTCATGTGGGGGGACCCCCCTATCAGCAGCATATTGATAATAAAACGGCCCTGGTGGTTGGTGGGGTAACTTTGGGACTTATTTGGTTAAAGATTTCTTAGCCGCTACGTACACCAGACCCGCCACGGCGACGATGGCTGCCCACATGTTTTGACTGAGCCACATGGCAGTTTTAGACAGAGCGCTCAACAACCACGAGACGATGCTACCCAGGATGCCGGGAAGGGCTTCGGCGGCTTTACCAGCCAGTTTAGCTAGGCCTTCCCCGAGTTTTTTTATCCAGTCTTTAACACCACCGCCTGTGGGAGTGGGAGTTCCCCCGCCGGCAGGTGTGGGGGTTCCCCCTGTCAGTGACACCACCAGGGTTGATATGATGAAACCCAATGCAGTTAGAATGCTGGCGATGGTGATCCCTTGCTCCCGGAACAATATCCGAATCCTGTTGGCTAAAGTTGTATCCTCATTCAGTATTCTATCGATTGTTTCTCGAATACGACTGATCTGGGATCGAAGCTGTTCACGATTCGAGGAAGCGGCTTCCAATCGTGTACGTCTCTCGTCTTCTAAATCACGTATTCGTTCATTGATACGACGCTTCATATCATCGTTTTCAGTTTCGTTGAGTTTGGTTTTTTCCCTAGCGATGTGCTCGTCGATTTCGTTCAGTTTCCCCATGTTGTTCACGAGTTCTCCACGCACGCGTTTCACGGCTTCGTCTAAGCCGCGCAGTTCCCTTACCGGAAAGTCAAACCCCGGTAACGGTTTGTCCCAGTAGGTGCTCAACAGTTTTTCTATGCTGTCCGAGGCTTCTGTAGCACGCTGTGGTGTCATTTCATCTCTAGTGGTGAGGTGGGATCTGGTAGCTTGCAGATCTTCTTTAACGGCCTTAGGTATTGCACCACCGTAATCATTCATGTTTAGATTTTTACGGATAAATTCAACACCATGGCGGCTGGCTAGAGTTGACAAGGCCAGTGGTTTTTTATTGCTCTTGTTAAAGAGGTCAACCCCTGGGTCAGACTTAAGGCGTAGAACACCCTTTGTATCAATAAAAAAATTCTTATGGTATCGACCCTGTGGTTCAACGTAGTTTTTATCTCTTCTTAAACTTTCGTAATAATCATTTACCGTTGTTTCCAAGAGTTCTTGGTTCAATGGTGAACTAGTAAATGAGGTCTCCTGCTCATCGAATGCCTGGGCACTAGCGCCCGGCATCTCCGTCATATCTATGTCTTCATCCATTAGTATTAAAAATATATTTCTTTTATATAACAATGTACGGCAGAAAATTAGATCCTTTCAGAAGATTGAGAGAGCCATTAGGAGCCAGAGCCGTGCGCCAGTCGGTGACCATCACCAACAATCCCAGCAAGATAGACCAGAATCAAACTCTGCTGGTTAGATTTCCAAACCTTGGTGAGAATGACCTCATTGTACCAGGCACTGTTCGACTGGCGTTCAATATCACGTTGACCTCCGACAACGACAAACGCGAGCTAGTGCGGAACGTGGGTCGAGCTATCATCAAGAAAACGACCGTCAAGATCAGCGGTAACGAGGTGCTGAGCATCGACGACAGCGACGTGTTTCACTGCTACAAGGATCTCTGGAAAAGCAAGAGAGAACGAGTCAATGATGTGTACCAGGGCATCAGCAAATCAACCCGGGCGCGCATAGGGTATGTCTTCACGCAAGACCAGCAAGACAAGCTATCGGACGGTGAAAAGGCCATCGCTCTAGCATACGGGAATCGATTCTGCGTGCCGCTCGACTTTGAGTTGCTCACGGGACACGCGCCGTTTTACCAGGCCGCGCTGGGTGATAGGCTCGAATACGAGCTCACGTTTAACGACTATAGCAAAGTAGTGCGTACGCCGAACGGTGATGAGGCTAGTTATGCCATAGACAACATCTCTCTTGAGTTCGACATGGTCACTAGCCCGGAGCTGGCCAGGCAGGTTCGAAGTCAGTACTCTGGGAAGATGGCTATCCTATACGATCGCGTACTGAGACATAGATCAGTCGTGCGAGATAAGAGCGACACTGTGTGGAAAATCAACCTGAACGTGCCGGCGCGATCGATGAAAGGTATCCTGGTCGTACCCGTGGAGTATTACGATCCATTCCGGAGGGACAGCGAGAAGTTTTTCAACCCCGAGATTGAAAAGGTGGAAGTTACCATCGAGGGCGTGCCCAACCAGCTGTTCAGTCATGGTATGAGACCACATCAGCAGTGGGATGAGATAAAAAAGCTACCAGTGGGGGATTACATAACAAAGGACCTGGACCTCGGCTCCGTGCAGATCGGTGAATACCTGACCACCAAGTACGCCCTATGGTTGGACATGCGATCCACGGATGATGATAAACTGCACGGTAGCGGGCGCCGTATAGATAACGGCAGCGAAGGGATAACCATCCAGATTACTAAGAAGGCTCAAACCGCTGGTAAGTTGAAATTATATCTGTACGTTATTATGGACGCGCAACTTAATATAGACAATGGGAGATTCGTGCAAGCCATATACTGATGGGGGAGACCCCCTGGGGTTACCCACTGACCCACACTGCGCCATAGTGTGCGGGCAGACTGGCTGTGGGAAGACCGTTTTCGTGTTGGATATGTTGGAGGGTTACTACAAGGATGTGTTCGATAACATCGTTATCATGTGCCCTACTCTGGGTGGTGACGGACCCGGACGTACACAAAATCGACCCTGGAACACGCCTGCAGGACTGGTTGAAAGCTCTTCACGAGAAATTTAAAGGGGAACCGACGCTGTTCATACTGGACGACTGCAGCGCTAATCGCGAGATAACAAAAAAGAGAGACATGCTATCGTACCTGGCCTTCTCCGGCCGGCATGCAAATCACAGCGTCTGGTGCTAACGCAGAAGTTCAACTCGGTGTTGAAAGACCTCAGGGAGCAGACGCGATGGGTGGCCTTATTTCACTGCAAGGACAGGGATTCGTTCGAGGAGTGTTTGAGAGAGAACGATGTGATGAGCAAATTAGAACGGGAACGGGTGAAGAAACAGCTCGCTGAAACTAAACACGCTAAGCTCGTTCTAAAAACCGACCAACCAGTAGCATATATAGTATGCTAAGCAAAGCTAAGCAAAGCTAAGCAAAGCTAAGCTAAAGCTAAGCAAAGCTAAGCATAGCTATGATATTTGAAGTATTTGTCGTGTGCAACTTAACCTTCATTTCTCTGTGTTTTGTCTGCATCGGGTATTATATAGTTAAAACTAAATCTTACTTGTTATATTATAAGATGGAGTGTGAGGAATTGCTCGAACAGTTGGGGGTCTCCCCAACGCCGCCGGCAGGCCCCACTGTGGGGGATTCCCCCAAGCGAGAGAAACTGGTGGCGTTGGCTGTTGGCGGCAAAGCCAAACATTACTTTGGAGACTACACTCCGGATAAAATTCACAAAATGTCAGCCGAAGAAATCGATAAGCTGTACGCTAGATACGAGTCCCGGCTCGGAGCAGAAATGACAAAGACAATAGGATCGGCTATGACCCAGATATACACCGGTATTGTATCACACTTCCTTCCCATTCCACCAGAGCGCCGACTTTACCTGTGGGAGGACCTCGAGAAAGACCCTTTTATCGAACACGCCGTGAGCTCTATCAGCTGCGGGCTGTACCACAAATATGGTATGTTGTTGGCTCCAGTGACGGCGGCGATTATCACGGCAAAACATTGTCAATTTGAGAGAAAGAATAATAATAATAGTATAGATGGATGCTGCACAGGAAACCCCAGTGGAGGAGACCCCACCCCCAACAGTGACGGTGGAGACCACTTCAACAGTAACCAGGCAGAAGAATCCTAAGAGAGTAGCTGCCGGTAAAAAACGGTGGTGTAACCAACATAAAGTGACCACCCCAACCCGACTGTTGTTGGCTGTAGGTGTAACTGCTGCCGTGGTTATAACATGGTTATATACACGTGAGGGAACTGAGGGAAACTCTGGGGGTGTGGGGGGTACCCCCACGCCGCCGGCAGGCCCCACTGTCGACCCGCATATCATGTTATAATTTTAATATTTTTATATCATATACATAATGTCTGAGGGGAAAACGTTCGTAAACGACGCATACCACGCCACAGTGGTCGCCAGTCTAGCCGTAGGGTACGCTCGGTTGACTAAAATGGTGCTTAAACAACCAACTATCAAGCTAGATTTCAACCTGCAGGATATGGGTATGCTCATAATGAACCTTGGTATGGCGATGGCCACAAAAGACATCCTAGTAAAACAAGGAATAATACCTGATAATATAATGAAATAAATATAGGGATGGCCACGATAGCTATGATGGTCGGTGGGGCGTTAGTGAATGCCCTGGCATTTTCCGGGAGTAATTTCCTCTTCTCGAAACTACGAGATGATCACGCGGCTGAAATACAGGAAGAAAGGAAGCGGCACGATCTCGCTACTGAGAAATTACAAAGGGCACAGGCTGAGTACGCTAAAAAACGCCTCCAGAGGATCGATTTTATTAACGAACAACTCCAGCGTGAAAACCATGCCGTTCAAACATTCAACGATGTCGATGAAGCAATGAAAGAATACTACCTACTAACTGGTAAACAATTGGAACCGCTCAATAAACCCACACTCGCTCAATACTACACACCATCCAAGGGACAAATGAATCGTGAACTGGGCTTCATAGTGTTGGGTATAGCAGCTACTGCGTTGGTTGCGAAGCAATTAAATTAAAATACCTAGTATATAAGTAAACATGAGACCCGCTCCATACCGATGCGAATACATACTTATGGGGAAGACCGAGGCCTGTGGTAGGAAATGCAGGAATCAGGGGTTCTGTTGTTTCCATATGGGAAGTCCTAACTACACGTGTTCTGTGTGTGGTATCGGGGTTAAAGGACATTACTGTCTATGTAAAGCTCACGGAGCGAACGTAGTCAGACATCAACTCATCTACGAGAATAAAAAAGGCTACATAAAAGAACATAGGCGACTGCTCAAGATAGCCACTTAAGGGTTACCTCCCCTTACTGTGAACCAATTAGACATTGGTTCTCTTAGGTGTAAACACGATGTCTACTGTAAGCGAGCTCAAGCGGGTCGCAAAACAGAGAGGTGTCATCGGGTATTCTCGAATGCGGAAGTCAGCATTGTTGAGATTACTAGGTTTAGAAGCCCCTCCTACGGTAAAACAATTAAAAGCTCAAGCAAAACAGCTTGGACACACGGGTTATTCAAACCTGGGGAGAGCCGGGTTAACCGCATTGTTATCACATGCCCCCGTAGCAAAACCTCCCACTGTAAAACAACTGAAAGCCGAGGCACACGATTTGGGTTTAGGCGGGTATTCCCGTATGAGAAAACCACAGCTTGTAGAATTATTACGACAGAATAGAGCTATTGACCTACAGTTCGTGCGCACTGAGCACGCCGTAGGCAATTATTTGAGAGGTTGGCGCATGCGCGTTGATAGAAACATAGACATTACAGATATCAAGCCTCTGATAGCTGATAAGGTCAACCAGGAACTAAATAACCTAGGAAGTATCAAGTTTCAGATCACAGTGAAAATGTCGCTCGATAAGCAGGTTGGGAGTACCACTGAGTATGTTCAGCCTTACTTCCGAGGTAAACAAGAGGTCGTCACACATGCAGAGACCATTGATACATCAATCGATACCAGTTTTCAGCAGATACGAGAATACCTAGAACGCTACACACACTTAGGGTCCGGGTGGGCTGTAGATAAAATCGATAATGTCTATCTAGACATAGCTAACTACGTGCCGTTCAGAGGCGGGTCATACCTAGCCTTGCCTCCCTACTATAGGAACAAACATGCCATAGTAAACGTTAAGAATAGAGGAAACGATTGCCTGAGGTTAGCTATCAGGTCAGCCTTATTTCCAGCTGGCAAGAATTCAGATAGGCTTTCTAGCTATCCCCAAGATGATGGGCTTAATTGGGATGGTATAGATGAACCCACCCCAATATCCCAGATCACTAAAGTAGAAAAACAGAATAATCTGGCTATAAATGTCTTTGGGCACGAAGGTAACACAACAATAGTACACAGGGTCAGCCCGGTGAAGGATCGCCAAGTTATCAATATATTCATGATCCAGCGAGGTGAAAAGTATCACTACACGTGGATAAAACATCTCAGCCGGTTGTTGCACGACCAGTCGAAACACGTTGGGGAAAAACACTTTTGTGTACGATGCCTACACGGTTTCAGTCGAGCTGATTTATTAGAATCCCACCGGGATGATTGCCAAGGTGTGGGGCAGACGGCCATACGAGTCGACATGCCTAAGGAAGGTGAAAATATCCTAAAATTCAGTAACCACAAGAACCAAATGTCTGTACCTTATATTATATACGCCGACTTCGAAGCCTTAGTGGCTGCCGCCGGCGAGGCTCCCAGTGGTAGCTTCACCCACAAGACACAAGAGCATAAAGCCTGTTCGTTTGGATACATTGTCGTCCGTTGTGACGGGGAAACGAAAGCTCCGGTAGTGTATAGGGGCCCTGACGCGGCTGAAAGGTTTCTAAAGTGTTTGCAGGAGGAAGAAAAAATTATTAGGAATGCATTGTATAGAATCGCTCCCATGCGTATGACCCGAGCCGACAGGCTAGCTCACGCTAGTAGCACTAACTGTCACGTGTGCGACTCACCACTTAACGGTGATTCGGTGAGAGATCACTGCCACATAACTGGTAAGTATAGAGGCGCCGCTCACAACGCGTGCAACCTCAAGCTTAAAATCAACCCTAAGACAATAAACATCCCCGTTGTCTTTCACAACTTGAGAGGGTACGACTCACACTTGATCATGCAGGCCATCGCGAAAATCGATGGTAATATAACGTGCATCCCCAACAACATGGAGAGATACATCTCCTTCAGCTTAAACGGACTTAGGTTCATTGACTCGTTTCAGTTCCTCCTGTCGTCACTCGACAGTCTGGTCAAGGCCAACAATACCTTCCCTATCACCGATCGATACACAGACGCCGAGACTAGACCCCTGCTTATGAGGAAGGGTGTGTACCCCTATGAGTACATGGATAGTTGGGCCAAGTTCACCGAGACCAGACTACCCCCTATTGACTGCTTTTATAGCAAGCTGAATGAGGCGTCCGTCTCACGAGATGATTACTCGCACGCGACTAACGTATGGAATAAACTGGGTTGTAAGAACCTGGGTGATTATCACGACCTGTACTTGAGGACAGATGTACTGCTGTTAGCCGACGTGTTTGAAACGTTTCGGCAGACATGTTTAAAGCAGTATAAACTCGACCCCGCATGGTATTACACCAGCCCAGGTCTGTCGTGGGACGCCTTGCTTAAAAAGACCGGAGTTAATTTGGAATTGCTCACAGATTACGACATGCACCTATTCATTGAGAAAGGCTTGCGAGGTGGGATTTCCATGGCATCCAAACGATACGCGAAAGCAAATAATCAATACGTGAAAGGTTACGATCCAAACAAACCAACCAATCACATTCTATACCTCGACGCAAACAACCTGTACGGCTGGGCCATGAGCCAGTATCTACCTACAGGGGGATTCGAATGGGTACCCCACGTTGATGTTATGGGGGTCGCACCAGATTCGAACAAAGGGTATATCCTCAAAGTTGACTTAGAGTATCCCAAGGAATTACACACATCGCACAACAGCTATCCCCTTGCACCCGAACGTATGAGGGTTAACACAGACTGGATGTCTGAGTACCAACATAACTTGTCAGGTGGTCGTGTGACAGACGTTGAAAAACTCGTGCCTAACTTAATGAATAAGACCAAGTACAACGTTCACTATCGCAACCTACAGCTGTACCTGTCGTTGGGTATGAGGCTGACCAAAATACACAGGGTGCTCATGTTCGACCAGAGCCCATGGATGGAGCCCTACATCAGAATGAACACAGACCTACGAAAAAAAGCCACCAGTGATTTTGAGAAAAATCTCTACAAGCTCATGAATAACTCGGTGTTTGGTAAGACTATGGAAAACCTGAGGAAACGCGTAACCGTGAAGCTGGTTAGATCTAGTGAGGAAGACAAGCTCAGGAAATTGATAGCCAGTCCGGCATTCAACCGTAATAAAATATTTACAGACAACCTGGTTGCCATACACATGAAGAAAAGCCACATAAAATTCAACCGGCCTGTTTACGTGGGGATGAGCATCCTCGATTTATCCAAACACCTGATGTACGACTTTTACTACAACGAGCTCAAGAAACAGTACGGCGACAGGTGTGAAGTGCTGTACACTGACACGGATTCCCTGCTGATGGAGATTCGAACCGAGGACGTGTACGAGGACATGAAAAAACACCTCGATTTATACGACACCAGCGACTACCCTAAGACCCATACCCTACACAGCACGGTAAATAAAAAGGTCCTAGGTAAGATGAAGGACGAGTGTGCTGGCACGCCCATAGCCGAGTACATAGGTTTGAGACCTAAGATGTACTCCATACTGAAAGCCGACAATAGTGAGATCCGGAAGGCTAAGGGGGTTAAGAAGTATGTGGTGAAACAACACATCAAACACGCCAGATTCAAGGAAGCCCTGTTCAAGACCCGTACCTTTAGACATAAAATGAACACACTTAGAAGTGATGGGCATAAGATATACGGACTGACTATAAACAAGACGTCCCTATCGCCTATGGACACGAAACGTTGGATAGCTATTGATGGTATAAACACATACGCGTATGGACATGAAAAAATTTGAGGCTATTTACTACAGCCCGTGTGGGTACTGGAAAGGAGCTAGCGCAGTAGATAAGCTAGCTAAACTAGCGCGAGTACCCCCGGAGGAAGCCAAAGCGTGGCTTGAAAAACAAGCCCTGTGGCAGATCTATTTACCGGCACCACGCTACGTGCCTAGAAGGAGGTTCGGTATTAACATACCTAATAGCATTCACCAGGCAGACCTACTGTTCCTACCCCACGACAAGAGGTACAAGTATGCCTTAACCGTAGTGGATGTAGCCAGTCGTTACAAGGAAGCCGAACCCTTGACCACGAAAGATTCGGCCCAGGTAGCCAGAGGATTTGAACGCATATACAAACGCAGCCCACTGACGTGGCCAACAGAGCTGCAAGTTGACCCCGGACGGGAGTTCATGGGTGCCGTGTCACAACTGCTAGCCAAACACGATACAAAGGTCAGGCGTGGCACGGCCGGAGCCCATCGCAGCCAAGCCATAGTTGAGAGATTTAATAGGACTTTGGCTGAGCGCTTGTTCGGCTATCAGTATGCTAGGGAGATGGTCACCCCTGGAAAACGATCGACTGAATGGGTCACGAGGTTACCCAAGGTGGTGTCGGCAATCAACCATGAAGTCACCCGTCTCACCGGTAAGAAACCGGCAGACGCTATCAAACTAAAATCAATAGTTGCAGAGTCGGCCGCTCCATTGCGTGGGAAGGAGAAACAGATACCAGATAGGGCCCTAGTGAGGTATCTATACCAGCCGGGGGAACACGAGGGCGATAGCCGTAAGCGGGCCACCGATCCTATATGGTCAGTCAAAACTTACAACATAGATAAAGTGGATATGAAAGCCGACGAACCTAACTTGTACTACTTGAGGGATGGGCCGGGTAGGGGTTTTGTAAGAGAAGAATTATTGATCGTACCGTACGGCACAGTGTTACCTCCTACCAAGGCACAGTAATTACCGCCAACTTTTTTGTAGTAGGGGTAATAGTAGCAAGAGCTAAGGGTCCAACCAAAGCCTTATTTACTAAATAAGGCTTTGTAGAGACATTTCTTGAAAGTGAGCCAGAACTATCATTCCCTATACTACTGATAGCATATTAAAGATTCTACCATCCTTGAATAAAACATTTTCTACAATGACAAAGAAGGAAATTTTTAAATCAAAATTGATTAAGTGTTTCAGCAATATTCTTAGTTTACAATGAAGGACAAAGTTTTGATTTTGCCTTACATACTTCCTCAGAGCCATACAGCATCTTTCCAAAAGAAATTGTTGGTTTAGAAGACACCATCTGAACAACATTACGTGCTCGCATGTTAAAACAGAGACTGACCTCTTACAAACTTGACCTCAGCTTAACTAGTACACAAAAATACACTCACAACACTGTCTTCTGCAGAAAATCCTATCAACTTTGTCAGGACCTGAAACCAAGCGTGTAAATGCAGATGCAATTTTTTATGTGCACAACCACATGGCCAAGTTATATGTTCACTGTTTGGAAGGTCAGCATCGAGGACATTTTCTAGGTGTGAAACAGTATGCTCTTACCATGGTATAGTACATCTGTTATTTGAATGAATAAAATTGTAATTTAAAAAGGTTAAAAAAAAAGATGGTACGAAAACAAAACTTTGGGACTGCATCAAACCGAAAGCATAACACTGCAGTTCTACTAATATGGCGGTATACTGTTTCACTACTAGCATTTTCCACATGCTGTCACTGTGGACTAGAAATTTTTTCATGTTTAATGCCATACTCAGCAATATTCTAGCTACAGGTGGGCAGACTGCAAATAATTGAGTCTGGGCCAGAAAAGCCATTGATTGACATCATGAACATCAATCTAGTGGTGTTGTGTGCAGTTTTACATATGATGTTAAAAATGGACAATAAAGAGGGTACATTGTTACTCACGCTGTTCGACAGATCAACATTGAGGGCTGCGGTTCCATCATTGATCTTGCAGGAGAGGCTCCAGGTCTTGCCCTGACAGCTGGTCAACTTGCTGGTCAAGGTGGAGATATAACCCTACAACCATGGCAACGAGAAGTTGTGTCACAATTACTCTCACTTGACATTCATAAAGTTTTCAGGTCTCAAGCTGAGGTCCAATTTTCACAATCTTCACCTCAAATATGAATGTGCTAGATGCTATTTCTAACAGGTGAACAAATGGGTGAATGTTGTCTAATGCTGATGTCGGAGTGAGTGAGTTAAGCTTTACACCACGTTAAACAATATTCCAGCAATATCATGGCAGGCACACCAAAAATGGGCTTTACACATTGTATCCATGAGGGGAATCGTACCCAGGTCTTCGGTGTGATGGGCTAATGCTTTAACCACAAGGCTACCCCAGTGCGTTGCTAATGCTAGATATGTATCATGGTAGCCTACAAATAATTAACCTAAGGCTAGGTAAACCAGTGCTTGATAACAATGAGCAACCAAACAGTGAGTTACAGCAGGATGACAAAATCCTCACTAGCCGATTTGTAGGGTGAGGTAGGGATACTGGGAACCAGTTTGGTCTGCAAACCTCAACCCATGATATATCTACTTCATGTACCTTGATTACAAACTCCTTTGTTTCTGTGACTGGCATTTTTCTTAGGATCTCTGAAAGATAAATAAAGTTTTCCTGTACAGCTGGCGCTGATGTGCCTGGGCTTGAACCCCCTCCAAGGAATCTATCCATTCTGGACTGTCCTTGTTTTTTTGGAGCAGTTCTACTTCCCAGGTTTGATGGGACGGTGGTGGTCGAACCAACAGTTTTTGTATTTGGCTTATTGGGAAATGGATGGATCACTGCTTTGGGAACATCAGTCTTACTACACACCTGACCATCATCAGGACCAGGCTTTGTCTTATGTTTTGTGCATGCAGTCTCATAGTTCTGTTTGTCTTTGGCAGGAATGTTAAGTCTCATCCTCTTTGCTTGTACACCAGTGAAAGAGCAAGAAGTGTTATTTGCTTCAACATCACAACTATCAAAGTCAAAATCCTCCTCGAAGTCCTCATCAACAACATATGCTGACCCTGATTTTTTATCTCGATCAAAGTGTTTGTTTCTCTGATTGACAGAAGGCCTGCTTTGTGAAGTAAACCCAATCTCTCCTGTTGAACGACTTTCAGGGCCTTCCCCAACTTCTCCTGTTGACCGTATCTGATCAGTGCCTGTGGAAACAGATTGGTTTCTGCTTATTAAGGCATTTTCATTGGGTCTGTTTGAGTCCAGTCTCCTCTCTGGGTTTTGGACAACTTTGTTATTGGTCACTGTTCTTGAAGGTTGACTTATTGGTTCCTGTTTAATCTCCCGCTTAATTGTCCTGGAAAAAGATGTGTGCATGTCAAAGTCATCATCAAAGTCATCCATGAACACATCTTCTACAATATGATCAGTGTGACTGGTCGACCTTCCAGAAGACGTCGGCTGGCTGGGAGGCTCGACCTTTATTTGTCGTGTTGGCTGTTGAACCCTTGTGGTTGCCTGTGCTGTACTCTCCTCTTCCATGTCAGCCATGAGAGCATCATAGTCAAAATCATCTCCCCACTGAAACAGTTAGTAAGGAATGGATAGTGCTTTGTGGCAGTATTATTCACTGTAAAACAATGTTGTAACTGCAGTGGTAAACCAATGAATGTTTTGGGTGGGCCAAAGGCTGACCTGGTTAAATTTGTGCGGGCCCCAATGCTTCACAGGAGGGGCCAAGTGCCCCATCAGGTTAGTGTTAGGTGGGCGCCATTTAGATTTGGATATTTGAAGTTTTCAGCTAAATGTATTTACTTCACTGTTCAAGTCAGTCATAACAGACTGCTTGCAGTATACCGAACAAATATTCATGCCTGTGAGTTATTCACTGGTATGTAGTGTTATTAATAAGAATGGAAAGAAATATCTAAATTTATACAGACCTCAGGAAAATGATCCTTGTTTTCCTATCACTCTGATTTTATTAAACTGAATACTGAGGGTAACTCATTAGACTTGAGTCAAACTTGACTTGTATATTTTGAGATTCTTTTACAAAATTTTTGCATCAAATATGCTGGGATCACACCACATGTAAAGCTCTATGAAAATCAGCCTCTGAGTGGGTCTAGATAAATCCATTTTCAGCATTGTCAATTTCAATGACAGCACGGTCACGATGGCGGCATAGTCAAATTAAGAAATTAGTGTTCGAGCTATGGGACTGATTGTTTGTATCTAACATACAGCCTAAGTTTGGCCCCAACCTTTGTCTGGTCACAAACCAAAATGTTACTTTGCAATGGATCTGTTTGTTGTTTACGCTTCACTTTTTAACATTTCTGCAATACCAGGTGGGTCTTTAACTAACTGAACCTTGACAAGAAAATCCAGTGACTGACATGATGAGCTGCAATCAATGCCATGGGGATATGACAAACAATTCCCAAGGCTACGAGTCAGACCACTGAACCACTAGAGGCCACCGCTCGGGATTCCCTTCCTCCACTGGCTTTACATTGTCTACCAAAACCTTGGTGGTGCATTTTCTCCTATATGTAACAGTAGAGTTCACAAATATTGTCAGACCCTCTGACAATATCTGGTGGACTCAAAGACAGTCTGATGGAAGTCTACAACCCAGTCCCTGTGTCCGGTTGTATATTTCGCAATGACTTTGACTGAAGCTGTCCATATGTGACACATCACACTTGTTTGCCATTTATGAATTCTACATTTGTTAAAATTTCAGAGCCAATTATGAAGAAATGTTAAATCTGAAATGTGTGTCTAATTTGTATTTTATGGGTCCTGTGAATTTTTAGTTAGTCAGACAGACATCTGAAACTTAGAGGACTCAATGTCCTGTTACTTTGAAACACAGTTTGTGAACACTGTAACAGATCTAACCCTGAATCTTGTGTATTGGACACAAAATGACGGATATAACAAGGTCTAAACAAGAAAGCTAACTGTAAGGGAGACAATATAACAGATACAAGAAACTTAACCCTGAAACCAGTGTAACAGATACAAGAGAGCGTTATGTGGTCTATAGTATTCTGTCATTTAAACATTAGAGGACTCACATCATCAGCATCCGGCATTTCAGACTTGACACTGGTTTGACGCATGGTGGTACTTCCTGAAATCAACAAATTACAGATTTTCCAATAACAATTGCATAAATGGAAAAACAAAATACAATAA
Source organism: Haliotis asinina (assembly GCF_037392515.1). Classification (NCBI taxonomy): domain Eukaryota; kingdom Metazoa; phylum Mollusca; class Gastropoda; order Lepetellida; family Haliotidae; genus Haliotis; species Haliotis asinina. The sequence goes on along the minus strand of NC_090285.1, from coordinate 54,262,288 downwards.
TACAAAAAGAACTTGGAAATATATGACACATGACCAATACAGAATACATGGGAGTTGACTGTCAGTTACTCAGTAAATGCTATGCCAGCAGAACGTTCAAGATGAAACACAAACTACTTTGGTAAAACCTAGATTAACACTCATAAGTTCTTCCAACAGAAACAACATAACAAGATAGAGAATGTAACCAGCAATCTGATGAGTCTGTGAGCTGTGAAGGTCTCGGGGTAGAATAGGCCTTCAGCAACTCATGCCTGCAATAAAAGGTGACTTTGCTTGTCGTAAGAGGCAACTAACAGGTTGGTTGACACGTCATCAGTTCCCAATTGCGCAGATTGATGCTCATGTTGTTGATCACTGGATTGTCTGGTCCAGACTCGATTATTTAGAGACCGCCGCCATATAGCTGGAATACTGCTGAGTGTGGCGTAAAACTAAACTCACTCACTTCAATGAGCCTGAAAAGGGACATAACTCTGTCTATGCACTCTAACAGAAAACAACAAACTTTCTGCTACACATCTTGCAACTACTGAAAAGTGTCAATGTGAAACAGCAGAAGACACAAAACTATACCACGACATATCTTGAGTAATATGAAACTGAAACTAAATAGAACAGATTGAGCAACTACCAAAAAGATGAATCAAACGGTTTGTTTGTTGTTTAATGCCCAATTCAACAACAGGGGCCTGTTTCACAAAACTCATAAGATCTCATAAGTTTTCTCGTAGCCATTGTACCTACAACACTGTAACACAGGAGCTACAGATACTATGAGAAAAGTTACAAGAACTTAGGCTTACGAGGATGGTAAATAATCGAGTCATGATCATCTGGGACATGATGCCATGAATCAACCAAGTCTGAGAGCCTGTCTACACAATCCCATTATTCACCTCTTATGACAAGCATGGGTTGCTGAAGACATATTCAAACTACAATCTTTGTGGGTGAATTTAAAAATGAAATTGCAACATATATAATTAAATATTAAATTCTTCCTCCTCAGAAAGCCTAATAAGAAACACAACACACTCACATAAATATAACATGATGAACGTACGCCCCAAAAAGATGAATGGAAAAAAATCGAATAATTATCCCCAGCACACAAAATTGAGGTTTAAAATATTTATTTGCTGCAAATATTACCTAGATGAAATATGGCCTTTGAAATAACTGTAAACTTTCTAAATGAGACCCTTAACTTCAGAATTGTACACTGTCATTGTGTATGTATATATATCCGTTGTGTCACTGTCCGCTTGTCTGCTGTTTCCCTATCATTATTCAATAGTGTATTGGGTTCATATTTTCCCCCATCTTGTTTAACACAACACTCAGCAATATTCCAGTTCTATGGAAGTGGTCTTTGAATACCTGAATCAGGACCAGATAATCCAATGATTGACATAAGAGTATAGATACATGCATAATGGGTTACACTGAAATGTGTCAACCCAGTCAGCAAGACTGACCACTGTAATGTACTCCGTGTGGGGTGTTCCTTACACTACACATAATACCATGACACAATGAGTAAGTTGGTGTCAACCTCGGTGGATTATTCAAGATGGCTAACTGTCCCATACATGACGTCATCATTCTCATGCTGCTGCCGTGTGGATGACGTAATCAGAATACGATGTACAACAGTTTCTGTTATAACTACCTACAGCAAATACACTACAACCACCCGGTCTGTTAGTCGTCTCTTCATGACATGCACATGTTCCTGAAGGCCAGTCCTAACCCGGGGTTACAAACATTTTCATGATAATTTGTCAAAACACCAAATTTCAGTTGTGAATACCTATACTCTAATTGTTTGATAACATGTTCATCTATCTCCGTAAATTATCAGCTTTTCGATTCCTTTTTTCCCCATGGCCTGTAATGACAAACATTGGTTGCTGTAGACAATTCAAAGGTACGAATGAGATAGGAATGGTAGAAGCATACAAGAATACATAGTTACCCTGTCTACCCACTGACATATTTCTTGTTGAATTGTATGGCTGTGTACTGTGTTGCACTGTCTCTGTCTTGATATTCTCTTGTTTAAACACTGGAGCTGATCTAGGTGTTGTAACAGGGTGGTGCATGCTGGCCACGCCTTTCTTTTCCTCGCCCTTACTCAGCATGTGTCCAGAGAACTCTTGTCTCTCACACTTCCCCTCATTGGTCTGTCCAACCTGCCTGTGAAGCAAAACCATCAAACAGGAATATAAGATATATGCATTCCTTTGAAAGTCCTGGCAAATTATTTGTGAAAACTTAAGGCCATTTAAAGTCACACTGACAAATCCTGCAAAAGGTTATTCAATCTCCTCGGTTAGTCTTGCTTATGATGCAGAAGCAAATGCAATATTAACAGCTCTAAAATATATTCAAAGACATCCTAAACATAAACAGTATATAATATATTCCGACTCTCTTTCTTGTCTTCAGGCTATTAAAAATTTGTCTTGTAAACATCTACTTTTAATTGAAATTATTGAATTGTATAACGATCTTGCTACTGGTCAATACGACATCATCTTCAGTTGGTTACCCAGCCACGTAGGCATTTCTGGTAACACAATGGCTGATCTTGCTGCCAAGGTAGCACTCAACAAATCTGTGACACCACTTCTTATTCCATACACTGATTATAAAGCTACCATTAGATCCTATATCCGTGATCTGATGCAGAAGAAGTGGGACACCCAAGTGGGCATTAATAAATTACATGAAATAAAACCTTATATTGGTTATACCTACTTTGGTTGTCAGTCCAGATTTGATGAGGTCATCATGCGGCGATGTCATATTGGCCATACGAGATATACTCATGAATACTTATTGAAATGTGAGGATCCTCTGTTCTGCATCCGTTGTGATGAACTACTCACAGTCAAGCATGTTTTGCTTGACTGTGTTGAATATTCCATCACAAGGGATAATTATTTCAAATCAAGAACTATGAAGGACCTTTTTAGTAACGTAAGTTCTCATTTAATTATTGCATTTTTAAAAGAATTAGATTTGTTGAGTGACTTGTAAATAAATAAATATTTTAATGATTGGAAGTTAAATTAGTCACTGATATTGTTAGTGGCTCTATCCTCGATACAAGAGGGGATGAAGTACTGAAAATTATTGTCCTCTCGAGTTGGTGCATAAGTCCCAAAACATTTGATGTCAAATTCAGTCTTCCTTCTTTTTAGCTGTAGTATTTCTGTAATATTAATTTGTGGCTAATCTTGCATACAGTCGCCAGCAGCTGAGGGGATGGTGTAAATCCAGCTAGGGACCATGCAGGTAGCAGAAGTACCGTAAGTCCCCATGGCCTCTAGTATGGTGATCTACCTTCAGTTGTTGGCGATCTGTGGCCTGTTTTCATATTGTACCATCCAAATAGTGATACTATTATTTTCTAAGTTTCCACACTAGTTTTAAATATTAACTGTGACAGTATATATATATATATATATATATATATTTATATATATATATAATCTATCTCTCTCTCTCTCTATATATATATTATATATATCGTTTTTATGTCATGCATGTTCTCATCCCGATATGGCTGCAATATTGCTGATGTGATGTTAAATATTCACTCACTCTCTCACGGTTATGACTAAAAAAGAATTCTTTGCACAGATTTATCAATGATTCTTGAACAGTGTTCCCGTTAATGCAAAAAACTTGTGTTTATCACTGCAAAAATTGACAAAACCACCCAAAACATATTTGGCGTGTATGTTCTGGATGCATAGATTCTGATCTACTTAATTTTAAAAAGTCCCTTCAAACAACAAGATATAAAAAAGCAAGACATTTTGATTCAGGATTGTAAGGAAAATTTTACGTGCAAAAGATCTGGGCTACATATTTACAACTTTATTTCTGCACGTGTTCTTACAAAACCCGACCGTAAACACTGGTGAACTACATGATTTTGTTTGTTTATTCGTTGTTATATTTTTCCACATTCAGCAATAATCCAGCTAAATGGTATCAATCTGTAAGTAATCAAGAGTGGACCAGATAATCCAATGATCAACACCATAAGCATTGTTTTATACAACTGAGACATGATGACGTATCAATCAAGTCAGCAAGCCTGACCACCCAATCAACTTATTCGCTGCTTATGACAAAACATGTTGCTGAAGATGTTGGGAATTGAACCCAGCTCTTCATCGTAACAAGCCAACACGTTAACTACTAGGCTGCCTCACCACCTCAGAATACAACGGAGACTGACTGACATAAAAATGCAATTTTCCATTTTGACAGATACATTTCTGAAACATTTCTGCATCATAAGGACAATCTGCTAAATACAAGGGTTGGCTGAAAAGTTCTCAGCCTGAGTGGTTTTTCCCCACCAGGTAGAGACAGGTGTTTGCCACCAATGAGGACAATCATTTAGTGAATCATAGACACAAGAACTACAAACGTACTAATAGTTTTATCTCAAATACAGCTCTTTGGGTAAACCTACCCTCTGAAATCATCAGAAATGGACAAAACTGAATACAGGGCAGTCATCAAGTACTTGCAAGAGAAAGGGATGTTCCCTACACAGATACATGCTGACATGGTCTCCACTCTAGGGGATGATGCTCCTTCATTTTCCACAGTAAAGAAGTGGGCTGCAGAATTTAAGCATGGCAGACAAAGCCTTGATGATGACCAACGCTCAGGAAGGCCTTCAACAGCAACCACTCCAGAAAACATCACGCGAGTGCTCGATATGTTGATGGATGATTGACGATTGACTACTCGACATATTGCTAGTGTAGTGGGCATCTCTCATGAGAGGGTTGAGCATATTATCACCAACGAATTAGGAATGACGAAAGTTTCTGCAAGATGGGTGCCAAAGCTCTTGACAGCAGAACAGAAACGTGTCAGGTTCCAGACGTCCCTTGACAATTTGCTTCGTTTTGAAGCAGATCCTGATGATTTTGTGGCACCATTTGTAACCATGGTTGAGACCTGGATACATCACTTTCAACCAGAAACAAAACTACAGTCAAAACAGTGGAAGCATCCTGATTCACCAGCTCCGAAGAAAGCCAAGTCTGTTCCTTCAGCTGGAAAGGTGATGGCATCAGTCTTTTGGGATTCCAGGGGTATTCTGCTCATTGATTATCTTGAAAAAGGTCAAACTATCAATGGCAGATACTATGCTGATCTACTGAACCAGTTGCGAGAAGCAATCAAAGCCAAACGACGAGGGATGATCGCTAAAGGTGTCCTCTTCCACCAAGACAATGCGCCTGTTCACAAATCGGTGGTGGCCATGTCAACAATCCGCGATTATGGCTTTGAACTCATTGACCATCCTCCTTATTCACCTGATTTGGCGCCTTCTGACTTCCACCTGTACCCCAAAATGAAAAAGGAACTCGCTGGTCGCCATTTTGCAAGTAATAATGACATCATTTCCGCTGTGACTGATTTTTTTAGGGTAGCTGAAGAAGATTTCTTCCTGACCGGGATTCGGGCCTTGCAGCATCGCTGGCAAAAGTGTGTGAACTTGGAAGGGGACTATGTAGAAAAATAAATTACAAACGTGGACTTTGTAACTTTTTTTCACAGTGAGGCTTAGAACTTTTCAGCCAACCCTTGTACATGTACTATGCAACTACAAAATTGCAGAACACAGCAGGAACTGGCAAACTCGAGTCAGAAAAACAGCCTTGATACGTACATTGCTGCTGCCAGCACTGCCTCGGGGGTGTGGGTCTCCATCAGACTGTCCACCTCTCCCCCAAGGATCTGGACATTCTCAGGCCCAAGCATCAGCATTCCGCGGCGACACAGCACTCTGCCCTTAACCAGCATCTGGCAACAAGCAGGAGATATATACAGGACACTTACACAGAGTTTTACCAGCGTCTAATTCACGTTTCAGATGAAGTGGGCTCAGCGCCCATGGCTAATTAAACTAGTGGGACATATGACATTGTAGATGGGTCATCAGAATAAAACAAGGGAGATAATGAAATTTAAATGAATTTGTCACTCAAATAGCTGTTCAGTTGAATAAATTAAACACTGCTGATTTGGCCATAAAGGTTATTATCTACAACTCTGTTTTAATTTTGAGTTAGTAAAAATCGAAAACAGTTACAGTCACATTGGTAATACTGGGCACAAGGTAATCTTTTTACACCTTTTGAAACAGTTTTCTGTTTTACAGATCTCCATTCATTAAGACTGTCCTCAAAACTGAAAACCTGAACTCTAGAACCTTCAGCAGTTATGAGTAGTAGTTCATCCAGTTTCTCATCTGAAAGTTGATGTTTCACCAAATTTTGGCAACTAAAACCTCTCTCACTGTCTGATGTGTAGATGGGTGCTGTGAGTGCAACTGAAGCAAGAATCAGTAGATTAGGAATGTCTTGAGAGTGGTAACTGTGTATCAAACTCCAAAGATTCTGCATGTTAACTCTTGGATAACCTGAGTTAACAACTAGTTGCTTCAGTTTCCCCCATTCCACTCAGGCATCAGCAACATCTATGATTTGTTGTTTCAAAGGCATTTAGAAGTTGGAGGAGTCAAAAGTACCCTGGCACGAAAAGCAAAAGCAGTCTGCAGTCCTGACAGCCTCCACAGCGAAATAAAACACCTGAAATCAACCTTCCAAGACCTTAACGAGTACCCACCCCATCTAGTCAGCAACACCATCACCAAGACGCTGAAAGAAACTCCCAAGTCAACTAAACCAGAACCTTCCCCCATCAGAATTAACATACCATACCATGGCCAGATAAGTCATCTCATCAAGAAAACAACAGGAATAGACGTCACCTTCCGTAGCGACACCAACCTGAAAACACTACTATCAGCTAATGGACGCGGGCCAACAACACCTAAATGCAACAATCCAGCAGGATGCATCTACCAGATCCAATGTAGTTGTAAAGAGACATATATTGGTGAAACTGGTCGACCACTGACTATCAGGTTAAAAGAACACAAAACATCAGTTCAAAATTTGGATCAGAAGTCTGCTGTATGTGAACACATCATGCACAACCCCAATCACAAGATTGTTTGGGACAACACAAGAACATTAGCTAGGAACGCCAGTGACTTCAAAAAAAGGAAGCTCCTAGAAGCCATTGCAATCAAGCAGAACAAGCCCTCAATCAACAGAGACGGAGGTGTTTACTTACCCAATGCATGGAATCACCTTATCCTCAGTGACTAATCTTTATCCAAACATCTTTACCTGTAACTCGTTAACCTAATCAACACAAGCCTGCACACAAATCAGTTGAAGCCTGTACACAAATTGAAGCCTGTACATCAATTAATAGAAACCTGTATAGCTTGTTACCCATTGTTATCAGTCTACTGTTATGTGTATATATCCTACAACCCTTTAGTTTTATCTTCACCTCACCTGAAGAAGAGACTAGAATCTGTCTCAAAACGTTGTGACCTTGTATAATAAAGAAGTTGAACCATAAAGCACTTTTAGTTTAACATCTATGATTGCTTTCACATGTATATCTGTCCCATTGACAACCCGTTATTTCTCACTCCCAAAGTGTTCCAACAGATTCTCTAATTTCAGATTTCCCCACATTTCAAGTTCATCACTGGTGAGAAATGAGACTGGACGCATACCAACCGCACCAAAGGCATATATATGATGCTGTTGTTTGGAAACCTTCTCTCAAGATTTTTGAAGCTTGAATAACATTATTTCTGATATTTTCAGTATCATTTCTACCTTTCAGGAGATATTTGGACTTTAACTGAGCTTTTCCGGATTCATTTAGTGTCACATCAATTTGATGTTGATCCATGTGGTTTGGTTTTCTATGTTCCTTTTCACAACAATGTTCCTTCAGCGATGAAATGGAAGTTTCTACTGATACTTGCACAAGAGAAATATCAAGATTTCTCTTTTGAAACACTAGAGAATAGACAATACACTCATCAAAAGATATGTGCAACCAACAAAATTTTGCTGAGAAATTTCTTTGCAAATCCCTGAATCTTTGCATCCTTCTGTATGATCAAAAGTGTCATTTGGAAATCTAAGCACCTGTACAAAGTTTCAACTGTTTTATAGATTGTGTGTCTCTGCTATTGCAGATCCTGTACCCTGCTGAAGTTTGACATTAGTAATGAAATGCGTTGATGTAGTACATGTCTCTGGGTCAATCACAGTTGCATACACCGTTAACTTTTTGTGAACACTGAACTTTCATCTGTCAATATGCTAACAAACAGGGAATAGACAAGCTTATTGTCCACGTCTCTCCTTATAACCGATGCCAGTGCTGACACCATTTCGTCAGCTGTTGGTATGCTGGTGTATGTTGTATATCCTTACCCACTGCCTTCCCCTATCTGTAAAATTTCAATGAAAGGACAACATAGTTCTTTCAAAAGATTCATCAAACTGGGATAATTTTGCAAGGGCAAGGCTTCCTTTACCATCCACAGAACTACTTTCATACAATGAATTGCTGCCTTTTCTTTTTCACTGAGCACATTTTTCACTGCCATTTTCATTGTCGCTTCAAAGATTCAGCTTGCACGGCAAGTTTATGGTCAGCACTATCCGCATGTCTTTTGAGCATGGAAGTAGGGAAATTGTCAGTTCCATCAGTGAACACATTATATTTTCCAGTTTTTAGACAAAGGACAATTTGTTTTGACACTCATTATACTGAACTCAATGAGACCTTGCCATTTTGTTTGGAACGAACGGACTGATGTTTTGCTGTCAGTTTCAACATCAGTTGGTGTGTCATTGGCTTTTGATGGTTCCATTTCAATTAGTGAATTTTCTCTGTCAGTTTTTGATCTTTTTATTTCGAAAAATGAATGAATTTGTGCCTGCCGTTTAACAGCAGCAGATGACTTTTCGACTGACATTTTGTTTCGATAACTGAACACTATCTTTTTAACTTCATTTACCACCCTTAGATACAGACGGAAATACACTTGTAAGGGACACAACTCTTAATGTGTATTGCGCATTGTAAGCTCAATGCACTGATTTAGGCACCGCTTTAGATGCAGGGAAGCGTGTACAGCACTGCCAGGATTACAAATGCTGACTGATCACTCGAAATTGAGAAAATAAGCTGTAAATATTAAAACGTTTGGAGAGGTATGTTTTGATTGATATGAGGCAAATCATTTTTAGTGGGCCAAAGAGACCCACAAGGTTAAGGAACAGTGCGTCATTTTTAACTATCATGCACCAATGGCGCAAGGGCGCGTTCTAAATTAGACTCTGTTTTACGTGACACATTTATGCATCAAATATACAGACCCATGCCAGTTATATTGGGCCCCTTGACATTGTTTCTATTTACATGTTATATCAGTGTTGCATAAATAATTTTCATGTAGGCGCACATAATTTCAGTTCAATTTCACGACCACTATAACCCGGGGTGGAAATAACCCATTGCCCGACATCCCAGTCTAGTGTTTTTTTCTATTGGCAAGCTAATTTGTATATCATGCTGTACCAGTGTCCAGTGGACATTCCATTGCTAATTATGTTGTGTATTTAAATAAGCAAGAAGAGAATCGGCTGGTATAGTTGAAAAATTATTAGGGCAAGTGATTTTACAAGTGCCACTGTACCGGGGTACATTGACAATTCAAGAATTATTTCCATCCCTGCTATTTATGTCTATTTTGTTTTCTTTAACAACTCACTTAGCAAGTTCCCAACTGACAACAGTCTCTTAATAACTGAGTCTCAGCCACCTAATGTAAGAACTGATATCATAAACTCTGATCTACAAAAATGAAATAAGATGTCATGTGTAAATCAGGTCACTGTGTCTGAACACTTTATCAGGTCAACAATTTACAAAGTTGTGTGATGACGGTTATAACAAACTTTCAAAACACGAACACATGCACAAACACACACACGCAAGCACAAAAATGCTTTCAATTAATATGGATACTTGACATCCTCCAAAAGTTTCAGTTTAGTATATCTGCAAGGAGCAGACATTGGAGCTGCACTGTAAATTACGAAATTTTTGTGTGCATGATATTTTTCCAAAAATTGCAAATGACTTGAGCTCACAAAAATCATGATGCAATTTGCTTTTCAAAGGCAGTAAACAATCAACAAATAATGTGCCTCATTATCTCAATATTATTCACCAGTTGAAATAATCAACAACATAGCTAGACAATACATCAGTAAGCAATGACACCAACATGGGGGAAGACTAATTACTAGCATTACTATTAAATACTACTACTACTACAACATGTCACAAGTCAAACAACAGTTACTCTAACAGTACATCCAATACTCCAGACAGGCGCCAACCATCCAACACACATTCTTTGTCTTTGGAGACCGTTTGATAGGCCAACACAATCCAAAGGCCGTAGATAGGTTTCAGCACACTTATCTGGAGATAAACAGCTTTGGTGATGTCATTGAATTCTAGTTCGCCAACACTTTCTCAGCATACCGAGGACTAGACTGATCTTTCCACACAGTCTGATCTTTGCTGCATGTGTTGTTTTTAGGAAAACATCAGTGATTTGTACACACTGAAGTACTCTACTGAGCCCAGTTCAAGACTACTGACAACCTTTAATATGTGACTGGATTTTTGAGCACATACTTTAAGTAGGATTTTCAGCTGCAATTTATTTTTCACAATTAGGCAAGTCTCACAAGTATCATGATGTCTGTTAGTTGCCACTTGCAAAAATTTTGTGATTTACAGTACTTCAACCCTACCTTCGTCCCTGGAGTGATAAAGGGTGTGAGTGCTGCAACAGGTTTGTACTCCATCCCTTTGACATCAGACACTCCATCGGTCAGATTGAGAATTATCATTCGTGTTGGCTTTGGCTCCCACTGAAACACAGATTATCATCTAGTTACAGATGTGACAACACAATATCAGACATTTATCTCGGCCCACACAGAAGCTTCCATACAGGTCAGTCTGCACCAACTGTCTGTACAGATCCTATAATGGAAGGAAAATGTCTTTTATATGTTGGTCTGTGGAGGTGGTTTGTATAGTACCAGTATGGGTGGTGTTGTAGCCTTGTGGTTCAAGCGTTTGCTCGTCATGCCAAATACCCAGCGCTGGATACCAGTTATACAATAGCTGGACTTTATTATACCATAAGTCATGAATATAGTACAGCATGCCTCAGTCATACCATACTGCATTTCAGCTATACTGGTACTAGTTTTGTCATGAGTGAGTGAGTGAGGTTAGTTTTACGCCGCACTCAGCAATATTCCAGCTATATGGCGGTGGTCTGTAAATAATCGAGTCTGGACCAGACAATCCAGTGATCAACAACACGAGCATCGATCTGCGCAATTGGGAACCGATGACATGTGTCAACCAAGTCAGCGAGTCTGACCACCCGATCCCGTTAATCGCCTCTTACGACAAGCTTAGTTGCCTTTTATGGCAAGCATGGGTTGCTGAAGGCCTATTCTACCCCGGGACCTTCACGGGTCAGTTTTGTCATGACATGTTACAGCCTAACGGAGTCTCCCTGATAGCATAGAGTCTCAATAATACCACTGTGTATCTCCCCATATGTCAAAATTATATCTCAGCATCTCCCACTTTTTCCACTGTGCTTCTGAGATATATCATGTCACAATTATACCTCGGAATGTTTTAGTTATACCATACCAGTTTTACCTTGGCACGACTCAGCTACATCACAGCAGGTATCATATACATCACCATGTGATCAGAAGCATCAGGGACTTACTGCTGGCTGTCTTGTGTCCTCTGCTGACACTTGTGCATTAGGGTTCTCTGTCCCCTTTATCTTCTGACCTTGGGAGTAGAAGGAACTCCCTACGTTCACCGCAGAATCAATCTAAAGACGAAACAGTAAGCAAAAGCTGTATCTAGCTGCACTCAGCAATATCAAAGTTCTTGAAAGTGTGACTCAGCATTCATCTGTTAATGGAGCCAAAATTAGCTCTGAAACTCTCTGTGAAAAACTTAAAGTTGTTACCCCAAAAGCATATCACATATTCACTTAGCAATACTATATCGGTATATCACTCTGGCACAAACATGGTAAATCAAATTATAGCCAAGAAAACCAGTGTCTGACACCAAGAGCAACAATCCACATGACCAGCAATGGCATATATTACAAGATATATTTTGCTATGATCTCAAGGTTGTGACATGATATCTAACCTAAAATACAGCCATATCATTAAAAATATGCACATACTACCTCCTGGATGTCCCCTCATCAAGGTTTGTTTGTTGTTTAATTCTATACTCAGCCCTAATTATGCACAACTATACATGAGACCTGTGAAGAGCCAGATCTGAAATGGTATTTACTAACCCATGCTTGTCGCAAGAGAGCTGGCAAAATTGGGTGGACAGGTTTACTGATGTAATTGATTACATACTTGTAATGCAAATATGCCACTGATCTCGATCTTCCGTGCCTCCAGCAACTCAAAAGGGAGACAACCCATCTTCAACTCCCGTAAGTCTGACATGAGCCACTGTTCGTACACCTGGTTCTTCAGGGACTCCAGGTTTACGTCTGATCCCTGTCAGACAAAAATATCCTTGTTACTTTTGTAAAGCTTAGAAAAGAGCTGAAAAATGTTTGACATTGTTTCAATTCTTCCTGGTGTCTTATTAAAGTTTTATTGAAATAAAAGTAAACATGGTGCTTGTTGATTTCTACATGTTCCTTTTAATGGCTTTGAGAGCTATATGACAATAGTCATAATTATAAAATATTTAGCAGAGATATGTGACATCAAATCTCAAGGCCTTTTCAAGTCTGATCCATGACGTCAAAAGGATTCATATGTTTCAAACAAAAACTACATGAAATGCTCAGTGCCATAATACAGAAGTGACTGTTTAGCCACACTATATTTCCAACAATTCTTTAATTCTTTCCTGCCATGAATACCATAAACTGTCCTGAAAATGTTTAAGCAACTTTACTTTGATATTTTAATCAAAACCACCATTAAGTCTATTTCACTCTGGGCACAACTGAAGCCAGTGTTTTGGTTTGTCCAGAGATTACAGGTCAGAGGTGAGCTATTGAGTTTCTAATGTAACATGTCCAATAATGTAATGTAAACATGTTGTGAGCTACAGACAGGTCCATTTTCTGGAAGACTGAATAATTCTCATCCACAAGGGCAGCATTCTCTTCCCACAGTGGTTACTTGTCACATCTTCCTACGTAACCTCTGTTCTAATACGACCCTTTCATGGTGCGAGTATTCAAGACTTGTGACTGGAGGACAATGAGATTTAGCAGTGCAATCAGAGACCTTGTTTCAAAAGTGATCGTTCGAAAGATCTCGGTAATTTCTGGATGCATTGTGAAAACTAGAACCTCTTCCCGAGCGTGATGCTGAAATGTTTCTTCTAGACAGAAGTTAGTCATGTCATTTTTGTTTCTCCACATTGCTTGCATTTGTCCTGTTGAATCTAAGTCGATGTAACACGTGTTCTGATTGGAAATATGGTTGTACAGAGAGGTTCGTAAGAAGATATGACAAGTAACCTGTGTGGGAAGAGAATGCAAGGGCAGTAAAGATACATTTTAATTTTTGTCCAGTATTTACATGTTTGCGCATCAGGCATTGATTTTTCATACTGCTGCGCTGATGAACACAGATACCAAAATACATGTTTCTAACCGGTCCACATTCTGACAGACTGAATAATTGTCATCCAGATGGGTTTGAAAGATATTTTTCAAATTGTATACTGTCCAACATGTCAATATACATAAATTTCCATAAAAAAACTAATATGATTTGTCTCAATCAATCATAAATTACTGGGTGCCAATGAATAAAATATACCCAAACAATCAGCAAGTCTGCAAGAAGTTTGCACCTTAATATGCACAAACACTAAAAATGATGCCATACTTCATGACATTGCTTACTGTAGTTTCTACTTGAATCCACTCTAGAAAAACCTGAAGACACTAAAAACAAAACACAAAAAATGATGGCCAGCCTACTTCATGACCATTGCTTACTGGATTTTCTTCTTGAATCCATTCTAAACAAGCCTCCAGCCAGTCCTCCGGGACCGAGACACAGTAGGAGGTCTTCAGCCAGGTCTTCAGGGCACCCACATGGTTCATCATCATCACATGACTAGTATCAGGTCTGCTTCCTTCAAAAGAAAGTTTTAGTGAGGTCATTTGAGAAATGCATTTGTGCCTGAACTGAGCTCGGACCTAACCCGTAAGCTGATACGCTTACCTGACTACACCCTGTCTCTTCAATCCAAAACAAACAGAAATTATCATGATAGTTACTAAATAACATTTTCCCCTCATTAAGATATATATATATGTTTATGGCACTTGGTCAGTTGGTATTACTTGTAAGATATTTGACAAAAGGTGTGTCAGTAGGGTTGACAGACTAAACAAGGGATGGCCTAAAAGGCGGGCCGGACTGGGCTGCGCCAGGCTGGGCCATGGCAGGCCAGAAATACTATGGGCTAATAAACCCATTAATGAACACCATGCCTACAAATGATTAATGCAACAATTACACTTGTAATACTAATAACCAAATTTAAGCCACAAACACGTACCATATACAGTTTACTATGAGTAAATTGGCTAAAACTCATGAAGACGAGTTTCCTGCAAACTGCCTAACCGAGGTTAGGTCTAAGAGTGGAATTGATAAACGAAACATGATTTAAAATGCATAAATACTTGAATTCATACGGATACAGTTTTCCGTCGGTCCGAAAATGTTTCCTACATATATCCACTTAATACCACCCCATAAATTCACTATTTATAGTATTTAAAGCATGCACCCAACATTCTAAACATCATCTCGACCACAATTGTTCAGTCCGGCATGGCATGAGCTTTCAAAAGCAGCTTCAATCTAGAACATGCATCTTGAATTGTAATTAAATCCATAGATCAGTATTACATCTACCAAAATATCACTTTGTAATGTTATCAAATGCAACAAATAAAGAAAACTGCTCTCTTAAAGTGAAGCCCTTTTCTCAGTCCATTCTCAACATGGGACCCTCAACATAGCCTCAATCAAAAGTGTTAAGTCTCTGTTTGGTCCGACTTGGTCCAGGCTCTAGAAAACAGCTTACACCTAACACACGTACATAATGTTTTGTGTTTACATTTACTGATTACTATTCTATCTATCTAAATACCCTTTTCATTGAGTCTCAAAATCTAGTATTTGAAGCAAGCACGTTTCTTAAATTTAAGTCAACCCTATCTTCTAGACATTTTCAACAATTTTTTTTTTTCAAAACACATTATCACAAGCTTTCAAGACTTGGGTCGAGCTTTCAAAGGCAACTTAAACCTCATGTATGTAGACATGTATTTAAATCCTTAGATTGGAATCATATCCACCTAAATACTATGTATATATATATTTTATACTGTTATCAAATGCAACATGTAAAGAAAACTGGCCCCTTAAGTGAAGCCCTTTTCTCACTCCATTCTCAACATAGTTTCAATCAAAAGTGTTAAGTCTCTGTTCGGCCTGGGCTCTAAAAAACAGCTGTCTACTCCGGATATCGGCATTGTTTCTTAGTCCCAACGAACAAATTGTTATGAAAACAAGTCTGTAAAAACCGGCACATGAAAGACGATGCAACTAGGTCCAAATGATCTTACAACACAATTCGCGGTTACTACCCGAGATTATTCAGAAATGGGAAGTGTCAATTAGTGTCTTGTTAATTAGTGAGTGATACATGTCCCTTACATAGAGTGATGAATAGTGGGCAGTTTGACCGCAAACACTGTAACACATTTCCCGATATTATTCAGAAACGGGAAGTGTCACATACATAGAGTAATTAGAGGGTATTTAAGGTAAAATCGTATAATGTCAGTAGTGTAACAGTCAGTATTGCCAAAATCTCTTGGCCCATAAAACGTGCAAGATGTGAGATGACTCTTCAACAAAAAGTGCAGCTGATAGACGATTTTGATAAAACGCCTTGACCCACACAGAAAGCATTAGCATCAACATACGGAATCGGCAGACAGACAGTGTCTGATGTTTTGAAGAAGAGAGGTGAATACATTAAGAAGTTTGAAAAACACATGTGTGATCAAGCTAAGCGTGTGTTGGAGAACAGCAAATTTGACAAGATCAACACCATGACATATGACTGGTTTATGGCAGCTGGAAGTAAAAACCTGCCGATTTCAGACCTATTCTTAAAGAAAAAGTTGTTCAGTTTGTTCAACAGTTAGACATTAATGAATTTAAGGCTTCAGATGGCTGGTTAACATCCTGGAAAACACGACACAGCATAAAACAATTCAAAGTCAGTGGCGAGAGTGTCGGCGTCATGAGGCAAAATGCTTATACCGGCACTTTGTCAAAACCGGCATTTTTGTTTGGTCCCGAGTGATGCCGGAATCCACTGTACTCTGAAAATTTTATACACGTGCAAATTGCCACATAAAGGATAATGTCACATGATTAACTCAAAATGTCAACAAAGCCGTGATGAGGTCCTATACAGTCTGATGATGACATGACCCTACATTCATTAAGACCGCACCTGTATCTCGTCGTCTCGGCTACAGACACGCCTAACAAAACGTCGAAAATACCCATGCAGTGTGATTGTTTATGTGCGTACTTCAGTCGCATCCGATTGCCTGACACTTAAGTTATTGGAAATGCGACACAGATGCGACTGTCACAAAAAAAACAAACAAAAAACCCAGGACATACGTTCTCTACAAAGAGTTAACTCACTAGATCATCTTCTATGTTGACATCATTCACCATCTCAACTTCCGCGTATTCGCGCCACACGGGAGAATTTGTTACTGCATATTGTCCACATATTTGTCCACGCAAACACCTTCAATAGTCGATACATATACCTATAACATATTATAAATTGATATATCATATTCAACTTAACTTACGTGTTTCAGCAGAAAAGCTACTGTTTCACTCTGTCGGGTAAAGAATAGTGGCTGAAATGAATACTCCTTGTTTAATCATAAACTGATGACGTTTTGTGGTATATTTGTATGGCGCTTTATTTGAAATAATTTCAAGCAGTTGCAATAGGGATGTAATGGGTGTGACTATGTCACGTGGCGAGACCCAAGTTTCTGGAAGGAGAAAGTTGCCATTTGGAGGCAATTTGTTAGAACGTATTCGAACTGGTCCATTTTCAAAAAGAAGAAATCACATTTCAGCAACACCAAACACAGATGGTAAACTTCAGAATCAGCTGGTGTTTGATTGAATCTGCCTAGAATTTAATTTTCAGAAATTCAGATTCAGTACCGAATTGTGGAAATACAGTTTAAAGTTGTCTGGAAATAACAATAACAGAATAACAATACATGTACTGTAATGCAATAGTATGTAGAGAATCTGTTTTGCAACTTCAAGAAACACCAGTAATGATTTTCCACCTTGACATGATAAGATAAGTTAAATTGAGATCAGATCAGATAAACTTTATTGTCCTGCAAGAGAAAAAAAAAATGTTTTGCATTCAAAGGGCCAATACAAAGCAAATATCAACAAATCATTTGAAGTACTGTAAACAAGGTCAAGCTAATCAGAATATAACTTTCTCTGTTTCATTTTTTAGGCAGATTTAGAAGGTAAATGCTGTATGGAACAAATGATTTTGAAGGTCTGTAATATATGATGCATGAAGTACTCATTTATGTTTTCAGATCTAAGTCCAGACTTGGTCAGGAAGTATTTAGCAGAACACCCATTATTTCTGGAAAGTATTGTTAAGGAGAAAACCCCAAAGAAAGATTTGCTTGGAGTTCAATGTGACAGTATTGGGAGGAAGAAAAGCAAAACCTTGGGTGGTATAACATTCCTTTTTATGATGATAGTTAAGGTCTTCTGAAGAAACAGTTATCTAGTACTCTGTTACTTGTCATATGAATATAATAAAATATGAACAAGCATGCTCCATAACTTTCAAAATGAAATTGTTTGTATTGTTTTTGAAATAGTATCATTTACCAGTAAAGTGATTTCATTTTTCATGAATACTTGAGTGTGTAAGTTAATATCTGACACTCTATCAGCTTTATTTCTGCCATATTGCGATCCCAGAATACTGGCAGATTTAGACATGGCTAAATTCACCTATTGTGAATCAGGATGAATTTTCAATCAGGAAGATGCATATGACACATAAACATGACGTACAGCTTCTGGTTTTACTGTTTAGTTGCACAATATCTTACAACCATCAATTTAACTGCTATCTATATATAGACTGATAATACTGTAATCAAACTCAGACAGTATTTGACTCTGATTAGATTTTCCATATGACTGTTTGATGGAAACCTTCTACTTATAAATATATTGTATACAAGACTAAACTGATTGAAAATGCCAGTAAACTGACTTTTAGATTTTATCTTTTTTGTATCATATTTTTCAGTTTGAACCTTTTATGGTCATGGAATATGAAATATAGAATGCACAAATCTTCCTAATCTGTGTGATTCTTGTTCTTCAGCTCAAGAGGCTTCACATACATTTCTTGCACTGAAAACAAAGGTTTGTTTTGTGTAAAACATTTAAGCTATCACACTCTGATCATCTGAGCATCAACGATTTCCTCCTTTTCCTATAATAACTCACATACTCTTTTTATTTACATTGACCTGTTTCATCAATTAAATTATTTAGTGATGAAATTGCAAACTTCATTCATGTTTACATTGTCCATTCACCTAATAAAATAAGAAACTAAAATTGCCCCAAAAAAACCCAAACCCTAGTTCAGTAATTTTTAATTCTTTTAAACATTGTTCTGGATCCCTGTTCTTGTAAATGGAAACTTTCAAAATTCAGAGATTTATAATGGTGATTTTTTTATGAATGTAAATCTGAAAATCTGCAATGATGAGTCATATTGTCTCCAGATCTAGATATTTTTCATGAACCACTTGACTGTAATGACCAATGGACTAGTTGAACTTGAATAGAAGTATTGCCTACATTTGACTGAACTACCTGTATCTTTTTAGTTAGCTTTGAGAGAGTACTTTATGTTGGATAGGATTGAAATACTGTGGTCAGAAGCACAAACTGTATATTTTGTTTATGATTGTCCCAACAATAACTTACTCATAGTTAAAATAAGCTTCCCAACAATTGTCGGTAATTTTTATTTATTATGATTCACTAGGGTAACCTAGTGGTTAAAGCTTTTTACGCTGAAGACCCAGGTTCAATTCCCCACATGGGCACAATGTGTGAAACCCATTCTGCTGCCGCCTGCTGTGATATTCCTGGAATATTGCTAAAGGTGGTGTAAAACCATACTCACTCACTAACTCTATTTGAACAGTGCCACATCTTGAAAAGCAACATGTTAATACCAGTTACAAATTTGGAGTCTTTTGTGTGGCACTGCGCGCAGTAATTAATTTAAGATCCTATTTGAACTTCAAAAATTATCTTGATTTGCATGTCTCACCTACTTGAATACCATTTGTGATAAAAATATTCATGATGTCAACAGTCATTTCCATCCACAATAAGGGTGTAGTAGGCGCAGTAAGGAAGTGGTAGTAAGTAAATGGCATCTTGTTTTAAGAATCAGTAGATTGTATTTTTCTTTTAATATTGACAAATTGAATTCCCGTGGATGTGCATTTATCCCAGAGATACATTTTATTAACGTCTTAAGTTGCATTTTTGTGCATGTGCTTTTAGATTTGAGATGCAAGTGCAGGGATTGGGAAAGAGAACTTTGACAATATGCAATTTTCAGGATTATTAACCATTTTCTGAATTTAGCATGGGACACTGCCCTTGTATCAATAGTAAACTTCAAAATTTCAATGGGCCATTTATTATTTTAATTAGCAAAATGGCACATGGCCCCTGCCTTTTGGCAATCTCTGCAATGGAAGTTTTTTACTGCGAATGTTCAAGGTAATATTTGGTTGACATTTGCAGTACACAGGGCTATGCCTGAAGTCCCAGACACAGCTGTGTTTGTCTGAAGGGAGGAAGAATGATGTGAGCGCGATTCTGGACGAAGCTGCCTGTATTCTAGCTAAAGGTGATGACGCATGTTGTTTCTTATAACATTTGTATGTTGTCATGGATAGTCACAGGCAGCTTACAATGGGTTGTCTGGGATATGGATATCAGTCAATCATAATTTAACTTAGAATTTTTCAGCCAGCCCACAGCTTGGTATATATTTGTTGTTATTTTTGAGGGGTGTTATATTTGCTCCCAGTAGTAAAACAAAGTGTCGCAAAGTGAAGTAAACTTGGCAGTTACAGTATATGTTGTTATTGATGTGAATATCTGGATTAATGTATTCACTCAGAAACATTTGAAGTATGTTGACAGATCAGTCCTGATGATGATGATACTGTAGACAGGATAGCAATAAACTGAATTAAAACATCAATTTGATATTCTTTGCAGCTACTGATTCTGATGGCTTTGCCTTGTATCTCCCCAAGCATAATGAAACGGTAGGTAATTAACTCACCCAAAACAACCTGTACCACCAATAATGTCTGGATAAATTACATACTTGCTTTAAATGGACTGCCATCATCATCATCACCACCACCACCACCATCATCATCATCATCATCATCATCATCATCATCATCATCATCATCACCACCACCACCACCGTCATCGTCATCGTCATCGTCATCGTCATCGTCATCATCGTCATCATCATATCATGAAGAGGCGACAAAGAGGATTGAGTGGTCATGATGGATCATTTTTTATTCTAATGTTGAAAATGGCCCATGGCCGCTGCATTTCCCAATCAATGTTGACATTCCTTAATATATGTTAATATGTCATGTGCTTGTATCTCTCTAATGTGTTGGTAGCTCTGCTGATGTAACACAAATTCCTGAAAAGACAAAAGTATAATTATTCCATAATATTCTGTTAGTGCCAACTTCTACATGGTTCATGGCAGTGATTAAATCCAAGAAAGGTTGGGAGATATTTACTTTCCTTGGCCTGGAAAAATTTGGAATGTAGAAAACAGGTGCATAAGATGATACTTAAAATGGCCTCTAACCAACTCCAGATAAATATCAGAAAAGTATGTTTTGTGATAACTGAAAACTAGGTACACATGTGTTTCACAGGAGCTTGAACACTACTTCAATGGCACAAAGTAAGTAGCATGTTGAAAGATAATTACCTCATGTTTACATTCTGATTTCATAGATTTATAGTTTTAAGTTCACATCTTAAATGAATTTTAAAAACAGGATTGTCTGCATCTTGTCACTGTAAACAGTTTTGTTGATGCATGACTATTTTGTGAATTTAGTTGTTCATAAATGACTGTGATTGTGTTCAGTGATTGTTAGAGAGAATGCAGGGGTTCAAAATTCCCACTGCCCGATGTCCGGGACAAATTAATTTTCATTTCTGGCAATCAAACAATGGTATCTCATTTGTCCACAGGCTATGAGATAATTTTCACTTACTGTTTCACAGTGCAAAGAAAGTTGGATTTTATTTCATATCTGCTCAAATTGTAGCTATTAAATTTCGCAATGATGATCAAGTCCAGTTATTTACTTTGCTGTTTATCACTTTTGGATAACTAGTCCATTAAACATTAACATCAAATACTATTTTGATTTATTCTTTCTTAATTACATCATCATGGCTATATCTTAAAATTCAGAGCAAGTGGAAAATTAGTCAGAACAAGTTACTTTTTTAAAGTCACCTGCACTGTTGCAAGATGCTTTAAAAAAAACTTGAACTTTTGAAATGGGTTGCAATTCATTCACTGGGTACAGATTTGAGTACTGACATGATGTGAAATTTGCGAATGCATTTTGTGCAATTTAAGAAAAAAAGGAGAAAAGAAAACCAACTCAGAGAACAACATGTTTTTGTCTATATTTTTTGTGAATTAACAACCATAACCAGGAAAAGTTCATAAGTGATCCTAACCAATTGTTTTCGAAGAATAGTCATTTATAATGTACCAGTAATCATGAGATTTTAAAGAATTCCCAATACCAGTGACTAATCATATGAAATGTATGACACTTACAGGACGCCATATGGACCAGTAGGCAAAGGCATGACTGTTTCAGCTTTTGCTGCAATGGAGAAGACAACACAGCTGGTTGAAAACCTACCTCAGGTAGGATGTCATTGATAGTGACATCAGGTTTGTCTAGAGTATCTAGGCAAAGTCTGAAATTAAGATGCTTTTACTCATGATTCATATTTTGTTTTAAATCCTTTTTTGTCTGACTGTCAGAGTGTTGCAAGACTGTATTCAGTGTAGTGGTGTAACATTCATCATTAAACCATATGTTATTAATGGTTCTGTTTTCAGAGAAAATGCAGAGAAAGTGACAGTGTTGGTTGAACACTAATCATGTTATCAGTTGGTATTTTTTATTTTTTTAGATTCAGAAACTTTCCTATATATTTGTTGCAGATTTGGGGTTGAATATAGATCAATCATTGGAGTTCATGCCACATTTCATTGACGAATTATTAGTAGTAAAATTTCTGTGATTCATGGGTAATAAATCTGGAAGTATTATCCATGAATCTAAAGCCTGTATTCCCAACAAATCATAGAACCAATAATATTTGAGTACTGATTGACTGAGTGAGTGAGTTTGGTTTTCCAGTACTTTTAGCAATATTCCAGCAAGCAATTTCACAGCCATACTTGATATCTCCAGGGTTTACGTTCTGAAAAGTCTCCACTATACCCTGGACGCATCTACGGGTTGGCCTGATAATTTTATTACCTCCCTTTGCTGACGCCGCTTTCTCACAGTAGCCAATCAGAGTGGTCGCCGTTATAACCGAACTTGCCAGTGTCAACAAAGGTAGCAGTTGCAACTGTGAAGGTTTGCTCGCTGTGCGACTCACAATTTGGGGAAATCATACATCCAACTTTATAGGTCCGAAACCTTTTTTGAAACATATGCAAGAAATCCATCTAATACTTTCAGAGAACCTACACATGGTTTGTTTGCCAAGTTTAGTCGGTTAGAGAATTTAAAAAGCGAAAGTGAGTTGTGATTGGTTCGCTCAACTTCCCTGCGTAGACACCTGACTGGATAAAAAGCCAGCCAAGGGAGGTAATAAATTTATCGGGCAGAGCCGTAGATGCATCCAGGGTATAGTGGAGACTTTTTGGAACGTATACCCTGGAGATATAGAAGATGTTTCACAGCAGGGTACACTAGAAATGGGCTTCACACATTGTGCCAATGTGGGGATTTGAACCCTTGTCTTTGGTATGATGGGCGAATGCTTTACTAGGCTACCCCACTGCTGCAAGAACTGACTGAGAGCTGGGGATACTTGTTCCCTGATTCATATGAAATATATATGTCGCATGACTGATGGGTAAATATCTTCAGTGTACCCTGTGCTTGTTCCTTGTTAAGGGAAGATTAACTGGCTACAGGCTGCGTTATCTTATGGCTAGAATATTGAATAAATACACTGTGTTACCCTATGGCTAGAATATTGCTTATAAATACACATTGTCTAGCATGTCGGAGGTACACTAGAGATACGAACATGATAGACAATTTTGGTTTGTATTGCAGGACACAAGGTTCCCTAAAGGTGTTGGTCGTGGAGCCACAAGTGTACACAGTGTACTCAGTGTGCCCCTAGTCATGCCTACAAATGATCTCTTAGGTAAGATACACTCTTTTACTACATATGCACATGGCAAGATATATGACTTTATGCACACAGGCATCTGGCATGAAATTTCACAACTGCAAAAGACAATGCCTGTTGCAATCACATTTTGGGAAAGGTATCAGAGTTTCAAAGTAATAGCTGACATTTCCACACTTTGAAGTTATGCAGAAGGTGTAGAGTTGTGCCCCTAAGGTATAGAATCATTCCTTTCATTGTTGGTTCAAATCCAGAATAATCCAGATTTTATTAACTCAAGTGGGCCAACACCATATCCATTTGTTACAAACACATTTGATCATGCATGTTACAAACCAGGATATAAAACAAGGTAGAAAGACTTTACATTCTGCTGAGGCTATTCCCATTTCTCTCATTAATTGATCATCTGTATTTGAAGAAGACTAACTTGGATTTGGAATGATGTGTGCACACTTACTTTCAAAAGCATTGATTGGTACTGAGACAGGTACACTGTAAACAAATAAGTTGAATGCAGTAGAGGATCTTAGGCAATACTACAAGTGTGATATTCTTGGGCAAAATGATAGTGTGACAAATTGTGAGTTTCATCAGTCCTGATTCAGGTCATTGCTGTTGCTGTTGACCTCTGGTTTCACTCACCCAGATGTGAATATCTTCAGGTCAATGTGATTGATTAATACCAACTGTCACCTACTTTCCATTGTTCCTGGTGGTTAGCGCAAAACAACATTCACCCACTCATTTCAGTTTAGTTTGTTTTCTGTCCAGGTGTGGTTGAGCTGACCAAAGAGGGTATAAAGGATTCATTTACTGAGGAGGATTTTCAGGTTGGTGAATGTGGTTTTGTTATGTATGGAAACATAAAGCAGTCCTTGCAGGATTTGTCATCTCACTTGTATAAGTTCGACCTGCGTCTTGGAACTTATCTTCAGTAACCAGTGTTGCAAGAGGCGATTAACATCAGGTTTGATGATTTGGTTTACACATGTCCTCGTATCCCACTTGCATAGATCAATGCTAATGCTGTTCATCACTGGATTGAGTGGTCCAGATTTGATTATACACAGACCATCACCATACATCTGGACTGTTGATGAGTGTGGCCTAAAACTAAAGTCATTCACTAACTTCACATTGTTTCACTGCACATTTTATAAAGTTTGTCTTGAAAATGTTAGCAAATTTTGAGTCTCAAAGGAATTTTATCTTGGATTCATTTTCTTGGAGTATTGTAAAGTATTGAATGGGGTTAGCTGTTTCATTCTGTACCATTTCTACAGGTATATGATATGAGATACGAGGGGTTGTTCTGTTACCTGTCATATGGTGAATCTGTGTGTTACAGCTGGCTAATGCCATGTTAAGCTGGTTGGTATCGTCTCTACACCAGTGCAAGGTAAGTATGGTGCAGGGGGACCACTTTATAGCCTGGATCAGAAACATCAGGATCGATCTCTCACAAATGGTTAATATTTAGGCACAGGTACCTTCGTTGCCTGCAGGAAATATATGCTAAAGGCTCTAGTGGTCTAGACAATGATAGCAAGGAATTTCTATACATTGTGAAAAATGCAATATTCTCAACAAAACTAACAATAAATAGCATCCTGATACTGTTTTCAAATGATATGGCAAAGATGGAAACATATCTAGAAACATGTAGAAATATCCATATATATAGAAAATAAGAGTACAATCACAGTGAACTCAGAGCAATGTGTGCAACTGACCTTTGGAATTTAAGTATGTCAACTGTTGAAGAACAATTCAGTGATCAGTTACTGAGTGACTATCCTTTCACTGTCGGCATATTTCCTCCTTCCCTTGACATTGACATAAAAGTGTAACATCCTGTTCTTTTTCTGAATCCAAAGTATTTTCTAAATCATGCTCTTTGCTAAGCATGTTTATATGTTAGTTTTCCAAATCATGAAATTAATGTCTCTGGCTTTACATAATAGTCATTTTTGCTAAAACATATGAATTCCATGTGTTCCTTTGGGTAACATTGGCTTAATTACTGTGCCCTAATTATTTTAACTACCGCTGGAAAAGAGTTTCCATCCCTGCATGCAATTATGTATTTATTATTTTTACTGTTGGATTACATGTATGTTATTAATTTGGTTGAGTAGATAGCTAAAACACAGTATGGTGGTGAAATTTGGTGTTGTTTCAAGGTGTGTCTGATGAAAGTGATATTGACTTTCAGATGAACAGAGTATTGATGACTCAGTCCAAGTTAAATGACTTCCTGCTGGACACAACCAAGTAGGTACCAAGCACTGTGAGCCGATAAATTATTACATTTTGACTGGAAAGTATCAAAAACTGAGAAAACCTATGAGGTCTTTTATCCTTAACAAACTGGTTTACCAAACCTCTGAGTGACTGAGTTTGGTGTTTACCGCTTTTAGCAATATTTTAGCAACATTATGGCGGGGAACACCAGAAATGGGCTTCACACATTGTACCCATGTGGGAATTCGAATTCAGGTCTGGCGTGAAGAGCCAACACTTTAACCACAAGGCTACCTCATTTCCCCCTTTACCAAACCAGTAGACAACAGCATGAAATAAGAGGACAAACTTGTATGCCGCTTTTAGCAATATTTCAGCAATATGAGGGCATAAGAAAAGAGATTTCACAAATTGTACCAGTGTGAGGTTTCAAACCTGGACAGTTTTTGTGGTCAGTAAACACCTTTCATCAGTTGTCTTAGGATATTCATAACCACTATATTTTGAAGAATGAGGACTATGATTTATGGATGTACAACTTCTTTTTTATTCAGCAAGTGCAACATTTCGACATAGATACTTAAATGTTGTTGAAAAGCAATTGGTGACATTAGTATCTATGTCGAAACGTCGCACTCACTGAATAAAAAAGATGTTGTACATCCATAAATCATAGTCCTCATTCTTCATCTACTCAACTTCTAGAATGCCTATCAAAGATACCACTATATTTTGCCGATATGACTCCTGAAAATAGTTTGAAATAGACAATTACAACCCTGACTGAAGGGGGTGTTTTGTAGGTGTGTGTAAGGAGGGAGTGAGTTTAGTTTTTATATTTTTAGCAATATTCCAGTAATATCACAGCTTGGGTCACCAGAAATGAGCTTCACATATTGTACCCATGTGGGAAATCAAACCTGGTTGTTCAGCGAACGCTTTAACCACCATGCTAACCCACGGTCCCTATTTGTAAAGAGATGACATGATCTTCCATATAAACTAATACTCTACTCAGTAACCTGTGTTAGCAAAAGTATGTTTTCATTCATTAACAGTAAGTTAATGTGAAAATTGAAAGTAAGAAAAATATATTCCAAACACATTTGTTGAGTTTTTGGTGAAACATTTTGTACATCAACGAACAGTAACATAAAGGCCAAACTGTAACAGTTGTCATCTCTGGTAGTTTGTCAATCCCATGTCTGACAAGCAGGTCACAAATCTGGTGAACTGAAGTAGGTGGATGGGAGACCAGGCCAAGCATACTTGGCTGCTGAGAGTTTCAAGGACCCTGGTCACACTGAAACAGAGGTTATAGGATATATGCCCTTTCTACATAGTAGGACTGCCTGGTAATACCGATAAATTGAAATACACCTTTCAAACAATACATATTGTAATGTTTTTTCTCAAAACTGGTATATTGGGAAGTGTGAAAAACAGGAAGTTTTGTGAATACATCTATGGTTAAAGTAAAAATCACACTGATTTTTATTTGCACTGAAGTTTTCTATTATAAAGGTAATACAGTCAAATGACAAAAAAAGCACAATATATTGATTATTTGCTTTCAGGGTCCTGTTTGATGAAATGATCAGCATAGACACACTGGTACAGACCATCATGGTACGCAGAGCACTTAACTTTTTATATACATCTTAGCAATAATAACTGGGCATATCAGAACATAGACTGTGTATGACAATATTGGATAATGATAAACATACATACAAAACAGATTATGGATTTAATGTACTATTCTTCACAAAAGCATTTGTGGAAGAATCTGTCACAGCATATCAGGGGAGATAATTCTTGTGGACATGTGCATATTTATCTTAAGAGATATAACTACTAACTTGTCATGGTAATGCATGTATATATGAGAGATGGCATGAGCCAGATTTAATAATGTGTGTCTATTTGATGTATGAGTAAGATTTATACTTGAATTTGGCTCCTGTTTGATAAACATGCATTATAGTTTAGAAACATACTTGAAAACAAAAAGTGATGGACCTCTTTAGGAATAGCTTCAGGACAGGGATATTCTGGATACAATTCCTTCTCAAGGGTTATTGATTATGTGAAATGGAAGCCCCTTAAACACTTTAACATGACATCACCTGAGGTGTATACTGCATAAACATTTTGTGATTCCCAGTATCACACCAAGGATCTGGTGCAGGCAGACCGATCAGCTTTGTTCCTTGTTGATGAGGAGAAGAAAGAGCTGTTTGCTGATTACTTTGATGAGGGTGTAACGGATGAGGATGGCAAGCCGGTTTTCACCAAGAAATGTCAGATAAGGTACACAGACCTACACAGGTGAAGTTCATGTTAATGTCTGGGGATGTCGGTGTACTTACACTTCATATTGCAAGGTGAGGTGTACTGAGAAAATTGTTTTTGTGTGAGTGAGTTGGTGGTATATACATAGTTTGTTATAATATTAATCAAATTTTCAGCCATTAAAATTCATGCACAAGTATTTATGTGTGTACATGATAAGCTTGAAATGATATTATTATATTGCACTTAATTGATTTTTCGGAATAGTTGTTACACCTGTACAACCCTGTTCTTTAGCCTTATTCTCATCTTTAGTCCTGTTCTCATGGCAAATATTCCTACATACAGCCTATTTAAACTTTATTGTCTGACATGTGACCTGCTACAGACAGTTATTTTGGTGTTTTTAGACCAAATTTAGAACAATTTGTTTTTGGAAAATGCTATATTATTCATAGTGTCTTCAAAAGAATCATGATCACTGAAGAAGTTTCCGCCTTTCTCTTCAACTCAGGGATTGGGAAAGAGAACTTTGACAATGGGCCATTTTCTGGATTATTAGCCATTTCCTGAATTTTGAATGGGCCACTGCCCTTGTATCAATGGTAAATGTCCAAATTTTAATGGGCCATTTTTCATTTTAACATGCAAAGTGGCCTATGGCCCCTGCCTTTCCCAATCCCTGCACTCAAGAGTCTCATGGGTTGGTCCAAAATGTGTCATGTGGTTCGCAAGGTTAAAAGTTTACTTTTACAAATTTGTCAACCATAAGAAAATGAAAGTATCAGGTGTGTAGCAAGCCATTTATATATAGAGGGTATTGAGGGCGTTCCCAAATTTCATTTAAAAAATCACGTGTAAGCCCAGGCCGTTTTTATGATCTTAGCTATGTCTGTGAATATAAACAATTGTTTTCCACCCTAACCACCCATGTAAACATGAATGATTATTTTTGATTGGCCTTGTAGATTCCCAAGTGACAAGGGTATTGCAGGACATGTTGCAAAGACAGGAGAAGCACTCAACATCCCTGATGCCTATGAAGATCCTAGGTTTAACAGGTTTGCATGCAACAGCTCCTGGAATATTGTCCTTTGGCACATACAGGGCCAAAGATAGAAAATGTTGGTTTTTCATTTTGGCACTGACTAAGTCATAAATGTAAGACCACTTGTAGAAGTTCTGGTGTAATGTAGCAACAAATTCTGACATTTTTTCATTGAAAACAACAATTTGACACACCACCTGTTCTACTTCCAATTTTTAGATGAAGAATTTGTTTTGTTTTTGTTTTTGCTCTTTTTGTTATTATTCCATCGTAGAAATTGAAAATAGGCCATGGAATGTTTACTGGATATGTGTCAGTGTCTATATACCTGCACAATATTTGTTTTCTGATACTTAAAATACTTTTAAATGGACAACCAGTTTCAACCTGGTTTAATTAAATTATAAGTTTGCTGTCCAGGTAGAAGTATTACAACTTGATGCATGAAATGGAGTTAAAAATAACATCTATAACAGTTGGTGTGGAACAATACTCAAGTATTCAAGTGCTCAAGTGTGTAAATGGCTCTGACATGGACACTTTGATAGAACTGGATTCTGGTTGATCTCTGCTTAACAATAAACACATTTTTCTCGTGTTTTGTGAATATCAACAGGGGTTAAACATTATTAGTGTGAATAAATACTGTATTTTTCAGTGTTCAGTTCAGTCATAAGAAAATCCAGTTTACAGTAGAAATAATAATACTTGTGATTTATTCACTGTAGCATATAGTTATTAACATGAATTGAAAGAAATATCAAAATTAATGAAGACCTTGTTATCATTGTTTGCTTATCAAACCGATTTTATTGAACTGACTTAGAGTTACTCATAATACTTGTGTCAAGCCTGACTCTATGATATAATATTTCGAGAGTCTTAAACAACACTGTTGCGTCAAAAATGCAGGAATCACACGTCACGTAAAACCCTGTATCTACCAGCTTACCTTTGGGCAAACTGAATAATTAAATGCTGAATGTTGGTCAGTTTTGAACCCATTACAGACCCAATAAGGTGACCTGCTGTGTTCCAGGGATGTAGACAAGCAGACTGGCTACACTACCAAGAACATCCTGTGTATGCCTATCATCAGCAAGGGGCAGGTAATCGGGGTGGTACAGATGGTCAACTCTCTCAACAATGACCACTTCACTAAAGCAGGTAGAGAACCGATCACTGTTCTTTTTTCAACAAAATGACAGTAACAATAATATTGATAGTAGTGATATTTTCCATGCTGGAAGGAGCAGTTGGTACTCAGTAGTAACCAATCAGCCGCTAGTAAAACCCGGAGTCGGATACTCAGACTACAAACATTTCACATATTTCATGCCCCAGGCCCATGAGTGATATTTCAGAAATTCTTATCCAGAGGATATGGTTTTGTTTTGCTTTTTGCAGATGAGGAGGCTTTCAAAATGTTTGCTGTGTACTGTGCTTTGGCCCTGCACTATTCTAAGGTAAGACAGGTACATGGAACGACAGTTCTGTGTAATACCCGCTGGCCCTGTTTCAGTATGGTTTTTCATCTATAGTGTTCAAAATATGTGTTAAAATAGGCTTCTTTAGGCTTACTGTATGTTGAAACCTCTAAATTTTGAATCACAAATGTTTGAGGGTTGTGAATTCTTACGTTTTCATATGCTTTCATCCAAACACTGAATACTTCATAAAATCTTTAACGACTATGTCCAGCACCCCATACTGGTTGTTAACAAAACTAAAATGAGAAGTTGCAATGTGTGACCTGCCTGAGTCTGTTGTCATCCCATTATCATTGCTCAAGCCAGTAACAACTATACTAGCCACATAAAGAAACTGTGCATTGTCAAAATATACACCTTAGCATAAGTAAGGCACCACCAGTTTATTTTGTCAGTGATTATGCAGTGAATGTGTAAATAAACTTCTTCTTTACACTCAGTGATTTAGACACAATCTGCATGTGAATTAACCACTTAAAATGGGCATCGAGTTGCATAATACACATGCAACATGCGTAAGAACATAGCCCTCTAACACAAGTGAAATCATATGTTTAACTGACTGTTTTCGAAGCAACACGTGTGAATCTTTGGTTAACGTAACCTCTATAATGAGGCCTAGAATTACCAAAGGAACAAGATGGCAAATGATCGGAATACACAGAATGGGAATGTCTTCACTGGCGATAGGCAGACAACTGAACATTAGTCACATCACTGTTAGCAGACTTGTTGCCAAACATGGTGCCACCGGAGAGGTCAAAGACAGACCCAGGTCAGGTCGACCAAGAAAGACAGATGCCAGAGAGGTCTGTGCTACTGTTCGTAGTGCCAGAAGCAATCTTTTTCATAACAGCACTCAGTTATGTAATGTGTTTGTTACAGTGGTGCATGGCTAGGCGTCACTGGAATCTATGGTCATGGCGTCGTATGCACTGGTCATATGAATGTCGGTTCTTAGTGCATGTTGTTGACGGTCGTTTGTGACTATGGCATGCTCGGGGTGAAGCTGATAACCAGTACAATATTCAGGAAGAGGTTCCCTTTGTTGGTGGATCCGTCATGGTTTGGGGATGCAATTACAAGCTCTATCTTGTTATCATCCATGGTACTCAATGGTCCGCGATATCAAGCAGAAAGTCTTTACCACCATCTTGTGCCTCATTTTGATAACCATGTCCTTGCTACACATCTTATCTTCATGGACGACAATGCAAGGCCTCACCGCACACGCACTGTGCATGAGTTCCTCCAGCGTAACGCAATAGAGACATTGCCATGGCCGGCACGAAGTCCAGATCTGAATTCCCTGGAGCATTTGCGGGACATTACTGGGCGCCGAATCAGA
Source organism: Haliotis asinina (assembly GCF_037392515.1). NCBI lineage: Eukaryota > Metazoa > Mollusca > Gastropoda > Lepetellida > Haliotidae > Haliotis > Haliotis asinina. The sequence goes on along the minus strand of NC_090285.1, from coordinate 54,230,131 downwards.
CGTCGAGACCCACCTGTCAATGATCGACAAGAATTAACACAGGTCATAATCGATGAATGGCACAGGATCCCAATGATGACTATCAGAAGACTGATTCAGAGCATGCGACGTCGTTTACAGGGTACCACTGATGCAAGAGGTGGATATAACCAATATAACCGATATTAAACAGAACATCTTATTCTGTAACTCTGAAGTGTGCCCTTACCTTTTGTAAATGTCTTGGTCAAGAAATAGCAAGTTCATATTCCGTGGGACAGAACTTTTCCATTGCTTGATTTTAGGCTTTTTGATTGTAATTTGCTTGACCTGAATAGTCACAATTTTCACCAATGTCAGAGCGATATCTCTATAAGATGCTCCAAAGATGTAGTTCTGTTCAAATTGATTCCCCTGAGGATATTAAATGTATTAACAGGAATAGAGGTGGGGTTGAAAGAAAGTGGTTTAGTGAAAAATGGGGCGGTGCATTATTTATGCTGAGGTTTATATTATTCAGTAATAATGTCAAGGGTACATAAACTTTAATGGAGGGATCATGAGACCATAACAAGTTGGGAGAATTTCAATTGAAAAGTCAAAGACAATGACATCATGAGTCCACAAGCGGGACAGGGGTCAAACAACCATGTCACAAGCTCAGTAATGTGTATGTCCACCATTGGCATTGAGAACAGCAGACTGCATCGACCACGCATAGAGCCTATCATAGAGCCTATCAAATGTGCAAGGAGGCTTGTTTGATGTCACACCAGATTCTCTCGTTCTGTTGCAAAGTCAAGGATGTTATCTGCGGCAGATGAGGAAGACGACGTACATGTTGATCCATCTTGTCCAAAACATGCTTTATCGGGGAGAGATCCGGTGAATTTGCAGGTCCAGGCAGTAAGTCAACGTTGTGGTGTTGCAACAAAACCATAGCAACCCTTGCCGTATGAGGGCATGCATTGTCCTTTTGGAATTTTAACCCAGGGCCATAATGTTGCAGAAAGGAATTGCCACAGGTTGAAGAATCTGATCCCTGTAGCCAGTTAAGTTGCCCTGAACAAAGGACTCCGAGTAAAAACAGTTCTTTGGCGTGCTGTTATTCCACCCCAAATCATCCCGGAGTCACCACTAAAGTGATTCCTCTCCAAGACACATAACGTGTGCATAACGTTCTTCCACGCGTCTATAGGCATGTTGATGTCCATCACTATGAAAAATGTTAAACTTGGACTCATCTATGAAAACAACATTTATCCACAAAAACTAGGGTCTGCAGACATGATTTCGACACCACATTCGGCGAGCTAGGTCGTATGACAGGACGTCCTGTTCTGATCCTGTAATGACGTAAACGTTGTCGACTACCAGTTGTCCGACTTTTGTGGAAGTCGCAGTGGCTGAGGCGGCTGACTTTGTGTGCTGGCGATTAGGTGCCTGACTCTGAGGGTGCGGGTTCGAATCCCGGATGGGACTCAACCGAAAAAAGTACTAGAATTTGTACTTTACTAAGAAAGTGAAATCCCAAATATGACATATGTTGCATTTGACCACTTTCTAAATGGCATCGTGTAATCAAATCCTCATGTGTCTACACAGGTTTGATGAATTTAAGATTTTAAAGTTTTGTATGTACAGTTTCTTTATGTGCCTAGTATAGTTTGTCTGGGCCTCCTTTCACAAAGCACTAAGATTCACATGGGAACTTATTTAGTGTAATGTTAAAGAATGTGATTTAAGGTTAACCTCAGTAAAGGCTGCTTTGTGGAAGAAGCCCCTGGTCCAGACTATTTACCATTATGTATGCAAGATCATACACAAATATTGCCATTATAAAGCTGGAATGTTGCTGTTCTTTACACCTCCCCCATGTAACAGCTGTTCAGCTTGCTGAAGCATCAGCAGGACCAGTACAAGGTGGCCATGGATGTTTTGGAGTATCATTTCGTGGCTCATGAAGAAGAAGTGGTCGAGCTGACTGCCAGTCCTTTCCCAACACCTGATGAGGTTCCACCTGTGCTGAGCAAGTAAGATGTGTCATCTTCAGTAGTAATGCTTTAGTGATATTATATCTACTTGTATATTAAAGGTGCATGGTTGACAGGTCATGTATTCTGTTTCACAGTTCACCTTTATTTCCATATCTGCTCAGCCATTTCTGCAATGCTGTATCAGTTAGTGCGTTCCAGCTACATGGTGGCGGTCTGTAAGTAATCGAGTTTGGACCAGACAATCCGGTGTTTCACAGCATGAGCATCAATCTGCGCAATCGGGAACCGATGACGTGTGTCAACCAACTCAGAGACCACCCGTTCCTGTTGGTTGCCTCTTACAACAAGCATAGTCATCTTTTGTGGCAATCATGTGTCGGTGGAGACCTAGTCTATCATTGATCTCAAATTTCTCCTTTTCAAATCAAATGACATGTTTTTTTCTATCAAAATTATATATATTTTCAGATACTAAGTGTTAGTTTATTTGTTCAGTTGTCTTGTCTGTTCATCACAGTCATCTGAAATATTTCTAAAGCTAAAAAATGGTATGACAAGCACTGAGCCTTGGAAGGTGTTTTCTCTTTTTCGATTGAGTGAGTGAGTGAGTTTAGTTTTATGCCACACTCAGCAATATTACAGCTATATGGCGGCGGTCTGTAAGTTATCGAGTCTGTACCAGACAATCCAGTGATCAATAACATGAGCAGCGATCTGCACAATTGGGAACCGATGACATGTGCCAACTAAGTCAGCAAGCCTGACCACCCGATCCCGTTAGTCGCCTCTTACGACAAGCATAGTCGCCTTCCATGGCAAGCGTGGGTTGCTGAAGGCCTATTCTACCCCGGGACCTTCACGGGTACTCTTTTTCGAAACTATCAGGGTTAGTGAGCTGTGACTGGGATTTGGTTTTTGAACTTCCATGTTGAATAGCAAAAACATTGTAGAGTCAGATCTGAAACATTTGCTCATATAATTGAAAACCTTTATCTTGACATGAAAAACAACAGTTAAGGTTCAGTATTTACACTCTTCCTGAATGAGAGTTATATTTTCTCTCTCTTTTCATTTCAGATATGACTTTTATGCTGGTCATTTTGAGAAACAGTTGCCAAAATTGTTTATGCACGTGATTGATGATCTATTTGGACGAAATACGTAAGTATAATCACACATTCTACGTTCAGTAATTGAATACTTAAATCACAACATGAATGAAAGCAAAGCAGCTCTGACTTTCTTTGGTCTGTTACAATGTATATTTCTCAGACTGCCCTTCCAAGTGGGGTTTTTGAAATGAAATGTCAGTGTTTTGTGCTTGGTGGTCGAAATAAATTAGTGAAATTGTTATTACAATAACTGTGATGCCTGAAAAAAAACCCATGAATGTCAAAAACTCAAAATTTTGATGTTTGATTGTTTATTGTACAGTGCCGCGGCTTACTGAAATCAGTATCTGTCAGTGTCTGTGCAAACGGGATTGGCAGAAAACAATGTTGCCACACATTATAATGTTCATCTCTCCACTATATTTTGTATTTGTAGAAATATAAAATTTTAGACTGGTTTAAAACTGCCAAAATACATGATGGTGCATTTGTGTGCACACAGTTTTTGATGTTTATAACTTAATTAACTGAGGCTATATAAAAAAAATAATTATTTTTTCCATGACCCTCTTTAAAATTCAGGGAAGGTAGGTAGGATTTCTCGATTTTTTCTGCTTTTTATTAGAACAAAATACAAACTAATATCACATTTATCAATGTGTAATTGTTAACTGGATTGGATTTTGAAACATTTTGCCTTACCACAATATCACTTGCTGTTTGTGTTTTCAGGTTTGATCAGGAGAAGCTGTGTCGGTTTATTCTGACTGTACGCAAGAATTACCGCCCAGTCCTGTACCACAACTGGAAGCATGGCTTTCAGGTGGCTCAAGCACTGTACTGTATGATAAAAACCAACCCAGGCATCTTCTCCATCAAAGAGGTACAGGGATTACTTGTCAAGAGGTTGTTTAGAAACATTTGGTTGTTTTTTTGTGGTTGAAATGGTTGTATGTAGCGATATTCCAGCAAAGGAACATCAGATATGGTTCAAGGGAAGATCAGTTCAAGGGAATCAAACTCAGATCCCCACATCAGTCATCACTAAAGTCACTCAAGTAATTTACATCACAGAAGTAGAAAATGAAATGTTTTTACTTTGTTACTCTATACCCCTAAAGTTTTCACAATTGTAAATAGGGTTTGTCAAAATAACCTGCACTGGCCGAACTCAGGGCGTTCATTGGGATGCATAATAGGATACTCAGAAAGGCAACGTCACCGATACAGTGTGGCAAAACTTAGAAATGGTGTGAGTAGTTACTGAAAACAGTAGATGAGATTACAGATGGCAAAGTATGACAACAGTCCGTTGACTCACCTGGCATGAAATGCATGTGCAGCCATTGGGCACAAGAGGTCATTTCCAAGATATTTTATGCTTGCTCATGTGTGTTGAATATGTCTCATCTATTGATTAACATCTTATGTGTCGTTCTTTCATTAAGTTTTATGATATGTAATTTGTTAAGAGTCTGATACCCATAGAAAGCTTAAATCAGCAATATTAAGTGTCTCAAAATATATAGGTGGCATGACCACCTGATGATCGACAGGACTGGATATTATTTGTAAATTGTTATGACATGCCATTTGATTCCCAACCTTAATTCTTCTAAAGAATTATCTTATAACAGCTGATATTCCCAACCTGACCAACCAATGTCTGTGACACCTGTCCTGACACACCCATTGAGATGACCCCTTGAACCTGCTTCCTTTTATAGTGATAGACTCCATGGTAGCTATGTCCTTAATAGTTTCACTATCAAAGATATTATTTTTTTATGTCAGCCATTATTTATAATAAAGCTAGGTTTAATTTTAAAATGGATATTAAAGAGGTGTCCTTTGTACCACAATATCAGCGCACACTAATTTGCAAAAAGTCATGGTTTGTTCCAAATTAGTCATTTTTGACTTAGAAAAAAAAACTGCATTGCTTATTTCTGCACTAATATCTCCTCAAGTTTCACATTTCATACAGGGTTTTACCTTGAGTCCTGTATTTGGGGGGTCTCAGACACTTAAATATTATCATAAATACTGTTTTCGTAGTGTGTATAATATGATCAACACATCAGTTGTTAAAGTAATGAAACTGTAAATGATACCATAATCATATTAACAAAAAGAGTGATAACATATTGTTACTTGATTGGAATTTTTACAAAAGTATTTGGTCTTTTTCTGCATCCCTGTGGATGTACTAATATATTTTGTTGCATACTGTCAATTTTTGTTGGTACAGGATGCAGGAATTCTCATCCTGTAAATCCCTGTTCATATCTCCCTTTAACCACCGATACTGTTGTTAGGCTGAATTTAGTTTAACAAATATATCACACTTTCACATATTGACAGTGATATCAATTGTAGAAAAAGAAAGAAAAGACATCCTGTTACCAACAGTTCTTTAGGCTACCCAACTCCACGTGGGTGATGACTGAATACTAAATAAATGCTGCATACTAATATTTCGAGAATCATAATTGATAAAATTCCATCTCAGTGTTCATGTCTAATATCTGAGTAAGAGCTTGATGTCTCCTGTCATTGCAATTGCAGCAAATGGGCCTGATGATCGCAGGAGTGTGTCATGATGTGGACCACCGTGGTTACAACAATGCATTCTTCACCAAACTGCAGTTGCCTATGGCTGCCCTGTACACCACCTCTGTCATGGAGCAGCATCACTACAAGCAGACAGTCATGATCCTACAGGTGTGGACAACACCTAATTGAAATTAAATTAATCTCCAATTTCTTAAAACCCTGGGAGATTACATGTGCGAGAAGTTGAGAAAAATTAGAGTGGTCAGTGAGTAATACATTAAATATTTGTTTGTTGCAAACAAATTTTGATTATGTGGCAAAAATACATGTAATAGGTGCACTACCTTACATAGACTTGTACTATGCACTGTAGGGCACTTACATTACTGTACGTGTGTACTAATGTCTTTCATTCATTTTAAAGTACACTATCTGGCATTGCTCAAGTCAGCAGGTTATCTTCTGACATCTACACCTAAATTGGGGGGATCGATTAGTATTACATTAAGATATCTAATCATTGTTCAAATGTGATCTTTATTCTGCTGCTCTTGTGTGTTTGTTAGAGTGTAGGGCACGACATCTTCTCCTTCATGACACCTGATGAGTTTAAGGAGATGCTGGAAATGATTCGCCAGGCCATCATAGCAACCGACCTTGCCCTTTACTTTCCCAACCAGAAATGTCTTGCAGCACTCATCAAAGAGAACAAGTTTGATATCAACAACACCAAAATGAGGTAACATGTAACCATTCACGTAACCCTTTTGGAGATACATACCCCTTTACAAGACAAGTACTCCTTTAGACGTACCTTTTACAAGCTCATATATGGTTACAAGTCATGTACCCTTTCAGTCATCTATCTTTTGAAGACTTTCAATGTCACATACCTCTTTTGAAGTCATGCCTTCCTTACTAGTTACAAGCTGGCAAATACTGAAGCTGGCTGCACTGCTTTAAATAATATTAGCTCACTCACATCAACAAAGTGCAATGTGGACAGTAGCAGAGATGCCAAACTCTATGATTTCATTGTATTTTCTATGCATTTTAGCCTCAAACTATGCCAATATGACTTCAGTAAAAATTCTATGAAAGTTGAAGAAAATTTGTTAAAATTCGGATATAGAGACAAAAACGTACAGGACAAAATAAGTTAGGGATATTGGTATTTTTATGACTGATAATTCATCTGTATGTCAATGAATAAATACATCATTATCCGTACTTTTAAAATTTACACGTTTCCTATATTTGCCCAGTATATATTTTTGTTGATTGAATACATTCATTCCTCCCATTCATCAAATTTTATGACATATTTGAACTGTAATCATTTCAAATAAGAAAGGTAATTTAGTGAAATTGTATATCTGAAATCTGAAACATTAAGCAGATTAAAAATGACTTGATGTGACAATTTCCATGCATTTTGTTGACTTTGTGACGTGAACTTTTCAATCGCTCACATAACAATTTAAAGTATATACAGAGTCAAAAAAGAAACGTCACAAAATGTAATTTTTATAAATAATGAATGATTTTTCTCAGATGATACATCTATGTATCTGAAATGGGATCCCTATCTTTCAGTTCTAGAAAAACGTAAGCAAAACCCACTCAAACCCATCCATTTGTCATGCAAATGACGTTAGTGCCAATCCAGGTTTTGCACATGCAGTCGATCATGTGATCTTCGCATTGAAGTTTTCTTCATTTGCACATGTTTGCATTGGCCTCAAGAATTGAAAAAACACTTTTAAACCACAGTTCTAACGGTACTTTAAATGCCAGTGTTGTCAAATGTGCAACATGAACATGCCGTTGGCATGTCGCCAGCAGGAAGATCAGTTACAGACGTCGCAAGCACAATGGGATGCAGCCGGCGTACTGTGTATGACTTGCGCGGTCATCTACAACAAACTGGCATCGTCCTACATCACCTACAGGACAGATTTCTGCCAGCTACACGAACCAGGGCTGAGCTCTTTAGAGGTCAGCTGTCCTCACAAACCATTCGAAATCGGTTGCGGGCTGCCAATCTCCATTCTCAACGTCCATATCATGGGCCAATGTTGACGCCATTTCATCAACGTCAGCGTCAGCTGTGGACGTCACTTCCGATGGACCCAGAGAGACTGGAATCAAGTCGTCTTTAGCGATGAATACAGGTTTTCCCTAAGATTCGCTGACGGCAGGCATAGAGTCGGATATGACGTCATGAACGGTATGCCCAATGTTGTGTCCAAGAAGTTGACAGATTCTGGGACAGACGTTGCATGGTGTGGGGTGCTTTCTGTGGGAACAACCGTTCCTGACTTCTGGTCATCCGTTGAAACCTCACAGCTGCTACTTACTGCAACCCGGTGCTCACCCCTGAACTCATTCCTTTTTATGGTGACTCATGGCCCAGGTCTACAGTTCCAGCATGATAATGCTCTTTCGCATGATGTTGACACGAAATTTCCTTCAAAACGCTGAAATCAACGTCATGGAATGGACATCAAGATCCCCTGACCTTAATCCAATAGGGCATGTGTAGGATGCACTTGGGAGAAGGCTTTGTGGTCTTAGGAACCAGCCTCAAGATTTGCAGGAACTTGGCACTGTCTTGCAAGAGCATTGGTGCAGAATCCCCAACCATGTGTTCACACGCATCAGGCAGTCGATGAGGAGACTGCAATAGACAATATTGATCTGAGAAATTTCGAATTTCTATTTTAATTTGTGACTTGACATCCTGTATACCCATGTTTTGGAATGGCGGTGTAGCCTAATGGAACTGCTTGTGGCACTGTCAGTGTATCGAGTACATCACACAGATCTCAGCAATGAAATGATAACATTTTAACCATCGTACCATCTCTTGTTCTTTTACAGTGCCTTGAAGAAAGAATGTGAAGTTTCTTTTTTGACTCAGTATATTTAGTTGACTACTAATTTCATGGTCAAACTACTAATTTTGACTCTTGAACCTACTATTTGCAACACATTGTGGTTGGCAATTCTGCAGCAGAAGACTGAATCACAAAGTTCCATGTTGCAGATACATTTCACATGAGAGATTTTATGTTTTTAAAATACACTACTCTATGCCTAATACTATGAATGTGATAAAGACACAGATGATTTCACATTCAGGGACCAATGTAAATCCCTGATGATGACAGGGGCAGACTTGTGTGCCGTCGCCAAACCATGGGAGACACAGCAGCAGACTGTCGAGTATATCTATGAGGAATTCTATGTGCAGGTTTTGTATATTGTTCTGTCGCCTGATGTCACATGAATGTTGAGTTGTTGACTTAAGTTACCCTTAGTAAGTCCAGCTTAGTAATCACATGTAGCTATACACAAAGAACTTTATCAAGCATGATAAGTAATGATAGGTTTTCAACACTACTACATAAGCCTTCTCGTGGTGACCACAATGGAAAACATTTGTATGATCCTCTGACGCTAAAAAAATGACAAAAGTATTGGAATCCAACGTGACTTTATGAAGAAAATGCTCACTCTGATTTTCATACAAAACCATGTCTGAACAAGAATGGCCCCAGAATGTTTAATGTTGAATTTATTGGTAGATGTGACCATTCAAATTGTCTTTTAGCTAATCTTACATGATTCAAGATCAGTCATACTCAATGTAAGCTCCTTGTGATTGTATGACAGCCAGCACTCTCCTCCTCATACCCCTGTCAGCCTCCTGATCCTCAGTCTATGACATATCTCATTTAAAGCAGCTTCTAATTGATCACATGATCACCAGTAATGTTCCACATATGCTCCAAAGGCAGTGTTGAGACGTTTTTTTATTTTGTATGTGTCACGTGTCATTCAAAATTAATATCATGTACACACTTTCGTAATAATGAAGTGTAATCATTAAATGTTTTCTCACCATAGAATTATGGTTAGAATGATCATCAGTGGTTTGAAATGAAAGTCAAACAAATTTAGGAAAGAAATGAAGCTTAAAAGCTTATTACTCACCAGTTAAAGATATCACTGTTTGATGATTTTACAAAGTTATTAAACATTATGTAATGACATTGCATGATGCCATACGTATGACGTCAAAGTGTTTTACAATTACAATGCTAATACCTGTCACAATAGTATAGACCTTGTGGAAAGCTGAGTCATCACACTCGCTGAATTCTTAGGAAAGAAGTGCTTTACTCAATATTATTTTGCTAATGTTGGGTGAGTAACAAATGAAATACTAAACATGTCCCTTGTTTCACCATATTTATGAAACTTTGGTATTGGTATCTAACTCGTTTCGCTCACTGGATACCAAATCATTCACTTGTTTCCTAACTATGGTATTACATGGGACATAGTTTAGTATTCTGTATATATTATACAGGCAACAGCTGTCTTCAATATGTATATGTCTGCAGTGTGTAGTAGGTTATATATTTGTTGCAGGGAGATGAAGAAAAGAAATGTGGCTTCCAGCCTATTCCTATGATGGACAGGAATCTCAAAGATGAAATGCCAAAGCAACAGGTAAACACACTACTTACCTGTACTTCTCGCCATGATATTATGTCTGTCAGCCAGGTGGGATGTGAAATGAGAAGTGTTTAGGCTTAAGGTTTGATTTTGGTTATTGGTTAATGCTGCACTCAGCAATATCCCAGCTTTATAGCAGCAGTCTGTAAATAATCAAGCCTGGACAGCAGGGATGGCAACAGGTGAAAGTGATTTCAGCTGAAAATCAGCTGGGGGATCTGGGAGCCGAAATAATGTATCAAAGAAGTTACAGTGCAGTTCTGAAATTTCTCAGCCTAAGAGACACAGATGTGGGTACTTGACGTTGATAAGCATGAACTCAACCTCCTGCATGTTTTCTCCCAGGATTTAGACGATTCTGAGAATGGATTGATTTGCATTTACATCTATGGATTCATGGAAAATTGCCATCCCAGAGACAAGATAATCTATTGCTTAACAGCATAAGCATCCATGTCTCTACAAGAAACTGCCCTCGTGGTTATATTCAGCTACCCTTTCTTCACACTGTAATCTTGTGTGAGTAATTTCCGTCTTAAATGCCTAAATATTGAAGAGTAAATTTGTTGTGGTAGTTAATGAAATATGTGAAGAATGTGCACTGACCAGGTAACCTTTTTCTTCTTCAACTTGATCCGTAGATTAAACCAGCTCAATCATTGTCAGTGTATGAAATGAGTACGAGACAAATTCACATGTAATATCACATTGTACAGTGCTGATGGAGTAACACAGTGATACTAAACAAGCCACATCATATTGTCATGGTAACCAAGCATAATTATACAACCATGATGACCATAAACATACATTGAAGTCAGTTTGGTAGCATAATGGAATATTGCTGTCTTAGCACTAAAATATCTTTCTACATGTTGGTCCTAATCCCCAGTGTGCATTGCTTGGACACATTCTGACCATGACCTCTCACTATGACAGCGCATTCATGGAAAGCGTGGCCAGTAGACAAAAGATAAAGTTTCCCATTCAAGTTAGGCACCTAAGTCTCATAACTTGCTGTGATGATGATGATGATGATGATGATGATGATGATGATGATGATGATGATGATGATGATGTGACTGATTACCCTGTATCAATGTTTGTTGTGTAGGTTGGCTTCATTGGGTTCATCTGTTTGCCTCTGTACAACACACTCAGCCAGATTCTCCCTGGAACACAGCCTCTGTTGGATGGCACCAAGTCAGTGAACTTTCTAGCAAACTGTGCTTAACATGTAAAGTTTGTGGTGGTGAAGTTTTCACATTTTAAGCTTTGCAGTCATGTGTTTGGACTGAACATGGTAAATCAATCAAACCTCTTAAACATCATCACATCATGCAAACTTATTGTGAAAGGAATTAGTATTAGTAAGTGAAAGAGTTTGTACAGTATCCCATGTTTATCACCTGTCTGCTTGGTGTTGGATGTATCCAATGCCTTGTACATTGGTAAAACCCAGAATCATGGGTAAGATGCAGACACACCTTGACACACCGACCTGGATTCGGAAGTCGGAAGTTTCTGAAATGTCCAAGCGATGCAATAACACACAGCAAATTGCTGCACCTTTGATAACTGGGCCCTCTTCCAAATGAAGGCCTATATGATACAGGTTGTGTATGTGAACCCCAATAAAAACAGTAAAAAGTGTTTGGTGAAATGATTGTTGGGCAGCAACAAAATCGTACAATGTATGCACGTCTTTCTGTATCCCCAGCTCCAACAATACCAGCTGGAAGGCAGTGGTCGCAGAAAAAGAAAAACAGACACAGCAAGCAAAAGAGAAGGAGGAAGACACGCAATAAGACACCACTACCTGATAACAATACCTCAGCATCTGCCTATACATCATTACGTTCCAACTCTTTTTGACTCATTCAAAAAAATGGGATGAAAACCAGATACATACTACTCCAAAGAAGCTTTCAAGCTGCTATACTGTATTATAGATAATCTGTCATGTTTGGGAGTGATGATACACACAGCCTTCCAATTATTTATGATGTTTAACATAGTTTGAGTAGTACATTATATGTTATTAGATCATACAAGCTGTTGTCTGTGATATTAACTACAATGGTATGTATTTCCATTTATTTTGTTTCAGATATCAGGGGTGATTACTGCTGTTATTTTCTGTCTGTGATTTGTGTAATGGTTTAATTTCTGGTATCTATTTTCAAGCTGTTTGATGTGTTTTTCTGTACATCCAAATTATCAATTGTTTTATTTCTCTGAATGGCAAACTGTGATATGCTGATGTTCCTTGTTGCAGTATCATTATTGAATGTATTATGTGAAATTTTAGCAAGGCATGAAGTGAAAAAGCTATGTCTAATCAACATTTTGTAAAGATAATGCATGTTGTACTTGGCAGTCTCTAGATTTTTTTGTAGTGTTATGGACACTGTGATAAAACGTTTGCTAGAGTGTCTTTGAAAATTGAAATGTTCAAAGTCCCCATTTCACAAAGCAATCTTAGCTTATAAACAATCATAACTCCCATACCTAATATTGACCTAGGACAATCACAGGGCTAAGATCTCTTTGAGGGATTGGGCCCAGTTCTTTACTTAATATAGAGAGTCCATCTTAGTTCAGTATTGTAGTGACCATTTCTGCAGAGACAAGTCTGTTAAGAATTATCATTGTTAATTAGTTCAGTTCAACAAAAATCAACATGTTCAGTTGTGGTCCTTGTTTTTCATTTTTATTTGGTCACTGGTCAATAAAACTTTTGAAGTTGATGAGCAAGTGATTTGTTTCTATAACAATACACTCTGCAACTTTCCATGAAGGTAGTCTGTATGTAACCTACTTGAATCAGATCACCTGATTGCATTAGTCACCTATTGAGGTACTGTGGAGGAATTTGTTAGCAATTTAGTTTTACCCCACACTCAGCCATATTCCAGGTATATGGTGGCAGTCTGTAAATAATCGAGTCTGGACCAGACAATCCAGTGAGCATGAGCACCAGTCTGCACAACTGGGAACCGATGACAATTGTCAACCAAGTCAGTGACAACCCGATCCCGTTAGTCGCCACTTATGATAAGCAGAATTGCCTTCTATGAGCAATTTAGTTGAACCATTAAACATGGGTACAATGCTGACATACCAAGCATCATAATCAGCAGTCTGCAGATTCTGGCATTCAGAAGGAAGGCAGTTCTGCAAACTGCAGACAACGCTTAGCCTACATGCTGATGATCAATCATAAACTAATGCCTGACATCAAGAAAATCTGGACTTGGAACAAACTGTTGGGTTACATCCACAATGACAAGAATCAGAATAGTCCACCATGGAAGCAGCATTCACCTGATAGAACTAGGTGGTCTGGAAATAATACGCCAAGATAATCCAGTTATCAATGCATGAGAATTGATCTATGCAACTGGGATAAAATGATGTGTCCATGAAGTTGTCGAGCCTAACCATACGTTCAAATTAGGTAAGGCGAAAGGGTGACTTTTTCGGTGACTGAACTGGTGAAAGTGTCACTGTTGCTTAATATTTTGCAGATTTTGCAATTCGCTTTGTGGCACATATCGTCGACGAATTTGACTGTCTGTCCACTAATTTGTGGTAGTTGTCCGGGATAGGTCAAAGTGGCTTTGACTAAGTGATCCTTAAGAGTTTTATTTTTGCGGTAAGCAGCAATATGTGGTGAGGGGGAAAATGTCTAGGCAGATGTCTGAGCCACTTAACAGGTGCAAGCGTTTTGCTGACAATGGCGTTGAGTTCCATGTGCATGGGATTAGAGTTACTAACTAGAACCATTCTGTTGTTTTTTTTGTGGTTCTTTCGTGGGGGAAGATAAGAGAGATTTCCTATACTAATATGGGGCGTAACGTGTATGCAAGACGGTCTCCCGTTATGCGTACAAGTGACTACCGGAGAGGGGGTCACTCGTACGCGTGACTGCCTGATTAGAGAGAGAGAGAAATTCTGCATGTCACACAAAAACACGTCTAAAATTGTTATTTGCGAAAATAATTAAACAAAATTTGCTACAGTCATTGACAGATGGTCAAGTTATTGGATGATGTGAATGAAAATATAAAAAGAGGAAATTAAATTGTCAAAAAATGGCATGAGCGCCTCCAGTATCTCCGTTTGATGAGTACATTTGTACGAATCGCGTCACAAAGATACACTTCAGCCAATCAGGCCCAATGTAGTCACACATTTTTCTTTAACATATGTTCCAATTAGTTGCCACATATAACAAGCATGAGTTGCTGAAGGCCAATTCTAACTCCAATCTTCACAGGTCTTAACCACTTATCTATTTTCTACCATCAGAAATTGTTCTTAGTTAACATCCAGCTGAATCTCAGCACAGAACTAGGGTGTACATGGTATGATTTATTCAGCACATATAGGACATGACAGGAGGTTTACTTGTGCTAATACAGCTCCTTTGTAATTGTGGAGGATTTTTGCCAACAAATATGAACATACTCAAATGCAAAAATACACTCATTTACAAACCGGTACTTGAATTGATCAGTTCCACAGGAATTTCTTCTGTTATAAGAAACAATAAAAATTTAATGGAAACACTGAAGATAAAATATAAGCAGACTTAATTATCTGACAGCTTACTGCAGTATGAGACGACTGTTGTTTCTACAAAGCATCACATGGCTTTACCTCACCAGTTTAAAAAATCAACACTTAATATAAATGGTGTATCTAAAAGGAATACTTGGCTGAAAAATTAAATTAGTTCAAATTTGATACAACAGAGAAAAAAGATTACTAAGTCTTTACAAAGAAGCTTCTGACAGCTTTAAGATTTTTCAAGAAGTATCACGTGTAACCTCAAAATATATGGGCAATTCCTTATGTTAAAATTTCTCACATCATGACTACTTTGTACTTTGACATCTTATTTTATAATGAAATGAAACTTGACAGTGATGAGACAAAGCCACTTTCGGGTAAAACAAAGAATACATATACAGTGTACAATTACATTAACATGCTGGTAGCCTATCAAAGTTATGTACAACAACCAATCACCATCAAGATGTTAACTGGGTCGGTATCCATGGTTACCAGCATACATTACACATATATCTACATTTGTCCAATACACATGAAAGGAGTGCAATCTCAAACTCGCCCAAAGAACTAACCTTTTGATAACAGATAACCAAGTCAACCAGGTGTATCAAGTATTTCTTCATATGTAAGAGTTGAGTAACAGGTCATTAATACCCTTACAGAAATCCTGGAAAGCATTCAGAACAGAACAATAATGGTTCTAGCACATTATACATGTGATAATCTCATACAGGGTTGTCCCGAGACAATAATGTTAAGTAACATATCACCAAATGCTTGCTTAAGTTCAATCTAAAGTGACATTTCAGCAAAGTTGATACTGCTTTACCTCCAACATGACTATTTTATATTCTGACAAGATATCAAACCATTGACTAATTTCAGCTTCAGCTATGCAGCACTTAAGAAGGTTACAAAAACAGTTTTATGCAGCTTTCATTTTGTTCCAATACCTACAGAAAATAGTTTGGCTACAACTGATGGCTGCTTCTGAATTCAAAACATAAAATAAATGTAAAGGCTGGTGCAGATGTGATTAATGAATTTATAGATTACAGACACTTATCTGATGAAAGTTTGATTAACTAGTGAAAAACATATGAATAAAGCTGTGCTAAATTTTCAACTTTCAAAAAAATTATTTAATGATTCTGACCTCTGTTCACATCTCTAACTGATTCAAGTACCTTAGTGTGTACAGATAAGTAACCTCGCTCATGACTTTCTGTCATATATACAAAGTTAATAAAGCTGCAGAGAAAGGTATAATACAATGAAGCTGGGATTTTAGTACAGCTATAAATCCTCACATTAGAATTAAGTCTACACTACATTAACATGCCCATATATTCAATCCATAAAAAAAGCAAATATCCCTGTAGTTATTGGTAATATTCTGTTTAGTATTAGTTTGACGCTGCTAACAGCAATATTCCAGCAAAATGTGGGGACTCAAACTACAGCGTTTGGCGAGATGAGTAAGCACCTTAACCACTAGGTTACCCGACCTCTGACCTCTTGTTATAACATATACAGTGGAAGCTGTCTAAACCGGCACTCATCAGGACTGAAGAAATAATCCACTTTAGACAACATGTTGGATTGTAGAGCTGAAGACAAATGTACAAGCCACGAACGGGACTGAGATTTTATGCCAGTGTTGACAACTTGCCGGATTGGACAGATGCTGGTTTTGACAGCTTCCATTGTACATGCATAATAACCTAACAGGTTTGCAAAAAATACCATAACTTCATAATTTTGGACAATACATTTTCCTCTTCTAAATACTCTATAACTTATTATTTGTTATGAAAGTCACACCATAGATTCCCCCATACTGCTGAATGTGAGACTGGTGTATCTTTGGAACTTGTTGTCACAACCAATCGGTTAACTTGTAAGTTTATATTCTCTAACAAAATCATGAAATAGAATGTAAAACACAACTACACCTACTTCATATGAATGGCATAAAGACAATTAACACCACCAATGAAATGTTGAAATTTTGACAGGAAGTCTGTATAACAATAAAATGTTTGGGGTTTTTTTACTTACAAATTCTGACAGTGAAATGACCCTATTTCATGAAAATCTGAGCACAATGAACATACTACTATACTACAATTTTATCCTGTTTGAGCGCTCAATCTGGATTTGATGTCTGGGACAAAATAGAGAAGTTATTTAAGTTAACATTTTCTCAATATTAATCCTGAGTTTCAGATTTAAAAAATAGCTGTAAAGAAAACGTTCTTTTCAGAGCCTCACTTGTGTTGTTTAACCTGTAGTACAGAAAAAGGAAAGTTAATATCTTCAATCATAACCATTGATAACCAACACAAAAACAATAATGACTTGCCATTTCTTAATAAATAAAACCTGTTTGTCAGTGTGATTAACAAAGTTCACATTCATCTTGGCTATGAAGTACTTAACAAGATTTCCTAAAGGGGAGGTATACCTTTAATGTACAAAAATATTCAAAACAGTCACACCTTTCATTTCATAGGCTTTCAAGTCATACAACCACATTACTCTCCATTAATTTTATTTAAAACAATAATGCCAAGACACAATACTACCTGGAGTACATTTCCATCAAATCCATGTTGACAAATATTGAAAGCTAAATTTTTTTTTGACCAAGCAAATGATAGAAAAGATGAACTATTCCATGATGATTTGGTCTTGACATTTGTAAATCAGAAACGTGCGCCCTCTACAATCCTGATGTTGTCTCCACTTCTGGCGCAAACTGTTAAGTCGTGCAAAGTCTGATGGATGTGACACACCAAATATGCGGGAGCCATCAGACTCTATGTTGGTCGGATCTTGCCTGGGATATAGTTTTTATCTATGACTGGCTCTTGAAGAAACATGTGTAGGCACTTCTCATTCTGAGCTAGCGGGTGCCCGGCCACTCTGAAATGGTAACAGAAAAATAACAGTTGATTGATTGATTGATTGATTGATTGATTGATTGAGTTTATTTTTATGACTGATTTAGCAAAAACAGTACAATGAGACATTTTCCCACCTTTAAAATTTTGCGACATTGATATCTCATCCGGTTCTGAGATGTATTATTTTTATGAGAGGCACCAAACCATAACACTGTTCATTTCAGCTCAGCTCAACTAAGAGGATTAAAGCAGATCAAAGAAACTAGATTAAAACAATCTCTAACAAGCACTGCATATTACCACATGTGGACTATTAGGTTCATCTGGTTTACATGGAGCATCAGAGCAGAGATAAACCTGCCTACCCAACTGGAACATGGAGCTGGGTTTTCAAATCACATGAGGTGCATTCTTACTATCACTTCACAAACCATACAAACATTTGTAATGATCACTGTCTGTTGTGAATGAAAGGGTGAATATTCTTTTACACTGCTTTCACAAATATTCCAGCAATATCACAGAAAGGGACAACAGAAACGGGCTTCACATATTCTGCCCACTTTAAGAATCAAACATGGGTCTTCGGCATGATGTGTGAGTGCTTAATTTTCAGGATACCTGACGACCCCTGTTAATGTAAGACAAGAGTTGTACAAAACAATTCGAGGGGCATTACTTGTTGACAAATATCTCAAGTCCTTTCCGTCTCTCTTCAATGAAGTCCTCCTCAAATATGCCATCATCTCCGCGGAAAGGCAGCTGCCTCTTCAGAGCCTTGCCTGGTAGAGGCGGAACAACAATCTGAAAAGAGAACACTAACACAGGTAAAATCACATGGATAACAGGCAAGACATATTAGAAGTCATTTTCTAAATATGGATGTGCCCTGCTGTCCAGAAACAAAACGTGATAGTGATTACGGTCTGTTTGCAGTGAAAATTCGCATAAAACAAAAGAGTACACTGAATACAGTGACATTAAGATAACAAATCCTCATAATTTTACCTTGCCACTGATTCAACTTAGGATAAAAGTTGTTGAACAAATGGTCATAGAGTCAAATCACTATTATCAGTTTGTATTACAAGGGGCTATGTGTATTAAATGAAACAATGAGAACATGTAGGTTTGGTCTAAGTTAACGCTCATCACGTACTGTACATGCATTTGTTTCACTGTTCCAACTACTATGCTGATCCCCTTGTAATACAAACAAATAATAGCAATTTGAATCTTGGGAACTTTGACCATGCATTGTGCATGGAGCAATCGACACGATGGGTGCACTATCATTAATTATTTATTTAATACTACTGATTAAGGTTTATATCAAATTACCATGATTAGATATGAAAGAATGCTTGTAACATATTGTGGTACAGATTGCAATTACCCATTATTGCAAATACAATCCTATAAAAGGCCAATTCCCTTCAATCATGGGAACTGATATATTAGTTCAAACAATACTATGTCACATGGCAACAGGCTTAGATTTCAGAGATGTGGTTCCCCTGACAACATTTCAGTTATAAGACGTGAGGTTATATACTTCCCAGTCAGGTTGATATAGAACATACCACCCAAAATCAGGTTCCTAACAACATGAGTAAGGAGTGAGGAGTGAGTGAGTGAGTGTGTGTGCAGAGAGAGAGAGAAAGTGAGTGAGTTAATATTTAATGTCATCGACAATATTTCAGCCATATCATGATGAGAGAGAGAGAAAAGGCAGGGATTCACAGAAATGGACTTCAAAATTTTGTACACATATGGGGAATTGAACCCGGGTCTTCAGTGTGACATGTGAACACTTTAACCATTAAGTTACCCCACCACACCTACTTCTAACATGAATAAAGAGGACAGTTTCGCACATCTAATTATGGCACCTTGCATGACTAGCCCATCTGCTGCCCCTTTGGTTCACATCATGTATAACCATGGAAAATGTGTATGTTAGATAGCACTTGAGAGTAAAAATAGTTCACACTGTTAGAAAATTTGAGCCAAACGGAGGTAGGACACATTTGCTGCAGTAGTAACAGCCATCTGTAGGAAGAGTAAGGCTGGACTTATACTACGTTGCGATCATCTGTGATATGAGCCAGTGCCTTTTGATTTTTTTTCAGATACGGTCACAGACTGTTCACTGATATTAATTGCTATGTATTGTTACGTTGGGGAAATAACTTCTTGGAATGAATAGGACAAATTGTTATAGATAACAACTTCTTTACTCAGTAGGTGCCATGTTTCGATACATATTCTTGTTACGTTGTCAAGCAGGAGTCCTGCTTGACAAGGGTACAAGAATCTGTGTTGAAACGTCGCACTCACACAATAAAGAAGTTGTTATCTTGAACAATTTGTCCTATATGTACACCTCAACTTCTAACATGCCACTCAAACAAGCTTCTTGGAATGATGCCATCAGGGGAATTCCCCCTGTGAATTCATTCGTGATGCGTCAAAAATAGGAGGCCTACCTATCTAAATTGCAATCGGATCACAACACATGCAAAATTTGCATGTAATGTATTGTCTTAATGAAAAAAGTACTGTTTGCGTTTTTGTGGACGCAACACGTGACATGACGCAGAGAAAATCGGATGTAGTGTACTGTAAAATCATTATTATTCGCAGGGGTTTAATTTTCGCGCTTTTCGTGTAAAAACATTATCCGCGAAAATAAAACCTCCGCGAATAATTATGATAAATTGTGAACATAAAAACAAACAAAGAGCTTTGAGTTTTAGTTTTGTATTACTAGAGTCAGTGCTCCTAAGTACGTACGGTCTAGGTTGTCAAACGAATGCGCCGCTTACTTGCAGTACCAGTTTGGGAGCGTCGTATACCAGAATGAAGCTTATCCAATGGGGAGTCTGAACATAGAAACCGGTTCATTATATGGGTTTCAGTTTATCGTCCCTGTTAAATTTTCTACGCAAACGTATAGGCCCCTAATGCCGTACGGATTCACCGTAATACCGTACACCTAACCCCTCAATATCGTACAGGGTGCTCAATACCGTACACACAGCTAGTGTAGTGAATTATATATTATCAAATATTGAATTTCTATACAAAAACAATGTTTTGTACTGCACTTTGTAAGCGTTTGTGAATAAAGCGCACAGTGTCTCTCTTGGGGGCGTGCATAGATATTTCATTGACTGACAGGATAATATGCCCACCCACTAATCAAGGAGCTGTAATAGTGTTGTTGCCAATGATGACATGGCGAAACTTGAAATAATTCGCTATAGGTAGCTTTTGTGTTCACACAAACAAAATTCGTATCATACATTATTTAATAACGAGTGAAATACATGTACAAAATGAAACCGTGGAGGCATGAATGATGATGATAATAATTTTTATCCCAAACGATAAAACAGAGCAATTTGTTCTCGTCATCATACTTTACACACACTTTGAGTCACTGTGGGAGAATCAATTATCATTCTTTTTAAGTTTTTGTTTAAGTTCTCTCTGCTCTTTTCTGGCCTTTTTTTCTGCTTCATTTTTCCGTTTCTGCTCAACTTTCTTTCTTTTCATTTCAATGATATGATCGCTTGTCAATATTCTGTGTGAGGTCAGCTTTCTGGGATTGACTTTGCCTTCTGAAGTTTTAGTTTCAGGCAAAGAAAATTCCTTGTTTACTGCCTCCAGTTGTCTAAGAGACATCCCTTCATCACTTGCAATCTCTACAATCATATTGCCAGATTCATCAAATGAAGAAGGGACGTCTCCACTGAGAACAGAGAGTATAAATTCCTCAGCTGTCAAGACCTCTGCTCCCTCAGGAAGGTCAGGCTCATGCGGAGCGGATGTTGATGGTGTCTGATCGGGAGTCGCTGCAACTTTACGTGTAACTGCATCATTGGCAGTTTCGGGGGTTTCAGGGTTGGCTACTTTGGAGTTTGATGTGGAAGCTTTATCAAATGGTTGAGATGGTGCAAAGGCTGATCTGGGGATGGCTGTGGGATTGAAGGGAAATATCCCACATTTCCTGAAGCCACTGATAATGTTGCTGGCGGTGAATGCTTTGTCATAAGCAGCTCTGAATAACCTCGGCCACTCCCACTTACAAACGATGTTGTTGGGGCTGCTGCTCATATACTCCGAACATCCAAAGCTCCATTCCCTACTAAACGAACTAAATACAGTTTTATCTAGCGGACAGAGCCACTGGGTCGTGTGGGGAGGGAACGCGAGAACTGTAATATTATTCTCGCGTGCCTTCTCCAGAAAACCCAGCATCTCGTGAGATGAATGGCTGTCAAGGATGATCAGCTGGGGTCTCTGAGCCGCAATACCTGAGAAAATGGTCTTCAAACCATCTCTCCCCCAGCTGATCCTCCATCCATGCTCTCTCCTGGTATGTATACACAGTACCTGGAACACCGAGTTTTGTGTTATAGGCACCCAAACTTCTTTGGGTTTTCCCTTTCACAATGGCCATTGGCGGTATGGTGTTCCCTGTGGCATTAACACAGGCCAGCACCGTAACTCGGTCTCGGTCATTTCCGACTCGGACAGGAATGTTTTTGACGCCGGTTTCAGCAAAAACTTTCGCTGGCCGGTGAGTCAGAGGGACCCCAGTTTCATCTATGTTCCAGATTAATTGTGGTTTCTGGCTTAAACCTAGGGTATCTATGATACCACCTAAAGTTTCAAAATACTTGTCCACGATGATGGGGTTCAACATCCTTGCTCTCACTGTGGATAACGCCACTGGAGTTCTGAGCTTCACGTCAGGGTGACGTTTTAGGAAGCCCGCTATCCACTTCTTGCCAGGAATACCCCCTTTAAATGGATTTTTAATACCCAGCTGTTTGCAAATTCGAGACACCTTTATAATTAACTGACGTCGAGTAATTCCGAAACCCTGCAACGCAGCTAATTTCAGTTTTCTAGCAATGTCATTTTCAAGGTCTGCGGAGATGGTTGGTGGACGCCCAAGATGCAAGTCGCCTTCAGATTTTCCTGTGACGCGGTCTGATATGGTCATGACGGGCACACCGTGCTTTTTGGCCGCCTTCCGGAACGACATGCCCATATGTACATCGTTAATTGCCATTTGAAGGTCCGCTTTTGTATATGTTCTTTTCTTCCCCATCTAGAAAAGTAACAATAGTAGCTTAATTCTGATAAAAAGACCAAAAGCTTCATGACTGAACAAGATATTCATTTATTTCAGTAACAACCACAGTGTTGTAAAACTTCCATAATGGTTTTCATATCCTGTTGGAGATCATAATGGTTTTGTATATAATACAAGACCTGACGCGCAAGGTGCATCATAGACATTTCACCGTGTATCTCCTGCTGGTGTTTTAGTATATGGCAAATTACAAGGGCCACAGCATTTCCGTAAAACATGTTGTCCATGCTGTGCAGAAGCAGTTCCTTTATAATTTCAGCCTCTGACTCGAAATACACATCGTCAATTAGAATGTTTTTGATAGCGATCTTTCCAAAATCAACACCCGTAAAGATTTTCCCATGCAGTTCTTGCTCTCTAATTTTGATCGGCATTGCCATCTGCAATATAGCATATATATTGTCTTCGTTAAAAGAACATTGATGTATAATAAATATGCCTTAAATTTGCTAGTATTCAATTTCATTTTCAGATTCTAATGGAGCATCTGTCAACCATATTTTACACTAATTACCTGTACGTTCTTCAATAAGATAACCAAATGCATGATAATTAAAGCTAGAGAATAGTGTACGATATTAGGAGAAGGTATTTTTATTTCGCCACAACCGGCCGCCTAAAACCGTACACTTCTTTTTTTCAAAAATGTTTCATTCATCTGTATGAAAGTTCCTTAACCGTTAATATAATCTAATCCTATTCAAACGGGTCGTTTTAGTTAGTATTCAAGTGTCTGTGTTCACTTTATGTACATACCGTTATCAATCAACAGGTGTCCAAGGATACGAGGGCGTGGCTTCTGGTAATCTCGGGTGCGAGCAAAAAGAACGAGCCTGCGCAGGCGACCGTAAAATTAACCAATTAAATCTTTCGTGTGATCACGTGATAGTTGACCGATTGCGTGCTATAAATAACACCAGGAATCCCCGGAAAAGTAATCGGCTTGAAACAAAAACATCGAGGCAAGGGTTTATTCAGTATATTTATTTATATGAAGTGTACGGAACTTAGGACACCGTACGGATTTCGGAGCACTGACTCTAGTGATTTGACTACATGTACACTTCATTCATTCATGACTCAGTGAAACAAAAAGATACATAAAAACAAATTAAATAGTTGATTCAACACATGTCATTTGCAGTGTCTCTGATTGACACGATACACACGACTTTACTAAATTAAAAATGTCAGGTCACCTGCTACTAGTGAATTAGTCCAAAAGTCCAGCTTGGCGGAATCCGCTTTGGATTAAATCCTTGGATATGTTGTCGTAGGTCTGGATAATCCATTGCGCATGTAGTGGTTTGACAATACTGGTACACGTGCACAGAGCTTTCTGAGTAGCTGATTGGCTGAGCGTGTCACAGGTCGAGGTCACATATGGGTCAATGATTTCTTCCACAAATCTCAACATGGATTCTTCAGTGCTCCATTGCGTGTCTCAACGTAGCAGAAAGCCCATGTTTCCCCAACTAATTAGGCAGGTGACAGGACGACAGCTAGGGTCAGTGTTTTCTTTACAGTTTACAGTTTCCTGTGTTATACTCTCGTGATTTCTGTACTTTGATGATGTGCGAAAATTAGTCAATTTTTTCTCTTTCCGAGAAAATTAAGCCGCGCGAAAATAAATGATTTTACAGTAAATTCATCCTACAATGAACTTATGAAGTGATCAACAGGATGAGCATCAATCTGTGCAATTGGGAAATCAATGACGCGTCAACTGAGCTAGCAAACCTGACCACCTAATCCCATTAGTTGCCTCTTATGACAAGCATGGGTGACTGAAGACCAATATTCTAACCCAGACTTTCACAGGTACTGTGGTAAGAGGCCCTAGACATTAAACATGAATTATTCAGCATAATTCAATGCCATCAAACACTATGTAAGGTATAAAGCACTGACTATGTCTGTTCCATCTTTCTGAATGGTCATTGTGGTCTGCAGCAAACTGTAGTATAATGATTTCAGGCCTGAACTTACCTTACTGTCACGTTCCAGCTCATTTCTCAACCATTCAAAATCACTGTAACGACGTCGAACACTGGATTCTTTTAACTTAAATACTGGTAGATTTGTCTGAAAAGAAAGTTATTTGACATTTATCAAAACTTCATTGAACAAGTCAAAAGGGTTAGAATTCTTTTCAGGAGTCTTTGGATAAGATCTGCTACAGTGTTACCGTTTATCCATGATAAGACCATCATGTATCAAAGTCTAGTAAACTCTGCTACAATGATCATGTAACAGTTCTAAAATGTACTAAACATGATGGCATGAGCTAAGTACGGACTAGTAAAGACACAGGGTTTGGCACAGACTCAGATCCTTATTTAAGGATTCCACTGCACAAGGTCATGTTTTGTTAAAGTGAATGAGTCTAGTTTAACATCCATTTTAACAATATGCACGCAATATCAAGGTGAGGACACCAAAACAGGCGTCACACTGTACCCATGTAGGAAATCGAACCTGGGCGTTCATAAAACCACTGGCCTACCCTATCGCCCCTCCTTCTACAAGAATGGGCAATAGGAACCTTTAAAAGTCTGAGCAGGTGCCAGGGTTTGCTCCACATACATTGCACTAAAAATAGGGATCACAATTATTTATTGCAGACAGCACTGAGCACATGAATGAACACTAACATTCCCATAAACACTTGCGAGTCCTGACCTCGTTGTTCAATAAACCAGCACTGCTTTAACAAAACAATGTCAAACTTGGCTAATGAATTGTCACATTAAAACAGAATCACTGATATGAAATTAATTGTCATCATGGCTATTGCACAAGGGAAAAAAAGGATTTAATTTCTATATTGCAGTTCAATGTCCTTGAAGACAGTCTTCTCTTCCAAAGTTACATCGTGCATCTTACAAATTGTGTAAGATGAATGCTCTCATCTGCTCCCATTGACATGATAAAGAATACATGGTCATGGCAAATTAAGGTGGAGCATTAAACATTGGTGAAAACTGTACAGAAATTCCCTTGTTAACGCCCAGAACAACCCGCATGAATTCTGGTCCAAGCTTTGTCAAACACTGCATTTCTACATTGCATAAATGGTATAGCTGAATGCGTTTTTTCCCCTCATGTGACAAATTTTGGAAACCATAGTAACAATACATCACATAAGAGGTTCTGTGTTACCGGTAGTTTTCGTTGACCAAGGAAACGGCTAACAGGAAGTCATAATAAGCCAATCAGGAATAATGTTTCAGAAAATATGAGGCACTAGATACAAATGGTGACTTTAAGTTAAATACTTTAAACACCAGACGACCCCACTGCAGTCATCTATACAACGTTCACTTGACAAAATTGGAAAACTGGGCAAAGGAAATGTTCAAACTTCTTGGATGACAAAAAGATGACAGAGCTTAATAGGTTATATAGCAGTATTTCCCACAGGCTGTGGAAA
The DNA here is from genome assembly GCF_037392515.1 of Haliotis asinina. Lineage (NCBI taxonomy): Eukaryota > Metazoa > Mollusca > Gastropoda > Lepetellida > Haliotidae > Haliotis > Haliotis asinina. Next base: position 54,203,867 of record NC_090285.1, on the reverse strand, counting down.
GTGTTAATTGTTTCACCTGTTTATTCCTTTCTACTTAAAATATGCCGAGTTTGACTTTTGAGGCTGTATGATTAGAAAAAGCTCCATTTTCTCTGTCTTGTCAGCCGAAGAAAGTTGTTCAGACATGACCAGTATCAGTGTTCTCAGAAACAAATCTTATCAAAATGCAACCGAAAATTGCCCCAACACACACAATGATACAAATTTTACAGTCCACCCAAGCACATTTTTAACACATCTCACATGTTGAAGCTGTCCCTTGTGGCAATAACCATCAGCTGATGGACAACTTGCGTAACAACATGAACTAATGACTGTCATGGTCATGTCATTCATCAATTTCGTGTGTAAGACCATGACAACTGGTCAGGCTAGGTAACAGTACTAACATCACCACTAGGAAGAAAACACTAACACTGCTTGCTAGGAAAATTTCAGTCATTTGTTTTTCACTTTCTACTTTGTTTATAGTAAACACAGATGTTGAACATAGACATCAACATCCTTATTTACCATGCATCAGATCAACACTAGGAGATCGTTAACATGAAATTTTTACGGATAAAACCTTCTTATTGTTGAAGAAGGGTTGGTGGGTTTGGTTAGCAATATTCCAGCATTTTGGCAGCGACCTGTAAATAATCAAGTCTGGACCAGATAATCATCAGATATCATCCACCAGATATCATCATCATCATCATCATCATAATACCATATGGTGACCATTCTCTTCCCTCAGAGGATACTAGTTATATCTTCCTGCGTACTTCTGCTCTAATACGTCAATATCATGGTGCGAGTGTTCAGAATTCATGATTGGTTGCAATTAGATTTAGTAGTGCAATCAGTGCAATTGTTTCAAAAACAGTTGTAAGGCCTTGGTACTTTCTGTATGCTTCAGGAAAACTAGAACCTCTTCCCCAATGTGATGCGCAAATCTTTCTTCTAGACAGAAGTCAAGCAATGTAATAGCGATTCAATGGCGTCTCCATCGCCCTTGTTCATGTTGTTGACAATGGACAAGCTAGGTATTAAATTTCTCGTGTGTCACATCAACACAAGTCGCCGACAGAGGAGGGATATATGTGGCCCCACATTTGCTTGGATTAGTCAAGTTGGATCTGAGTGTTCTGATTGGATAAAGAAACGGGAGATAACTTGTATTGCAAATTTTTGCCACAAGGGGATTTTATGAGAAAAGGGAAATATGGCCATATTAGAACAGAGGTTTGTAGGAAGATATGATATGTATCCTCTGTGGGAAGAGACTGTATCGTAACATGTAGTCAACCAAGTCAGTGAGCCTAACTACCTGAGTTGCAGGAGATCAATTCTAACACGTACCTTCATGGGTTCGATGATGATGGGACAATCTATAACCATGAATCACTCCTAAGGTTAGAAGACATCTATGAAGAAGTCAGTTGTAATTGTGTATGACATGAATGATGATTATTACATTAATATGATCAATATCATGACAGACATAAATCATCTGTAACTTGTTTGATAGCACAGTGATAGTTCAGTGTCATGCGGGACCCATGAAGATCTGGGGTAGAAATTACTAGAATAAGTCTTCAGCAACCCATGTTTGCCACATAGGTGACTATGCTTGTCATAGGAGGTGACTAACCGCATGATGTGGTCAGGTTCGCTAGCTTTGTTGACGCATGTCATCAGTTCCCAATTGTGCAGAATTATGATCATGCTGTTGATCAGTGTATTTTCTGGTCCAGATTCGATTATTTACAGTTCGTTGCCATATAGTTGGAATATTGCGGAGTGTGGACACACTCAGCAGTAGTGTCATTTGGTAATTTCAAATTGCCATTATCACGTATCACACCTAACCTAGATTATGATAAGTATGACACTATTCATTAATTTACAGAGAATATTACACCATTAGGGCTCTGCAGTCTACAAGTACAAGGTCTTTTGGGATCTTGGGAAAATAGTTTGCTATGTTGTTAAAAATTGCTATTCATTTCAAATTATTCTTGTTTTAAGTTCATAGATTTCTGGCATATGGCTAAGAACATGACTATAAAACCCAAGGGGGGAAATTGAAAGATTACTCATCCTACCATTACCATACATGGTTCAACATGTAACTATGGTAACAGTCTTTCAATAATAGTATTGTTCTTTTTCATGACATTTCTATTTTAGTCCCTCAGAATTAAAAATAAATCGCGCAAGAAACAGATTATGAGACTGAAATAACCAAAAACCCTCTATCTGTACATAGGCACATATCTTCAATATCAATGGACCTTTTACAAGTTTAGTTCAGAATGTTATCTGTAAACACAACATGCCCTATGTCCATCCATGCCCCAATTACCTTGTATCTTTTAGTAATGAAGGTTAGCTTATACTATATATAGCACTCCCATTAAGAAAATTACATGAACATAAAAGCAATTCTGTAAATGTGCTGATAGAGAGCATTTAACACAAAATAGATGACAAACATGTTCAGGGTACCAATTGTAACCCAAGTTACATTTCTTACATGGATAATGAAGCATCTTGCCATTGAAACATTACACTTATATATTTTGGGTACATATACCTTGGGGTACATTTCACATGTTGAATACAGTGTGTGATTCAGTATTAAACAAAACAGTGATGAAAATATAACACAAATAATCATTTTCTTCCACAAATATAATGCAAAACATGAACACACTGTCTAAACTGTCACCTGTAGTAATATCCACGCACCTGTATCAACGACACAATAACAAGTGGAGTTATCTCATGCCAGACGAGAAGGCAAGAAAAAGGGGGTGGAGCACAACTACATTGACATTTATTATCGATGAAAATAGATTTGGGTATAGTTCTAAAGCCAGATAATAACTAACAAACACGTTTACAATTTTTCGGTGAATAAGTAAGCTGTCATCAATATCAAACCCAACTAGGATGAATAATACTAATACTTCAAACAATTTCTCGGTTGCATACTTCCGTCATTGCCCGATCACAATGACAATGAGTCGACTCGTTTGCTTACCCGTAAACGCATTTCATAGTCGGTATACCGCTTTTTGCCTATTCCGTGGGTTTGAGGAGTACAAACATCGATCTCTAAAAAGTTTGCTGGAGGAGAATAAGCGTCCTCAAGGGTTTGTTTCTTTGAACTAATTCGTGCAGTCGCAGTCTGAGGGGTCGTCATTTTCGCCTGCTACGCATTATCTGATGACATCACTGCTTCTTGGGTAAAATGACAAAAATAGTAACTGTACAAGGGACATAACTCCCATATTTTCCACTCCATGTGTTACGTTTCTTCATGATGAATAGTTGAGTTCGAAACTCACTGTCTTGCTCAATGAAATGTCTTCTAGTTGTTACATTCACTGAATATTTCCGATTTTTATCACTCACCGTGACAAATGTCATTTTGTTTGTTTTAAAAGTGGGATCTTAAATAAACCAAAGAAGTGGACAATTTGCATTTTTTTGGAGTCTATTCCCCCCAGTAGTTACCGACTATTTCAAACAAGAACATCACGTCATTGCAACATGAACATGGATATTAACAACTGGATGTTTACAATCATATGTACGGAAGTTTATGACAGGAAGAAAATCATTCGGTATAATAGTTCGCAAGGTGGAGTTTCAGGTCATATACATGCAAAGAAACGCGTGACAGAATGTTTTCCCATAGTGTTGATTCTATAGAGTTACAAAACTCGCTTCTTGCTCCAAAGAGAAATGACAACATATCTTGTTCATCTTGCATTTGATATAATGCGTAAGTTTCAACATTAAGTGTATCAATTAAGTATGTAAAGAAATCATTTCGTTGTTGTATTAACCTTGCACGGTGGAGAAACACAATGGAAATCACAGCCAAATGTTTGTTACAAAAACACACTCTCTTGATATTTTCTCTCTGCATGATATTTAGACAAAAAATTGAACACAATATTTGTAATTAGGGTGTTCACATGCCAGTTGCCAGAGAGTATGTTACAGTTTCCAAGTATTTCCTCTGATACAAAGTTCATGAAGCTTATTGAATAAACCATCGTGCCAAATTCTGTCAAACACTTTTGCATTGTCGAGAAAGGCTGTAAAGACAGGGGACTCTCTATGGTTAAAGTATTGTATACACACACACATAGTGGCACCATGTTCTTTTCGAAATGCAAATTGTACCTTATCAGGAACGTTCGGGTTTGATCTGAACAATTTATTTTCTTTTCGTTTGAGCAAGAGCTTTCTAAATGGTTTACAAAGCCAAGATTTAAGTATGATACTCCTGTAGTTTCTAGGGTTGTTTTCATCATGTTTACCTTTGTTTATTGATATTACCATTCCAATTCTATATTTGTAAGGAGCATATTGAGATTTAATCATATGACTGAACAGTTTACATACGTAATTAATGAATACATCACCTGCATTTATATTATGCTCGCTTGTAATTTGTCGAGACCAGGGGATTTATTTTTGCTAAGAGACTTAACAGCTTCTTTTATCTCATCAAATAGGAGGCCTCTTTCTGTATATGAGGTAAGAGAGAACTGCATGTCCTTTCTTGGGTGCTTAATTTAACACTAACCTACGAATAATCTAAGACCCAAAACAAATAAGAAAGTCCGATGTTGTCTATGACCAAAATTACGATCCTCCTGGGTTCAAAGATGTTCTAGTGATATGCCTGCCGTCTTGCGTTAAGATGCGCGTTACCGTTGAAGCAAATGATGGAAAGTTTCATCAGGATGGACATCTTCTCTTTATTATTTCAATAAACGTTGATTATAAAACACATGAGATAACTAACAGAGGTAGTGAGCTATCTGAGCTTGTTGCACCAAGGGAAACTGTACAAGACAATGACAACTGACGTACTAGACAATGACAACTGACGTACTAGACAATGACAACTGACGTACGGTTACCAAAGGTACGGCTGCTTGAACTGAAACAAACAAGAATGGCGTGGTGACGCCATTTCCGTGTGACGTCATGTAAAAGAATGTACTTCATCTTAAGAACTATCAACACCTTTGATCTCTTCGCGAAGAATATGAGAACTCACGGTCCCGAATGGATTACATATTGTGTAATGTTTTATATGAATCAATGATATTTTAAGATATAAATGTAGGAAAGGGTATGACGCGTCAACTCTACAGAGTACGCTGTCCTACACATCTCAAAACCAGCTTACTCAAGAGAGAAACTCACTGATGGCCGGTTTCCGATTTCCTTTGCGCGTCGCCAACTTGGGCCCAGCTTAGTCACCGTATTGTTCAGCTGTCTTAACAACACTCGATCAAACTGACCAAACAACATTCAGAATCGCTTAAGTGCAAATGCGAAGGTTATGTATTTAAATCTGTTAAATAACATTTTAAATAATCTTACAAAACTGATCTATCCAAAGCCATGCATAGAGAACCTCACCCAAGTGTCTACTGATATCAAATATATCAACACGAGTAGATAAAGTAACAAATATCCGAGGTTTGCCGAGGATATTTTTACATTTATCAACTAGTGTTGATATAATCGATATCAGCAAACACGAGGCTGAGATTCTACTTATCATCCAAAATCATTCTTCATTTGTTTTCAATAAAAAATGTAATTTCTGCACACAGCACTGCCATTAGATTTTCAGTGCAACGATGCCATAGCATTGTGATGTCATCAAGTTCATGACGTCATAGCATTGTCAGGGCATTGTCCAAAACCTACTGTCAAAGCGATATCTCCTGGGCGATTATTGTCTGCTCTCACACATGCGATATCTCATATGGAACACAGTTTGGGATGATAAAGTTGCATCTTAGTAAAGTGCACATTCTTTTTTTTCAAAACGTAGTTTGAGGCTTTGAGACCCAACCTTTATTCGAACTTACACTTTCGATTGAGACACCTAATCGCCCGCACAATCAGCTTCTCATCCAACTTATCACTTATGGTTTCAGAATAATGAAAATCAGATAACTGGTATTCCAGATCACGTGGTTTGTTAGCCCCTTTTTTGCTTTCCAACGACCAAAAGCTATGAACCGACAATACCTTTAAGAAACTTCTAGAATGCCACATACTAGTATGCTGTTCCTCATATAACATTTGTTACATTCCACGGCTTTCTAACTGTGGTCGAACGACGATGGGGGTTTTCTTGTTGGTATGGGTGAAGTAAGCCCATACGTTTACAGAACTTCCCAGGTGGCGGGGCAGCCTAGTGGTTGAAGCGTGCGTTCGCTTGTCACGCCAAAGACCCGTTTTCGATTCCCGAAAGCGTACAATACGTGATGACTGTTTCTGGTGTCCCCCGCGGTGATAGTGTTAGAATATTGCCAACATCGGCGTAAATCTAAATTCACTCTCTCATTCAAAGAACTTTCCATATTGATATTGTAACCTCTCCGACGATCTTCACTTTCTGTAAGTCTACTACAATCATGTCGCGTATCAACAGGTTTGCTCGTGCAAAATTACTAACTACAAACATACACAGTTACATCTGATTTGTCAAGATGAACAAGCTTCCCGTCATCTGTGGCTGACAGCGCCGTATCCGTGGTTATAGAGAGTTGAAGGGGCCTGAACCTTCATCCACTTTGGGACCCGTGAAGATCCGGGCTAGAAACTGCAACAATCCATGTTTGTCGTAAGAATGGACAAACGGGATTTGGTGATCAGGCTCGCTGACTGAGTTGACACATGTCATCGGTTCCCAGTTTCGCAGATCGATGCTCATGCTGTTGACCACTGACGTTTCTGTTATTATCATTTTTTTACAAACCGCCACCATATAGTTGGACTATTGCTGAGTGTGGTGTAAATATATATGAACTTGTATTAAGGTAGGTAATACCATAATCGCACAATTATATTGGTTTCATAACTTTGAAATGACATTATTAAACCTGGTTTGTTGAAATCGTCCGCCGACTGTCGGAGCAGATTCTCCGGCCTTATTACACGTATTTCTCCCCAGTTCTCTGTCACTCTTTGTGCCGCTATTAGCAATGAACAGGAATATCAGGGCGGAGAGGCCAGAATGGACCTTACACTTTGTATCCATGTTGGGAATCGAACCTGGGTCTTCGGCGTCACGAGCGAATACTTTAGCTACTAGGCTGCCTCACCAGCACCATGTAGGCCATTGCATTACAAATCACATACATCCTTTTACCATGCGTGGATGGTGAGAGTGTCCTAGCCAAGATACATGTGGTTTCATTGTGAACAGATTAATTATTTTTGTGTGTTAGTGTTACTATTTTTTGAGCTCGTGCTATGCTAGTTTTGTTGAAAATATTTTAAAAAATACAAACCTCGGTAATTCATGTTCATGACGTTTTGTTAAACGAATTAACTATTATTTTCAAACACTTTCTTCCTTTTATTCTTCTGTTGAAAAAAGAATTAATCTGGCAAGTATGGTATTTGAACTGATGACCGTCTGCTATCTTTGACCGATATGTGTACTTTAGCTCTCTCTGAAATATCCCCCGGTTACTTCCCCTGTTTAACATTCGGCACATCTCGGGTACGCGTCATTACGTTTAGGAGCCCCTTGTATGACGCCAAGATGTTGAAGGTTTCATAGGGTAAATCCGATATTCCAACCCAAGGACAGATTACTCTTGATTCCCGATAACTGACAGACTAAATTGGAGTATGGTGAGCTGAAACATGCGGAGCTTGTCTGTTTTACAATTTCATTTCAGGAAGATTTCTCGCCAAGTCCTGTTTTCGCGCTACAGCACAGCTCCAAAACTATCAGGTATTTTTATACTACAAGCTCAGATAAGAATAGATACGGTTATTAATGACATTACTTCATTAACTGCTTAGATGGATTTGACCGTGATTACATAGTATTGTATAACACCAAGGGCAATACATTTCTGAACATCCTCTATCATCTGTTTCGAAGAAATGTGTTGTCGGGTTTTTTTTGCAGTTTTGGACGCCACTTTGTGACAGTACAGAAACAATGAAAACCATGACCATCGTTAAGACGTCAAGCTACAGCATGATACGATCAAGTGATAGGGAATGACTCAGAAGCATTAATGAAACAGCTGTTCCTATCATACAGTAAAAACTCATCATCAAAGCTGTACACTTGATTCATTACTGTACACACGATTCATCAGCATTCATGAGATCCTTTCAACAAGTACAAGTCGGAACAGTTGTTGCCATTAAACTTATGTAGACTCAGTTATAAAGGTGCAGAATGTGAAAACTACTCAGTATGGCAACATTGAAGATTGTTTTAGAAAGGCGGTTAGGTCTTCATTGATAAATTACACTATGCATATCCAATGGCTAATTATGTTACAAATGTTATGTGGAATAAATATCAAGAAATCAAATTATTGCAGAAAATGGTAACTCTGCAACAGAAGGCTTGACAGAGGAAGTAACGTTTCAAGGTTACGATGGCCCCTTGGCAGCATATCTGTCAAAGATCGAGACTGGAGAGCTGAGGAAGGATGATTATCAGAGAGAGGTGGTGTCATATCTAGAAGACCTGCATTTGCAGCTCAAAGAATACAAACCTCAGTCACAGAGTGCCTCCTGGTTGCAGGTGGGAGTGAGTGAAAAAGTGTATCACAAATACGGACATGTAAATTTTGTAAGTAAATTTGACACTACACTATTGAGATTACTGAGAGGCATTTAGAAGTTAGTGTATTTAAAAAACACAAGACAAACCGTATGGATAGCAACTTCTTGATGTATTTTCACAGCGTTTCTGGGCTAGTCATCAGGTCATCCACCTGATGAAAGGGTGAGAACTAGCCCAGAAACATGAAAAATAAATCAAGAAGTTGTTATCCATAACATTTTTCTTGTTTTTCTATAGCAACTTTTAAATGCATTTCAGTAATCTCAATACCGTGGCCGTCAAATTTACTTGTTAATTGTACATGTCCGTCCGTTCATCAATGTGTTTGGTCTGTGAATCATGTTAAGACTTCTATTTCTCTGACTGAACAATCAAATGCATTGATATATCATTGCATCCCAGGTTCCTTCATTATCAGTCTTGTTGAAATAAGATTTTTAACTCGACAACAATGCATCTGCATACAGTAATGTTGAACATAATATTGAGTTCCATTCTGCCAAACCTGTTCTAAGATGCAGCTATTTGTTGTGCCAGAGTCCACTGGGTCTCCGATTCCTGTAGTTTTCATTATTTGCACCATACCTGTGGAGATTTGTAGACATCAACAAGACATTGCTAACAATGACTGATGGCTCCTCCTGGTATTGCAGAGTCTAGGATTTGGCTCCTCACAGCAAGTTTCAGCTCCACAGGGCCTCTACTTGTATGGAAGTGTTGGTGAGTTGAGTTCATGTATCAATGAAATAGTGATCTATTTATACATAGTTTTGGGAATCGGAAACCAAATCCACTTTTGCTTATTGGAGGACTATATTGGTGAATGATTCTTGAGTTTGATCGAAATATATACATTTTTAATGTAATCACCAATTTCATTCTTTCCTCCCCCCAGGTTTTGTGCAATTAATATCTGTAACTAATACTATCATGCAGTGAAATGCACATATTCAAGAAAGACGATGGAATTGTAATCAAACAGTAAAAATGGTTAAAATTTAACAGTGCTTACTGTCATCTTTTCATTTCTTGATTATTTTGTTCTATATTATTAAATATTTCTTCCTGCAAAAAATCTGTGATAACTACACAAGATCTTTAGCCATTCAATAGCTCTTCAGGTGTACAATGAAAACTAAGTGTCGTCATAGGTGATGCACATCAGTAACAGCTATGTCATCATCATAAGTATGACGTTACAGTTGGTGACAACTTAATACAGTCAAGTCTTGTTAATCCGACATCATCCGTTGCACAGCTAATTGTTGGAAAAATGAGGATTTTGCACTAAATAAATGAGACTAAATCACGTTTATTCAATTTGTTACCAACAAAAGTGTCGGTTGAAGCTGATTGTTGGACAGAGGTCGGATTAATGAGACTTCACGATGTGTGGCATTAAGCAGCCAAAAAATCTAAAGCAAATTTTGTGTCCATCTAAATATTCACAAGATGCAAACAGTGTTAGCGTAGCAAAATGTCACCCTTGTTCAATCATAACTGAAGACTGCAAATTTACATTTTGTAAAGACACTTTCTACTATAAAAACCAACATGAATTTCTGTGGCAGAAATGTTATGTATTTTTTAACATAAGAGGGATGTGGTGAACATTATACTGGAGAAAATGGAATGCAGCTAAAGCACTGAGTGACTGTACACAGACAGCAAATTTCGAGATCCTAATATGTGTTTTATAAGTCACACTAAATGTAAGCAAACACATCGATGAATGTGGAAATGGGCAGTTGACTATGTTTTCATTTTATCAATTGTTCAACAATGATAAACAATTACAGATGGAAGAAGAACAAATGTTAATAAGACTGTTTAAACCTAAGCTCAGTTCAAAAGTATAATTTTGTCTCCTAAATGTAACGCAGTAGGTATTTGTGCTTTGAAACTATAATACATACATGTTTACCACTAACTATGACATAAAACATTTGATGACGTCACAAACGTAACCCTACTGTTACCATGACTACATTTTACATCTCCTGCTATTGTCACTAGCTGTAACATCGTACTCCTACTGTTACCATGACTACATTTTACATCTCCTGCTATTGTCACTAGCTGTAACATCGTACTCCTACTGTTACCATGACTACATTTTACAGCTCTGCTATTGTCACTAGCTGTAACATCGTACTCCTACTTTTACCATGACTACATTTTACATCTCCTGCTATTGTCACTAGCTGTAACATCGTACTCCTACTGTTACCATGACTACATTTTACATCTCTGCTATTGTCACTAGCTGTAACATCGTACTCCTACTGTTACCATGACTACATTTTACATCTCTGCTATTGTCACTAGCTGTAACATCGTACTCGTGATGATGACATAGCTAGTACAGTTGATATATATGTATCAACTTTCTTGGGTATCTGATTATAATCTACTATAATACTCTTCATTTTGTCTCTAAAAGCTTTTGCCTGCATGCACAAACAAACCATGATTTGACTTGGAGACAATCTGACTCATTCACACCGCTGATATCCTATTTTTTCGAAGTGGAAATATAAAAAATCAGTATGATGGTCAGTATAGTTGACAATAGTATTGACCGATGCTGATGGTCACAATCATTAACAGTTTCACACCAACATATCAACCGTCACCATATAGCTGGAATATTGCTGAGTGTGGCGTACAACTAAACTTACTCACTCAACATATCAAACAAGATGAAGCCAATGCTGAGGTTTATTCATATTCAGCACAGTACAGATAATAAAATTCGTTATTTGATTTTTAATTACTGTGTATCAGGCCAGTGTTAGGAAATATTGACATACAACTTCATGGTCTTCTTGATGTTTCTTTCTACATACATGTTATTCTGTTTCTTTATACAACAAATATTTGTCAGTATATCTCATTATCTTCACAACACATGTAGAATATATTCATAGACAGGCTACAATAATATTTCATGATGAATACAAAACTTTATACTGTTGAGTTAATGTTTGTTTGTGAATATTCAAATTTAATGGTTCGTCCACTTAATGCAAGAATGTCATACTAAAACAACAAAATTCTGATAAATTGAAAATATGTTTTTTTTACAATTAATAATTATTTTTAGTCTTCATTTCGATTGATTTTCGATCATTCGAACACCACTATCTATGCATAGACATTATATCGGATATTCCTTGTGAGACATTCATTGTTTTGTATTACATTGTTTATGTGATCAATTGTTCTTCTTCTATTGTACTACTATCAATGATAAGCTTGAGTCTGGAGGTTTAAGTGTTGTTTTTTCGTCTCCTGCCATGATGTTGCAGCAATATTGCCATTATGCAAAGATCGTTGTAAAATCCAGTGATGTTGATGTTGTTCTGTGTTGTTCAGGCTGCGGGAAGACCATGCTGATGGACATGTTCTTCCACACATGCTCAGTGAAGAGGAAACAACGTGTCCACTTCCACAAGTTTATGTTGGATGTACATAGGCGTAAGTTATATACGTACTTACGAAAGGGTGGTTGGGTAGTCTAGTGGTTAAAGCATTTGCTCATGCTGAAGACATGGGTTTGACTCCCCAAATGGTTGCCATGTTTGAAGCCCATTGTCCCCCAGATTGATATTTCTTGAATATTGTCAAAAGCAGTGTAAAACAATATCACTCACTACATGATTACCTTGTCTACAGATTGAACTGTAACTAGGAGCCTGTTCCACAGTGAGATCTCAATGCTAAGGTGATTGTAACACCAATACTTCATCTAGGCTTATGATAATCTTTGCACTTTGAAGTTCTTGAAAGGCATTTACTTGGGGAATTTACATGTTCGTCCGTTCAGCAATGTGTTTGGTCTGTGAATCATGTTCTATTTCTCTGACTGATCAACCGCATGCATTGATATATCTTTGCGTCCCAGGTTCCTTCATTATCAGTCTTATTGAAATAAGATTTTTAACTCGACAACAATGCCTCTGCACGCACATGAACATAAATGCAGGACACATTTTATGGATACCAACCTAGGGGCAGTGGAGTAGCCGAGTGATTAATAAAGTGTACGCTCAACATGACAAAAACCTGGGTTGTATTCCCTACACAGATACATGTGCCAATTTCTGGTGTCTTCCTCTGTGGTGTTACTGGAATATTGCTTAAAGCAGTGTAATGACCCTTGTTCACTCACTCTCTCACTATGAACCTATATTCCTTTGACATGCACCACGATTTGTTTCTGGAAACTCCCGTATATTGCATATCGGGTGTCCCCCACCTGTGTCAATACCATTGCCCAGGAGTAATGCCAATAAGGGCCCATGCTTGTCGTGAGAGACTACTTATGGGATTGGGTGGTCAGGCACATGTCATCATATCCCATTTGTATGGATTGATGCTGATGTTGTTGATCACTGGATTGTTTGGCCAAGACTTGTTTATTTACAGATAGAGACTGTATAGTTTGAATATTGCTGAGTGAAGCATTGTTATGCCCACTGCATGAGTTATGTTTTATGGTGTTGCCAGGAATCCACGAGTTGAAGCATAGCCAGCCCAAACACAGAAACGTAAAGAGATCCCAGGCTTTTGACCCTATAGCTCCTGTGGCTGATGAAATCAGTGAAAGCACCTGGCTGTTATGTTTTGATGAATTTCAAGTGACAGACATTGCCGATGCCATGATTCTAAAACGGCTCTTCACAGAACTGTTTGAAAATGGTGTTGTTGTTGTGGCGACATCAAACAGACATCCAAATGGTATGTATGTATGTTTTCAGTGAAAAATGTATAACATCACCTATCAGTGTTTTAGCCGTTTCATGTTTGAATCTATGAAGAAATTGGTGATTGCAAAACTGTCACTTTGTATGAATGTTATTCTTGTATATTGTTAAAGTTTTGCAGTGCTGGTTTGCGTTTCATAGAGAAGTATAACACATTATTAACTAAGTGTAATAGTACATTATTAACAAGGTATAATGGCACATTCTCAGCAAGATATGACCCATTATCAATGCGGTATAGTAACACATTATTAACAAGGCATGATGACACATTATCAAGGTGCACTGACACATTATCAACAAGGTATAATGACACATTATCAGCACAGTATAATAATGGATTATCAGCCAGGCCACACACTGTTACCGTCTGACCTTCACTTGTTTAGCTCTTGTGGTCTGGATAAGGCCCTTTGAGCACACCAGGAAGCTGTGATTTTAGGTTTGAATCCTCATTGCCCAGTTATGTTTCTTCGTTTGTCTGCACGATACTTGAGTCTTTTTCAAACACCCATGACCTGCAACACCTCAGGCTTTCCTCCATCATGTAATTGTTATAACTGGAGTACTGTTTAAAGTGGCATTATTCCCTCCCTCACTCAATCACTCACTCACTTGCTCTCAGACTCACTATCTTGTGCTCTCATAAGTATGATTGGATGATTGGAGAGACCTATTCTGTTTCTGCCCATGGCTGAATGTAATAATTACTGTTAAATGTGAATAATTCCTCATCTGTGGTGGGGTAACTTTTTGGTTAAGGCGTTTTCTCATTATGCCGTAGACCAGGGTTCGATTTCCTATGGGGGCACAATGTGTGAAGCCCATTTCTGATGTCCCCTGCCATCATATTGCTGGAATATTGCTAAAAGCTGTGTAAAACTAAGCTCACCCACTCACTTCATCCTGGGTGCAATTATCATGTACTCTGATTTGTTTTCTTTCACTCAGATCTCTACAAGAATGGTCTACAACGTGCCAACTTTGTGCCTTTCATAGGAATATTGAAGGTATTACTTCCGTATTTTTTTCAGCTATTCTTATCACTTATCAGTCTCGTTTCTAAAGCGTGGCCTGCAAGTTCGTTACTTTACAAGTTCCTGGTACCTGAAGGATACAATTAAAAATCGTTTGGTTTTTGTTCCACAGGAAGCTATAACATGGAGCATAATATGAAGGCAAAATACGAATGCAATATAAAAAGACATTATATGAAGCCTCTGTATATACACTTTCATTAGCGTAAACTAGACATGTGTTGAAATGAACATGTGAATATACTTCGGAAATGTCAGACTGATTAAACAATCATGGGGATTATGATGCTGAAATGGTTCTTATCAGTTTCAGCTAAAAAAAAATATGAAAAGCAAGGGGCATTCATGATATGATGATATTCACACAGTTTTGAATTGTCCAAAAACTTACGAATTTGCAGTAGAAGCACACTTGACTGACTCTTAAAGACAAATAATTTCTCTCCCAATATATTGAAGATCAGTGAAGATCCAGGGTAGAATTGATCTTCAGTAACCGATGCTTGTCGAAAAAGATGACTCTTGGGATCGGGTGGTCAGGCTCCTTGACTTGGTTGACACATGTCATTGTATTCCACTAGTTTAAGTTGATGCTCATGCTGCTGACCACTGGATTATTGGTCCAGACTCTGTTATTTACAGACAACCGCCATATGGCTGGTGTGCAGAATGAAACTAAACTCACTCACTCACTAATTCTGCTGCATAAGTGATCCTAAAGAAAACATGCATACTTTTGTGGATCCTTTTGTGTTGTTGGCAGTAGCTTTCAAGCATCCTTTTATGTTGTGTTTGTTATTCTCTCATTCTCTCTCTTTATATTTAACTCTGTACATTGATGTGCAGTGGAAGCTGTCAAAACCAGCATCTGTCCGATCTGGCAAGTTGTCAACACCGGCATAAAATCTCAGTCCTGTCTGTGGATTGTATTTTTACCATCAGTTCTACAATCCTTCTCATTGTCTAAACTGGATTATTTCTTCAATCCCGCTGAGTGTCGGTTTAGATAGCTTCCACTGTATCTTCAGTAACCCATGCTTGTCATAAGAGGCGACTGACGGGATCAGGTCGTCAGGCTCGCTAACTTGGTTGACACATAATCGTTTCCCGGTTGCACAGATAGATGCTCATACTGTGGATCACTGGAATGTCTGGTCCAGACTGGATTATTTACAGACTGGTGCCATAATGCTGGAATATTGCTGAGTACGGCATAAACCTCACTCACTCATTCTTGCTGTATGGAGTGTTATCTCGTGCTGAAGATCTGAGTTCTGTTTCCCACATAAGTACAATGAATGAAGCCTATTTCTGGTGTCTCATGCTGTGGCATTGCTGGAATATTGCTGGAAACAACTAAACCCATACTAATTTCACAGGTTGTACAGTTCGTTTGAGTCAGAAACGGACTGATGAAATGCAAATTTTATCATTTTACAAAATGAACATTCTCCGGACTCCACCAAAAAAGTTGTTTAAGAAACTATCATTGTTGAAAATGCAAAGCTGATAGATATATTGGCTGCATCCATTCTATACAAATCTGCATACTGGATGCTCATTTGTGCATTGTGTTAAACCATGGGTCTAAGGATCTAAATATCTATGCAAATTCAGTGCATTCACTGCATTTCCACCATGAAGGTTTATCAGACTGCTAAATAATTTAAATAGTATACTCTTGGGAGATTGCTAAATCGTGAGATAAAAATCACAAAGCAGTCTACCTGCCGCCATTTTGGAATCCTGGTAATGCATGTTACCAGCGTCATGTTAGGTACAGTGATATCAGTCCTATGTTTTTTAGGTGAGTAAGTGTACATAAGCCTCTAAGTGAGTGAATTTAGTTGCACGCCACACTCAGCAATATTCCAGCTATAATTCAGCGAGCCTGACCACCCGATTCTGTTAGTCACCTCTTACGACAAGCATGGTCACCTTTTATGACAAGCATGGTTTGCTGAAGGCCTATTCCACCCTGGGGCCTTCACAGGTTTTATCCTCTAAGTGCTAAAAATAGCTGATAGTGACAAAAATGTATCACACCACACAAGTGTGTGCTCTGTGCACTGCCAAGGCAACTGTTATTTATAAATGTGATGATTTCTTTTCTAAAAGATGAGTGTTTAGATGTTTTTTGAAGGAAGCCACTGGTACAGGTGTGTTTATTGGTGAGGGCACGTTCCACTTATCTAGCACGAGAAAATGAAAGTGACAATGAAGTATGCATCAAAGAATAGAAATGATTTTTTGTAATGTGAGCCATGTGTTAGAACAACTGTGATTCTGTTTCAGAAGTACAGCAAAGTCATATGTCTTGACTCGGGAGTCGACTATCGTATGATGACTCTTCCAGCTGAAGGAAGGACGTACTTCATGTAAGTTTCTGATGTTTCTGAATTTGGTGGTTGGGTGGCAGAGCTGTTAAAATGTGTCTTATCATACCAAATACACTGATACAATTATTATCTTTTCATGGTGTCCCTAAACAAATGTTGTAATATCAATAAAAGCTGTGTAAAATGTTGAGGCTTTATGAAGCTAAGTTGAAATTTTATGAGTAAATCTTGTACACATTGTCAGATAAACTCTGTGAAGGTGTACGGATTCTCTGGTTATAGCATCAAAGATTTCATTTTAATATTTTAGAAAGTCTGTGTGTGATAGCCAGTATGAAGTCGACAGAGTGTTTGAAGATCTACGCAAGAGTCAGAATGCCAGTGAGTTGTCTCCCCTTGATCACATCACTTGATCATATCATTTATCATATTCCTGTGTTTACACTGTCTATCCATACTACAGTCACACATTCTTAATAGGGCTGTGAATTTTGTCAGTCTGGCTTTTCAAGGCCCTAAACTCTACTCTTAAGATAAGATTTTCAAATTCATAAAAATATTTTTAAAAACCTGTAATTCAGCAAACCTGTCAACTTGGGGTGAGTATTGAGGGGAAAACAACTATTGTTACTCACTACATTTGTTCATAATGATATGCATGCTGTACAGACTTGAACTATCTGATTAAGCAAGTATAGGTCCGGGGACCCATGAAGAACGTTGTTAGAAATGATCTTCAGTCACCCTTGCATGTGGTAAGAAGTGACTGTCAGGATCGGTTGGTCATGCTTGGCTGACACATCATTGTATCCCAGTTGTGTAAATTGATGATCATGCTGTTGATCACAGGATTGTCTGGTTCAGACTTGAGTATTTACAAGACTGTGCTGATATAGCTGGAATATTGCTGAGTGGAGTGTAAAGCTAAACTCACTCACTCACAGATCCAAGCATAAGTGTACAAGCATGAGTGAGTGAGAGAGTGAGTGAGTGAGTTTAGTTTTTGCAATGCATTCAACAATAGTCCAGCACTATCACAACAGGGACCCCAGAAAGGGCCTTCATACCTTGTATCCATGTGGAGAATCAAAACCAGGTCTTCCATGTGATGAGCAAATGCCTAACCACGAGGCTAATCCATGGTCCCTTTTACACAAGACATCAAATCTGCACATGGTAGGGGAATGGGCACGAGGGCCCATTTGCACAACGTGATCTATATGAGTTACTTAGATCCATGTTAGAGTATGGGAGTCATGGTCATCATAATGCTACCATTGCTCTGTATCTCTTAGTGTAAGTGTTGAGACTGTCCCTCTTTAGTTTGTAGTTGAGCCAGCAGTTATTTATCTTCAATATGCAGTTTATTACTCGTATGGAATTATAATTATGATCATATTTAATCATGATTTCAGTAATACGTCCTCGGACTCTGAGAATCCTTGGGCGTGACTTGAAACTGCCAGTCACATGTGGTCGAGTTCTGGACTCATCATTCAGCCATTTATGCCAGACTGTACGTACCAGCTTGCTCACCTCACCTTCAGAAGACACAATAACTGTGTTATGCTTCAACTGTTTTATAAAGTAGTCCATAAATCTACCACAAGTAGAAATATCTCAGAGGTGAACTCAGTGTACAGAAATCTTGCTGACAAGGTAGTGGTAGCAATGGGTGAGTCAAACTCTTGTTGGGAATTGAGTAGCTGTTTAAGACCAAGAGATATCCTATCTAACAAAGATAGTGACCTTGGCCTTCTTCAGCTTCATTTCAATTGATGATTTGTGTTGTACATTTGTGTGTGAAGCCCGGCCTGTTTCATAAAGCTCTCGTAAGTCTAGGATCTCGTAACTTTTCTCGAATCATAGAAACCTCGTATTCTGTAACACAGACTTATGACAGTCATAGCACTATGATAGATTCGTGAAACTCACTCACTTACTCACTTGATCACAGGATCACTCACTCGCTCACTCATCAGGTGAAGAAGCAAGCACACACTCCAGACCATGGTGTTATTCACAGTAAAGAAGTTGAAATCCACAAACCTTGCTTTTCTTATTGGAGAATGTCTTTTGTTCACCTCGTATGGCAAATATGCCTCCTGCTCATGTAATTCTTCACAGCAATGTTTCAAAGCAATTGTCTTTCGGTTGGAAAAGACCCCTGAAATCTTCTTTGCGATTTGACCAATCAAAGTAGGTCAGGTGTTCAGAGTCTGTGTTGCTTGTCAGTGTGCCGCGTCAGTGGAATGTTGGTGATACTGTCAATCACTGAATTGTCTGGTCCTTTCTGTAGCTTCATTTATCCCTGCTTGTATCTGCTGATAATGGGTTCAAGTCCTAGATTTGTCCTGATTGTTCATCTTGGTTGGTCTCAACACTAAACAGTGCACACAGGCTATAGCACTAAACAGTGCACACAGGCTATAGCACTAAACAGTGCACACAGGCTATAGCACTAAACAGTGCACACAGGCTATAGCACTAAACAGTGCACACAGGCTATAGCACTAAACAGTGCACACAGACTACCCCAAAGTCTTGACTGTGACACGTGTGACTGTTGACTTTTGCCATCATGACACACAGCCATGTAACTGAAATAATATGCATTAGGATATTCATCCGAACTCTCCATGTGACTTTATATGATGTTATATAGCTGCAGTGTGTGTACTGGTTAATGGAAGTACTTCGGAGAAAAAAACTATGTTATATACAGTTAAACACAATTTAGGAGATGTATGTAAATATACTGAAGGAAAAAATAAGGGATCACATAAAAGCATGTGTTACAAAACTTGTGAAGAAACCTGGCAAAATAAATAGGAACACTTGTGCTGTCATGTGATCCCTTATTTTGTTCCCTCAGTATATTTCAGTTCAGATCTATCCATAATAACAGCGAAAGCATATGGATACTTTTATTCAAGTGAATAAGCATTATGAGCAAAGCTTGTTTCAAAGGCAGTTTCAAATGGCTGTTTGTTGCTGTGTTGCCAGGCACTAGGTGCTGTAGACTACCTCCGCATCAGCCAGGAGTTTGACATCGTCATCATCAGAGACATCCCCAAAATGACTCTACAGAACAAAACAGAGGGCAGGAGGTTCATTACTCTCATCGACACTTTCTATGACAATAAGGTATTTGACAGATTGCACATTTGTAGGTTAATCAGGGACAGGTCCGGAGTGGTGATCCCTGGTAGCATTTCCCACTAACATTTGGACTTGATGATTTTATGTGCACCTCCACTTCTACAAAAATCGTGGATCTGCTCGTAGTTAATACTATCGGGAATATCCAAACAGAGATTTCACTCTTACATGATAAATTAGAACAGCAGATTAAGATATTCAAAGGGTTAAATTTGCTGTGTCTTGTCACAGGAGATACACAAATTGTGTTTGTGTTTGGGCTACAATACCAGTGAATTTGACAGTATACAGTCAAGTCTCATTAATCTGACTTCCATTTATCCGGCAGTCGTCTTTATCTGACGCTTTTGTCTGTGTAATTTAGTCGCAATCCTCTGACATCCTCGATAATAATACAATTTGCTGTACAGTGGATGATGTCAGATTGATGAGACTTGATTATGTTAGTAAACATTTGAAACCTCACACAAAACATGTTATTTGTAATGAGTGCATATTGTGTATCTCTGGAAAACTTATTCTTTGATTTTCATGATCAGAGGATAATAAGCAAGCGCATATGGATATTAATATGTGTATTACATATAACAAATTGTTACAGGCTCAGGTCTTTCATATTACTCTAGTTAATCCATCATGCTATCCAGTTCCTTTGACAGATTGATTATAAAAGTTTGTAAGTATAGGAGAAAACATGCCGAGGTTTTGGTAGACAATGTAAAACCAGAGGTTGAAGGATTTCCCGATCCAGCTTGTCTACCAAAACCGAGAAGAAGTGTTTTCTCTAACATATATACCGTCAATGATTGGTAATTACAATGTAGATGATCATTTCATGAAGCTACATAACAATAACTGAGGTGTGCGTAAAATCAATTTAATGACAGTAACTATAAGTAGATAATTTAACCCCACCACCTTCGTCGTCCCGGTGGCCGTGAGGAAGAGCTTCTGCCTATGGTTTTGAATTCTATGGTTCCAATCCCGCATGGGAAATCATTTGCATTGTGAGTTTAATCTTGAAAGATATTTTGCAATTGATTTCAAACACTCATGCATCATTTGAATGTTGATGTTCATATAAAGTTGGGAAAAGTAAAACCTGGGAAGCGGCCTCACTAACGAAAAGTAAAACCTGGGAAGAGGTCTCTCTAGCGAAAAGTGAAACCTTTCCCTCCAAAACAAAAACCTCAACTGCGGTTATTCTGGGAAGACAAGAGATGACCTAATATATAGTGTGAAGCACACTTTAGGTTTATGTGAGGTGGGCATTCTTAAACTTCTATGGAGTGGCATCTTCTAAAATGATGCATTTACAACTGGTAATGCTTTTTGAATAAACGACTCGAAGCAATACTTCTTGGGCAAAACAGACAGACTAATGACTGAATATTAAGACTTGCCTTGTAATGTATGTTCAACAGTGAGATGGGTGTGCTGTATGTCTCCAGGTGAAGGTTGTATGTTCAGCTGAAGCTGAGGCCAAGCACCTGTTCTCCGCAGGGACTCTCAGCCAGCATGATGAGCAGGCCAACATGGCTCTGATGGATGATCTAGGAATTCAGGCTGTGAGTAGCACAGTGATCAGTATATCTTTGGATGAGAACTTCATGAACTAACAATAGTGATCTTGTACAAAT
The DNA here is from genome assembly GCF_037392515.1 of Haliotis asinina. NCBI lineage: Eukaryota > Metazoa > Mollusca > Gastropoda > Lepetellida > Haliotidae > Haliotis > Haliotis asinina. The sequence goes on along the minus strand of NC_090285.1, from coordinate 54,182,285 downwards.
ATGAAGCAAGGCTTTGTTAAATTACGTGTATTTCTCACATGATGGAATTTGTAGTCTCCTGTGGACAAAGTTATGAGTAATTGAGTGAGTTTAGTTTTATGCAGATTTTAGCATTATTATATATCAGGAAGGGGACACCAGAAATGGGCCTCAAACATTGTACCCATGTGGGGAATTGAAACCTGATCTTTGGCATGACTGAGTAACCACAAGGCTACCCTACCTCCCCTTAACATGAAGAGGAGACCTCATGTGGGAAATATTTTTACAAGTAACAAGTTAAGTTGAAGTAAATGGGTGAAAGGCAGTATTGGTCAGTCCCTCCTGAATTCTACAGCTGCAAAATAAATTGTGGAAATTACCTGTTGATGCAGAGAAATGTGTTTTGGAAAAAGTTTTTCCCTTGAGAATTTGCCAATTTTCTGCCTTGGAATTTACTTATTGTCCTAAGATGCAACGCGGAACTGGACTATATATTCAGTGGCATCCATCTGTCTGTATGAATATAGTCTTCTTGTTCCATAGATTGACCTTGACCTTGACTATATCTTCAGAGTCATATGACACTTTTAAAACTTGTGTTAATATATTTCACAAACTGTTGTACCCAACGTCTTCAATTTTTGTGACAGACTACATTTGGGAATTGCACAGAAACCAGCTCATTTGGGTGACATTGTCATTATTTTCAAGGTCACCACAACACTTTGACCACTTTTCAAATTCTTGTCAACGTGATATGTCATGAACTGCTGTATCCAGTGTCTTTAAATTTGGTGACAGCCAGCATTGGGGGATTGCGCAGACACCTGTCGATTTGGGTGACCTTTGCTTTATCTTCAAGGCTACGAGGACACTTTTCAAACTCTTGTTAATGCAATATCTCATGAATTGTTGTACTCAATGTATTCAGATCTGATGACAGCTGATGTTGGGAAGTATGCAGACACCGGTTAATTTGCTGAGGATGGAGTCATATTTTCTCGTAATTTCTGGCACTTGGGAACTTAATGTTCACTGTTTGTGTTTGAAAGGTTTTCAGATTGAAACCCTTGAAGAACAAACCTCTTAGACCTAAAGAGGCCTTATTCTTGGATCCCATGATAGCTGTACTTGTTCTTGAACCTCAGGATGCCTTGCTGTTGGATCCAAGCATACCTTGATCCCAAGGTTGACTTGTTTAAGGATCTTTGGGTGCTTTACTCTGCGACAAAGAGGAGTCTTGCCCAAGGACCTAATAGTGCCTGTTTAGGGCCCAGAGTACCTTCCTCTTGTGCCCCATGGTCACTTGAATTTCACCCTGTGGAATTGCTTGAGGTTCAGTTACACAACAAGGCCAAATGCCCGAGGATTGGGTAACTTCATTGTCAGTGTGTTTCCTTGTGTACCTAGAATAGATTCTTGATCCTAAGGGGCTATGGGGGTAGCCTTGTGGTGAAAGAATTGGCTTGTCATGCCGAAGATCTGGGTTCGATTCCCCATATAGGTACAATGTGGGAAGCCCATTTCTGGTGTCCTCCGCCGTAATGTTGCTGGAATATTGCTAAAGACCTGTAAAACCATAGTCACTCACTCACTTACTCTTGTTCCTGGAAGTAAGTTAACTGATTAAACAAAGTTCCACTGCATATGTAAGCTATGTCGTCCATCATCCACTGGTTTGCCACATAGGGCTAAAAAGCTTTATTCTATTTTCCTCCTAGACTTCCGACAAAGCCAAATCCAGCATCTTCACAGGGGAGGAGGAGCTGTTTGCCTTTGACCGGACTGTGTCTAGACTGACTGAGATGCAGACCGAGGAGTACTGGAACCATGACCGGGCTTGCACACAGGAGAATCATGGGAAATCTCATACACATACAGGGAATGCTGTTAAACAAGATGCTCAGGGTTTATGATGACTGTAGGTTTTAGAGTTAAACATTGTTTTTAGAAGGGCTAATACACAGAATTTAAAAAAAAAACATAACCCTTTTGTCTGAAAGGTGCAAATGTGTGATACAGAGAGATTTTATACTTGTTAATGTGTTTTAAATAGATTTGAATGATTTAGTGAGAAGAAAGTTACTAAGAATATTTGTTGCATGTATAAGCAATTGTTATTATTTGTATCCTGATATGTCACTTATGTTACGAGTGTATGATATATATCATAATATTAACATCTTTAATTCTGACACCAATTATAAAACACCTTAAGAGGAAACAAAACCGTTTTGAATTATTTCATCAAATTACTCAGCCATTTTTCAGTGTTCATTGGGAAACAAGTTAATTAAGTTTATACACAGACTTTGTGAAGGTTAATAACATGGTAGTGCTATGTCTGATATAGATCTTGGTGCATGAATTTCCAAGAAAAGGTTTACTTTTAAGGGGAAAATAAGTATGCATATATTTTAATTATCAAATGAAAGTAAGTCAGCTTTCTTGACAGAAATAGCATAATTCAAAACATAAACATTTGTGGCCCATTTGAAGGGATATAAAACAGTGTAGAACTTTGCACTGATTCACTGTATATCAATGAATCGTATATCAATGAATCGTCATACCACTATTGTTTAACAGTTTCATTCAGCATTTTAAATCTGTTATTATCTGTTATTATCTGTTATTGTTACATTACACTAATGTAACTTGTCATATTTATTCTACCATCCTTTTAAAATTACATAGCTCTGATTGGTCCCTCAGAGATATCAAATCTCCATAACCACTTTGAAGTAGCCTATTTATCCGGGCAGAATCTAATATTTAAAGTGAGGTACTTCTTGTTCAGTTACAGCTGTACATTAAAATACTCTATGCATTTCTTCTAAATACCGTCACATTTACAAAGTGTTAATGTTATGGTTTGTTGGGTTTTAGCCCACCAGGAAGATATGGTGGGCCAAGACAACACCGATAAGTTGGGCTGATTATGATTTTAGCTACCAGTATTTTTTTTAGCAGTTGTTATGGTCAGTTATTAGAATACAACCCTTGGTGGCATGATGTTTAACTGTTGAGAAGTTATATTGATGTGTATACCTGAGAAGGTTGGTTCCATTGGCACTACTATTAAGTATCATGTACTCGCTCCATTATTATGTGAAAGGTGATTTTTATAATTGTTACATAGAACTGTCATTTTGATCAAAATGTGTTTGTTGTATTGTGTTAATTATAAGTACTATATCCGGAACTATAAAGGTTTGCTGAAGAGGTTGGTTAGTATACTGGTTACTTTGAAATCTTTGCAACATAAATACAATAATAATCAAATAATACCAATAAAATAATAATGGCTATTGATAAAGCTTCTGTTTCCACGCATGTGTGCATGACCAAGGCTCAAACACATTATTACTGTGGATAACCCATACTGATTGTGATGTGCTAGACTGTTAACAGTCACATGACTTACCGATCGGGTACCCATTTGCTGCTGGGTGAACAGAGGCAATTCTTAAACTCAACTTAATTCTTCAACTCAGTTGCCTAAGGTGAGACCACATGTCACCTGCGCTTTGTGGGGCAGGACCGACCGACGTCATAGAACTCTCAGGAGTCAAGCTACCAAACACTGTCACCAATCCAAGGACACTCTGCCACAACCTTGCTTAACTTCACCTGATTTGTGACCTGGGCTCTATAGACAGGACCACACACCACCACATGGCATGACAGTAGCAGGAGCAGATGTTTGTCCCAGAACCACATCGTTTTCCCTTCTGCCAAGCTCTCCCTGCAGTGCTGAAACGGCAAATGAAGCAAGTCTAGATTTCCTTAGGAATCTCCCATCACACTGGGTCTCTTTTCAATTTAAACAATTTATTTGTTTCTTTCAAAATTAGTTGACTTTGTCACACCGATTCCCCCGCATGGAGGCAATTTGTGAAGCTCATTTGATATTGCTGAAATATTGCTAAAACTGGCCTAAAAACAGCTCACTCACTAGTCGACATGTCATATCGATACTATAGTACCTCCTCCATACATTTTTGTGATATGTACAGATGGATGTTTAGTGGATAGTTCCTGCATTGATAGCACTGGGCAATGGCTTGTGTTCAAAAAGTACGGGTATTTAATACTTTCTCATACACACCTGTATCTTTCTTTTTGATAAGTCGCAGGTAAGGTGGAGGACATGTTAGTCATGAGTAGGAACCATGGCCTAAATTTTTTAATGCTCTTACCACTGAGATAGTCGTACGTGCCGTGTAGTAACTTATAAAAGGTCACATGCAGCCATACAACGAAACATAATTAGAACACAGTTATCACTTGTTCATGACATACAAAATGCATTTGTGATTGTTAAAAAAAACCCAAAATTGTAAGCGTATAATCGCAAATCAAAAGTCAGACCATGTTTTTTTTGCATTTTTTCCGATTGAATTGGCATTATTGATGATTTGTTTCGGTAACTGCATACCGAAAGGTACCAGAATCTTCAAAGTTGTGTTTTACGTTGCATGTGGCTTTAAGACTATCGTAGCGCTTAGGGAGCTTCGAAAATCTTGCCCTAGTATCCCAGATAACGTCACAAAGGACTATTGTTATGTATTGATGTGCCACTGTCATGAGAGAAGACAAAATGTAAACTACTGGAATAAAGTTACTGTGCATTATTTGATGTCATGCCAATTTTTAATGCAAAACAATAGGATTTGTGGTGTTTTACGTAATCACCGTTGACGGAATAATATACAGGAATCTGTATGATTTGACACTAGGTATAGTGACACGCTGTTGGAAAAACGTGTTCACAAATTCAGTATTGAGTCTGTGTCCACCATTGGCGTTAATGCGGGCACGACAACGACAACGCACAGAGGACAATAAGCGATTCACCACAGTATGGAGAATGTTACTTCATGTATGAACGAACGCTTGTCAAAATTTAGTGATAATCAGTGGCTGATTCCTGGCTTGTTTCAAGAGGAGTATCGCAATGTTTGGATGCCTTGCCATGTGTCACAATACATGCGACATGTGGACGGGCATATTGCCTTGCTGAAGCGTGAAGTAACATCCCTGTCCTTGAATGAACGGAAACACATGAGGTCCAGTGATCTTATCCCTGTATTGCAGACCTGTCAGTACACCCTTGCCCTGTCATTTGAACTGTCTAGAGGAAACCTAGACTCGCCAGCGAACACAAAACCATCCCGACCTTGTCTCCTGTACAGTAGCACTTGTCTGCACCAGACACAGACAAGACGGTTTACTCTCATTCTGCCTACAGACATAATAAAAGTGTAGGCAGAATGAGAAAAATCAGGCCACCCCTAATTTACGAGGGTTGGCTGAAAAGTTCTAAGCCTCACTGTGAAAAACAGTTACAAAGTCCATGTTTGTAATTTATTTTTCAACTTAGTCCCCTACCAAGTTCACACACTTGCCAGCGATGCTGCAAGGCCCGAATCCCGGTCAGGAAGAAATCTTCAGTTACCCTAAAAAAATCAGTCACAGCGGAAATGACGTCATCATTACTTGCAAAATGGCGACCGGCGAGTTCCTTTTTCATTTTGGGGAACAGGTGGAAGTCAGAAGGAGCCAAATCAGGTGAATAAGGAGGATGGTCAATGAGTTCAAAGCCACAATCGCGGATTGTTGACATGGCCACCACCGATTTATGAACAGGCGCATTGTCTTGGTGGAGGAGGACACCTTTAGCGATCATCCCTCGTCGTTTGGCTTTGATTGCTTCTCGCAACTGGTGCAGTAGATCAGCATAGTATCTGCCGTTGATAGTTTGACCTTTTTCAAGATAATCAATGAGCAGAATACCCCTGGAATCCCAAAAGACTGATGCCATCACCTTTCCAGCTGAAGGAACAGACTTGGCTTTCTTCGGAGCTGATGAATCAGGATGCTTCCACTGTTTTGACTGTAGTTTTGTTTCTGGTTGAAAGTGATGTATCCAGGTCTCATCCATGGTTACAAATCGTGCCACAAACTCATCGGGATCTGCTTCAAAACGACGCAAATTGTCAAGGGACGTCTGGAACCTGACACGTTTCTGTTCTGCTGTCAGGAGCTTTGGCACCCATCTTGCAGAAACTTTCGTCATTCCTAATTCGTTGGTGATAATATGCTCAACCCTCTCATGAGAGATGCCCACTACACTAGCAATATGTCGAGTAGTCAATCGTCGATCATCCATCAACATATCGAGCACTCGCGTGATGTTTTCTGGAGTGGTTGCTGTTGAAGGCCTTCCTGAGCGTTGGTCATCATCAAGGCTTTGTCTGCCACGCTTAAATTCTGCAGCCCACTTCTTTACTGTGGAAAATGAAGGAACATCATCCCCTAGAGTGGAGACTGTCAGCATGTATCTGTGTTGGGGACATCCCTTTCTTTTGCAAGTACTTGATGACTGCCCTGTATTCAGTTTTGTCCATTTCTGATGATTTCAGAGGGTAGGTGTACCAAAAGAGCTGTAGTTGAGGTAAAACTATTAGTACGTTTGTAGTTCTTGTGTCTATGATTCACTAAATGATTGTCCTCATTGGTGGCAAACAGCTGTCTCTACCTGGTGGGGAAAAACCACTCAGGCTTAGAACTTTTCAGCCAACCCTCGTAGAAATGGCATTGGCCATGTGAATAACATAACCTAATACTGATTGTATTCATATTTCATTTGTGGTAGATAGCATGAAATTTCATCCTGAGACATTTGTATAACAGATGTAACACGTTTTCTCATGTTTGCCTGTCACTGGGTTTCAACCCAGTCATCCTGAACCTGATCCAGAGGGAGCACTGGCAAGCAGGCAGCTCTTCGGACTGCAGTTTTGACATCGGGGTCGGGGTGCTGAAAACGCCTCACAAGAGAGGAGATCGTGTTTCGATAAACACCACAATGTCTGGCCACATCATTTGGGGCCATTCCAGTCCTCTGGCACGAGTGGGTCAGTTAATATTTAGACACAATTTAGACAGTCAAAAATGAAAATATTTTGAAGGGTGAAACCTGTCAATATTAGTACCATGGCATAATGTAGTTCAGGTGGAAATTACAGTGTTTCCACAATATTCAGAGGCTAGAGAGTAATCCAATGATCTTCAATTTTCAATATCAGATGTGTTAACTTCAGATGTCAAAAACGTAATAAATGAGTTCATTGTGCACAACACAACGTGCATGTCCCACATGCGATACTTGGCATCAAATTTTCATCGAAGTTTTTAGGTACATGTTTATCAAGGATTATTTTTATAACTCTTGTTTTATACAAGTCTATGTTACGCACAGTTGCATACTTTACATCAACACATGCCGATTTGATGTCCAGTATTGATTTTAGGGAGTGTAGGAAACACATCACGACACTATTGCCTGTCTGATACCGTTCTCCTTACACCTGAATTTGAAACATTTCATGCATTTTTGCTTTATTAGATACAATTTGAAACCTCATAAGATAAATCTGACCGACACTATTATACGTATCATGGTGTTGGATATCAGTCTCAATGTTTTATTTCAATACTGAAAGGCCTTAGGCCTAGAGTATAAAGATATGTCATATTACACATCATATAAAATCATATACATTGTAATGTAATGGTGTCATATCATACCATATATATCATACCGTACCATGCCATATCACGTCATATTAGATCATATCATATCAAATGGTACCATATAATGTCATGCCATATTCTATCCTTTATATTGTAACATACGAAATCATATCATATCATATCATATCATATCATATCATATCATATCATATCATATCATATATCATATCTCATATATCATACTACATATCATATCACGCCACATCATATATCAAATCACCTATTAAATACCTAATCGCATATCACATATCATGGAATATCAAATCATATACATGAATCACATTCAATTTAATATGGTATCATGACAAATTACTCCCTTCACAATATCACACATATATTTATATTATTTATTAAAGGTAACATGCACCCAAAACATCAAACATGATTAAAACACAGTTATCATGATATATAAAATGCATTGGTGATTGTGAAAAAACCCCAAATAAACAGAATTACAAGCGTATAATCGCAAATCAAAAGTGCAATATTTTGTACTTGGGTTTACCTCCCTCGAATCCAACCCAGTCAGTGCCGCTGGGTGTGCATTGGCCACTGGTTCGTTTGCCGATAGGTTTAGCCGGCTCTTTGTGTATGGCTTGTAAACCTGATAGGTGTTAATTTCAAATTGCAACTGGTCGTTTGATTTCGATTTCGAGGACTTTTTTCATCGCGTTTTGTTTCAACTTTATAGGTTGAATTGGCTTTTTTTTGATGATTTGTTTTGGTAAGTGCATACCGAAAGGTATCAGAATCCGCAAAGTTGTGTTTTACGTTGCATGTGACCTTTAATGGAAGGCAACAAAAGAAAGTATTTGATGACGGTTAGAAGTTAGATGATGATATAATGCATTGGCATTTAACATGTGTGGTTTTGGCTTTAAGGGTTCAGTGCACTTTAGGAAGATCTTATTTACAGGTATGTATTTTTGACTAGACTGCCTCACAGTCACTCAAACATATCTACACACGCATACACGCACACACGTACACACAAAAACAAAAGTTTGAATATATTTGGTACGGTACAGTTATAATTTCTCAATTCAGACGTGATATCTGTACCAAGGACTTATTCACCACGTGTGTCATGACCTTTTGGCTCTGATTTTTGCCTAACCATGAAGAAGAACAAAGGTCTTTCATTCCTGAGCTATCTCTCAGATCAAACTAAATGGTTTACCCTAAACTTATGTTGGTGCTACTTTCTGTGACACAGCAAAGACATCATATGATGAACCATTTTATCCACTGTATTCAGTGGTGGGTGAACATTGTCCAGTTCCAGTGCCATGGAGAAATCCCAGAAATCCAGATACACAATTCTATCTTGAAGTGAGGCGAATTCTTCATGCCAGATATCAGCATACAGAAGACCCCAGTAAGATAGCAAACCTCTTTCCGATCTGAAAAATGCATGTGGCCCACGTACTGCAAGTGTTACATTAGGCGCTCTCGCCAAAAGGTTCTTTGCAGAAGGAACAAGTCTTCGAACATGTTGCCTGAACACATCCGGGTGGACAAACGAGAAATGAATGTACAGATATAGCACAACGATGTCCTTGGTAGTGTTCGGGAGATGGTCAAGTATGATGTCCTCTGCTTGGTTGGTTGACCGTGAACAGCGGGAATGGCCATGGTAGAACGGAAATTCATGAGCGTGGAATGAAATAGAAAAGTTGTATCCTGAATCTGTGTCGATAACAGGCTCGTGTCCACGTGAGTGTGACTTGAACTTCAAGAAGGAGTGAAGGCTGGTTTTGAACTGGGTGCTTGTTGAATCCCCCGGAAGCCAGAGCGTCCTTCCCTTCAAGCATTGTCTGTAAGCATTTATGGTGCGAGGCAGTTTGTCAGTACACAGTAGTGAATGCCATTTTCCGTGGAGAAAGTAGCCATTCGGGGACTTCCGTTGCCACGTTAACTTGGGAGGGAGCTTGTTACACGCAACTTGACTAAAGGCCTCTGTAGACGTTTTGTCCTCTGAAAGTAGAAAGAAGGCCTCTTTGGATTCAGTGTTTTAACTCTGTTATAAATCACAAAGTGGTCACACTTGAGAAGCATAAGTATATTTTTTAAACGGAATGTTTCAGTTTTATATATTCTTTTCGGAAATTTCCATTTGTTTCCCGCTATTCCGAATCTTGTCTCGTAATTAAATTTTGTTTGACAATTCAACTATATTTTAAATGTCCCCATGTCCTTCAATTTTGCTTCCGTTTTATAACATCCTGTCGATCCTGGGATGATGCTGACAGACTGATAGATGTTATTCGTGAATCTGCCATTGTCATTTGTCATAGGTTTTCGCCAAAAGTGTAAACATAAAATAATTATGTGACCGAGGCTAACTGTGATACATTTAAACATGATTCTGAGCGCAGATTGCGGTTCGCCTTGACATAGTGTGAGCGTGCGTGCGTGCAAATTGGACAGACAGACAGCAAATTATGCTTCTGCCAGGAAACAGGGTTGGTATATAAGACATAAATGGATCCACTACTCACCACTTGCTATAAATACGTTCAAAGGACTCTGTAGAATATCTGGCTTGGGATCTTTAGAAGACCTGTGAAAGTAAAATGAGTGAGTGAGTGAGTTTAGTTTTACATTCAGCAATATTCCTACTGTATGGCGGCGGTCTGTAAATAATCGAGTCTGGACCAGACAATCCAGTGATCAGCATCATGAGCATCGAACCAATGACATGTGTCAACCAAGTCAGCGAGCCTGACCACCCGATCCCGTTAGTCGCCTCGATAAGCAGAGTCGCCTTTTATGGCAAGCATGGGTTGCTGAAGACCTAACGTGTAGTTACATACCTAAATCTGTTCTGTTTTTGTTTCCACGTATCAAACAGTAATCCCCGAAACTGAGCTGTCGCAAAATCGTCGTCTCATAGCCTGTCGTGCATCATCCAAGGTATACGTTCCGATAAATCTCCAATACCCTGGACGCAAGAATGGTTCGGTCCGATAATTTTATCACTGGCTTTTTATCCAGTCAGGTGTCTCCGCTGGCAAGTTCAGCGTACCAATCACAACTCACTTTCGCTTTTTAAATTATGTAACCGATTAAACTTGGCAAGACAAATCCTGCAGAGGGACTCTAAAAGAGGTAGGAGAAGTTCTTGCATATATTTTAATTAAAAGTTTCAGACCTGACAATTTGTATGATTTCCCCCAAATGAGAGTCACACTGCGAACCAACCTTCACAGCTGCGACCGCTATCTTTGTTGATAGTGGCATGCTCAGTTGTAAGGACGGCTGAGCTGATTGGCTACTGTGCGACTGCGGAGCCAGCAAAGGCAGGTAATACAATTATCGGGCCGAGCTGTAGATGCATTAAGGGTATAGTGGAGACTTATCCTGGAGATATCGGAGATGTTCGTGCAGACACTGGAACATACTTTATAAGCTTCCTCTAAACATTTTCTTACACTGACTCAAAACGAAACAGGTTTCGATTTTCTAAGCCGACTCTCGATCCCTCTTAATTTGACAGGAAGTATTTGGAACTAATATTATATCAAAATTATACATTTTCAGAGACTAATCCTTCGTCTCCAGCCCTGTCCGTTCAAAGGCTTGTTACTTGATCTAAAAAAACTGGGCCCATATTTTCGAAGCTCTCTTAGCGCTAAGATACTCGTAAAGTAATGCTAATATATGACAATTACGACTATCTTAGAGAGCTTCGATAATCTAGCCCCCTGGGCCCGATCCACACATCGTTCGTAGTGCTACGACATTCCTAAGCCTATGAGTTTCGACAGGTTGTAAAATTACGAACGATTTGTGGGTGTGTGACTCCATCACAGAGACATACAACACCTGTCTGTGACACAGTTCTGACCATCTGGGAGGTGTTCAGCAGTTCCGTAAATCTCTACTTTCATGAGGGGCAGTGGGTTCGATTCTCCATGGGTTTTACGTGTGAAACCCATTTCGTAAGTTCCCAAGCCTCGATATTGTTGGACAATTGCTACACCTGAACTCACTCGATCGCTTTCTAAATTCTAATAGAATATTTATGTGGGAGTACGGTGTACATACCAGCGTGCGACAGTGTCTTCACTGGTGTTCAGCTTGTATGCGATCGCAACTCCAGAGAAGGAAATGGTCCACATGCTACATGTCAGTTGCTTGTTCTTAGGTTTCAAACAATACCAGGGGAACCCATTGTTCTCCATGGTAAAATTGCACCAATTTCCTGATTTTTCGTCAGCTGGCACTCTTATTGAACATCCGTTTGTTTCTTCTAGCTTATCCTTTCTGAATACAAAATATGTGATCCACAGACTGGCATATTTTTCGAAAATCTTATAACGGTAAAGAATCTCTTCTCGCCTTGTAGCAATAAACGCTCTTATGGTGCCTTGGCCCACCCAAACAGCTTTGACGACAGCAGTGTAACTTCCGTTGTTGTGATCGAAAACCTGACCGGAAACGGAATTTGAATTCTTGGAGTCTTCCATCCACACTCTCAAAAAATCACCTCCAGTCTTCTTCCTTTTGCCTTGAGAATCATACAGATCTATTTGGATTTGGATGAGGTCACCCACACGATAAGAAGACTTTCGTTTTACATACATAGATGATCTACTTGCATCAGTAGTTTCTGAAACGTTGAACTTTGATCCTTTTCGCAAGATCTCTTCAATCAAATATAGACGTCCAGTTGTTGTTGCATCATTGTTTGTAACGTCTGGCCATCGATGTAAAACTCTGAATAAACGAAAGTGGGTAATTTTTAAGCTGAAATTTAATATGAAATTAAATCTAAATGCATTCGATATAAGTAAACAATTACATTGAAATTCTTTCTGTAATATGAAATATTCGCTGAAGGAGTCAATTGCACGAATCACATTATATCACGATTCCCTACCAACTAGCGATTTTACTGGATGTTCGCCAGCTGTGTTTAGTCATCAACGTAAAATCTAAACATACTAGACTGGCTAAACCTCGAGCGGAAACTCAGTTTAAATCAAGTTACATTATACATTTATTTAGTGAAAAAAAAAACCAGAGTGAGCCTCTATATGTAACACTAAGAAATTTCTGCTTCAGGGGGCCATTGCACGGTTCAGATAATATCGTGCTTCCATATCGAACAGTGATTAGGTGTTCGCTAAAGTTTGTGCGTATCCTGCTCCATCGATGACAACATCACAAAAACGTCAATATAGAAATACTCCGACCAATTATATGACACACGTCATAATAGGCACTGTGTTAATTATCATTAACATTTTAATCCTTATTGACTTATCAATATTTTAGGCGTACCGGTCACTGGCTACATTTCCAGTTCTAGTCTTTCTAAAACACACTTGGATGGATGAGTTCACTGACTATATTTAACTTTCAAAACAGGATAGGTAAAAATTTGAACAAGAGAACTTAAATCAAGATCTGTACAACATATCAACTAGACAGTCAACGTCACTTAAGATGAATTTGAATACATTAATAAATAATCTATAAACTGATTTGGTTTGGTTGTTAGTTAACGCTGCAGTAAGCAGTATTCTAGACATATGGCGGCGCTCTGTAAATAATCGAGCTTGGCCGAGAGAATCCAGTGATGAACATCATATACTTACAATGACTGCTTGAACGACCCCCTGTTCACATAGACCACACACAGTCCACACCAAATTGTCACCCCGATGAACACGTAGATGATGCCTATGCGAATCTTCATGATGAGTTCCTGAATACATGGAAAACTGATAAAGGATTTCAAATAAAACAGTTTTCATCCTGACAGTATGTGATACAGTGATGTTTATGTCAAATATATTCAAGACATTCCTTCAGGACCCACGTCTGCGACATTAAAGGCCCACCTGGTTAAGAAAACGCCTAGTCAAAGAGCAAAGCTGGAGGTTTTCTTAATTTCACAAGACTTAATTAATGTTTCACTAGACTCTAATGTCATACCTAGCTATTAAACAGATCATTCAGCTATTAGCATACTTTCTTAAACATTACTGACCAAGAAAGAGGAAGTGGTCGTTTGAAATGTAATACTTTCTTACTTTTACTTTCTGAATGTACTGATTTAGTAAGATCAGTCTCGAGGGATACAATTCAAGAATACTCAGAAACTGATTCAAATGGTGAAAAGGTTGATGACGGTGTTATTAAACTGAAAAGTTAGCGGAAACAAATTTCTTTTTCATCTTTTCTTGAAATGTAAACGATATAAGACCAGTGAATTGGAAATTAAAATCAAAGATTGTGAAGATACTATTAGAAAAGATTTTCAAAATATTAAGCCATAAAATATCATTAAAAACCTAAAACACAACACTGGAACTGCAACAAACTAAAGAAGAACATAGAGGAATTCAGAGACATAATCTTATGGTATGAAGGGGAAAAAAGCAACCAAATAGTTCTGCCATTTACAAAATAGAAATTATGTCGACAAATCAATAAATAGTATTTTTACAGTGTTACGAGTGTGTATTTGCTGTATATTTTGTTATTAATTCAGTAATAATTATTATTGGGTAACAACATTTCAAGTTTTGAATATTAATTATGATGGGTCACATTTCGTTTTGATAGATGGTCAACACTTTTAGGATTCTGGTTTTCCGGAATTTATCTGCTCCTAGTTTTCTATGTGTCTACTTCCGGGAGACTTATTCGAGAGCATTCTACAGTGTTGCCGATGTTCGTCTGTGCCCCAACTCTCGGGAAATGGCTAAATATATTTTAAAAGGCTGGTTGCCGTGTTGAGGGCGACACACATTCATATTTGCTGGAGTTACATCACTGCCATGCTTGATCATCAAATCCCGTCAACTCCTGAATCTACATTATCGATCGCTGTGTTTACATTCTTCCATAGCTGTTCTCTCTCACACCAAGACTTTGGCGGGTTTGCTGCTATATATATCTTGTGACCCACTGACTTAGATTTTGTCTCTCTTGAACTGTATTTGTAATCAGCATTGTGAAATTGACTTGTGACTTTGTATACCTTGCTTTTGTTGCGTAATAACATAATTTGAACGTTTATGACTTGTCTTTGTTCTGTTTAGCTGGTTCACAAGGGGATTTCTTACGTCGTTTGTCACGGTAAATTCTTAACCATAACAACAGATATATATGAGGAAATCACTAACAGTGAGTCGATATTAAATGAACTTAAAGGATTTTATATAGAAGATATTTTTCAGACAAGAATTACGAAAATAATGATCATTTATAAGATGTGATAACTGCTATCTTGAGTGACCTTCTGAGAGCCAAATTGGGACACCAACTATCACTGTAAAAACCATAAAGAATAACATAAGCCCTGGAACTGATTGAATTCCCATAGATTCCTTCAAGTACTTTTGAAAAAACTTAAGAATTTTTCGCTTTAGATTTATCAAAAATGTTTCTGGAAGAAATACACAGCGTGTTTTACCATTAAGAGAGGGTTTTCACTTGTCAATAAAGTGATACACATAGGGCCTTTGTTGAATGCCTTTTCACTGCTTGTATCTCAATGCACAATACAAGGTTATGTTATGATCTTACGTTTGAAATCCAGAAAAGTGTTATCTAATTCCTTGCAGTTGATTTTGAAAAAGTCTATGATACAGTTTCTGAAAATTCTATCAACTCTGTCCTGATAAAATGAGGTTTCGAGCCACATTTATGGATTAATCTGTCAGTTTATAATACAACTTCACGTTATCCTTTACCACCATTTATTTATTTTTCGCAGCTGAAATCCGTGGATATTTGGTAAGACAAAATAATGTTATTGCATCTGTATTGCAACTGATGATTGAGAATAAGTATTAGGACAATATGCTGACGACTCAGTTTGTATGCTGCAGTTGATACCATGATACCTTTTACAAAGTGTCAGTCTCAAACAAATGTGAATAATCCATGCAGTTTTCCATTAAATGATATATTAAAATATGGAGCAAATTTTCAGAATATTGTTGAAATTGATAATACATTTTGAAAAGGTGTTTATAGTCATTATATTGTATTAACATTCAGTAGGTTCAGACAATATAAATGGAATTTTATCACAACGCTAATGGTTGAATAATAATTTCAAAAATCCATATCATTTTATTAGGCATTGAGTCAGTTGCGAAAAAGAAAGAGTTCCCGTTTTAACAACTCCCCGATCTCTGCATGTACAGTAGAAACACCTAGTATTTTGGAATTGCCAGGACCTCGGCTGCCAGACACATGCACTCAATGCTTTTTAAAAAACTTCTTTTCAGTTTTCATCCGTTAAATCTGGCCTGGAAGTTGCACTCCATATGGCGGCCATCGAAGGTACCCCCAAGCACTTTCTGTGCACAGTTTCCACAATGGTTACTGGTCATTTTGGACATTTTGGAAAGTTTAGTAGTTGTGGAGCTGATCGTTCGAGTTCAGCATATTTGGGGAGCAAACTACCCAGAAAACTGTTTAGAAACGTGGCTAAATTCTTAAAAGCTCCCTAGATTTTAACGACCTGTTGGGAAGTTTGCATGAAGCAATTCGGAAGTTTTGGAACCATTAGTTCTGGGGATGTTTGCTGTCAAACTTGAACTTTTAGAATTACATGTAATTCTAAAGTATGTGCCTTTTGCTGTTTTTTTAGCAATCTATTTCAGCACTGTGAGCACATTGATGATTTTTTGGAAGCGATGCTGAACACCGGTTTAGGAAGTATGTTTGGTACCAAAAACCGGCGTAATAATAAACGAAGAAAAAATGATGCGCGTATCTATTTATCGCATGATCCACTGGTGACGCATGTCAACACTCTTGATGAAAGCAAGGGATTTCACAACTATTTTAAGCGTGCCTTGGTTGTTGGATTCTGAACTTTAAGGTTAAATGTTTTGATGGTGATGGACTGGTGGACGGTACAGCAATCGGAGTAAACCAGGTGAAGTCAGTCACTAGGTCTGCCCAGAGGCGGTTATTTGTGGAGAAGCTTTCCAATGAACCCTCGAGGAACAACATAATAATATAACCGGTAAAGTCGGCTGGTCTAAAATGTGAAACTGGGGAGTTCCTTTTTGCTGTTCAGGACCTGTCACTCCCCATTCACAATCGCCTAAATATGATTCTTAAAATATTAACAAGAAATGTCGACTGTCTAATGAATTTACAGAAACTGCCCAGCACCTTGTCCGTTGATGTCCGTCTTTGGCACAAACAGCACATCTTAAAAGACATGATAGCATGGCTGGTTGCGTTTACTACCGTCTCTGCCATGTCCGTTGCTTTGACCCTTGGGTCCATTCATGGTACGACCCTTCACACATCCATTGATGTTTTCAAACTTCTGTGGAAAAGACTTATATACAGCCCAAGAAAAATTCAAGCCAACAAACCTGATCTTGTCCTTTTTGATAAAGCTAATGAATTAACTTATATCATTGAATTTCCTTTGACACAAACGTGATTGGCAAGATTCAGGAAAAGCATGATGTCCTTTGAAATGTCTCGCTTGCATGCCCAAAACACTTGGCTCCCAATTGTTCTTGGTGCCCTTTGTTTTGTTCCTCCTGAACTTATGGCGCAGATCAAGAGACTCCTCGGGTTCCCCACCGGCAGCACGGACCTTCTCACACTCTGGATAATGCAGAAGGCTGCCATGTTGGGGCGTCTACATATTCTCCTGAAAAGCAGGGCTACGCCCCCCTTGCCGTGACTGCAGGGGCCAGGGCATGGGATGATGAGAATTACCAGCCTGACTCCCACTCTTGACAGATTTCTATTCGAGGAATGTTGTACTAGATAGTGAAGAAATGAGAAGAGGAATAACTGTACAATCTGTCCTTGGTAACCTTTTTTAACGAAAAGGACCGATATTCGAATGTCCAAGGTAAACCAAATTCACGTGGTCAACAACTCACCGAACTATAGAGAAATCTGAAAATGCTTGTCGGCAATGGTCAAATAATTAAAGATAAATACATTGGCACAGCTACATGTAAATCTCAATGACTATACAATCAGTTCACCTTCACGTCTTAGTTTGTTTTCAGATCTTGAAATACGTGACTTTTCGTCATACAAATACATGTGTCATTTGTACAAAAGAGTCCTCGAAATTCGAAAGAAAATTTACAGTTAAACACAGGACACAATATTACAACTGCAAAGGATTCACACCCCACACCCCCCCCACCCACCCGAAATATGAATCGGAAGCTAATAATTTCCATAGCAACGTAAATGAGGTAGTAGAACTGAATATGAAAGTCCATGAGTGTGTGGAGGTGACGTTCAGCCACGTGGGAATGGTCTATTAGTCTGTGAGGCCGCTCGAAAAAAATGCAGTGGAGAGGAAATCAATCAAACGAATGGTTAGGATGAAACATAAACGCCGGTTTTATCATGAATGTCGATAGTGAGAAGGCAATACCAATTGGCCAAATAAAAATATGGGAATCACAAACACAATGAAACTATACTTTACTACCATCAACAAGCCAAATCATAAAAAAATGCATGAATAAATACATCAGACTATTTAAAAATGTGGCCGGTGAAATGTTTAGGCACAACCAAAAACACTCGCGTAAAGTTCAATAGTGTAAAGTTTTGCATCGATGGAAAATGCATCAGATTTCACAAATGCCCCATCTGTCGAAGACATTTTTTTCAATTCTCTAAGGCTATGAACGAAAATACCGATAATGAAAATGATAGACGTGCACAATAAATATGGCAAAATAGCATTAGATGAAATGCGGAAAGCTATCAAAAAGTGAAACGAAATACGTCGTCAGGTAATGATCTTATTGTGAATTAATAATGTTGTGGGCCAGCTGAATGCTTCTTTCTTTAAGATAGTGTTGTCTGCAGCCGCTGTCTCAGATACATACCTAACCGGCATTATGCGTCCATGATATAAGATCGAAGGTGACCCGTTAGACTCAAACAATTACACGCCTATAACTATACTTACCTATTTGGGTAAACTTTTTACTTGTGTTCTCTGTATCCTTATTGAAATAAATCAAATACAGACTGGTTTTAGAGCAAATTCTGCAACTACAGATAATGCATTTGTATTGACATGTCCAAATTTCTACATATGCTAAACGAAAGATTTTCTGTGCCTTCATAGAATTTTTCGAAAACGTTCGATAACGGCTGGATATTGTATAGGGGGAAATTTCTATGTGTTAGTAAAAACACGTACAACGTCAAATCACTTGTGGCTACACATGATACAATCTCGGATTACTTTATGTGTAATCCAGGGGTTAGACAAGGACAGAAACTATCCCCTCTCCTATTTTCTATTTGTATCACTGTCTTTCCTCTCTGCACGTGGATGTGAAGGTGTCAGTTTGACCTATGAGTACGATGAGTGTATGATACCGTTTCTTCATTTTATAATCTTACTTTATGCTGACGATACACTTATTTTAGCCAGTAGTCAACAGAACCTCTAAAATTCACTTAATCAATTCCATGAATACAATACTACATGGACACTTTGGGTGAATCCAGGAAAAAGCAAAGGTCCTTAATATGGGCGGTGGGGTAAGCAGACGGAGTAAGTATTGTGTGACAGGGCTCAGTGGTAATGATATACACACGTAAATAAAACACCACTTTTTAAACCTTACTTACATTTAATGCGTATTTGCATTTCTTAAGCAACAATGATGTTCTGCTTGTATCCTCGACCACTGAGTTTCTTAAATATTAATTTGCATGCAATACAGGAAGTAACACTCCCTTGCTGTAACCCGTGTCTGTTGGTTTAAGCCTATAGCTGTTTATTTGTCATCCGTCACTTGATGTTCAGTTGAAAATACTCAACATTATGAATAAAGGTTTGTTGTATTACATGCTATATAATATGGCGCAAGGAAAAGCTGAAAGGGAAATTATATAAAAAAAACCAAACCATCAATGAAAGGATTGTCTAACTAAATGCCTTTTTAAAGAATGGTGGGCATCGTGCACATAGCTGTCAGGTGTGTTATCCTGGGTAACCAGTGAAGCTACACACGACGGTAAAAAATCCTTGAAAGAGTCACGCCATGAGTTGAAATACTAGTTATTACGTATTACATTTTTGCATAAATGCATAAAAAAATGTATTAAGTCACATGGCATAGAACACGTTTCTTTGTCAGCTGCAGAAGAATGGCACATGGTTCCTTTATGTGGATATTGATGGATACATTCCCCGATTAAAGTAATAGGCAGATATTATTGCTATTACTTTTGGCGGTGTTAATTTTTAAAATTGTATTTTGGTTTTATTAATGTGTTGCAGCATTCACCAGAATCATTCCGCTTCAGTTTACATCGCCGTGAAGTTCTTCGATGAGACAGCTAACATAAACAAGGACGTACTTAAGGCGTGTGTGTGAAATGAATGAAGCTGGCAGTTTATAACACATCTAGATATTACGGTAACATTATAAATTAATTAACACGGTACTTTTGACAAAGTTCCAAAGTGCATGCAAACACGACAAATTCATTAAGATTACATGACAAAAATATAAAGACCAATATTAACTTTGGACCTTTTTCAGTCCAAGCATTTTATATCACTGGCCAATGAAGTTAAATATTTTCATTCATTTGTTGTCATGATAATGAAAATGGAAATATGATTGAGGTAAAACGATTTAATCATTGTTGACCAAATACATATTATGCTTATACTACAAATTGCGCGTGATGCAGCAGAGATCACAAGAATTCTAGGATATCATCCTGGTAGTCGAGGGGGAAAACAAAACGAACAGCCAGTGCGGGGAATTGCTCTGGATCAATAACTGTTTAAGGTTGCAGTGCGAATGTACCTCGGACACAGAGGAAGACGCATTTTGAAGCCCTTATCTCGAACTCACATTAGTATTCGTATTTTGGAATATATATTCACTCCTGTCAGGTAAATGCTATCATTTACAGGCAAAACTACGGCTCAGATTACAGACATGCCTAAGGGAAATAGTGAATCGTTCTCACCATATCAATCTATTACTTTTCCATGTTCCTTCTGTGTCTTAATTAGTTACAGCGCTGAATACTGGCCAGTGGCCCCTTTGCGGGAAACATAGGTTTGAGCAGGCACAAGCTTTCCTTCAATGAACAGTTGGTGACATATAATCTGTGTTGGAACAATGCAGTTGATGACAGCCTGATTGAAAAGGTTCATCTGGCTGAGGCCTGTCAATATGTACACAGGAATATACAGCTACATAACTCTGTATCTGATGCATTTTCAAGTGAAAGTAGTCTTCCCAGACAGTATTTGACACCATGTGGCACGAGGGCCTGCTCTGGAACGTGCACAAGCTTGGAATAAGCCAAAGTTTGTGGAAGATATTCTACAGTATAAACACCCGCATGAAATGTTGTGACTCAGCTAACAACGCCATGTCAGACTGGTTCCATCTGGAACGAGGCGTGATAAGAGACAGTATCCTCTCAGCAAAGTTGTATCTGGTCTATATAAACGATAGTCTCGACAAACTGTCATGCTCTAAGAAAGGTCCAATCATGATGGATCTACAGGTGGCAGCCCAAACACAAGCAGATAACTCTTCCCAGCCTGGTCACCCAGCCCAAACACATGCAAGAAATGTGTGAATGTGTGAAAGGTTCTCTGCTCAGTGGTATATGTGTTTTCACCAGTAAAAGGTAACGTCATTGTATTTTTCAAAAATGGGAGAATCAAAATGCGGAACTATGCTACATGGAAAAGAGATCAATGCTCGAGCTACAGAACGACGACAGAAGCCTGAACCCATTGACAAGCGCTAAGGTGTTAAGAACAATGTGCTTGCCAAATGTATTGTTCGGGTGTGAATTATGGTCTAACTTGAGGAGAAGTGAAATCTTCATCCTAGAGAGGGCTGAAAGATTGTGCGTAAAATTAGTGCAGGGTTAACCTAATTGAGAAAGGTCCGTTCAGACATCTGCAGGAGGGTAGTTGGTTTCGACTCTGTAAAGTCGTACATGGGTACCAAAATACTTTCGTTCCTTGGGCTTCTCGTGAACAATCCCATTCACTGTTTGAGTAATAAGCTGCTGATGGCAAATTCGTTTCTACTGAAACACGATTGTGTGAAGACGCCATGTGGATTTGTACCCGATATAAAGGAGATTCTGAAGAAGTGCAAGATAGGAGAATGCATGCAATCCTTCTTGGACTCGGGGACATTTTGCAAAGCCGGGGAATGGAAAGGGCGCGTGAAAAAAAAACAACAACATGTATTAGAACACCGGAGAACGACATGGCATCAACGGGCCCAGACCTAAGAGGTTTAGTTTGTACAACTTTGATCCACAGGTGGAATGGAAGATAGCACAATCACACCCTGAACTGAAAAATAACATACGAATTCATTGTGTCCCTAAGTGCAGAGTGGCGTGGTGGACAATTTAGGGAACTGCAAACCGTGTGAGAGGGACTCTGAGTACCTACTGGAACACGTAGTCTGCCAGTGTTCATATACTGAACAGCAAAGAGAGAATTGTGGTGCAGCGTACTTATCCACTGAACAAACAGACCCGAATTTGAATCTTCGCACCATAGATGATGCGGATCTTGCTTGCTGATTCTTATGCTGGAGACCTCAGTACCTCTAAACAGAGGTGACGATGTCATTTGTGCTTCGATGGTGATCAATGGACTGTTGAGACTGTACTTGATGATTCAGTAAACCACTGGATTGTAAACACAATCTAGCAGACTTAGAAGTTTGAATGTTTGGGCACTTCGCCTTTTCGCATTCTTGAAATTGTATATACTCTCGAATTCTTGCATTGTCAAAATTATTTCTCGCATTTTTTAAATTGTATACACTCTAGCATTCTTGAAATTATACATTCTGTCGCATTCTCGTATTTTGAAACTGTGTATTCTCTCACATTCTCATGATTTCTCCACAGGAAGAATAAAGAACATTATGATCATGCTATGATTTAAAGACAAAACTACGGGTCAAATTACAGAAACTTCCAAGAGAAAAACGTGAATATTTCTCACCATATCAATCTGTTATTTGTCCGTGTTGCTCCCGTGTCTTAATTAGTTACAGCGCTGAATATTGGCCAGTGACTCCTTTGCTTGAAACATAGATTTAAGCAGGCACAACTTTCTTTCATTAATCAGAGGCTGTGCTAATCACAGCTGGTGCCATGTAATCTGTGTTGGAATGATGCAGTTGACGACAGCAGGCTTGGTAGGGTTCATTTCACCCCGGCCTGTCAATATGTAAATACGGATATAAGGCTATAATATAGTATAATCCTGTACCTAATGCATCTTACACGTCCACCAATGTCTATGCGAACTTTTGTACGTGCATTGAACAGATGATAAAAGCTGCATGTAAATTGGCACTACCTTCTGTCGTGCTATTATACAGAGACCAGTTTGCGACATACATTGTGTTGTATTTAATACCATTGGGATTACCTACAATTCACATCATGAGACAGACTATATTCATTACCATTCTCACGGGTTTCCAAATATGTTCGACCTATAAAAATGTGGGTTAGAATTGCTCTTCAGCAAACCAGATGCATAAGAGGGAACTTACATGTTCTCATTTATTACTTGTTACATGCATACGTTCGTATCCCACTTTCAAAGATCGATGCTTATAGTGTCATAACTGTGTTATGTGTGATTCCTTGGCGTATATCCTTAGATATGGCTAAAGTTGAGGCCTCCATATTTTAAGAGTGAGTGAGTTTATTTTTACGCCGCTTTCAGCAATATGCCAGCAATATCACGGCGTGGGACACCAGAAATGGCTTTGAGACTGTACCCATGTGGCACATTGTTATAAACGTTAGAACAGGTGGAGAATGTTTATGTAACTATGATCTCGGAATATCTCGGAGTTTTCCATAAACGTAGGTCTCAAAACGAGGCTACTAGAAACGTTTCGCGTTCTAGTAGGACTTGCTATTATATCAATCACATCGTACGTTACAAAAAATACATTTAATAAATACAAAAAACACACATCAGGTGTAATCAGGGAGCCAGATGAATTGTGAATCATTATACGACCTCTTCAAACAGGGACACTCTGTGACGTCTTAATAACGACAAGCTGCCTAAACCTCGACATAAAAAAATAGAAATACGATTTTTTTCTAACTTTGAAATATAAACTGATTTGTAAATACCATTTTCTTATGAAACAATGAACTGGAATTCAGTGTAACCATAGTTGTTTGTTGTGTTTCTTATCAGTTTCACACGAGAAAATTCAGATCGGATGAAAAGTAGGTGATTGTCTGAACTGATTAATGAGACTCATGTTTTGGTTTTTACTGTGTCACTATAAAGAACAATAGATACGAACTGATACGGTGGAAATGTTGCTTACTTGTGATGACGCGACTGACAAATCATTCTTTGAAGAAGAAAGAAAGGCATCTGAAATAACAGAATGGAACTTTAAAGAGCTTTCTAATATATTATTATTAGTATTTTGTAAATATTTTGTATCGGTGCTAATATGTGAAGCGTGGAGCTTTTACTGTGGAACAGACATTTTGTAACGTCTTGAAGTTTCTAAATACAAAGTCCCATGTTTGGTTTCCTTGCAATGTGTTTTCATAATTTTGGTAAGTCTACCATTAAATGCATTTTTTTTAATTAAAGTGGACCTTTGTCCTTGCGAAACATCTTTCAGATGAACATATACATATGATATATATAATAGTACTGTCCACTTTAAATTATGATCTGAGCAGTCCAGAATTACTGTAATGCATTTTCATGAATACAGGAAAATAAGATCTCAAATGGTACAGCTGAATAAAAAAAAACATAATATGGGAAAAAATTGCCTTTAATTTGTAAAGTTTAACTCATATTTTCTCATCAAATGCTCTTTCTATTTTGACCCTTGGTTTTACCAACATATTTTTGCGATGAGCATACATGTAATAATATTGTCCACAAATGTAAATCATGATCTGAGCATTTCAAAACTACCGCTTTGATGAAAACCGGTCGATCCAATCCAGAGTTGTTGAATTAAACCATCCAGTTACCGGTTAAAATATTGACATGAATGGAATGATATGCTGGTAGCTTACGACAACCGGCTTTAAAGCATAGCTAAATCATTCCTGATTGTGAAAGTCACATCCCATTCTGTCTCAAGAACTGCACAACATTTTGGGAGACTGGCTTCTGGACCATTATGTTTGATGTCATCAACAGATTTTAGAGAAGCGTCGTTTCAAGGTTTGTTTGCGGAGGATACTGGACAATACACTGGATACTGGAGGACACTGGACAATGCACTGGATACTGGAGGATAGTGGACAATACACTGTATATTGGACGATATTGGACAATACACTGGATACTGGATGATACTGGACAATACACTGTATACTGGACGATATTGGACAATACACTGTATACTGGACGATACTGGACAATACACGAAAACGCCACTGAAGAGAGGTCCTATTTGTCGTTGTTGAAATGTCCTAAACTGACCACTGTATGTCCACTGTCCAGTGTGTTCCAGCGCGCTCTGACTTCTCCTGTTTTTGTTAAGTACAGAAAGTGGGGTATATTTTCACTTCGCCAGAAGTGATTTTAATCAATGCCAAGACTTTCAAAGTTATTTTAGCTATCGTGCAGATTTTACCATTTAGAAACATTCTTATACAATGTGAGTATGTATGCATGTCTCTTTATGGAGTGTTTCCCTTTCATGGTTTACATTTTAAATGTGTGCTTTACAACCCTTTCATAAATTCAATTTTAACAAGACAATATATGTATACTAAATTATCTTATGTACTTTTAATGCACTTTGTGAAACAATATATTGTTATAATATCGTCTCTCATAACCCATTTGGGGGGGGGGGGGGGGGGGGCTCGCTGTACATTTGAATAAATTCTATGTTTGTATTTTCGTGAGGCGTGAATGAAAAAATATCTGTCGGTATAAAAACAAATTGGGAATCGGTAACAAAACTGGAAACCATGCTCCCTGGTAAGATCATCGTCGCATCGTTTTGCAGCTTGTAGACAGTACATAGATCATGTATCATTTCTTAATCAGTACCATTGTCCAGTATACGTAATGCAAACACTAATAATTAAAACTATATCAACGTTGATAAAGTCAGAACATAATAGAATCTTATTATAGGTCGGTATAGGTCGGTATACTCGGCATATGATGTACAAATGACAAAAAGGATAATATAATGACGGAATAGCGGTTAGCCGAAAGATCGTACAATTTGCATGCTACATTTACAGAATTTACAGATTTTTTATAACAGATATCTTTTCACATATTAAGCGTGATTTTAATCTTAGCATGCTTGTTTTTATAACGGAAGCTGGTATATACATTTTCACATATATAGATATATTTAAAGATAAATATAAGGAAACCCACATCATTCATAAAACATAATTTACATTTTCTTTCGTCTGTTGGTATGCTGTTCCATCTCCCTTATTTCAACTGGTACATGGAAGCATGAAGTACGAAAATGGAGTAAGGGGATAGTTTAGACGCTAGATCATTTTCGAAATTCAAACTGAGATTTCGAAAGGGTCTCTGTTTGATCTTTTATTGGATTTTCCACCTCTGAGGCTCCAGATTTGACTAGCATTTGCGTTTACATTTGAATGAGCTGTATTTTTTATCCAGGGAGATGAAATAGGAGACTGTGAATGCGAAACATTACTTAAACCAATGTTACTAAGAATATAATGCATGAAATCCAGCTACATCTATGTGTACCTTCATTATGAAGATTATTTACTGTAGAATAAACGATTTATGATAACATAGATGAAGTGCTGGTAACTAGATTTATGATAACATAGATGAAGTGCTGGTAACTAGATTTATGATAACATAGATGAAGTGCTGGTAACTAGATTTATGATAACATAGATGAAGTGCTGGTAACTAGATTTATGATAACATAGATGAAGTGCTGGTAACTAGATTTATGATAACATAGATGAACTGCTCGTAACTAATTTAGACCAAAATGTTAACACAGGAGTTTTAACATCAACAGAAACTATAAAGCATATGCAACGGGGTATTTGTCTTTACAAGTAACAAGTTTCTCATAAAACATGTACATTTTCAATTTGTTTTAAAGTAACATATTACCAAGTTTCACAAGCGCACAAATGACAGTTTATTACATAACTGCAAGAAGAAGAAGTAAACAAATAATGGGAGACTCATACACTTAAGTTGTAATCGTGAAAGTCGAGATAGAAAGGATTCAGTTGTAGACATGCTGATTGGATGTACTGGTTGACAGTGTCTGGCTGGTGTCCTCCCAGTTGTGAGAACTCCCAGTTGTGAGACACATTATTTAATTTAACAACCTTTGCTGAAGAGTACCCACAGGATGTATAGTTATGGGTTAATTAACGCAGAAGACATTGTTCGCTGAAGAGCATTTATTGTTTTCAATAAAGAATGAGTGAGTGAGTTTAGTTTTACGCCGCACTCAGCAGTATTTCAACCATATGGCGGCGGTCGGTAAATAATCCAGTCTGGACCAGACAATCCAGTGATCAAGAACATGAGCATCGATCTGCGCAATTGGGAACCGATGACATGTGTCAACCAAGTCAGCTAGTCTGAGCACCCGATCCCGTTAGTCGCCTCTTACGACAAGCATAGTCGCCTTTTATGGTAAGCATGGGTTGTTGAAGGCCTATTCTACCACGGACCTTCACGGGTATTTTCAGTAAAGAACATCGATATATACAGACATAATGAAATAGATAATCATTTGTAGCAGCCAGGTCGACATCGGTACTTGATGAAGGCCAGGCAAATAATGGTGATGGAAAGAGCAGTCAAAGGTTAATAAATAAGAATGCTAACAAACTGGATTAAAATGTTATGTTCTAATGGCTCAGATAAATATCATATTTCTGTAATGTTATGTACAATTTATATTCTTCAAATGAATCTAATTTCCCATTGTTATCAACTGTCAAGCGTATCGTATCCTATACAGGATACTGGATAGTTTGCTCACTCAATCCGTACCTAGCATGTTTGGCTTAAAAATAATGTACATTTCAATCTCATTTATCAGTTTAAGCAGTTAAACGCTATTACTATATAATGTGTAAGCATTTGTTTGTACCGCCTCATTTGTAACAATTACGTCATTACCGCAAACACTAATTGAAAGAAGTAACAGCTGTACATCCACATCAGTGATGTACTCCACATTTTTCAGAATGAAACGTCTGTTCAGTTACAAAGCTAACCCTAATTAGCTAGGGTTAATCAATTCCATCAGATAGAGGAGGAAAGTGTGTTTTCTTTGCTAATCACCTACTCCACTGTCTCAGAACTGTGAGTCACAACCTGGAGTGGACCGTCTAGTTGATTAACTCATCGTCGGCCGCTGTTATGTAATTGTTTTGATCTCTTTTCGTGGCCATGAGACAATTAAGATCTACGCAATGGAAAAGAAACCGCCATTGATGAAGTCGTATTCTCCGTTAGTTATTTACCAATAACAGCGATCCCACAATAGCAAACAATGTATCTTATAGTGTATATTTGCGATTTTATAGATACCCTCATCTTTAATGTTTCTATATCTTTATATCTCAAAGTATGAGATTTACATTAGCTTTTGTCAGTCGGTTCAGTCATATTGGTTCATATTTCGCTCGATATGTGCAAAACTGCTTTATGCGGCGAATGTTTGTAACTAAGTGGGCTCCGTCTCGATAAAATGAAGCAATGGTGACATGATTGTGTGAAATCTGTAACGTTTCACTCCCAGTTTTTCGTTCGTGTAGAGAACCCTAGCGTTTATATATCCAGTCATATTCAGAGGATGTGACCAACGCGGCAGACCCGTGTGCAACGTGTGTCACACCAGGGATAATCTACAACTATATATAGTCTCCCTGGTCACACAGGTCTTACATGCATGGCCAACGGGTTCTATATGAGTGACCAACGCGACTCAAGCGGGCTGCGTCTCTGGCTTACCGAGTAATTATCACATTGATTCTCCGGTCTCAAAATATGCTTGCATCAAGTGGCTCTACCTGTAACTGGTGCTGGGAGAAATACATAGACAGCATAGTTCAGCATTTTCCCAATACTTCCTCATCTTGTTTAAGCCTTGAGAAGTCCTCGTTGTCGTATGCTTCCCTTTTAGATGCCGTCGTCTTGGTGTGGTTGTAAACGTCATCGTCAGCGACATCCTTCAAACGTCCGTATGTGCTGCCATCTGCCACAGACGTGGTTACATCCGGTCCCCTGGCGTGGTCATACACATCGTCGTCAACCCGCTGGCCAAGTCGACCGTAGACACCAGTCACCTGTTGGACCTTCCCAGTCGTACCCCCATGTGCATGGTCATACATGCTTTCTTCTCCAGGGTCCTGGTTCAGCTTTCTGCACACACCACCCCTTCCAATTCTTGGGTCTGGCTTTGGGGTCCCGACACTATCATACATGCCCTCACCAACAGTGCCTTCCTTTGGAATTACATCAATAGGTCTTGATCTGATATCTTCTCCTTGATGAGACTGGCCCTTAACACCACCTTCAGTCGGATGGTGAACTGATGTTGACGCCATGCTGTGGGAGTTGTGGCCTTTGCAGGGATTGGAACCAGGTGCTTCTTGTCCGTTAAGTCTCTGCTCTGAGGCATCCTCAGGACGAGGTGGAGAAGTAACTTGTACAGTACCCTGACCAGAACCAGCTCCAAGAGTCATGTAGACTGGATTCCTTTTCATTCTCTTTCTCCTACACAAGTATGAGTATGAACAGTTTTAAACAATAAATCTTTGAAGGGCATTCAGATGTGGAGAGCATAAGAAAAGCCAGATTTATGGATGTCAACTTCTTTATTGTTGATGATGAAGGAGGAAGCAAAAAGAAGCTGACATCCATAATTTGGCTTTTCTTAGTTTGAGACAATACTTCCATGGACACTTTCATAATTCATCATGCCATGATTAGAACAATAGGTTTACTTTAATCCAGTCGATTATCTACTTTAAGAAGAGCTCCTGGTACTCAGTCAGAGGAATTTATTATAGATTGAGCTTTGTTTTTACCTTTTACAATACACCACAGCTACCAGAATGGCCACCAGCATAATAAGGATCGTCACCGATGTCACTGCTACTGTCACAGTGGTAGTAGGGAATTTACTGGGTGCTCCTTCTGGAACAGTTTCAGATTACTTGTTGCAGTGTCTTAATTTGTACATGATGTTTTGTAGATGAAAAATTCTCACACACTCGCACGCACGCACACACACACACACAGAGACAGAAACAGAGACACAGAGAGAGACAGAGTACTTTATCGTCATTATCGTCGCGATGACATCACAGAGTATTTACCATCAATATTAGTTGTCGATCTCGGATTACATCTGACCTCCAACTCCGCACTGCCCTCTGCACTGTTATCCCCCGTGTGTCCTGGGAACAACCGTATGAGTATGGTCATGTATGGTATTTGTCCTTAAAACATGTATTAACATCGAATCTCGTGTAGCGAGATACCATTCGGCAGTACTCTATCACTCCCTACTATCAACGGACCTGTGAAGATCCCAGGTAGAGCAGGTCTTCAGCAACCCGTGCTTGCCACAAAAGGCGACTATGCTTGGCGACTATAGGGTGGTCTGGCTCGCCGATGTGGTTGACACACGCCATCGGTTCCCAATATTGTGCAGATCGATGCTCATGCTGTTGATCATAGGATTATCTGGTCCATTATTTACAGATCGCTGCCACATAGTTGGAGTATTGCTAAAAGCAGTACACCCATGACGTACACCCACTGGTCTGCAGTAAACCATTTTCAGATGACCAAACCCAGTCAGCAAGCTTGACAATTCGATGTGTTAAGAAGCCTCTAGTGACAGGCATGGGCTGCTGAGGATCAATATCAGCCTGGTTACCACGGGACTTAAATTCTAAACAAGAGTTTGAAACTCACCATATATGGAAAGCATTGATCCTTTTCCCACATAGGCATTAACCGTAATGTTCATTCTCCATGTACATTCTGATGTCATCTCACAACGCGTCGTGCAGGTGAGACCTTCATCATGAGTTTGGCTGGTACATGCCCCACATTGGGTGCTGGTTGACAAACGATGCATTGTGAGACAGGCAGTCGACCTTACACTGCATGTGCATGTTTGTGGTTCATCTCGGCCGCGAATAAGGTTAACTCTAGGACCTCGGGTAGTGTTTGAACTGCATACATCTATATCAATAGCTGCATGCGGTTGGGGTTGTTTAGTATTTCTACCATAAGTCGCAGGCTTGCTGACTGATGAACATTCAGGCCTGCTCCCTTTGTTTACATCATTCTTGTTGGCTGTACATGTGACCGGATCTGTTTAACAAAAACAAGTAATTGAGAAAAAGTTCCACATCATGAAGCACCATGCAGAGAATAATATTTGTTGCTTTGCAAATGAAACACTTGATAGATCTACCTATTTGAAATTAACAGACGTGAAATCTAGTTTTTGTTGTGTTTTCTTTCATAGTGATATGTGATAATATGCCTTGGTCGGATGTCTCGAAGTTCGGATAGCTCGATATTTTTTCTTAGTCCAATGAATATCGTGACAACGATGCAAGACTTCATTTTACATTCTGAGGTTCACCGTAGTGCTTGAGCATTGCTAAAACAAACACACACAAAAACAAAACAAGATGCTGAGGTAGGAAAGTCATTAGTTAATGATGAAACCTAATGCAATTAAAAATATTCGTTTATTATTTCCAAATATGATCGGTTATTGCCCCCAGTGTTTACAGACGGTAGTAACTGTCAGTAGGGGACATGTGATTTTTGTAGTTTTTGCAGTAACTAGTTGCATGTACTCTCACCTCCTGCCTCTGATTCTCTATTGATACTTGACTATGCGCTACCTTCCCCCAGCTGCTATACTAGTAGTAAGCACCTACAGGCGTAGGCTTTTAACCAGCTGTGAAACCAGCGCCGACCACACGGGTAACATTACACGTTCTCCATTTCATCTTCATTTTACTTGAGGTTTCATTCCCGAATCAGGGCTGGCACAGGCAGTCAGCCTTTCCTCATTGGGATCAGATGCGCCACAATTTATACTAGAGAAAACTTGGTGCAAATGTGTATAACTGAAACAAATATTTGCTTTCTATGCCAGTGTGAACACTAAAGCATCCAACATATATTCATAAAATGTAATCGTGTACAGTAATTTTGGAGAAAGGTTGAAAATTTTATTAATCCCACACTTTGTGATGTTCCCATTTCTGATCAAGACTCTTTTGCAACAGTTCCGCTAGTCCATTGGTAGCGCACATCATCTTGTTAGCCAAGAACTATATTTATACTTCAAGTATAAAACACAATTAACTATCCATAGATTGATTTGTGTACAAAGTCGAAAGAATTATTGATGGTAAGAACAATGATTTCCCCAAATTTCACCCCAAATGGAATGCTTTGAATAATGTATTACAGATATAATCATTCACCTGACACGCTGCAAGGTTATCATAACCGTCATTGGCTAATACAGCGGTTAAACGTAAAACCTGAGTGTGAGTGAGTGTGAGTGAGTTTACTCCAGTTTCACCCCGCTTTTAGCAATTATCGAGCATTACCACGGCGGGGGACACCAGAAATGGGCATCTCACACTAAACCCATTCATATTATATATAGATGATATGCGGCAGTGTTACTCATTCTATACCTATGTTTGAACGGTAATGCATTGAACTTGTTTACATTGAGTAGACCCGTGAAAATCTGGGTTAAAATTAATCTTCAGCAATCCATGCTTGTGGTAGAGGCGACTAACGCGGTCGGTGATCAGACTTGGTTGACACATGTCTTCGTATCCCAAAATGCGCAGATCGATGGTCATGTTGCTGATCACTGGATTGTCTGGTCCAGACTCGATTATTTACAGACTGCCGCCATGTATCTGGTACGTTGCTGAGTGCGGCGTAAAACTAAACTCTCTCACACTGAGTAGGGTCCCTTTAAGTTAGTACTGTCACTGTATTTTATACTGCCATAGTGTTACCTTTGTATTAGCGTATGAACATCATGTTCTATAGTTTTTACTGGCATCACATCCAGTTATTTTACTGATTTATCTGCGGTCCACTGTTTAGTTTCTAGTTGGGATTCAACACATGACCAAGCCCCGATTTCTCGAAACTAACTTAACTTTTTACTCAGATTTCAAACTGAGTTTGACAATTTCTGGGTTCCGATCCACAATGCGTTCATAACATTACGACCTGTCATAGCTCTACAGTTTATCATAGTAGACTAACGAATGATGACACAAACGCTTTGTGGATCCGGAAGGCATAAACCGTAAGTTAAGAATCACGCCCTGATTTTATAAATAGAAAACCATCACAATGCTTGTAGAAAGGAAATTATTCAACAGGATATGTCGAAACACTTCTGCAGTAGTCATATCCTGGCTGACCAGGCACGTAATGTCATATGTTACATCATCTGATGCATTTCTGAGAATATGTGCAGTGGTTGAATATCTGAGAAATAGACAATTTGACTTTGAAACTGTCTTGATTCATACGTAGAGGGCCTTGAACTAAAGTGGGTGAGTGAGTATGGTTTTACGTCGCTTTTAGCAATATTCCTGCAATAGACCTTTCCACGGGGCAGTGCTTCATGCCGCCCTCAGTTAACCCCCTTTGTCGTGGCGCTAGTGTCGTCCGCCATTAAACTGTGGCAAATATCACGGATGGGGGCACCAGAAATGGGTTTCAGATATTATACCCATGTGGGGAATTGAACACGGGCATAGAGACGTACATGAATATCAAACTGATATCAAAACAATGACAGGGTCCCGATCAACAAAGCATTCGTAATATTACGATCTGTTGTATCATAAGCTTACGAATGACGTAACGCTGCCGAACCCTTCATCAGTCGTGACACAGATTCGCCTTTTACCTTATATGATCTCCGTTTCATTTAATGTTCAGTTAAACGTTGACAACAGATACGACTGTCCACATACGTTCTAACCCAACGTGTATGTGGCACAATCACTAATAGAGAGGTGAATCACGGGTCTTGGGATTTCGATGTTTGGTTTTCCAAAACGCTGATAAAAAGCGAAAATCCCGGGTTTAGAAAAGAGAAATTGTACGAATTCGACAATCACAAGCAATGCAGCACATTGTAATTACATTAGGTGCTCGTATGTATGTATGTATGTGAGTGTGTGTGTGTGTGTGTGTGTGTGTGTGTGTGTGTGTGTGTGTGTGTATGTATGTGAGCGTGCATATTACTTATATGAAGCAATCATTACATCACAATGTATCACAATGTATCATTGTTGACATCAAGTTGCTCCTGGTCTTCTTCCTACACATTATTAAAATACTGAACAGTCAAAAGAATTCTTCAGCACAGCGAAGGTGTTGAGAGTACTGTGTGAGCACTGACAGCATGCAGCTTGCCATGAGCCAGTCTCTTCCTTGAGCGTGTTTCGCAAACTCAGTTTGAGACACATTCATGAAAACACTGTCATTCATCAAACTCTAAAACAATAGTGCATTGAATTACCTGTCTGATTACACTGAACTTTGAGGTTCCCATCTGTTGCTGAAACCAAAAAGAATGATTTTGTCAACAATGAATACATGTTGAATAAACTTTGAAATTAAGTGGCAAACAATATTTCCCTTATAAGCTAAGTTAATATTACTGTCGCTTGCATGATGTATTTCGTCCATATTCACTCCAAACATTCCAGTGGCTTGCCATCGACCAGTTTGTTGTGCGGAGTTGCATCCCTTGGTCGTGCCTGAATCCACGTTGGAGCCAGTTAAGCACACTTTGATTAAACTGTCGACAATATGTCCACATTTGTCGGTTTCTTCACAACCATATGAAGCTGGATCACCGTGACAGTATGGCAAGCCAGTTAAAGCCGCGGTGGTTGAGTGGGTTAGATGGCTGACTTTACGCGCTGACGATTAGATGCCTGACTCTGAGAGTGAGCGTTCGAATCCTGGATGGAATAATATATACAACACGGGTAATCCCAAAGATTAGCATGCGATGCTTATGACCTCTTTCTAAACGGCATGCGAAATAATTCAGAATAAGAACTGTTGGGTAACACTAAGTCTTACCTTTCACGCTCATTATAGTGCCATTAATATCGGTCATCGTGATACTAACATCAATACCGCTCTGAAGAAATAATGTCCGTACACTCGATTCTTCCTTCGATTTTACACAATGAATAATGCATGTTTTCGCATCGTTTGGCTCATTCCAGCATTCTTCGCATGTGTTCCCAGGCTCTGTTTTCATTTTGACATTACTACCTGCGGTAATCCTGCAAGTGCAGGAGCTATAGCTTGTGGTGTCCAATGCATGGTGAACGAGGTTAAATGACTGACTCAGACGACTGGTGGGTTTGCAGACATCTATTTCGGAGGGCAGCACGGCAGCTGAAATAAACCCAAACCGTTGAACACTCGAGATAGGTCATAACCAATGTGAAAACGAAAATGATAGGATGTTTTACTGTCTTATGATGATTATCGCGTGTATTCAGAATTGAAACTAAACTTTATTCAGGACTAAGCTCAAAAGGATAGGTAAGGTCTTACATAAATATAGCATCGACTACAGAATTATCGGCCATTATTGGAATTTGTCACTTGTAGACAGAAAGCGCTTTCATAGTGACCTTCAATTTGTAAACGACGTCAATCCAGGTCGGAAAATCATTGCTTTTTAGACATTACATTCATTAGTTCCTGTCTTCCGCGAATTGGCATATTACCAATTTCATGTTGGCGATCAATATACAGTCGAACCTCTCGAAATATCTCGAACTCGGTTGAGACGGATTTTTGGTTGTGCCTCTATCCCTGTCGATTTCCTTATATTTATCATTAATCTTACCTTGATGTTTCATATGCTGAATTGTATTAAAATAGTGGAAAACCCTTGCATATCCATATACACCTTAACTTGATAAAGAGTTCGAAATATATCAGCTGTCTCATGTCAGCGAACTAACTGCTGAAAGCCAGTCTGCAGGAAGAGGACTGCACGGGTAACACTAGTCTGTGGTACAGACCCGGAAACACACATACCCTGTGTGGCCTCCTTTTGTTGTAATTCATTTTATTTATAATAGAAACAGTTAAATATGTTCATTTCAGAAACAAACTGTTAGTCGTTGGGGGAAGTATATGGTTTACTGGTGGGGCTAGGGCCACTGTGTACATAGGTATCACGTCAATCTCAACTCAACTCAACAATAGTGATCGTGGTGTTCAGCATTAAGAAAATATACTTAACCAGGACAAAACTTTCCACCTCCGTATGGAATCGTAAAATGAGTCGATCGAGCGTTTTCGACTACTGTAAATCATGAAATTTTTGCGTCATGATATTTTTGCGAGTGGCGTATATCATGAGCAGTGTTTTTGATTCTCTACCAAATAGTGATGTTTACACTGCCCAAAACGGTGGAACCTTTCACTAACACATGCGAAAGCTGGTCATTTATTCATATGACGGTGCTATTCTCTTGTTTAAAGCCGCACTAAGAATACTCCAGCAGAACGAGCCTGGGGCAGACATAACTAGTGATCAAAAACATGAGTAACGATCTACGCAATGGGGAACTGATGGCATGTGTCAACCAACTCAGCGAATCTGACCACCTGATCCCGTTTTTCGCCACGTACGACAGGCATGGGTTACTGAAGATCAGTTCTAACCACGGGACTATTTTATTCACATTAAAAAGAACTCAGTAAGGAAATGAAACTTTTGAGCATATGTGTATTCACAGCATTCGTTTACGAAAGTATATATGTATGTATTTCTTATCATGCTACTTTCATTTGAGATCAGATAGTCCCCCTCGAAAGAATACACATTAAGTGTAAAATGCTAAAGTGTAAACCATCCACCACCAGACGCAGTTGAACTGCAGTGTTTCCTGTGTTCAAGGTGATATAAATGCATCCAACTGCGGTTTGAACGAGTGAGTGAGTTCAGGTTTCCGCCTTTTAGAGCAGTGTTCCCACAATCCCTCGGTGGGAAACACCAGATATTGTCTTCACACACGTACAAGTACCCATGTGGGGGATCGAACCGAAATCTTCACTTTAACCACTAGGCTACTCCACCGCCACCGGTTACTAAGAACTAAAAAGGACTACTAATATTAGTTCGAAATAAGCGTTGTTCATTAAATACATTTTAGTAAACTATACAGCAAGTGGTTAGAGACCACAAATAGTTCATGATATTCGTCATTTCGTAATGAGCATAATTTAGTGTGTGTAATACTTCCTTCACACTTGAGGCGGAATGACACGGAATGCTGTCGGAATGAACATATCTGGAGATTCCTGGAAATTCGAACTGAATTCTAAAACTTCTTACTGCATTCCGAATGCATGTCAACAATTTGTGTTAATTCTTGTAACATGTCCGAATGTTTTCGAGGTACATTCTAACTTCATTCTACGCATTCCTAGTGCATTCTAACTTTATTCAAATTTTTCTTATTGCATTTTAACTGCACTCTAAATATTCTGGACATATTCGAAGAAGAATAGAAAAGACAAGCCACTTCAAATCCCGTCAGAATGTCTCGAATGCACCTCAAATGAGTCGGAATGTATCTCGATTGCTGCTGGACTTCAGGTCGAATATTTTTCAAATGTATCGGAATATTTCGATTGAAGTTGGAATGCAGCCCGAATGTACCACCAACACATCCTGAATACAGTCAGAACGCCCCGAATGTTCTTCAAATGAGACCTGACGTCATTACAACACCGCCGAATCGTATAAAAGCGTGGCCACCTGTCACGAAATAACATTTTAGAATCGCATTCTTACACACCATGAAATTGTTTAGTTTGACATTCTCTCACGAATGCGGTTGGGATATTGCATTACTTTGCAAATACTTTTTTCTAGCTGATTCTCCTTGATCCCTGTCAATTTGAAATGTGAAGTGTGAAGGATCCTTACAAGATGTGTAACGTAACAGCTCATTCAAAACGTTAACGTATCACCTTCATTATTGAATCTAATCATTCAATATTTCCTCCAATGATTTTATCAAAAGCACTTGCTTGTAAAAGGGGCAGCGCTCGCTCGTCATGAAGACCCGGGTTCGATTCCCTACGTGGGTACAAAGTGTGAAGCCCATTTCTGGTGGCCCCCGCCGCGGTATTTTTGGAATATTGCTAAAACCAATGTAAAGTCATACCCACTCACCGTTGTTTGTTTATACCCGAAAAGGGATTGTATTCTGTCGGTTTTTGTTTTCCAAATATTAACCCAAATAGACAAATGACGGAGAAATGTGACTGAGCCACACATACGACCCTTAGAATAAAAGGAATGGATAATCTCAGTAATCTACGCTGCTGGCATTTATTCGCCTTTCATGATAGTGCGTATGTCGTTATTGGCACAGCGGGTGCTTATTATAACATAATGTGACATTTGATATACGCTACGGCCATTACATACTTTCTCGTGCTCTAGCCAGGTGTTAAGGTCTAAAACGTAGTCAACAGACTTATTGAAAGAGTGAGTATGCTCTAAAAATATTTTATTCCAGACAGACCCAGTCAGATTTGACTTCTATCGACCTTTGTGGCATTTTAAAAAATGACCGTCATTCAAATTTCAGTGCGAAAAATAAGATGTCGAATAAAACAATGGTAAAGACACATATCATTGAATGTGTTTACCTATGTCATGCGTGTCATTCATACATTTAAACTCAACTTTGTTAAACTTTGAAACTGCTTAATGCATTCAGCAATGCACATACCAGTACGATCATATCAGACATTTTAAATGAAAGCGTTCTGAAGAGCTTCTTGCAGTACTGCAAGAACTACTTTTCCTACTGCTAGAACTACTACCCCTCCTGCTACAACTACTACTACTACTACTATTGCTACAACTACTACTCCTACTGCTACAACTACTACTACTACTACTACTATTGCTACAACTACTCCTACTGCTACAACTACTACTCCTACTAATGCTACAACTACTCCTACTAATGCTACAACTACTACTACTAATGCTACAACTACTACCCCTCCTGCTACAACTACTACTACTACTATTGCTACAACTACTACTACTACTGCTACAACTACTACTCCTATTGCTACAACTACTCCTATTGCTACAACTACTACTCCTGCTGCTGCAACTACTACTCCCACAGCTACAACTACTATTCCTGTTGCTACAACTACTACTCCTACTGTTACAACAACTACTTCTACTGCTACAACTACTGTTACAACTACTACTCCCACATCTACAACTACTACTCCTACTGCTACAACTACTACTCCCACAGCTACAACTACTCCTACTGTTACAACAACTACTTCTACTGCTACAACTACTGTTACAACTATTACTCCCACAGCTACAACTACTCCTACTGCTACAGCTACTACTCCCACAGCTACAACTACTCCTACTCTTACAACTACCTCTACTGCTACAACTACTGTTACAACTACTACTCCCACAGCTACAACTACTCCTACTGCTACAACTACTACTCCTACAACTACAACTACTCCCACTGCTACAACTACTACTCCTACTCCTACTGTTACAACAACTACTTCTACTGCTACAACTACTCCTACTGCTACAACTACTACTCCCACAGCTACAACTACTCCTACTGCTACAACTACTACTCCTACAGCTACTCCTACTGCTACAACTACTACTCCTACAGCTACAACTACTCCTACTGCTACAACAACTACTTCTACTGCTACAACTACTCCTACTACTACAACTACTACTCCCACAGCTACAACTACTCCTACTGCTACAACTACTACTTCTACTGCTACAACTACTCCTACTGCTACAACTACTACTCCCACAGCTACAACTACTCCTAGCTACTGCTACAACTACTACTCCTATTACAACTACAAGAAGTAAGACTACTACTGAAACGAATTAAGAAGGCAACAACCTGGATCGTGACTGGCCCTGTGTAGATGTATAGATACATACCTGTATGTGATGTGACGAGAAGAGAAGACAATAACGCGAGGAACACTGACGCAAACATCTTTGACACTGTCGGCTACAACAGTCAGCATCCCAACTAATTTCTTCCTGGGTCAAACATTTCCTTCGGTGGTACTGCATACACTACTGTCTTCATGTCGTATGCGTAATCGTTCCTGGCCTGAGCGTGATGAGATCTCATAAGCTTATAAAGCCGGAAATCCATGTCTGTTCGTTGTTTAAGGCTGTACTATACAAGTAAAAACATGCCAATTCTTACAATTCTTTACACTCTTTTATGGTCGATTTTTCATTCATTCAGTGTTTCGGTGCCATATGAATGTCTGCTATAGCTTGTAACAAGCTACGTTAATACATAGTTAGGATTCGAACTCTAGGTCAATGTATCCTGGTATAATTATGATTGAGGCAACTCTACACGGCGTCATGTACGTCCTGAGGTAGTTTTACGTGTTTTACACTATTTAGTCAGTATGTCTATTTGAAAAAAAAAAAAAATGTTAGTCCGATCTGTCCTTTTAGACACAATGCTCATGCTTCACTGGACTGATCGCTGGATAGTCCGATCCAGACTCATTTATTTACAGACCGCCGCCTCATAGCTGGAATATTGCTGAGTGCGACGTAAAACTAAAGTCACTGTCTTTCAGACATACATTAACGTGTTGAACAGTATTTCCAGAACACAGATTATTTTTGGCCTGAGTGGGTAAAACCTTCTCCATTACTTCTAATACATTACTGAAACTAACAATCGATGAAAGTTATTGCTAAAATTATGTATTGACTATACGGCGTACGGCTTTGTTAACGACATGACGTGAAATATGGAATCCAAAGAGTTTAGTCTCTACACTCACACAACCTCCTTGACCTCTGTGTGAATTAATATTCTGTTTACATGAACAGCCACAAACCCGTATGATGTTGGTAATGGATCTGCATCGGAAGCAAACAACATTAACTGACTAAATAAATAACCCCACTAATTTGATACCACAATACAGGCATTACGTCCTGTGTGGCTAGTGGAGGAAATGACACCATCAGGTCCTTACAGACGCACATGAACGGAGGTACTGAACCACGAGCACGCCAATACCGAATACTCTGACACAAGCAGTGACTATCAGCTATGCGTACAGATACTAGTGGGGCGTCGCATAAAGACCAGAAACTGAAACGGATAATCCCAATTAGTATGATTTGTCATCCTCTAGGAAGAGTTTAATATAGAACAATGGACTTCAGAAAGTATGCTGGGTTCAAGGAGCTATGGCAACAGTGATCGCTTGTGGTGTTCACTGCTCGCACGGAAGGTCGACCATGATCTGGAAAGTTGTTTTTCATTGTGCACTTGTGTGGTTTTATTTATACTTTCAAAGTGTCCAAGGTAAGAATCATATCAACTCGTTGTTAAGAAATGGAACAACTATGGCATTAAAAAATCATTTGGAAAGGTGGACATAGGATCAGTAATCACTTCTGTTCATCCCCGGGGAGGTGGGGTAGCCAAGTGGTTATAGAGTTCGCTCCTCACGCTGAAGACCCCGGTTCGATTCCCCACATGGGTGTTTCTTGTGTTCCTCGACGTGATATTGATGGACTACTGTTGAAAGCGGCGTAAAACCGTACTAACTCGCTCACTCATTACTCTCGAGGTCGTTCGGAATAAGGAAACGAGTTTTTTTATTGAGCGCCTATGTTTTTGATATATATTCCCAAAGTGTCCAAAGTGAGTTTTATGTCAGGTTGTTTTTAACAAATTACACAACTATATCACTCACAGCTCATATCTTAAAAATATGCTTGCACACACAGACACACACAGACACACACGCACACACACAGACACGCACGCACACGCACGCACACACACACACACACACACACACACACGAACCTGGCACCGAACCACCTACCTCATCATCCCTGGAGAAACTACGAGCTGTCAAACGCTGATAACACCGGGCGTCACTAGGAGAAACTAGTACCATTAGTAAACCAATGTATTGATCCCCTCCCCCCCCCTCCTCTCTCTCTCCCTGTCTGCCTCTCTCTCCCTCTGTCTTTCTCACAGGCAGATTTCATTATAATGTTTTCATTATATATGACTATATCATGATTATCCCTGTAGAGTTCTTTGTATATTCAAAGTTATATCACACTGATGAGCAATGACCATTGTACACATTAACGGCAGTCGTTATTCTTAAACACTTTAAACATAGATTATGTAATACATAGAACACACATGTACATTACATACTCAGCATTATTGCAGATTTGTTTGTCCATGGCCATGTATTAAATCACTTCTTCATGTCACAATAATCCGATATAGTTTGGACGGTCATGTATATTCTCTCAAGATAAAAGTTACTAAGTTTTGTCTTGGACGGTCATGTATATTCTCTCAAGATAAAAG
The DNA here is from genome assembly GCF_037392515.1 of Haliotis asinina. NCBI lineage: Eukaryota > Metazoa > Mollusca > Gastropoda > Lepetellida > Haliotidae > Haliotis > Haliotis asinina. The sequence goes on along the minus strand of NC_090285.1, from coordinate 54,140,138 downwards.
TTACTAATTTTTGTCTTGAATAATTAATCCTTATTATTTTCTACTAAACATTACATGTTTGATTCTCAAAATATTCATTCTTGCAGGAAAATTTCAACACAGGACTATATCTTGTTCTATGAATGTTGAAATTTCGGAAGTTAAGTAATCCAACGACTTTATTCATGACGGGTGATATTAAAGTTCACATACAGTCCCATGAAGTGCTTTTAGCTACATAAGGACTAATGTCTACACTGATGAAAAGTTCAACTCGGTTGTTACTACTCTGGCATCAAGTTACCGACAGGGCGGTGCGCAGTTCATTTCCTTGTGCGCTTGGTCGTATAAACTAACGGCGGGCTGCAGTACTTAATAGTGTGCATATATAGACTAGGATATTGAATACAAAACTCCAAACCGGTCACAATTGTGGTAACAGTGTTGTGATACTTGATGGTCAAATTCTGGTAAATATTTGTCATCATGAAGTGAGTAAATGAGTATGGTTTTACGCCGCTAATAGTCACGCAGTGTCCCTACTGGGGACGTCAGAAATGGGCTTCACACCTTTTACCCATGTGAGAAATGGAACTTGAGGGAAAGCATTAACCACTAGGCTCCTCAACCGCTCCTATCAAGTATTGATTCTCTATTCCTGTAGATATTGCAATGTTTTAGAACTTACATCCTTAAGTGAGCATTTATTTCGTCCAAAGTAAAACACTGATCATGTATGATAAATTGAGTGTGTTTTAGATTTACTTTTAAGTTTACTCCTTAAGCTATATCAAAGAATACACCTTAATAATGAAAATATTCGATCCTTCATTATGTCAAAAGAAGTTCAACAACACCCAATATTTTCTTTTGACTCTTGTTAATCTGTCATGACAACGGTGTTAAAGAAAACTCTGATGATGTCATGATATAACATATGATAATAATCCGGCATTACTATAGTGATAATGGTATTCTGGTATGATGGATTACTATAATTTTAATAAAATATGGTATAACAGATAACTATAGTCATAGCAATATTGCAGTATAACAGACCACTAGATGCTTAATAAAATAATGAGCTATGACAGACAGGTATTATCATAGTAATATTCTAGTGTAACAGGTTACTATAGGCTTAATAAAGCGTGGTATGATGGATATGCGTAATATAATAATGTTTTAGTATGACATTACTTTAGACTTATAATAATAATAATAATATTCTAGTGTCACAGATTCCTACATCCGGATTATAAATCATTGTCCTCATAGCAAATTGATTCCCGGGACCGTGATTTTAGTCCGTAATCCATGCCTTAGAGAGTCCGGATTATTTAAGCAAGCTCTAATGGTGCATTAAGAATTATTTGGTCAGGACTCGTAATGTAGTCCGGATAAGTGGAGAAAACCGGTTAACAAAGAGTCTGGATATGGCAGATTCCTGTGTACAGTCTTAAAAATGTGGTATGACAGATAATTATTATCATAATAATATTATGATAAAATCATTATAAAAATCAGATATGATACATTACCATAGTCGTAATAATAAATAATCTGGGGTTCCTAACCTTCTTTTGAGTAGTCTATATACATATCACCCCAATAGCAATGCTAGCAAGGATTAAATGCAGATGCAAAATATCTGATTATTATTTCATTATAATAATCTGCAACATCATGGCAGCAGGCGTCCATTAACATTTTAACAGATTAAGTGGAATATATACTGTACTGACCAGGTTAAACCACCTGGTAGCAAATGACGAAGTACCTGTCAAGTTAATCTGCCATGTAAGTAATAGAAGTCTCAAGGGCACACGATACTTCATTTAACTGTAGTCATTCTGTAATGCAAGCCCCCGACAAAACGTTAAAAGAGTTCCGTTATTTCGATTCACCATAGTTAACCTGTCATCCTATCAAAAAACTTTAAGAGACACGTCACATTTTAAATTCACTCTAGTCAACCTATCATCCAAACTGAAAACGTTAAATGAGCTGAATATGTTACAGATTAATTTCACTACGGTTAATCTGAAAATGCAGAAGACGTTCAAAAACGTCCGATATTGTACATGACTTCATATTGACTAAAGCCTTCTTGAAGTCAGTCAGTTTGATTAAACGAATTCCAACAATACCCTGTTTGTTGCATATGGCCTAGTTAAGTGATTTGCTAGAGCCTTCTGGTTTTAACAGCCGAGTTTTCAATTTACCTTGAATAGAACGCAACTGTAGTTATTCATGAATGGAAACTTGCCCACTACGAGGAAACTAGTTGTGGGCTAATTAGTTTGTTATCTCGGGCCTTTGGTGATAAAGAAAAATACTCAAGAGGCTGGAAATGCTTATGGCACGCTGCACATACTCATGTCGAAATGAAAACACTTCAAACGGCCATTGAGTTGAAAAAGAAGTGCACATGCCAACGATTGGTTTGTGAAAGGTAATCAGCCATCGGGGAAAATACCCTCAGAAATGTGACAATTTTTTATCTAAAAAAAGGTATTATCTAATTAGGGTTCACCACTGAGATCAGTACAGCCTTTGCAAAAGTCGATTTTCTTTCCAGTGTCAGCATCAGGTCAAAGTGTAACAAGGTGTTAGGTTCCTTGAAATTATTCTTCGGATGCCAAGCTAAATTAACTCTAATAACTTAGCTTTCAGTTGTAACATTTAAATGTCATGTTTGATTGAAGTAACAAAAATCCTTTTCACATTTATAAGAAATTTCTGCAAAAAAAAGCAGGGTCGTTCAAACGGGATATCCTGATAGAATGGCTTGGTAACAACAGGAAGCAGGTTAAAATAGATGAACGACTGACTGAAACATTCAAGTCAAACTGCGAGAAAACAGTTTTGTGATGATAGGAATTCTATAGTTATAGTGTTACAGATTTTGTATATCTAGAGTGTTTAAAACACAGTATGACTATTTCATGTGTATATTTCATGAATTTAAATGCAAAATATCTTCACAGTCAAGATACACGTGTTAACATGTAAAGAGACCATGTTAAAGATACAATTGTCACACGATTGCGCATGTTCATTAACGGCATTTTTCGTACTTCCGGGATGGCTGGCAAGGGTCATGTGGCGTTATAAGTTCTGAGAAAGGCTATTAGCTGAACTTGTAATAACACATCAGCCCTAGAGCACATAATCCAACAAAACGTCACCAACAGTTCTTGCTATTAAAATGTTACCAAGTGTATGTTGTCTAGAAATGATGCTACAGTGCATGGTGTTTAATAAACTCCACTGCAGATTATATAGTTACCAGCAGATAAATATTGTATATTCAAATTACCAGCATGAGTATTATATATACACCGGTTAACAACAGTGCGTGTTGTATATACCCGCTAACAGCAGTGCATATTACATATACCAGTTAACTGCAGTGCATATTGCATATATCTGTTAACGACAGTGTGTATTACACATACCAGTTTACAACAGTCAATGTTTTGTATAGAGTAGTTAACGAAAGTCTATTTTTTGTAAAGCATTTGATTGCAGTATATATTATGTAACAATTCACATCCGTAATTGTTGTATATAGAGCAGTGAACTTCAGTGCATGACGCGAGTAAGAGTTACTCTCATAACACACCAATAACAGTTGTATAACACACTAATAACAGTTGTATAACACACTAATAACAGTACAATACAGAGGTCAAAAATGAAACATACATCTTTATGGATTACAACTTCTTGTTTATTGCATTAAGCGACGTTTCGATGTAAGAATGTACATTGTGATTTTTAGCTTGATAACGATGTAAAGTTGTATGGTTCCTTTTTGACTCACCAACTTCTAGAATGCCGATTAAACAATGTACTAGAGGTGTCGCCATTTCTGTTGCCATACTTCACTTCAGCCTCTATGTCATCATCGGCGTGACTGTCGCCGGTGTCGTAATCAGCGAACATGACGTCATATCAGTATTATGGAAGTGAAATCGGCTTTTATCTCTTCCAGCTAAAACAACCAGAGTCGACATGTGCCGAAGGAACATCATGATCCGAAAGCGCATTCATCTGTTCCACAATATCAGTGACCTTGACCTTCAGAGCCATGACGCCACGTGTCAGTGTGACCTGTATACTCCTCCCTTCAAAGGCTGCGTCAATTTGAAAGTACAAAGCATAGAAGCTCTCGACCAGCTCCGTGACTGCCAAATACCCCGGGGTTCTGTGTTTTCTATAGACAACAGCTCGTGTGTTATACAATACAGGGTGAACGAGGCACGTGATGGCTGCACACACAACGTCACAGTCATGATGGCGCCGAGCAAAACACTTCATGAGCCAGTGAAAGACTGGCTGAATATTACAGGTAGATATTAATATCAATTAACTGAAGTTTATCGACAAACATAGACGGCTGATGAAACAGACATCCCCTTGGGACTTCTTAATCATACATCAGCAAACCGTAATCAGGCGTACAACGTACGCTACGGGGGCAATGTTTGTAAAGCCTTTGTCGTTATTACTGGTGTTGCAGGAGATAAACGATTTCCGAACTTTAAAGTTGGGATCCTGCATTTAGAAGTGAAGAAAAGGTCATGTTCCTCCAAATGTAGAAGCTGACATCCATCAATCCATCCCTACTAATCCCACTTTCAAATTGGTCGTCGGAACAGTTGAAATATCTATATGCATAGTTCACTTCGCAAAAGGATGCAGTTTAAGATTCATGCTAATTCGGCAAAGAGCTTAAAAATTACATTTATGCCACCTTTTACTGGAACTGAATAAAATAAATCGTGCGATTTCCGAACCTTCAAGCTGGACTTCAGAAGTTGCAGTATTTACATAGACAGTTAGTTCACTTCACAAGAGATAAGGTGCTAATTCTCATTGAATATAATCATTATGTATGTTCTGGTTAAATGCTCTATTTCGGATTAGACTTTCTCAGTAAAGTACAGATTCTAGAACCTTCGTTGGGATGAGCCCAGGGTTCGAACCCAAACCGTCAGAGTCAGACACCTAATCGCCAGCATATAGAAAGTCAGCCTCCAACCCACTCAGCCACCGCGGCTTCTGCGATTCAGGGATGTGATTTCGAATCTACACCAGATGTTCGAAACCACACCCTCAGAGACAGACACTTAATCGCCAACACAGAAAGTCAGCCGTCCAACCCACTCAGCCACCGCGACTTTTGCGATTCAGGGGTGAGAGTTCGAAGAGAGTCTCTAGAGTATTAACTGCTGTACCTGACCGAGAGAGTGTAATCCTAAATATAACGTGTTACATTTGACATTGTGTATAAATGATTATGGTGATTGTGAAATATTCTGCTTCACATACGGCGTGCAGCTACGGACGAAAGTGGTGTTTACATCAACTGCAAAAGGACTGGTTCCATAACAACAGGCAACTATCCAACAGGGATTACTCGCTTCCCAACCACCTCAGGTTATGTAGACAATGGACAGGAAGAAGGCAAGTCGCTTCTTTTTACCAAACGTGATCAGAGTAAACTTAACTAAAAGCGTCGTCTCTGTTTGGACAGGCCTGATTTACAAAGTCCGTTTGAACCCGAATTAAACTGAATTTTACAGTTGAACCTCTTTGGAATCACTTTCTACAAAGTTGAATGTAGCCGTGCTGACAAATTTGGAGTGTTGCCAGAAACATGAATAAATGTTTTGAGATTCTTTTGTAGAGAATGCAGCAGATCCTGTGGACAATTCTTCTCTGTGCTGGAATTGTACAACCCCGTCCCATAGTAATGTCCGTCGTATCAAGCCCTCCGAGAGTAAGTGTATCACGCATCGCTTCTCGCCTTTCAACATACAGAGTTACCTCACTTTGTAGTTCCTTATGTAGTCTGAAGGCAAGACACCAAAACATTGGTTTAGCCAAAATAACCTCGAAGCCCTTAAACACAATCTCGCGGTTTGGATGATCGCTTTTGAGCGCTTTTGGATAAATTAACAAAACCGCGTGTGTGTGTGTGTGCGTGCGTGCGTGCGTGCGTGCGTGCGTGCGTGCGTGCGTGCGTGCGTGCGTGTGATAAGGTTAATTTTGATTCATCGAAATCAGTTTCAACGGGAGCAGGCTTCCTGTTGGTCAACACTACTGGTTCTGTTTAGGCGTTTTTCATACCTATTAATCTGATCCCCGATTGTACGTAAATGTTGTGAAACTGGCTCTAGGTGTGAGTACATATTAACTTAAAATGTGTTATGTTCCAGTCGCAGATCAGATAGACATCATCCTCGCTGTCGCTGCCGGTTTTGTGGCGGTGTTCCTGGTGATAGCGTTCATCTGTCTGTGTAGAAGGTGGGTCAGTAACAAGACACTGCTCTATGTCCTTTGTTCCTGGTGATAGCGTTCATCTGTCTGTGTAGAAGGTGGGTCAGTAACAAGACACTGCTCTATGTCCTTTGTTCCTGGTGATAGCGTTCATCTGTCTGTGTAGAAGGTGAGTCAGCAAGAAGACACTATTATAGTCCTCCGTTCCTGGTGATAGCGTTCATCTGTCTGTGTAGAAGGTGGGTTAGCAAGAAGACACTATTATAGTCCTCTGTTCCTGGTGATAGCGTTCATCTGTCTGTGTAGAAGGTGGGTCAGCAAGAAGACATTATTATAGTCCTCTGTTCCTGGTGATAGCGTTCATCTGTCTGTGTAGAAGGTGAGTGAGTAAGAAGACGCTATTATAGTCCTCTATTCCTGGTGATAGCGTTCATCTGTCTGTGTAGAAGGTGAGACAGCAACAAGACACTATTTCAGACTCAGTAATGGGTTCAACATGATCGTGGTGTGTCTGCAGGTGGCTTTTCCTAATGTGGCTTAAGTCTTTTTAGGATTGGTATCGAAACCTAAAATGATTGGTGGTTGACGACTGATTTTCAACAACGGTGGATAGAAGGATCGTTCATGGATGGGCGAACCGGTTCACCATCGGCAAAACGGGGTATAGTTCATTTGGGTTAAAGCCGATGCATAGTTATGTAGCATGAGAAGTAGTAAACATCGATTGATTACAAATCGATCGCTTCGTCGGAAGGCAAGAAAAGGTGCGCTGATCTTTTGATCGCAAAGGTGCTATTCAAGCTACACAGGCATATATAACAATGATGATTGTTGTTGGTGTTGCCCTTGTTACCAACATTCACGCATCGTGTACTGTATTACCAACATTATCATTCGCGCATCGTGTACTGTATTACCAACATTATCATTCACGCATCGTGTACTGTATTACCAGTCCCGACAGGGGGATTAACGACGTGCATTATATTGTCCTAACCCTTTTGACATTTTTAACAAACGTGTTATAAGTTGGTAGTGTAATACTGACAAACTTTGTAGATAAAACCGTCATGTATTTCGTGTTGAACTTTTCAGTACATCTTCTTGTACAGTTGTAAAGCGGGAATGCTCACGAAATAAAATGAGTCATCAACTCCCAACTTCTAAAATGCCACTCATAGAACAACTTGACATTTTGTGATCATTCGTTTTACATCCGGTTTGGACACTAGGGTTTCTGTTTCGCACATTATATTAATGTCAACGCCATCTTGATACGAGGCTCTTGACCGCGGACCTAGTCACCTCATACAGCACATAGATGAAACCATGGCATACTTTGGACAGACATGTTAAACATTGTCTTATGTGACCATTGGCTTTCGTAATAGATGCAGGGGTAGCTTAATTAAAACTACTTCAGTATAAGACGTTTAGATTACGATGACCCTAAACCGGGAAGAAAGCTGACAGTGAATCGACAACCACAGTAAATGTATATGGTTAAGTGTTGTCTTCCCCGAGTTTGTGTGTGTGTGTGGTGAGCTTGAGTCATTGCACTGTGAGAACACGGCTTCTTTCGTTCCCCAGCTCGCGTTAACACGACATAACTCGCGTGTCACACTAACACCGGAAGTATGCACTGCATACTGGGAAATGGCACCGGTCTACTTGAAACTGAGAGCAGAGCCCATATACCAGACAATGATAATACTGTAACCCCAGCCGAGTTATTTCCAAAAAGAGGCGGATGAGTAACGTAGTGATTAAAGCGTTCGCTTGTCACGCTGAAGATCCGAGTTCGGTTCCCCACGTGGGTACAACATGTTAAGCCCATTTCTGGTGTCCCCCGTAGTGATATTGCTAGAATATTGCTAAAAGCGGCGTAAAACCATCCTCACTAATTACTTCCTCATAGAAGTATTTTATTTACGTTTTTAGAGGACACAGGCCCACAGTACTAAACATTTCAATAGTGTAAGCTGTTAGTTTGATTTCAGTAGTGTGCTTACAAATAACGTGATTCATACGATTTCATAGCAAAATATATTATATTTAGACAAATTCACAGAGGTTAGTTGTTGGTTTGAAGACAAAAGACGGACAGATGTTTCGATTGAGGGGTTACTGTACTATTTGTAATCAATATACTGCTTTCTAAAGTCTGAGAAGGCACGGCAAGACAAGGATGAAATGGTACTCGTTTTCGACAAGCTGGATATTATATCGTATGAGGTATCTTTGTAAAAAAGGACATGGTGCGACAACAGTGGTACTTCGTGGTTCATCATTGCATGAACCTATATTTCATAATCCCTGGTCGCGCTATACAAAATGATGTTATGAATAGTCACTTGACGTTACCCTGCCCGGAGTCCAGCTTTACGTCTGTGATAGCAAGGACTTGTCCGGTTAGAGGACTGTGACTGATTATTGTGTCAATATTTAAATCGGGCACGGTATCACAGAAGTCTGGCACTATAGAGCCGATAATAGTTCCAGTTTGCACTCGCGAGCATGCGTACATGCCGACACAAACATGTGGCTGTAAAACTACTACAAATTTCCATTTCGAGTCATCGTGTGTATTTATGAGACCAATCCGGGTAACCGGAAATCAAATGATGACAACTATCACAGGGAAAGGTCGCGATCGAGGCCCACAGGTACTTCGAGGTATGCATAATATTTGCGCATTCGACTCATCGGCATTTGACTGTACTATCTGTAACGAGAAATTCAACGTCATTTCACCTCCCCATAACTTCTCAGATGTACTTTCTACGTACGGAATAATGGGTTTCAATGCCATGTTCGTTTGATTTCTATTTCTTGGTCTGTGTAAGTGTGTAACCAATGTAAGTAAACTTACACTCCAGTGTAGGAGTGTAACCAATAACACTGCAGCTAAGTTTACTTAGGCTAAACATTCTCTCCAGGGCAGGAGTGAAACCAATAACACTGCGGCTAAGTTTACTTAGGCTAAACTTCCTCTCCAAGATAGGAGTGTAATCAATAACACAGAGGTTCTATTTCTTGGTCTGTGAACACCATCGCCCTCATGGCTGTCGTAACCGAAGAGGCGAATGTCTCCAACCAGTGTAAGTAAACTTACACTCCAGTGTAGGAGCGTAACCAGTAACACTGGGGCTAAGTTTACTTAGACTAAACTTCCACTCCAGAGTAGGAGGGTAACCAATAACACTGGGGCTAAGTGTACTCAGATTGGGTCTCCTACTCGAATCAATCACCTTTTACTTTCCTCATTTATACAACTACGCTTGTGGTGGTGGAATAACCGTCGGGAGGGGCGTCAAGCGCCAAACATATTGAATATTATAACAGTATTTCTACACACTCATGTTTTCCAATAGTGCATGATACGCTTCAGTCTGGTTACCTCAATATGCTCTGCTAGCGCTTAAAAGGGTGAAGTGCCAGCGCAGCATAACCGGGAAACCAGGCTGGATCATATTCAATGACAAATATCACTTGAACTGATGTCAGTGCTTTCTGTGTACCTCGCATTGCCCATGTTTGGTAATCATTAAAATAAAAGACTAACATTAGTGAAATAATAACATTTGTTGTTAAAAATATCAGTTGCAGAACAAAGCGTGAGTTGGAAGTCTTCACACCTCGACTCCCGCGGTGCAACTCCCCGGTGAAGAAAGGGAGCGTTCAAGACTCCACCATATGCGACAGCGTCTTTGTGGAAACGTGTTCAACCGAGAACGTATGTATGGGAACATGCTCGGCCGAGAACGTTTTTGTGGAAACGTGTCAGGCGGAAATTAAGAAAGAGGACGGCAAATGTAAAACTTCCAACAACGTCGACGACGGAAATACTCAGCGATATGTGAAGTTCGTGAGACGAACGTCTGATGACTGTTACGATAACGTAGGTTTTAACTCCTAAGCTGGGCTGTGTATATTTGAACGATGGGAGTATTGCGTCCGAGTTACGTCGAGGTGTCGTGTTAGCCTAATTGTCCAAGCGTTTGTTCGTCACGCAGAGTACCCGTGCTCGATTCCCCACGTATGTACAATGTGTGAAGCACATTTCTGGTGATATTGCTGGGATATTGCTGAAAGCGGCGTGAAACTTAACTGACACACTTAGATTATACGGGACACAACTTGCAATATATACTCATGCCACAAATGTTTGCCACCCCGGTCCTATTGAAGGGGGTGATAACTAATATTGGCATGGGTATATGTGAACAGTAGATTGTAACAAACAGTATACTTTTTACAGCTCCTTGTCGGAACTGCATATCAAAGAAGGTCGACATTCATGTTTCCTATCGTCTTTGGGGAATTCTGAAGAAGTAGTACCCATGCTTGTCTCCTAGGGGTGAATCCAGGGCATAATATGTCTCCAGTATTCGTGTTTGTGTGTCTGGCCGGTTACTGGGTAGAGTAACTACCCAATATCGATGTTTGTATCCCATGGTTTCAGAATAGGTCAGGTCACGGGGAATTCTTGGGGAATTCAGGGACAGGATAGGTCACAGTATCAAGGCTTAACTTCTTGGGGAATTCAGGGACAGGATAGGTCACAGTATCAAGGCTTAACTTCTTGGGGAATTCAGGGAGAGGATAGGTCACAGTATCAAGGCTTACCTTCTTGGGGAATTCAGGGACAGGATAGGTCACAGTATAAAGGCTTACCTTCTTGGGGAATTCAGGGACAGAGTAGGTCACAGTATCAAGGCTTACCTTCTTGGGGACTTCAGGTACAGGATTGTTCACAGTATCAAGGCTTAACTTCTTGGGGAATTCAGAGGCAGGATAGGTCACAGTATCATGGCTTAACTTCTTGGGGAATTCAGGGACAGAGTAGGTCACAGTATCAAGGCTTGCCTTTTTGGGGAATTCAGGGACAAGATAATTCACAGTATCAAGGCTTACCTTCTTGGGGAATTCAGGGACAGGATAGGTCACAGTATCAAGGCTTACCTTCTTGGGGAATTCAGGGACAGGATAGGTCACAGAATCAAGGCTTACCTTCTTGGGGACTTCAGGGACAGGATAGGTCACAGTATCAAGGCTTACCTTCTTGGGGAATTCAGGGAGAGGATAGGTCACAGTATCAAGGCTTACCTTCTTGGGGAATTCAGGGACAGGATAGTTCACAGTATAAAGGTTTAACTTCTTGGGGAATTCAGGGACAGAGTAGGTCACAGTATCAAGGCTTACCTTCTTGGGGACTTCAGGGACAGGATTGTTCACAGTATAAAGGCTTACCTTCTTGGGGAATTCAGGGACAGGATAGGTCACCGTATCAAGGCTTACCTTCTTGGGGAATTCAGGGACAAGATAATTCACAGTATCAAGGCTTACCTTCTTGGGGAATTCAGGGACAGGATAGGTCACAGTATCAAGGCTTAACTTCTTGGGGAATTCAGGGACAGGATAGGTCACAGTATCAAGGCTTACCTTCTTGGGGAATTCAGGGACAGGATAGGTCACAGTATCAAGGCTTACCTTCTTGGGGACTTCAGGGACAGGATAGGTCACAGTATCAAGGCTTACCTTCTTGGGGACTTCAGGGACAGGATAGATCACAGTATCAAGGCTTACCTTCTTGGGGAATTCAGGGACAGGATAGATCACGGTATCAAGGCTTACCTTCTTGGGGAATTCAGGGACAGGATAGATCACGGTATCAAGGCTTACCTTCTTGGGGACTTCAGGGACAGGATAGATCACGGTATCAAGGCTTACCTTCTTGGGGAATTCAGGGACAGGATAGGTCACAGTATCAAGGCTTACCTTCTTGGGGACTTCAGGGACAGGATAGATCACAGTATCAAGGCTTACCTTCTTGGGGAATTCAGGGACAGGATAGATCACGGTATCAAGGCTTACCTTCTTGGGGAATTCAGGGACAGGATAGATCACGGTATCAAGGCTTACCTTCTTGGGGAATTCAGGGACAGGATAGATCACGGTATCAAGGCTTACCTTCTTGGGGAATTCAGGGACAGGATAGGTCACAGTATCAAGGCTTACCTTCTTGGGGAATTCAGGGACAGGATAGATCACGGTATCAAGGCTTACCTTCTTGGGGAATTCAGGGACAGGATAGATCACGGTATCAAGGCTTACCTTCTTGGGGAATTCAGGGACAGGATAGATCACGGTATCAAGGCTTACCTTCTTGGGGAATTCAGGGACAGGATAGATCACGGTATCAAGGCTTACCTTCTTGGGGAATTCAGGGACAGGATAGATCACGGTATCAAGGCTTACCTTCTTGGGGAATTCAGGGACAGGATAGATCACGGTATCAAGGCTTACCTTCTTGGGGAATTCAGGGACAGGATAGATCACGGTATCAAGGCTTACCTTCTTGGGGAATTCAGGGACAGGATAGATCACGGTATCAAGGCTTAACTTCTTGGGGACTTCAGGGACAGGATAGATCACGGTATCAAGGCTTACCTTCTTGGGGAATTCAGGGACAGGATAGATCACAGTATAAAGGCTTACCTTCTTGGGGAATTCAGGGACAGAGTAGGTCACAGTATCAAGGCTTACCTTCTTGGGGACTTCAGGTACAGGATTGTTCACAGTATCAAGGCTTAACTTCTTGGGGAATTCAGAGGCAGGATAGGTCACAGTATCATGGCTTAACTTCTTGGGGAATTCAGGGACAGAGTAGGTCACAGTATCAAGGCTTGCCTTTTTGGGGAATTCAGGGACAAGATAATTCACAGTATCAAGGCTTACCTTCTTGGGGAATTCAGGGACAGGATAGGTCACAGTATCAAGGCTTACCTTCTTGGGGAATTCAGGGACAGGATAGGTCACAGAATCAAGGCTTACCTTCTTGGGGACTTCAGGGACAGGATAGGTCACAGTATCAAGGCTTACCTTCTTGGGGAATTCAGGGAGAGGATAGGTCACAGTATCAAGGCTTACCTTCTTGGGGAATTCAGGGACAGGATAGTTCACAGTATAAAGGTTTAACTTCTTGGGGAATTCAGGGACAGAGTAGGTCACAGTATCAAGGCTTACCTTCTTGGGGACTTCAGGGACAGGATTGTTCACAGTATAAAGGCTTACCTTCTTGGGGAATTCAGGGACAGGATAGGTCACCGTATCAAGGCTTACCTTCTTGGGGAATTCAGGGACAAGATAATTCACAGTATCAAGGCTTACCTTCTTGGGGAATTCAGGGACAGGATAGGTCACAGTATCAAGGCTTAACTTCTTGGGGAATTCAGGGACAGGATAGGTCACAGTATCAAGGCTTACCTTCTTGGGGAATTCAGGGACAGGATAGGTCACAGTATCAAGGCTTACCTTCTTGGGGACTTCAGGGACAGGATAGGTCACAGTATCAAGGCTTACCTTCTTGGGGACTTCAGGGACAGGATAGATCACAGTATCAAGGCTTACCTTCTTGGGGAATTCAGGGACAGGATAGATCACGGTATCAAGGCTTACCTTCTTGGGGAATTCAGGGACAGGATAGATCACGGTATCAAGGCTTACCTTCTTGGGGACTTCAGGGACAGGATAGATCACGGTATCAAGGCTTACCTTCTTGGGGAATTCAGGGACAGGATAGGTCACAGTATCAAGGCTTACCTTCTTGGGGACTTCAGGGACAGGATAGATCACAGTATCAAGGCTTACCTTCTTGGGGAATTCAGGGACAGGATAGATCACGGTATCAAGGCTTACCTTCTTGGGGAATTCAGGGACAGGATAGATCACGGTATCAAGGCTTACCTTCTTGGGGAATTCAGGGACAGGATAGATCACGGTATCAAGGCTTACCTTCTTGGGGAATTCAGGGACAGGATAGGTCACAGTATCAAGGCTTACCTTCTTGGGGAATTCAGGGACAGGATAGATCACGGTATCAAGGCTTACCTTCTTGGGGAATTCAGGGACAGGATAGATCACGGTATCAAGGCTTACCTTCTTGGGGAATTCAGGGACAGGATAGATCACGGTATCAAGGCTTACCTTCTTGGGGAATTCAGGGACAGGATAGATCACGGTATCAAGGCTTACCTTCTTGGGGAATTCAGGGACAGGATAGATCACGGTATCAAGGCTTACCTTCTTGGGGAATTCAGGGACAGGATAGATCACGGTATCAAGGCTTACCTTCTTGGGGAATTCAGGGACAGGATAGATCACGGTATCAAGGCTTACCTTCTTGGGGAATTCAGGGACAGGATAGATCACGGTATCAAGGCTTAACTTCTTGGGGACTTCAGGGACAGGATAGATCACGGTATCAAGGCTTACCTTCTTGGGGAATTCAGGGACAGGATAGATCACGGTATCAAGGCTTACCTTCTTGGGGAATTCAGGGACAGGATAGATCACGGTATCAAGGCTTACCTTCTTGGGGAATTCAGGGACAGGATAGATCACGGTATCAAGGCTTACCTTCTTGGGGACTTCAGGGACAGGATAGATCACGGTATCAAGGCTTACCTTCTTGGGGACTTCAGGGACAGGATAGGTCACGGTATAAAGGCTTACCTTCTTGGGGAATTCAGGGACAGGATAGGTCACGGTATAAAGGCTTACCTTCTTGGGGAATTCAGGGACAGGATAGATCACGGTATCAAGGCTTACCTTCTTGGGGACTTCAGGGACAGGATAGATCACGGTATCAAGGCTTACCTTCTTGGGGACTTCAGGGACAGGATAGATCACAGTATCAAGGCTTACCTTCTTGGGGACTTCAGGGACAGGATAGATCACGGTATCAAGGCTTACCTTCTTGGGGACTTCAGGGACAGGATAGATCACGGTATCAAGGCTTACCTTCTTGGGGACTTCAGGGACAGGATAGATCACGGTATCAAGGCTTACCTTCTTGGGGACTTCAGGGACAGGATAGATCACAGTATCAAGGCTTACCTTCTTGGGGACTTCAGGGACAGGATAGATCACGGTATCAAGGCTTACCTTCTTGGGGACTTCAGGGACAGGATAGGTCACGGTATAAAGGCTTACCTTCTTGGGGAATTCAGGGACAGGATAGGTCACGGTATAAAGGCTTACCTTCTTGGGGAATTCAGGGACAGGATAGATCACGGTATCAAGGCTTACCTTCTTGGGGACTTCAGGGACAGGATAGGTCACTGTATCAAGGCTTACCTTCTTGGGGAATTCAGGGACAGGATAGATCACAGTATCAAGGCTTACCTTCTTGGGGAATTCAGGGACAGGATAGGTCACGGTATAAAGGCTTACCTTCTTGGGGACTTCAGGGACAGGATAGATCACAGTATCAAGGCTTACCTTCTTGGGGACTTCAGGGACAGGATAGATCACGGTATCAAGGCTTACCTTCTTGGGGAATTCAGGGACAGGATAGATCACAGTATCAAGGCTTACCTTCTTGGGGAATTCAGGGACAGGATAGGTCACAGTATCAAGGCTGTGTAGCCCTGATGCTTGTCTTCATACCCTGATAGCGTGGGTCGATAGTTTCTCTTAATACCAACCCCCCACCCTTCCTCTTAAGACGTTCCTATCTAAAGCCGTGATATCTTGCTGGAATAATGCTGACAGATTAAAACTGCCATACACAGTTTCTTGTCTTGTCCTTTTCTTTCATTTCAGTGTGTATCAGTACTCGATAGTATATAGATACAATGTGTGAAGCCCATTTCTGGTCTCTCCCCGCTGTGATGTTGCTGTAATATTGCTAGAGGCGACGTAAAACCATACTCACTCACTAGTGCATAGATCAGAAGGAAATTATACAGTATTGTATATTTGTCAAACCTCGTCAGTTTCCATCTGTTTCGGCTTGTCCCGGATTCACACGCGTAGTCACGATTGGAATGTGTGTGTATCTTTATCTTTATTTTGTGATATGAAAAAACCTTCATGTTGATAGAGGATTCGCAACCTCATGTCTAAATAAACTAAGAAATATGAGTCACTGTGTTTTAACCTTTTTGTTTTAGCTCACGTTCCTTCAATTCAGTGATATCACAAGATCAACACGGATAAAACAGTCGATTAATTACTTACCAGGGCCATGCGATGTTTGGTTGGAAGGAAGAAAGCTATTTATGATTTAAGTAAAATAGAACCGCAGCATTAATTAACACTTTGAAGTTTCTGTCAAAGCTTGAGGATTTCTCTGTGTGTATTGGTGACATATTTTCGGTTGACCGATTTGAAGGATTGTAGTAAACAGCTCCACATAAACAAATAATATCAGAATATTGTGTCTCAATATATCCTGGTACTGTATCATTTAAATCATACACCTGTGTATATATTCAGAAGATTGTGTCTCAATATACCCTGCCACTCTATCATTTAAAACATACACCTGTGTATATATTCAGGGAGTTTTTGTTCCTCACATATCTGCAAATGTGAAGCACATTTTTGACATCTACCCATCGTAGATGTCAAAGCGTCCGCACATCACACCGAAGACCTGGATTCGATTCCCCACATGGGTACAATGTGCGAAGCCCATTACCCAAAACAGCGTAAAACCGTATTTGCTCGTTCGCTGTTGTTGGTAGCATGTTTTTTTCAAAAACATGAATGCCTTCACAAAAAAGTGTCCAACAGTTTGCTCAGCAAAATAAAAATAAAGTATTCACAAACATATAAATCGTGGCAGAAAGAAAAGCAATCCAGAAATATCATGACAGTTTAGTGTATGATTCCTATGGGGGTCGTCGTGAGAGGCGGCTAACGGGATCGGTTGGTCAGGCTCGTTGACTTGGTTGACACATATCATCGGGTACAGGTACGTACATCGATACTCACGCTATTAATTGATAATTGAACTGCCAGGTCCAGACTCGACTCGTCCAGACTATATGTGGTATATTGAGGCGTTCAACAACAAACGATATAACACCTGCAATATCAAATTCTGCTTTTAAAACTGCGTTTAGTGTTTTTTCAAACTTAAGTTTGCAGGGTTGTTCGGTGGTTGATGAACACGTTTGTATTTTTTGATCAAAGACAATATTTTACGGCATAAGGCCTTTGGTCCATCAGGTTTGTGCTTAACATCAGTTCACAATGTAGATTGCATATAACATCAGTAATTTGTGTACCCCTGTGTAAAGTCACATTTCATACATGGGCACAGAACCCTTGTAGGTGTATACTGTTGGCCATCACAGACATCAGCTGATAGTTTAGCAGCCGGTATCGGGGAATTCTGCAATGAATATTTCAGCAATATAACTTGTATAACCACTAAAGCTGGACAATGAGAACACAATGTGTTTGAGAGAGCTGGTGTTTAGCTCATACACGAACAAAACCGTGACACACATGTCTTACATGTGTATGTTGCTAATGGTTGATGTCAGACTTAAGATATTACATCTTACATTGGCGTTAGTATCGCAGGAGATTAAACAATCTCCAATAATCTGTGAAAAGGTGATGATGTGTATCAGTATTTGTGTGCATTATATGTTGAGACACTCATAAAATCTCAATTTACTTGTTGAACGCCAGACGATATAATACACTGGACACAAATAGGGATATATGTTAATTTTGAAATTATGAATAATGATCTATTTATTCATTGACAACCTGATGAAATATCAATCATAGAAATACCAGTATCCCTAAATCATTTTGCCCGGTATATACTGGGACAGTAAAGACGTTTAGATAAAAATCACACATTTCGTAATTTAGTAAATATCTAACTCAAGGCTAGTGATTGGCGGAAGAAACATAGAACAGTACTGCCGGGAATGTTACTGTCACATGTACACGTACACTGAAGCCACATGAACCTCAGTTTACTCGGATCTTACTTGCTACTCTCCCTGCTTATTCACATACGAGGCAACAGGACATAACCTGATTTGACATCAAGTCAGCAACTCACGATTTGTAGTGTTCAGAGCTCCATGTTGACTCGGATCTCCTCGTGCGTCGACAAGGTCATTGTCATCAAGCAATACTGCAGAGAGTGGGTAGCCTAGTGGTTAAAGTGCTCGCTCGTCACGCCGAAGACCCACGATTCGATTCTTTACAGGAGTTCATTGTGTAAAGCCCACATCAGTTGCCCCCTCCCCCGCGCCACGCAATAAATTAAGCTGATAACAATGTGTCAGTTGCCAGCGTGTTTTACACCGTAAACAAACAAAACAAAACAAAACAAAACAAAACAAAACAAAACAAAACAAAACAAAACCAACCAACCAATCAAACAAACAAATAAATAAATTACCCGTAAGACCCATCTTCTCAGATTATTTCAAAGGTACTATTACAAGAAGCACAAAAAGAGGGGTTCTGTTTTCTAACTATTCCCGCAATTCTCCTTTAATTATAGTCAGTGGGTGATGAAACAATTTCTGAATTCCTATAGTTCAACGTTTTGAAGGTTTTACTCATATTCCAGACTATATACTAATTTATTACATGGTCACTGATCATACAAAGGCAAATGACAAGATGTGCTGAAATCAAATATTTAGGTAATATATTTCCACAAATAAAATGATTGACTACATTTACCTTAAACATGCAAATCATTTATAAGTCAGTATTTTTTATTTTTAGAGCACTCCGCTATATCAAAAGGCTCCTAACATTTATACCCATGCTTACGTATATAGGTAACATGTCGGTATGCCGCAAGGAGAACGTTTGCCATTCAATGTAAATTCACTCGTGAACATTCCAATGTTCTGGACAGTGCTGTGGTGAGATTGGAAGTATGTAAGAGTTATGTCCCTTGGTCATCATGGCTTCCAGATTCGGCAATACCGTCTCTTTGAAACGAGTGTGTACAGGTTAATATTTCTGTATAAGCAAAGGATCTCATATTCTTTCTTATGATGTCATACCCAATTTCGTTTAGAACATATATCTTCTGATAAGTGCCTTAGACTATTTGGAAGACAAACTTTAATTAAAATCGCATCGTTCAGTTTTCGATCATTGTTCTCGTCAGCTCAACGTAGAAACCCATGCACTTAGACTATGATAGTCGAGAAATAATGGCATATGCTACTAGAATGCAAAACAATGGCTTTAACTAGAAGAGAAAAAACATTGTTAAATTTGACGTCTAATGTTCGCTGTCCTAAAGTAGAACCCCCTGCCCCGTTACGATGATGATATTCGAACTGGTATAGGATATGTTCGCCACTCAAGCAGAAAAAGACAGAAGGGTTAAACCAAACCCAAACCCTAACCTAACCCTGAGTATTAGAGGAGAGGATTATTAAAAAACGTGGTAAAATAGTCCCACAATAAGGTTGATAGCATGTTCTATAATTGCACCAACAACTCGTCCATGCTTATAGATCGTCTCCTATATATAATATATTTAAAAGTAGGAATTTTGCATTCTCATGATGTTTCAGTTTATGCTTCGAAGTGAGGTGCTAAAACTGTATCGTGAAATGATGAGAGCTATCAGGCAGGTGCCAGACGCAAGCCACAGACGTGAACTTACAGAATGGGTCAGGTATGACTTCAAGCAGAACAAACACCACCAAGATGAGGTGAGTTAGTGCTCGGTACTGTACTAACTAAAATGTAGTTGACTGTTAAATAAAACAGGTTGGCTAGAATGCAGTTTGACGGGCACTGTTGTTGTTGGGTTGGATGCTTTTTAGGTTGCCTTCGCCAGTTGTCAGCGAGCCTGACCACCCGATCCTGTCAGTTGCCTCTAACGATAACCATAATCGCCATTTATGGCAAGCATGAGTTGCAAGGGCCTATTGTACCCCAGACCTTGTGTCCTGAGATTTTAGAGGTTATAACAATAACTTTATCAGGAACCGAGTAGAGTACCATGTGTAATTGTGGAATGGAATCTCAGTGAGTTGACACAGTATATACTGCCAGATGGTAAAGTGTTCACTCATCACACTGAAAACTCGGGTTTGATTCCCCATATGGGTACAAAGGTTTAAGCCCATTTCTGGTGTCCCCCGCCATGATAGTGCTGGCGTTACTAAACCTGGTGTAAAACCCAACTTCACTCAAGCAGCCACACACATGACGATGATGTTGATGGCGATGATGATGACGACGATGGTGATGATGATGATGGCGATGACGATGATTAATGCAATGACGACGACAATGATGACGATGACACGTAATATAAGTGCCATAACCTTCACCTTTCTTTCTTTCTCATGCTTGTGGTGAGAGGTAGCAAACGGGATTAGCTGGTCATACTCGCTGGTTGAAACTTCATTGCATCTTATTAGAGTAGGTCTGTGTTCATGCTGTTGATTACTGGATTGTCTGGTCCAGATTTGATTATTTACAAACTGCCATTACATAGCTGTGATAATGTATAGTGCAGTATTGAACACTAACAAATAACCAGCCAACTTTTTTCATCATTTCAGGAGACAATCAAGATGATGTTGACCAAGGGCAGGATGTCACTGAAGGAACTAGAAAGTGCCATACATTTAGCAAGATGACTGGATCTGACACACTGCATTGTTTGATTGAATGGGTCTGGGCAAGATGTTTGGTGTTGTCCATACTGTCCTCGTTGGTGTTGGCTGCATGTATGAGATGCATGTATGGGATGCATGTTTTGGATGCTTGTGTGTAGGGCAAGTGGATTACAACAGCCTTCCAAACTAATGCCAGTGTACTAGTCTGTGATGAGGCCCCTTAGCATCATTTGAGGGGGGCTGCAATTCTGAACCAGCTCTGGCTGTTACACATCTACTTGGGTGAGTGAGTGAGTGAGTGAAGTTTCACAATGCTCTAAGCAGTATTCTAGCTATACGCTATTCTCATGATGATCACATTAATAGTGTGAAATCAGTCAGAAATTATTTCTGTGCTAATGATCTTCAGACTTAAGATAAGTCCAGATGTTTCTTCTTACAAAATTTGCAAAAACCTGTTTACATCCCCACAAGATCATATCTTTCACTGTTCAACAGCTCTTCATGTGTTCAGTGAAAACAGTTTTCATTGAACTCCTGAAGAGATTTTGAGTGGGAAAAGATCTTGTAGGGATAGAACGGTGCTTTTGGCCTTTGCAAGAAGAAATATCTGGACTCACTTCTTACATATTTATTACTTGTACACCTGCGGAAATCACCTATTCACATATATATATATATATATATATATATATATATATGTCCCATGGGCTGGGACTATATAAAGGATTTTTAATGGATACTAGTTCATAGCTTGATGAAATGGATGGTGACCATATTGTAATTAATGCTAGTCTTTTAAATTACAACTTAAATACAAGTACATCTTCACATCTTGCAGGGGTGAAAAAATCCCATCGCCTGATGCCCGAAACAGATCTGTTTTCATTTTGGGCAATCAAATAATGGTATCTTACTTGTCCGTGAACAACTACATAATTACCACTGATGGTTTCAAACTGCAAATGATCCTAGATGTGATTTAATATCTGTTCATAATGAAGCTATTAAAGTTCGCAAAAATAATAAAGTAGAGCCCATAGAGAGTGAAATTATCACTCTCTGATAAGTAGTCCAATAAACATTAACATCATGCATTGTGTTATAAAACCAGGGCAAGTGGAATATTAGTCAGGACATGTTACTTTCTTGAAGTCACTTGCCCTGTGGCAAGTGGCTTTTCAACATATTTTTGAACCCCTGTCTTGTTTGCATTTGTTGCCAAAGTATGTTTCTATTTAATCTGGATAGAATGTTCTTTGCAAATGAAGAAGTATTTTGACATCTTAGCAGCTTTGTTTTTTTTTCGCATGTATTATATACCCACCAAGGAAGTATTGACAATTTTTATGTTAACAGAAAAAAACAAAGTTGTTGATGTGGGTGAGGTAGCACTGTGCTTGTGTTGCCGGTCACACTGAAGATGCAGGACTGAGGGAGAGTGAAAATATTCTAAATATACTGAGGGAAACAAATAAGGTGACACCACTTCATTGCAGTGTTTCTTTATCTATTCTCAGATTTCCTCCCTCGGTGATATTCAAAGCTGGTGATGAAAATTGGAAAATATTATATAGTCTGTTTGCAGTGAAAACATACGAATGAATTTCACTTTACACAAAACAGTAAATGGAATAAAGTGAAATTGAGATTTTACCTTGAAAGGATTTTTATATCTGAGAATTTTATTCAACTCAGGATGAAAGTTGTTTAACAAACATAGTTTCAAATGGCTAATATTGGTTTGTATTACAAGGGGGTATGTACATTAAATGAAACACCAAGATCAAGTGATGATGGTCTATGTTAACGTTCATCACGTACTACACGTGCATTCGTTTCACTGTTCCAACTACTGTGCTTACTCCTTACACTGCAAACAGATTATAGGGACGCTTGAAATTTCCCGTGTTCTCATATTTGTTTCTCTCAGTATATATACAACAAAAACATCAACGTCTAGTAGGGGATAAGAAGATGAGTAAATAGGCAGTAATGGTTAGAGGAACCGTGTGACTAGCCTCAGGTTATAATTAGGTTGAATCTATATAATGATCTGTGGACAGTTGCTTGCATGTCGCCAGCATATAATTGGAATGTGGCTTTCAGCATAGAATAAACGAACAAATCTGGAATCTATCTTTGAGACCTACAATATACCAATAATATCTTGTTTCACGACTATGGCTAAACCACTGCCGATGTCACTTTGTGTTACAAGTTAACATTTTTCGAAGCCCACGTAAAATCCAATGCACCTCATTTACAAAATGTTGTTCTGTCGCCAGAACCTCGAAATTCCAGATGTTATCGATGCTCAAATGCATGTTGCGTTTCAGGGTTAGTGAGACACCTGCCATGGGTGATTACTTTTGCAACTGGATTCTTCTCGACGTAAAATCAACACTTAAAAGTACATGGAATTTGTTTAACGGCAGTTAAGTATTTCACTATTTCAGCTGTATGTGGTGGCTTGAAATTATTGAGTGAGTTTTACGCCGCTTTAAACAATATTACAGCAATGTCCAGCGGTCGACGCCAGAAATGGGCTTCACTCATGGTACTAATGTGGGGAATTGAACCCGGTCTTCAGTGTAATGAGCGAACACTTTAACCACTTGACTACCCGATCGCCCCTGGAGAGCATCGAGTCTCTTCAAGGGAAACCAGTTGTTGATAGCATGAACTACGATCAACGTCGTTGGGATTTGATCACACGACGTCTTTGGCCAAACATGTCAGACTGATTAGTCACGCCAGCTAAACTTTATAATCAGTAGACGTAGAGGTTTCTGATTTTACTTAGATAAGTGATTGAAGATTTTGAAGAGGGCACTTACTGTCGATCTCGAAGGCGAACGTGCATGGACAGTTCTGAATAAATAAGAGACGATGTTTTATACGTTTAATGGTTGATATCTACGGCATATCTAAAGATTTGTTTTGTTTTTCTTTGGTTGAGATTGACATTTCAGAACCGAGGTTGTAACAAATGAAGTCGAATCACTGTCCAATCATTGTTTAATCAGTGTCATCATTACAGCTATATGGCGGCGATCTGTAAATAATAGTCTGGACCAGTGATCAACGACAGGAGCATCGATGCACTCAATTTGGAACCGATGACGTGCCAAACAAGTCAGCGATCCTGACCACCCGATCCCCTTAATCGTCTCTTACTACAAGCATGAGTTGCTGTAGATCAAGTGAAACCCAGATCGTAACTTGAGGTGAGCTTGTATGTGTTCCTTGGTTCCCGCGTGGCGGTGGATAGCCTAGTGGGTAAAGCTTTCGTTTGGAACTCCGAAGACCCGGGTTCGATTCCCCACATGGGTACAATGTGTGAAGCCCATTTCTGGTGCCCCCCGTCGTGATATTGTTGGATTATTGCTAAAAGCGGCATAAAAACATACTCACTCACATGTTGAGTTCCTGTTGGAGAGGGTGAGTATAATATCAGTCACGTAGTGAGGATCACCTGTCTCAGTCACCTGTTAGTAAGATCTTGACTGGGCTGTCTTCAGCTGCTGCGTTGCATATCAAAACTGGCAAAAAATTCACTCGCTTGTACTAATACTACCATAGAGACTCAAACACCAACACCTGACAATACTTAATTTTTATTCCAAGGGTGATACATTTCATAAATACATATTCTTTATACATCACACAATGACGTTAATGTATAATAAAATCACCAAACAGCTGCTACAAACACGACGGAGCTTATATGATACGGAATATGATGGTTAACCGTATATTCAAATATTTTTCTAATGGTTACATGAAAAATGTCAATTTTCTTACAGGCGCCAAACATCACAATACTGATGTGAATCTGTTCTTTCACGATTAGCTGTACTTGAATTGATGCGACCATTGAATCATTTGGTATGCTACATGTCTAGGTTTTGGGTCGATTCTCCGATGGTTTGTTCCCTTCAGACTCGACCAGAATTGAGAGTGTTATTATGCCGCTTTTAACAACGCTGGAACACCAGAAAAGGGCTCTTGTATCCATGTGGGGAATCGAACCCGGGAATTAAGCGACCCCTTGAACCACTAGGCCACTCAAGTCTCGACTAGAACGCGACTCTAATGTAAATGTGACATGTTTAACAATACTCATTCTAACTATTCACTGTATCCGTTCTGTTATGATCAAAGCCTGGGGACCTTTAGCCATCGTACTCTTTACAACAAACAAACATATGTATATCCTTTAGCAATACACAGACGTCAAAATGACAGTGATCAGATTGATAGTAGTAAAACTATTCAGTATAACTTGGAGGTGTTGTCCGGAAGCAAACCAAATGTTGCGAAAATGCTCGCAGACCTCCATTACATATTATGGCCTGTAAACGACATGAGCATGACATGATACCACAGTCTGAGAGTGCTACAGGCCATTTCCTGAGCCCATGACAGGCAACTGGAGGGGAGGGGAGGGGAGGAGAGGGGGTGTTCAATGCTTTCAGGGGTCTCCTGGACTACTTGTTTGGGAAACGTCTCAGCCATCAACCATCGTCACGAGCTTAATCGCCGCGAACAGCTGCAATCTTGCTGATGCACCGTTGAGAAATATATACTCACTCACAGTTTACGAACTAGCCAGTGCTTTCAATGACAGTGATACTGCCAGAAGACAGGGCGCCTAGTCTGCTTTGGAAGAATCGGACTAGAATTGTTCTCCAGCAACCAATGCCTGTGAGCCGACGGACGGGATTAGGTTGTCAGACTCGCTGACAGGTCATTGTGTCACATTTGTCTGGAAGGATGCTCATGATGTTAGTCACTGGGTTGTTTGGTCCAGACTCGATCGTAACTGAACATTCAGTGAACACTGCTGCAATGCTGTAACATGGCATTAAGTAAACTATATGTTAACAAAAGAGAAAAGAAACGAAAAAAAATCCCGATCCTTTTTAGACAGCAACAGAGTGAGTCGAGTTTTCTATTGTCACTAGTAGTTTCAGTTGCGTAAATACACTGCAATGTTGGCATGATGTCTTTCAAACCAGATCCAAAAGAAAGGTATGATAGTTAATTTGATTATGCAGTGCACAGCATTATAATGGGCATATTTCATACATACTGGGTAATTAAAGTTGTACAGTACTTGGCTCACTTAGTACAACCGGTACTGAGGAGCAAACGTTAACCACACTCGTTACCGTATATACAGTTACATAAGCACGATGGCAGCAGAGTTTACACACACACACACACACACACACACACACACACACACACACACACACACAGACACACACACAAAGAGACACACACACACACACACAGAGAGAGACAGTACTCCAGTTGTACTCGCAGGTTAAAGCTAATAGAGATGTTTCGTGGTATCCTTCACGTGGGTTAACTGTATAGATAAAATAGATATTCATGGTATCCTTTACGTGGGTTAACTGTAAATATAAAAGATATTCATGGTATCCTTTACGTGGGTTAACTGTAAAGATAAAAGAGATATTCATGATATCCTTCACGTGGGTTAACTGTAAAGATAAAAGAGATATTCATGGTATCCTTTACGTGGCTTAACTGTAAAGATAAAAGAGATATTCATGGTATCCTTTACGTGGCTTAACTGTAAAGATAAAGGAGATATTCACGGTATCCTTCACGTGTAGTCGCGGAAGGCTGCAATTTTGCTGAGACGACCCTGTTATCAAGATGTTTCATATACATCATTCATACATCATGCTACGCGTCCTGAAGGTGGAACATGTGACTGAATCACACATGCTTACTCACTCACGGGTTCAGATGAGGCAGAATAGGGACACCGGTCCCCCATGAAGCGTCCTAATAGTGTATCGGGTATCAGCAATGGCTACCTACACAAACGTCAACCTTTATCTGCACATCGGTTCCCAGTTGCCCAGATCGATGCTCATGCTGTTGATCACAGGATTGTCTGTTCCGGACTTCATTATTTACAGATCGCCGCCATATGCATGTAGCTGCAATATTGCTGAGTGCGGCGTAAAACTAAACTCACTCACTCATTTATCTGCGAATATGATTCTTTCTTTTGCTGCTTGCATTATCCCCTTATCAACACTCTGGCTTGAAATAACTGCTGTACTACCAACATCCAAGTAAAATCACACCATTTATTCAATTTCGTGGCGCCTGGGAGATAATGTGGGTGGAGGTGTCAATCCAGTACTTGTAGAGACAAGTGCATTTGAAGGCCATTCCCCCCATGGCTGTTCAGTACCCGGCAACTCTAAGATCATACACGATTACCGTGTCTGTACGTAAGGGTGGTTTGTGTGTTAAGTCTTATGGACATAGCGACATTCATTAACTAAAGACCGGTATTTCTATATATTGCGAACACTGTATAAAAATACAAACGCGTTCAAGAGTTCAGGTGACACCATATAGTCAACAACGTCACCAATCGGAAATGTACTCTCACATACAGTCTAGTTACAGTTAGTATATTTACGAAAACATGCAATTGATTCTTTAAAGAATTACAGGTACGACACTTTCAGCGCATTTTCTGTTGGTGTTTTTTCAAGAGTTTCTTTGACATATCTCCATCTTGGCTGAGCCCTGTTTTCCCGCTATGAGGGACCACCTCCATGGTTTAGTGGACAGATCAGCTGTCGGAACATGGTTTCGAAACTCGCCTGTATCATATTGTAATACATAAAATAATAGCTCGGCACTGAGTAGATGGGACAACGGTTATTTACCGACGTGTTTGAACTCTGTAGATAATACTTCGGGGTATGCAGGTTCGGATTCGGTATACTGTGTGAGTTGGGTATACATGTCAGCATGGTGGGCTAGCCATTAACGTTAGTTTTAGTTTGGGAACAGCCATGTCGCAATGTGAGTGCAAAAAGCGCGAACGCGCACAGTTATGTCATGACCACTTTTTACAATCTCCTACACAGTAGGCGGTATGGTATTTTTAAATTTCACTTTCAAAACAATCAGTCTTGTGAATCACAAATGACACTTCCTCTGAATGTCGGACTTCGAACCCACAAACCACGTGGGTTAACTATAAATATAACAGAGATGTTCCTGGTATCCTTAACGTAGGATAACTGAGAAAGATGTAACTGTCCGCAAACGGCTTGATTCACTAAAATGATTTATATACAACACGCACACTCAGCACAGTTCCTGAAGGGCCGCTAGGGTGTCATGGTTATTACAGCGTTTGCTCGACACGTCGGACGCCCGGGTCCGATACCTATGTGGATTCAGTATGTAAAGCCATCGGAAGCTTGTTGAAAACAATATACGTTGAACATTTTCAAACGTACCGGTACAGATAAAGTTCTCAATAAATCCTGTACGCTGAATCTCATACAACATATCACATGGCTATTGAGCAGACACTCGCTCATAATGCAGTGTTTACAAACACCTTGAGATCGGTCTTAAATGCTTGTGTTCCTGAGACGACTAAAAGCACAACAGTCTCGCGGAAACACGACAGAAGGTTGACGTAATGCTGAAGCATAACGGTCTAGTTTATACCACTACATCGTCATGAATCCGACTCTTCATTTACCCGGCCGTTGTATCCTCCTGTCCGAATTCCGATTACCTTTCGGTTTCCTGTTCTTGCTCTTGTTCGGAAATTTAACTCTGTCCTTTGCTTTCCTTTTCGCATTCTGTTGAACTCTTAGATCAGGTTTACGTACAGTTCTCTCTCTTGGAACTTGTCGTCTGCTTCCTGGCTGACGGCGCTGATTCGTCCTTGACCTTTGCCTTTGAGTAGGTCGACGACGTTGAGCAGGTTTTCTGGTAGGTTTCGATTTGTTTGGTGGATTAACTTCATTTTTGTCCTTTTTCTTTGAACATATAGTGATGTCGCAGTACTGCCACTGTTTCTTCTCCTTCGTGGTGAAGCACCATGGCTTTTTCCTCCTCATTCCGCTGGGGTTCCGACAGTGGTTGTGGTCTCCCAACCCATCACTGTCTTCACGACCTCCCGATGTCTTAGGCTTGAGTTTGTGACTGTGGGGGTATTGCTCAGACCACTTCTGACACGTGATGCCGTCAAGAGTATGGTCAAGTTTGCCTCTGTAATCGCGACCGTCCTTGTACTGACCTTGCTTGCACTTTCCTGAAACCATAGCAACACGTGAATGGGTCTGCTACCTCATCATCGATGCCACTTGACATCACCATCGAACATAAAACAATAAAATAGTATCTAAAAATAAAAGGACAGTGGGTCATCCTCATATTGTCTCAGTGAATCCATATGCTTCTTTACATTGGACACATTAAACATTACTTATTTGTCAATGCCATATCAGAGAGTGATACATTTTTGTTTTATGAAACTCGTTAAATTACACTACGGCGGTGTTTAAGTTTCCATAAAATCACCAACTCCAATGCATAATTATAATTCAGCTGTATTCATACCATTAAACAAAACCACCTTAATGCAGACAGATGTACACTAAACTCGACATATCGCTTTTCTGTACAGAGAACAGATCCGCCAATATATAGCATCTATGAGAACCCTACACTAGCTAATTTTGAACATGTTAATTACAGTGATATCGCCGTTCTCCAGTCACATGCCTTTCAAAAAATAGTACACAGTGCCATTTTGAAAATGGTCAAATGTAACACGTTATAGTTTTTTAGAGATTACGCTTTCTCAGTAAAGTCACATCGAGCCCACAAACCAAGAGTCAGGCAACTTTAAAATCGCTAAGTTCTTTGGTGTGACGAGCGAACGTTTTGACCATTCAGCCATAGCATTTATGCTACCTATCACCTTAATACAATAACGCTTATCACATTCACTTGTTTCATGTAAGAGTTAAAAGCTATATGAAGGACCAATGCTAAGCGTGAAAATTTTGATAACGTGACACGTCCTGGTTACCAGGGAGATAAAGAGCAAACAACAGCCCCTACCCCCGTCCACAGGTCCCTCTCACCAGAGTGGGAACAGGCCAGACCCTGGTGACAGTGTCTGATGTAATACTAGCCTCAATGTGGAGTGAGGAATGAAAAGCTTTCTCGTTGAATCGATTGATAACGATCTATTTTCTTGGCGGTACAGAGAATTTAGAAACCACCGGCTGTATGAGGTTTTCACTGAGTGAGTGTGGTTTTACTCCGTTTCTAGCAATATCCTGTCGGAGACGCCAAAAGTGGGCTTTAAAATTGTCTCCATGCGAGGAATGGAAAACAGGATAACCCAAGCGCTTAAATCACTACGCGCACACACACATACGCACGCACGCACTTGTTTAATCAGTATGTGGGGAATCGAACCTGGGTCTTCGGCGTCACCTGACGCCTGAACCACCTACCTCCTCTTCCCTGGAGAACCTACGAGCTGTCACACACTGATAACACTGGGAATCACTTGCAGAAACTAGAACCATCAGTAAACCAAGGAATTGTTCTGAAAATGCTGGAATATTGCCAAATGCGGAGTAAAACTAAACTCACTCACCACTCCTGAAACAACTGTGCGTTAATTAGTACTGATAAGATCGATGCTAGTGCTGTGGACCACAGGATTTTCTGGTACAGACTCAATTATTTACAGAGCGCCGACACACACCCTAAACGCTGCTGAGTGCGGCGTAAAGCTGGACTCACTCACTAGTACAAATAACTCTTTTCAACTTACTTTTAGCCCGCTTTTCGCATATGAAAGCGTATATGTGGTTGGGAAGCTGTGAGACTGAGCCAGTCCAAACGCCCTGCCAGAGGAACTTCTTGGTGGACTTGTCCTTCACTAACGCCATGGAAGTATAGGTGCCCGGCATTCCTTTTCCCCAATTTGTGAACTTCATATTCTTCGGCTTCCTCTTCTCGCCTTTGTACCACACCATTGACCCGTTGACCGCCTTACCGCCGGTTCTCCAGATGTGCACCTTGGGGAACTTCTTGCTGACAAGCTTCACCAGGAACTTTTCTTCACTCTTGCTTTCTATGCTTACCAGATATGCATTTTCGTTCTGGCATTCCTTATACGCTGCTGAGAACTGGTGCTTTGGCCTGTTGTGGAGCCTGTAGCAGCTTGTCTTGAACTTGAACCAGCTCTTTGGACAAACTGGAAAGAAATACACAATGTATGTAGGAAGGTACTCGATGTCTACCCGCAGCCTGAAAATATTATAGGACCATGCAATCCCATTATTGACGTTACCACCATCGAACCAAGCCTAAACACCAGATCCAATAGATCACCACGCAAACATATACAGGGTCTTGATCGTAACCTTAAATCCCAAGAAATGGAACCTGATGATATCAAGCGTTGTATACACCTGAACCTGAACATACGGACACCTGAACATACGGACAAATACGTGACCGTTTTTAAGAGACAGAATGTTACCATAGATATATTGAGCCGACAAAGTGTTAGCGCCTTGACCTTTCGAAAGAAGCCACCTTGAAACTGTTGAATCTGACAGAAGTAAATAAACAACACATACACGTATCAACAAACTCCCACATATTAACAAATTCTCAAATATTGCTGTTTTGTACAACGGATATCTATCACTTCTGTTAGGCTAGCATATCAAGAAGTCCTCGCATATTGAAGTCTGGTTGAGCGGTTTCATATTGCTTACGTTGCGATATGTTACACTATCACATAGTTCACTGTGCCATATGCAGGCTACGAGTCTAGACAGGCTGATAAACACACTGTCGTCATATGGATGTCGTTACGTCCCTGTGTAGGTAATTAGGACAATATCCTGAAATATCCCAAACGTTCATTGTTCCACCAGGCGGGAATGCATTAAACAAAATGAACCCGAGTAAATTATATTTGAATTAATGTCCCCGCTTTCAAAATTCGATTGTTCACATCTGTTTATAAAACTCCGTGTTGTGTGAACCGTGTGGCAGCGTACAAGACGTCGATGACGGCTGCCGTAATGTCACAATACTTGATTCTGATTGGTCAATTTGAGGTTTCAGATAACACCATGTCCAGTTATAACGCCTTATTTGAAGATAACATCTCCGCGGCACTAATAGTAAGCAATGCAATTCTTGCTTAGTTATTGCAGGTTGACATTTGTAAGAGTGACATTGAAACATTTTTTACGAAATGCAGATTTTTTTACACATTGAAGTACAACCTTAAAACTGTACGACAACAGCTAGAGTTGCATCGAAAACGCTATATCTAAATTGCGCCTTCGGTTACAAACTACATGTACCATCATTTGATATTTAGGAACATATTCTGCAGGAGCTACATAAATAGTTCATAATTAATCCTTTCTCTACAGGACGTTCCATGGTGCAGTGGATAGTGTCAACCGGGATCGAGAAAGGTTGGTAGTCTGATTCGCCACATTGTGTAACCAAAGACGTTAAACGGCAGTACTCACTGTTAACTTGGCATGGGGTCGACCTACAGGGGTAATACATCATGTCAAAGTCAATGTCTCTGAACTGGATAAGGATGTTACAGTTGCAATATGACATGTCACTTAGTTACATTGTCTGGTACAATCATCACGGTCGCTGGTCCATGGCAGTCTCTATATGAGTACATAGTCGCGTATGGACAGGGAAACGCGCACGCGCACGCACACGCACACACCCGCATGCCCATCTCCATATACGTGCAATAATCTCCTTTTCACCTCCCGATTGGTATCCAAATATCATGAACGCGACGTTAAACTCCCTTCCATCTCCCTTTAACCATACCTCAATACATCACATACCTTACACAAACATTCAGGCAGAGTTTGTCCCCAAACAACTGGTTCCCATGCAACTCGTGTTTATGGTAAGACTAAACTAGATTGAATGGACAGTCTCTTTACTTGGTTTATAACATGTCATCTTGTTCAGACCTATTTCGTTATATCAAACACTTGTTTGGATAAGAGAATGCTGTAGTTCAACTGGAATTTTGCTGAATACGGCAACAACGAATAACCAGCCCAAGTAAAGTGATAGCCAGGCTGGTCGTACCGATGACTTACCAGCTCTGCTGCATGTGGTTTTGCTTTTAGCTTTCTTTTACCTCAATGGAAGTTATTTCCCATATGGAGGACGTTTGAGTTGAAAAACTT
This sequence comes from Haliotis asinina, assembly GCF_037392515.1. Lineage (NCBI taxonomy): Eukaryota > Metazoa > Mollusca > Gastropoda > Lepetellida > Haliotidae > Haliotis > Haliotis asinina. Next base: position 54,107,353 of record NC_090285.1, on the reverse strand, counting down.
GACCTCACTGACCAAACGCGGCAGATGGCACTAACATGGGGTGACTGCGAGACTGGTTTCCTTTTCAGGAACATATGATAACGTCCGCACCAAATACCCCATGCTGACCCGGCTGTACAAGTACCTTAGCAGTCCACGATCCCAGCCGAGTTATAACGACCGTCTACTTGTATGACCGTCTACTCGTATCAAATGAGTGGTATCTAAAGGCGGTCTTACAATACCCAAGACAGTCTGTTGGTACCTAAAGACAGTCTAATAATACCAAAAGGTAATCTAATGGGGCAGGCCAAGGGGTGTATATTGACAGTCGAGACTCACACACTGGAATTCTTGAGTTACATTGTGAGGGGATATGGTGCATACTGGCGGCGTAGTGGTACAGAGTCAGTGGTATTTAATAACATTGTGGTGGTACACAACGTAGATGAGGGTACATGTGGAGTTTTAATGGTACATTATGAGAATCTAGTACTACATATGATACTTTAGTTGGTCATATCGACATTCTTTGCAACGGCAGTCTAGAGATACCTACATGTGACAGCGCTGTCTTCCTTCTCGTTACAGTGGTACATGGCTCGTAGCTGGGCGATGTCAATGGTGCTCAGAGCCCGTCTCTGGCCGATCGTCATGCCGAGCTTCTTTCCAATACCTATCACCTGCAACAGTAGGACAGCCTTGTTTACATGTGTACAGGTTTAGGTTGAACAGATCGTAACAGACGTAACGGGTTTTAGTATTGTATTAACTTCTCCAGCAAGAATCATTGGGCGTTATACTACCGTAACAGATTAATCGTGTTGGATTACATTTGTAACAAGCCCGTTTTTAAATACTAACTGTTTGTAGTATATGTTTGTATGTTTGTTTGCTTTATTTTTAACGCCTCACGCAGCAATATTCCGGCTATATGACGGCGACTTGTAAATAACCGTCTTTGGAGCAGACAATCCAGAGAATGACACCATCAGTATCGATCTGCGCAATTGAGGATCGATTATATCAAGTCAGCGAGTCTGACCACCCAATTCCGTTAGTCGTGTGTTTCGACAAGCATGGGTTGCCGAAGAGCAATTCTAACCCATATCTTCTGTAATATGTATGTCATGCTTAATTACTTCATCAGTAAATCCACTAAGATCCACTACTTGCGGCGTAAGACATCTTAAGGAATGATGAGTTCAGTACCCATGTGCAACAGGATGTCACACAGACACGTCAGGATTAATTAATTCAGTAACAGGTACATTTTCATAGATAACGTGATGAGAAAACCAATCAGCTGTTCACCCGAGTTACCTCTCCATGGTCTTCGAGGACGATACTTACGCGACACTCCTTTGACGATTGATTACTGATTACTCATGTTACCTTTACGTAAGGTCTATATGGCTGACGCTTTAGTAAAGCTTTAGTAAAACTTGAATGATTACTTGTTACTTTTGTTACCTTTCAGGATTGCCACTTCCGGTAACACACCTGAGTTTGGTCAATGGTATACTGGTCCATCAGGAGTGATACTTTACGTGCAACCCACTTATGGTAATTACTGACTGCTTTAAGTACGTTTACAGATTCAAGTGATAAATTATCTCAACGGGTCACTTCCTTCAGGTTCAGACAAAATGGACTGATTATTTCAGTACAAATCCTACTTGTTTACAAATCCTGTTGTTTACACTAACAGTGTGTTAGACTAAGAACGTACCTTGAGTGTTGGTTCCCCCATCCGCGTGAAGGCCCACTTGTTATAATGCATGATACTGGAATAGTCGTAAGGAAAGCCCCTTGACGTGGCCAGCTTCTTGCTGAGTTTTTTAAAATCAGGAAGGAACCTAGGAGAGATGTTATCCTTCAGAACCTTGATGTATTCGTCTCGGTCGGGTCGTGCCTAAATAAAACTCAAACAAGTAAATGAAGAAATACTATATATGTTGGATGTAAAACAACAGTGCCCCTCCGCAGTTGCTTGTTTATTTAAAAACCCAAAACTATTTAATGAACGCTTAACATCAATGTGATGTATTCATTTCAGTCGGGCCGTGCTTAAATCAAACACAAATAACTAATTAATACGATATGGTTGAAATGTAAAATAGCATTACGACACCTTCGCAGTCGATTAATCGTTTAAAAATTCTTCTTCGCTCTTCTCTTCTCGTAAAAGTTAAACATCAGTGTTACTTGGTGTTTCGTCTGAGTGATATTTGTAATTAAGACGCATGGAATCACAGAGTTCCAATACCTGTTCGTGCCAGACGCCCAAAGCATGATTAGTTTCGTGGATAGCAGTACCGACGTTTTCACAACCTCTCCCAATGCTGACAAGTTGCGCCCCGCCTCTTTTCCCAACGTTCGACCAGCACCTACAAATATACATGAATAATGCAGACGCCGAACAACATTCATAATTTTAAAATGTGTTACCATTGAGATGAATATACGTCAACACTTGACACACCTGAGTGAAGAAGTAGGGTTAATTTTAACGACGATTTGAACAATATGCAGCTATATCACGGCGTGTCAGCTTAATCAGGGAAACTATATGTTGCAGGTTATCCATGTGACAATGCGAGAGGGATGCGCTGACTTCACACGTTTACCAGCCTGGTGAACCCAACACGCATCGTTGTGCTCCTGCCAAACCAAGTAATATTTGAGTGAGTGAGCAAGAATTGACAACATTACAGCAATATCACGGCGGGGACAGCACAACTGGGCGTCACACTTTGTACCCATTTTGGGAATCGAACCCGGATTTTCAGCGTGAGGGGCGATTCTCTAGGCTACGCCTCCCTTGGAAAAGAACCAGTACACATGTAATACTGCCCATTGCACTTAACACCAAGTTTTCTGAAGACATTTATCAACATTCCGCAAGTCTTTTTAATTACAACGCTGTGACCGCTCTCACAATATTTGTGTAATATTATCGTAAGGAACCGCCCTAAGGTCTTACTGACTGCCTGTGTGGTTTCTGTCGAAACTCTCTAGCCGTCTATACATGTTCTGTAACGAAACAAAACACATACAAGACCTATAGGAATTTATAACCTGATGAGGTTGACTTGACTAAGCTTATTTCCATTAGTTTTTTGTTTTGTTTTCGAACAGGGGAACATTTCAAGGGTTGAATCACGCAACAGTTTTGTACGTGAGTAGAACGTGGGATCCATTAGAAAGTTCAAATTCTGAACGTTTCGGGAAAAGTCAGAGTTGTAGAACATTTTAGTGCTTACTAATCTATAGGTGGATATTTTGTCTGGACAGCTTGTGTCAGTGCTGAATTTTTACGATATGAACTTTAGGTTCAGAGGCGATGTTGAACAAGAAGGCCCTTGGCCATATTATTATATGGTCTTTGCCGTTACGAAGACAGGGATATGTACGGATTACGTGATCTGTATAACCCTTGATACATAAATGTCTTGTTAGCGTAGAAGCCGTTCTATCGAAATGGAGGGATCCATGTAAACACAATCACAAAACGATGATTAAATAAGAAATACGCTGGAATCACGTTTCTACTTCGACACACAGTAAGTTCGGTATAACACTGTTGATTGTATAATGCCGCCCCAACAGTTAACACAATGAGCTCACCATGCAGAAACATGTCTAGATTTTGCCAAAGAAATATCAAATATTGTGTCAGTGCTCACAAAATTACAGAAGACACTTGTCCTCTCGACTACAAAAATGTTACCTGTAAACATTCAGTCCCAGTGGAACATAAACAAACATGTTTACCAACAGAAAATCCCACAAATAACTTTCTGTCTAATAAACGACTTTTCTAGAGGATGTGTTTTCACAACTCTAAATATAACTTTACTGTAGGTAATGAAATACACAGAGGACTGTGGAAAGTTTGTGAACTTGAAGTGCTCTCACCATCAGACTAGTTAGTGATAATGAACATAATCCAGTACTTAATGTGGGGTTATAGATATGTATTCAGTTTTTTTCTTTCTAATGTGTTTTAGGACGCTCCACTTGCGAACTTATAATCGGTTTTAATAGTAATGAGCCACTTTTTCGTCGCGTCACTTAGTTGCTAGCAAATTTTGCTGTGCGCACCCACTGTGGAACCAGTGTAAACATATTACTGTCCGTCCCTTAACTCAAGTCTTTGAAGGGCATTTAGAAGTGAAATGCATAAGAATGAAGATTTTATGGATATCAACTTCTTTATATGAGAACACAACGTTTCGGAGTTAATGCTTACTCCTTCATCAGGCCCCTTAACTCCTCTTCAAATGACACGGTCAGCCTGGTTCCTAGTCCGAGATAAAGATCCTGAACCACATTATTTCACGTAATGCTTCAGTAGTCCTCCCTACAATGTTTAATCCCCAATGAAGCAAGTCTACATTTCCCCAGGTTGTGAATCTCCCATCTCACTGGAGCTCCTTTTCAGTTTAAATGAGTTTATTTGTTACTATCAGAAATATATGTACACAGGGGCATTTGCCTTAGACTACCCTGTTCCCGGAGTCTGCTGCGTTGCGCTTCGTAGAGCAGCAGAACCCGGGAACCAGGCTGCTCACAAGAGCCGGTCACCAGTTCCTGTGTTTCATTCACACTGAACAGTCCAGGCAAAAAACACCGGTAAAGTGTACACACTTAACATACAAATGACATACAGTCTCCAATGCCGTGCCCACAATTGTTACAAGCAGGACGCTAGTTTGGCTGTCTACTTAACATGTGCATGGCATTCTTTCGTTTCGCTTTTATTCCTGTTCCTATTTTTCCAGGTGCAAGTTGGTTTCCTAATTGGAGCATAGGTATTTCCTTTCCGTCAACATCCGTGTACATGTATGTGGATCAGGACTGTACTTAACTTTTCTCAATAGAGGGGGCACTTTCAACATTATATATGTTAAAATCAATAGTATTGATAAACAGAAACGAATCTGTACAAAAAATTGGGGGGGGGGGGGGGGGGGTGGTGGCTGCTTCCCCTCTGTCCCCTGGTCTCCCTACGGCGCTATGTATCGTCGTCTTGTTCCATTGTACCAGCCTGTGGAGTCACTCAGGGCACAGTTCGCAGAAAATAAATGGTTACACACACTTTAAAACAGTTAAGGAATGAAAAATAGTGACCGCAGTGTATCAGTGACCCCAGTCCAGTCCCTGGGTTCACTTGGAAAAAGTCGGATCGGGTTTACGCGTTAACACACATTGTACACATTTTACCTTTAACAGCGAACTTTGTTGATAAACTGATTGCCCCAAAAGAGAGGGGTAAGTTCCACACCCGTGATATTGCTGGAACATTGCTAAAAGTGGCATAAAACCATACTCTTCCACTAGATCGCGTAAGGGCCCCAGGGTAGCCCAGTGGTTAAAGCGTTCGCTCGTCACGCTGAAGACCTGGGTTCGATTCCCTACATAGGCACAGTGTCTGAAGCCCTTTTCTGGTGTCCCCCGTCACAGTATTGCTAGAATATTCCTAGAAGCGGCGTAAACCCATACTCACGCCTACGAGTATGGGTATATGTGTCGTACTACGTACCCTGGTTCACTGATGTACCGCACATAGTCCTTGTCTTTCTCTGTCTTCTTCTTAAACTTTATGCAAGTGTGGAGCTCAATCTGTTGGATGGCGCGCTTGATCACCTTCTCGGAGGCTGGGTCTGAAAACAGGAATATTGAGTAATTTTACAATTGCATAATATTGTATTTTTAGTATTAACAATGTTTCACATTATTTATTGCCGCCCTGTATATGACGTCCTTCTGGAAACTAGTGGTGTTTGGACGAGATGATCTGGTGACTGATATCATGGCCGTTGTACACAAACAAGTTAAGAAGACATGCATCATACGTCAGCAAGCCTGACCACCAGATCCCGGTCACGTCTTTGACAGCAAGCATGGGTTGCAGGATACAGCGAGTGAGTGGGTTCGTTTTACGCCACAGCCAGCAATATTCTAGCTAAGTGGCAGCTGGCTGTCAATAATCGAATTTGGACAAGACAATCAAGTGATCAACGGCATGAGCGTCGATCTACGCCGTTGGGATACGATGACGTGTCAACCAAATCAGTTAGCATGGCCACCAGATCCCGTTAGTCGCCTCTTACGACAAGGATGGGTTGCATTCTAACCCGTATCTTTGTCTTTCTGCTGAAGACAAATTTCAATGCGTATATGAACGGTGTATCTATATCCAGATAATAGTTTGAGATTTGAGTGAGAGAGTATGCTTTTACGATACTTTTAGTAATATTCCAGCAGCACCACGGCAGGGGACACCAGAAATGGGCTTCACACATTGTACCCATGTTTGCAGTCGAACCCGGGTCTTCTGTTTGACGAGCGAAAACTTTAACCATTAGGCTTCATACCGCCCCTTTTGAGATATAAGTATACCTGGAATAAACCATGCACCACAAACTCTAGTTTTCCCTGTACAATATCTGTTCTCCCATAATAACTACCAGTTTACAATGTAGTATACCGATACCAGCATACAGATACCAGCATACAGATACCAGCATACAGATACCAGCATACAGATACTAGGAAAACGTAGCATATCTAATAACACGCTTGAACTGTCCAGCGGATTTAGAACTCGTCTACGACTTAAATGGTGTTTGACTGAAATGTTGTTCAAAGCGGATTTTAAACTAACGTCACTCACGCTCTCACTCACTTATTCCTTCATCCATTATGTAGGGGACGACAGCGTCCTTCCAAAGCTTGTTCCGGAACCTCATGGTTGCTCGCTTCCTCCGTCTCCGGGATTCGGGGTAAATGAAGTTCTCGTCATCCTTCTTCAAGACGATGTCACCCTGGTAGAACGGCGTGCCCGCTGAGGACAGAGGACAATGGGACTGTGATAGCGTTTGCTACGAGCTTTTGGTTAATTACATTCCTTACACAAAAGGAGAGTTCAGATTCTTTACACAAAGGAGAGTTAAGATTCTTTACTCTAAAGGGCAATTCAGATTCTTTACACAAAAGGAGAGTTCAGATTACTTACACAAAAGGGCAATTCAGATTCTTTACACAAAAGGAGAGTTCAGATTCTTTACACATGAGGACAGTTCCAATTCTTTACACATGAGGACAGTTCGGATTCTTTACACATGAGGACAGTTCAGCTTCTTTACACATGAGAACACTTCAGATTCAGATGTCGATACATAAGAGCACAGTTGAGATGGATGACACAGGAGAGAGCGATGAACATGATGCGAGAGGACAGTTGAGATGCTTTACATCGTAAGACAATCAAGACACCTGGCATAATGAAGTAACAATCTTGAGTGAAATAACATAATTGCGTGGTCTGTTGGTTTGTTGTAAGGCCACACTCAGCAATATTCCAGCTATATTGCGTCGGTATGTCAATATTATGAACCAGACAATTCAGTGATTAACAGCATGAGCATCGATCTACGCAGTTGGGAACAGATGACATGTGTTAACCAAGTCAGCGAGTCTGACCACCCGATTCCGTTAGTCGCCTCTTGCGACAAGCATAGTCGCATTTTATAGCAAGCACGGGTGTCTGAAGATCAGTTCTAACCTGGATTTTATCGGGTCCAAATAACACAGATGGAAAGCCTTTTATTTGTATACAGGCCCCTGCTGGATCGCCATGCTGGGTCTTCCTTTCTCCGAGATCAATGGAAATAGGAAAATTCTTGAAGCGAAAAGCACGGTACCATACCCACCTGTGCCCCTTGGTATTTGGGGCTGTTCTTCGCGGCCACCTGTCTGTGGGTCGGAAAATTTGCACAGGGACGGCGGACAGATCCCTGGAACACAAACACACTGCGACTAGTATGCTAGTTGCTTGTTTGGTCGGTCGATCGATCGATCGATAGAACGATCGAGGTAGAGAGAGAGAGAGAGACAGACAGAGAGAGGGGTAGAGAGAGAGGGAGAGAGAGAGAGAGAGGTGGTATTGCTTTATTTTTCATATACTTAAGCTACAATGGTTACACGTTGTGAACGACAAACACAATTCACGTAATCCATCCGCCTCAGTTACCTGCAGGTGGCCCGGGTGTGTCTCAGTCACATCACCCACACTACCTGTGTTTACGTCGTTTACACCTCATGCATACACGTTTCTTCACATGAAGTGTAACCTGAATAAATACCTTGTACAACTACGCATCAAAGTATTTCATCCGTTCATTCCGTTGTCCATTTGAAACGACCCTATTCTTGTTAGTTAAATTCATTCAGCGATATTTAGCCCACCTGACAAGGAAGGAATGCTTAATTACCCGTGGAAAATTCTACCTAGGTGTGTGTCAGTGCCGGTGAATAGATATAATGTTATACAGAGGACTTGCTTGGCTGAAAGGTGAAGAGGTGTAAAGGTGTAACTATTGTGGAATACCGACATGTTTATTTATGTTTAATGTATATTAAGGCGTATATTCACACGGGGATGCACGTGTGATCATTTAACGATGGACTTGGACACTGAAGTAGTGAATTAGACTATGGCTTAGTCTCTGAATATATAAATTGTAAGTTATATATATTAGACATATAATTTTACGCTACTTTTAACAATATTCCCGGAACATGACACCCAGGAACACATGAACGGGCTTCATACATTGTACCCGTGTGGGGAATCGCACCCGGGTTTTCGATGTGACGATTAAACCCCTTAAGCACTAGGATACTTCATTCCCCACCGCATGAGGTTAAAAATATCAATAATTATTTTATCACTTTTATCAACATTTGAAACATGGCAGGGGCCAAATTCATTTCATACCCGTTCCCTGTTTATTTGTATCATTTTCACAAAGAATTACACGACCTGAATTGAAGTGGTTAAATACACATAACCACATTCAACAGCTCCTCCAGTTTTCAGTTATATAAAACTTTTTATACCACCCTGTGCAAGTAAATGTGTTTCAAAATTGATACTTTCTAGCACTTGAAGTAAACCCCATTAATCACAATTCCATTAGACACAACATACTGTAACAATCAACGGCAATAGATGGGATGATGGAGATTAAAAGAAAGGAAAAGACCAAAAAAACACTGCCGCACTTAAACATCACAGAATGGTTATCTCACCTCCACCGTCACGCAACCTGGCCCTGTTGAGTAATAGACGTAAATCTGGTATTTAGCGTAATGCTTCTTCGTGTCTACTTAATGCCCATCTGGGTAATGCGCGAATGTTGTTACAGGTCTGTCACTAGAGCCCGGTTACTATTTGTTGAGAAACCACCCTCCCTCCCTCCTTGGAACTCACCAAAGATTGGTTAATTGTTTCTCTGGTTACTCATATTTCAACTCTGACGCCACCAAAAGAGCTCTAAGAACATTTACTTTCCTTAGCCCAAAACATGACACCTCGGTTAGATTATACACCGTCGTGGTGGATTTGTAAGTTTGACATGCATTTATGTAGGCCAGTTGTTACCCAAGGGGTAGACTTGCATAAGTTTCGAATGGTAATATTTTATAGCTCAAATAAAACATTCTAAAAAAAAAAGAAAATAAATAGACAGTCGTATGAATAAACAAAAACAACACATGGTTCCTCAAACAGACAGGTGTCCTCAGATGTGTACTGTCTATACCTGTATCTTTAAAGGGAAGAGTCTTGAAGCAAGTCTACTGTCGGCTTATCTAGACCTGCCTCTTTAAAGGGAAGAATTACTATACATCCATGGGCTCAGCATTCAGTACAGTCTTGAAGCAAGTCTACTGTCGGCTTATCTAGACCTGCCTCTTTAAAGGGAAGAATTACTATACATCCATGGGCTCAGCATTCAGTACAGTCTTGGAGCAAGTCTTCTGTCGGCTTATCTAGACCTGCCTCTTTAAAGGAAGAATTACTATACATCCATGGTCTCAGCATTCAGTACAGTCTTGGAGCAAGTCTTCTGTCGGCTTATCTAGACCTGCCTCTTTAAAGGGAAGAATTACTATACATCCATGGTCTCAGCATTCAGTACAGTCTTGGAGCAAGTCTTCTGTCGGCTTATCTAGACCTGCCTCTTTAAAGGGAAGAATTACTATACATCCATGGGCTCAGCATTCAGTACAGTCTTGGAGCAAGTCTTCTGTCGGCTTATCTAGACCTGCCTCTTTAAAGGGAAGAATTACTATACATCCATGGGCTCAGCATTCAGTACAGTCTTGGAGCAAGTCTTCTGTCGGCTTATCTAGACCTGCCTCTTTAAAGGGAAGAATTACTATACATCCATGGGCTCAGCATTCAGTACAGTCTTGGAGCAAGTCTTCTGTCGGCTTATCTAGACCTGCCTCTTTAAAGGAAGAATTACTATACATCCATGGTCTCAGCATTCAGTACAGTCTTGGAGCAAGGCTAACCAATTGCAAACGGCTGCCTTTGCCAGTACGTGCCGAATTAGTGGCAGGTGATTAATTTTTTCACAAAAAGGTGACATTACCAAGTCGACTGTCTTTTTAGAGTATTGATGTATTTTCTTCCTCTCAGTGCGAACTATTGCATGACGTCCGGAAACTATTGGGTTGCGGTATCGGCGGTGTTTTCAGGATCACGAGTCTCCCTGATAACGAGCCAGTGGAACAAACACGTGTCAGTGTAACCCCTATCCATAAACTTTGACTTAGGAAGAAATTAGGAATCAACGAGAAAGCCCTCACTCCATCAGAGCTGAAGGTAGACTTCATCTTTGAGACGTGTAGCCTGTCGTATTCAGTTAATTCGATCTTCATATAAAACCTTGTGCATTCATCTTGTTTGGCTCCTCATAAAGACAAAGATGGCGTTCGTCCTCACCAAACACCCAGTTAGACAATTTGGTCCTTCAGTTTGTTGTGCAAGGAATGCCCGAATTCATACAGGTTCCAGGCCTTTGCTGAGACCTTCGAGCACATGCAGGGAACTGACTAACCTAGAACATGGAGTTGTTTATACCAAAAGAGAACTTTTAAAGATGAAACTGGATGACCATTTAATATGTACTTTCTGTAATGAAAACACATGTCATATACATTTCGAATATGAGAAAATAACGTCAAGCATACAAGAATTACAACTGACAACATTTCACGTTTGGTTCTCTAAGTAATAACCCACTGCTTTATCATACAATACTTTCTGCTAAAGTCACATCTATATTTGCTCCCTGAAAAATATAATTCTCAACTTAGAAAACTCTATAAAGATTTTAAAAGACATTTTCATGATTGAAAAATTCATATTCAAAAGAAACAATTTTTTCGATAAATTCTCATACACATGGTTTCGTCTACCGGAATATTCCAACTGTGTGTTCCGGAATTACCATTGTTAACCGTTGAACTTCCATGGCAATATATACATATATATTTCATGTATCAGCAATGTATACTAACATATCACTATCTGTATACATATCCTGCAAATATGTATTCATGGGAACAATAAAAAGAACAAAACCCACACACAAAAAAACTGGAATCTTAACCCAGGAGAATCTAGGATTCCAACCACATTCGTAGGAATCTGTCAGACGCAGAGCCCGCAACGCTTCACAAGGTTCTGTTTGCTCTCCGTTTCCCAGACACCCATATGGATTCGTCTATTTTGTAATATTTTACACAGATTTCGTTGGCAGTCTATGGCTACTACAGAACCGCGCGGCCATGCTATGCAAACATAATTGGAATTCCTTTATGAAAGAGTCTCGTGTATAAAGTCCTCAGGTAACAAAGCAAGCGCAGCGAGTCAGCCTTGTGATAACATGCAAAGCTGCTCGTACCCGTGAACCAAATAGCGTTGTATACACGTGTGATCGTGTATACACGAAAGGCTTAACCTCCATATTACAAAAACATCTTTATCATAGAAGGACTTACAGAATGTATACAGATTGGAGTTCAAACCAGGGACACATAATTGCTGACCATAAATATATATGCATATATCTTAACGTATGTGGCCGTTGGGGTAGCATGTTGACCCGAGTATCAAGACCCGAGTTCGATTCCCCACATGATACACTGTGTGAAGTCCATTTTTGATGTCATCGGCTGGAATATTGCTAAAACTCAAATGCAGTTTTGTGAAACTCAAACTCACTCACTCACTCACCCATAACGTAGTTGGGGGCACTGGATAAACGGTCACAGTGCACCCAATAAGTATTAATGCCCTGAAAACGAAACATACCCGGCCTAGATGACTCGTAATGTTGGAATACTGGCCATGTAGAAGAACTCGCAGAATAGTTTAATTTGCTATGGACATTTCATGATGTCAAGAAAGTATTCCCCAAATTTTAGCCAGTTTCGAAAGATTGAGTGACGAGCCAGTAAAACAACGGGAGGTTGTGACCTTTGAAATATGGACACATTTGGGAAGGTGCAGAGATGAAGTGTTCCCAGAGGGGCCTTAACAACCATAGCCCTCCATACAGGCCCGAGTTGTACATTGAGGAAGCGTGCCCATCCTATGTCAGGGATGGTCAACGCCATGTCTCTGCGTGTCATCCAGTTGTAATATAGCTACAATGCTACTGACAGTGGGTTCATGTCGCTTTTAGAAACATTGTGACGGCATGGGAACGTTTAGAAGAATCCCAGCCATCGAAGTAATCAGGAGTGTGTTTAGTTTTTCACCGCATTTAGCAACATTCCAGCAATGTCAATGCGGGTGACATCAGAAGTATGCTTGACAAATTGTACCCATATGGGGAATCGAACCCGGATCTTCGTCGTGACGAGGGAACCTTTTTAGCACTTGGCTCCCCCACGACCCCCGTCACAAGGATATCACACACTCCAACGTATCGCCGTGTTAACTCTCTTGCCATGATCGCGTATCATAAATACACCCTTCTTTCAAATTCCGTTTGGATTTTAATACACACAGCTATGCCAACAGGAGTTTCTTATCTTGAGAAATGTTAACACGGACGCGTTCTAAGAGTAATGTAAAAGACACCAGAACCGTCACATCAAACATAAAGGATTCAACTGTGAGGACCAATTTCCCCTGAACGTTGTGCTGGAAGACCAGAGAGACCTAACCTCTGCAGCCATGTGTTGCAACAGTTGGCCAGCTGTGGGGAGTTAGCAAGGGGAGTGGGGCTATGAGGGAGGCAACTAGTTGACCTTTAGTCTACACCCACAGTCTTTCAAGATGGGATGTTCATTAACAGTAGTTCCTGATGCCTAAAGGTCTGTTTTGATCTGTGTCGCTCGGAGGGATTTAGTTTTGTATTGCAATGAGGGATGGATTGAGTGTATGTTTCGCCATTTTGAACAATACCACAGCAATATCACGACAAGGCACCTGGAATGGGCTTAATGGGTTTGTACACACGTGGGAGATAGAACCGGCACCTCCAGTAACGAGTGCACGCTTTCCCCACTATGCTTCCACTGTGTCCCCATATGGCTTTAAAGAAACGTTTCTTTAAAACAAGTTGAACAGGAATATCGGAATCATACCAAACGCCGATGTAGCACTCTACTTTATTTATATCATGGGGTGAATTTTTGACGTATGAGTGAGTGAGTGAGTGAGTAAGTGAGTGAGTTTAGTTTTAGGCAGCAATATTCCAGCTATATCGCGGCGGTCTGTAAACAATCGAGTCTGAACCAGACGATCCAGTGATCAACAGCACGAGCATTGATCTGCACAACTGGGTTTTGATGTGTGAGGAAAACCCGATATAATGAAGGGTTTACACATTTACTGCTGCAGTTGTCCTACTGTTTCGGGTATGGTTCTGACGAACTTACAGATATGATCAGATCAAACAGGTATTCGAATAACCTTCATGGGGGACTCAATGTCCAAATCATTGAGTGTTCCTGTAGGATATGATACGAGTTAAAACATGCCGACTCACTTTCATATAATGTCCAATTGAGCCAGGGAATAACATATCAATTTTCGATCGCGTGAACATCAATACAGGCATGAAAAATACAGCGATTGGGGAGTAAATTATTTTATTTTCTGCATTGTTTGATAGGGAACACAAAAAACGGCTTCACAAAATACTACTGACTTTGAGAGTCAGACCTGGGTCAGCGGGTGACGAGTCAAACTTTTATTTACTGGGTTACCCTAACCCCCTAAGTAAATTAGAAAAGGACACGATATTTTCTGATAAGGTGCCAGAGAAATGGTTATTTCATTTAAATGTAGTTCCGTAAATTACTTATTTTGAGAAATCTAAAACTCATTAGTTAAGAACATATCAGCGGGATTTGACCGAACTATGGATGTCAAACAATTGAGCAGTACTACACTAATTCCCCTTAGCCGTGCGCTAATCCGCTGATCATAGGTTCGAAACCCGTAAAGAGCAGCAAATCCATCAAACATACTGATTTACTGTTGCATATAAGGGAATTGCCCCTGTTTTGGGCATGGTTGGGTAGCCTAGTGTTTAAAGCCTTCGCCTGCCACATCGAAGACCCAGGTTCGATTCCCATATGGGATGCTATATAGGTGAAAGCGGCGTGAAACTCAACTCACTCACTCCTGTCTGTTTGGTTAGAACGACACTGTGTTTGCTTTGTAAACTCCATGCACTCGAATTATTATTACATGGGCATGTGAACGGCTCACTTAAAATTCCACAACAGTTTTTATGGTATATTTCAAAACAGCGTTTGCGCACGCTTTCGGTTTAAAACCGTCACAAACAGAACTATCATAAATCCCTAGAAACATGATACATGTACCTTGATGGTGCATGCGGAATTGGGTCTAACAGAAGACTACAGTGCAGAAATTTGAGAAATGCTTAAAGAAAACATGGAGTGGGAGACTTGTTTTGATTTTAACCACGGAGAGGGTGCGTCGGAGTTCGTCGATTGGGCCAACCAGACAAAAACACACTGGTCGAGTCGAGGTCGTATTTACCTGTACAGGTGCGCTTGTGCATGCTAATGAACTGACCCGATCAGGTACTGTAGTTGACGGGCGGTGAGGGAGTTTAATAGTTAAAGCTGTTTTCGTCATTCTGAAGCTCAAGGTTCATTACAAACATGGGTGAAGTCTGTGATAATGATATTGGTATGAGGCCTGGCACTTTAATCACTTATAGTCTGTTTGCAATGAAAACATACCGACGAGTGAGTGAGTGAGTTTAGTTTTAAGCCGCGTTTAACAATATTCCAGCAATATCACGACGGGGGACACCAGAAAATGGACTGCACACATTTTGCTCATGTGGGGAATCGAATACGGGTCTTCGGTGTGACGAGCGAACGCTTTAACCACTAGGCTACCCCACCTAAAATTAATATTGCTAAACTGAACAATTCGATCTCATCATCTTAGGATAAAAGCTGTTTACAAAAGATCCTTGTTTCCATTTATTGGTTTGTATTACAAAGGGGTATGCACATTAACTGAAACGCCGAGAACAAGAAGGGTTGGTCTTAGCTGACGTTCATCACGTATCGCGCGTGCATTTGTTTCACTGTTCCAACTACAATGCTTAACCTCTTGTGATACAATCCAATAACAGCGATTTGAATCTATGATCATTTGTTAAACAACTTTTATCATAAGTTGAATAAAATTCTGAGATTTAAATCTTCAGGTAGCAAGGTAAAAGTACGAGCATTTGCAATCTTAGTTTCACTTTGTTTCATTTACTTAAGTGAATTTCATCGGTACGTTTTCACTGCAAACAGACTATAGATAGGTGAAGGAAAGGAAAGGTTCTATGAACTGGATGCATCACGGTGCAATGTGAGTACGGAACCACTCAAACGTGTGGTCGATAGCTTAAGCAACGTCATGTCATCGACTCTCTGTTATTCAGTCGAATGATCCCCGATCCGTATAGTAGTCCCAACGACAACCATGTATAACCGGCAACATAGCAAATCACATGACACCAAATTTTCACTAGTATTGGAAATTTCAGCGACACGCCAAATATGCGTAATATTAATTTGAAATTGGGGTAGTCAAGTAGTCAAAGTGTTCGCTCGTGACGCCAATTCGAGTTCCACTTTGGTAAAGACCGGTTACCTTGCTTGCCATGATATTGTTGGAATATTGCTAATCTGAATATTGCGATGTACATTTAGGCCTGTGAAACTAAAAAGTTGTCTTTGTAGCGATAAAGGCACACCTCACGCAGTCACACACACGCACACGTGCCCGCACGTGTACATATATACTCATGTTTAACAAATCAGGTAACATAATACCCCGTCCAAGCGTTATCGTTACAACGTCTACACCTTGAAATGTCGTCACGGTGTAGAACGCCACACGCTGCCAGCAAGATGCTCATTATCCCAAATCTCACCGTAAAGCGTTTACCGGGTCAGGGCGGTGTATTACTATCATCAACATCTCTCATGTACGTGACCTATAATGTCACAGTTCAATGCCAATGAAGAAATGCACATACAGATTTCAGCTTTCTCAAATGCACTTTTTTCAGAATCATTACACTGACATCTATCTATTTTGTTGCACTGATTCAGCTACTCAGTTAAACTTCGGTTTACGTGAAGTGGCGTTACTTTGTTTACTTGTAATGGAGTTAGATCCACTGACCTTTGCTACCGTGTTTAAGTAAAGTTGCGTTAGTTACTTGATTTACGTGCACTGACGTTAGCTACAGTATTTAGTAAACTTCTGTTCGTTTGTTTAAGTAAGTACTTTCTTACCTGTAATGACGTTAGCTAGTGTGTTTACCTGTAATGACGTTAGCTAGTGTGTTTACGTGTAATGACGTTAGCTAGTGTGTTTACGTGTAATGACGTTACATCCATTGGCGTTAGTTACTTTATTTACGTGCACTGACGTTAGCTAGTGTGTTTACGTGTAATGACGTTACATCCATTGGCGTTAGTCACTGTATTTACGTGCACTGACGTTAGCTAGTGTGTGTAGGTGTAATGGCGTTAGCGACTGTTTACGTTCACTGCCGTTAGCTACTGAGCAAGCTCGTAGTGTTACTTTCAGCCTGGTTACCTGTGATAACTGTAGCTAGTGTTTAGCATTACAGATAAACTGTCATTTTTTTACGTTAGCTACAATTTACATATAGTGAATTTAGCTATTGTGATTAATTGTTTGACGTTAGCTATTGTGTTTTCGTGCACTGATGTTATGTACTGTTTATATTGTGCATTGACGTTAAATACTATTTCTTTTCCCGTGTATTGACGTTGTAGCTCCTCTGCATTGACCTGAGTAAATGCTTAATACGTAATGACGTTAGATGGTACATACTTTGGGCAGTGAGTAGGGACGCTGCATTATCTTTAATATACACTGTAGCCACTAGTGGTACGTTAAAATGAATGTCGGTTGATCAGTTATTCTGTGACTTGCACGTTGACTATGCCTTTCCGGACAGGCGGAGTCGGCTTAATCTCGTATACATGAATGGATAAACATTTGAAGTCAGGTAAAGAAACTTTAATATAAAACACGGTGTTTATATTTGAAGATTGACGTTTTCTTATATCGAGCAAACAAGAGGACATTTTATTCAATTCTGTTTTCAAAACACACCCAAAACATTTCAAAGCCGCATGGAAATGGTTCTTGAAAGGTTTGCCACTTCAAAGGCATAAAAAAAACCACTGAAACATGAAAACATTATAACATGCAACAGTGTGCAGTCCAACACAGCCCCGCCTGTCATCCTCACACCGACAAAAACAGGCACAACACTCGTAAACATAAACAGCACAGCCTCTCCAACACGCATACAATCTCAACATGCACAACACTTGCACATGTTCAATACTCGCACACGTTTAATACTCGCACATGTTCAATACTCGCATACGTTTAATACTCGCACATGTTCAATACTCGCACATGTTCAATACTCGCACACGTTCAATTCTCGCACATGTTCAATACTCTCACATGTTCAGAACTCACACATGTTCAATACTCGCACATGTTCAGAACTCACACATGTTCAATACTCGCACATGTTCAATACTCTCACATGTTCAATACTCGCACATGTTCAATACTCTCACATGTTCAGTACTCACACATGTTCGATACTGGCAATAGGTACAATACACGCAGCATGTACAATACTTGCAATATGTACAACTTTTGCAACATCTTCTATACTCGTAACGTTCACAACACTCGCAACATGTACAACACTCGCAACATGCAAAACAGTCGCAATATTCACAGTACTTCCAATATGCCAAACACTCGTAATATATACAATACTTCCAATAGGCAAAACACTCACGTTTGTTAACCTCCCATGGCTCCCAGAATTGAGCTCTTCGCTTAGACACGTGAACCACGATTCTTGCAGCCGGCAGTATGTTTGTTGTAAAGGTTGTGCAGCCCGTGAGAAGCATCACAACAAGGCTCAACAGCCGTACACTGACATCCATCAAAGACATGTCCAGATGATGCTTCAGAGGCTGTAGGCTGTTTCAGAGTGCATCTAAACGTATCCCACTACTCTCGCCCAGCTGATGGATCCAACAACTCTCTCCGGCTAGTGATTGTGATGATGCATGCTACACCGATCCACGAGGATTCGTATATATTCAATATGACCCACAACTGTCAAATAGCCGCCAATGCCTCCAGGGAATAATTTGCAGGGTGATGCAACATAAACGTCCTTCAGAATTCACAATTATGAAGTATATCCTGCATTTCGTACGTCGTTATCTTCAAAACCTGTCTTAATATTCACTTCCTTGACAAGCTGCCTCACAAACTATAGCAACAAACCTGTATCGTGATCCACACTTCACAGCACAGTCTTCTAGGTTGCTACGTCTATGTACCCAAGTACCCAACTATATCCATCACACAATATCGTGTAAATCTCCCCAGTATAAACTCCAAACAGCAGAGACCGTATCGGTGACAACATCTTGGCTAGGAAACTCTCGTAAGATTCCCTTCCTGACTGCTTTTCTGGGTGCAGCCACTGTGACTCTTACCCGTGCTCCAGTTAACGCACATCATGACCTATTGAGATGAAACTACTATCCACACAGGTCCTGTCTATGGATGACAGCACACGTGACTTTCTAGGTGGGTAGATTATCGTTGTTGATCTAAAGTAAACACATTATCCTGGCAAAGTGGACATTATTCTTAAAGAACACTTCCCTTTGACTACTGTAGATGCTCTGGTTGCTAATGTTGAGACGAGTGAGGTGAAATATATTCGGTCTATAGAGACCTGTGTTACACTTCCATCCCTAAGTCCATGACATGCAGACAGGTCTTCCCAGCACGCGATCAATAGCTGTGTTTATATATCCCCGTGCTGTTCCATTCATAGCCTCTGAAATCCCAGCTGTGGAGGTGGTTCCGGGCTCATTCGATTGGACAGGCGAGTAGGCGGTTAACTAATCATTTTGAAGTAGGTGAGCAGTAACAGTGATTACACACACTCGACAAACTAGAAGGTATGTGTGTTAGTAATCGCTCAGTATGTGTGTTAGTTGTCCAGAGGCACAATTCCATATGTATCAAGTTTCTGTGTCAATGTGTCAGTCGCCCAATTAATGAATATATAGACTGACACACAATAGACACCCATATCCCACTTTTTACGCGAAATGAGAAGCAATGCCATTTTCTGATGACAAGTGTATTTCTAAACACACAAAATGAGAATCGAACCAGTACGAAAAACGTCAGTGTTTGAGGATCTCTATATGCTTATACATTTTGCTGTTTATTCTGAAAAGCCAATACGTACGTCTCCAAACAGTTTCAGAATATTGGACCAGACAATCCAGTGATCGACTGCATGGGCATCAATGTACACAAAGGCGATTCGATGACGTGATAGATAAAACAGCGAGCTAGGGACCCGTTTCACAGAGCCGTCGTAACGTTGCAATTGTCGTACCTCCTATATTGTAACACAAACTTACGACAGTCTTAGAGCTACGATAGCTTTGTGAAACGGAGCCTAGGGCCTAGATTTTCGAAGCCCTCTTAGCGCGAAGATAGTCGTAAGTTATTGTTAATGTATGGCACTTACGACAATCTTAGCGCTAGGAGAGCTTCGAAAATCTGGGCTGTAACACAGACTTACGACAGTCGTAGCGTTACGATAGCTTTGTGAAACCTGGCCATACTAGCATGGGTTGCCCTGAGGACCAATTACAACCCGGATCTTCAATGGGAGCCGCTGTAGTTGTAGTTGCAGATGTGGTTATCTGTTCTAGACTCGTATATTAAGACTCGTTCTTCGTTAAACCAAAATCCAAACTGCAGTAGTAGAGGAATTCGTGATGTCATTTGCGCATGAAATCAGGAAAAGTCAACCCCGTCCTGGAACGTAAACACTGACCGGCCTTGACAACGTGTCAACGGTCGCGCGAACTCTCGGCGTTTCCGTCATAATGGCTACCACCTGTTTTAAATGTTAACAGTCTGTGGGGACGGGAATGTTGTTGAGAGGGGGCATGGGTGTAGCTGGTCGTCCCTGGAATGTAGAGTAACCCTTGCTCTTTGTAATGACAGTGTACTGTTTGACAGGCTGATAAGTATTTCAGAATTACACTGAATGATCAATAATTTCATAATCGTTAAAACTGAAATATGCTATGGTAAACAATCGTATTATGGTGATTATCAAGGAATGTTTAGAATTTGTGTTGAATGATTATGAATTAAGGTATTAGGTCATGTAGTTAGACTAGCCACAATATATGCATGTGCGTTGGTTACATGTTTTAAAGTTCTGTTGAGTAGTTTTGTAGTTGATACGTCGTGACGAAGACCCAAGTTCGATTCCCCTTGAACGAATGTCTTGTAAGTCTCAGACGGTGGAGTAGCCTAATGGTTAAAGCGTTTGCTCTTGATACCGAACCGAAATTGCGGCCATTTGCCCACATATATTGTAGGTATAACGTTTGAAGACAATTGCTGGGGCCCCCTATTTGATATTTCTGGGATACTGCTAATAATAATCACGCACTCACTACTTAGAATAAAGCCTAACACACACCCCCCACCACCACCACCACCAAAATTCTACGTTATCAGAATATAAAAATACGGTCTGAAAGTTTACATAATTTCATAAACAGATTTAAACATACATTTTGCATTTTTGCCGTGCTTTGTGTATAATAAATGAGAATCTTAAACAGAATTGGCCGAGGTATTTATACAGTTCGTGCTGTTGTAGTTAGTGGGTGTGTATGAATTTATGCAGTAGTCCGGTGACTCCACGAAGGGGTACACCAGAAACGGGTTTCATACATAGTATCCCTTTAGGGAACCGAACCCGGATCTTCAGAGTTAGGTTACCCCAAGCTAATTAGTACACAATGTACGTCCTCGTGATCAATGCATGAAGTGTGCGTTGCAGAAAGCAGGTCAGTGACCGTGACAGGTGATCTGCAGTTGGAATGACGTCATAGTTGAATGCAATTTGATATGATGCTGAGATGGTTTGCGTTCATGATACATGTATCACGATTCTCCGCGAGGCTCTGTCATCTAGGTACATGTTGATGACGTCAGTACCGGGTTCTATCAGCGCCACTAATGTAGTTTTAGTGTAAATGTCTGGGTTGAATTATTCTGGTTTCGGTTAGCACTCCCAGGGAGCGTTACTACAGAGGGCCCCGCGAGGAATGACAGCCTGATAGACTATAGGTCACAGATAACATGATTGCCGTATGACAAATATGATGTTTACAGGAATTCAAGAAGATAACTGTTTTGTTGATATATCACCACTGTAGTTGTTTGATTTGTTGATTTATTGTTTTACGCCGCACTCAGCAATATACCAGCTATATGGCAGCGGCCTGTAAATGGACCAGACAATCCAGTGATCAACATCAAGAGCAGCTGATAGAGGAAGGCATGTGTCACAACCAAGTCAGTGAGTCTGACCACCTGATCGATCCCGTTACGACAAGCCCGGGTTACTGAAAAACAGTTCTAACCCGAGATCTTCATGGGAGACAAGTATGCTTTGCTGAAATACAATTCTAACCCGGATCTTCACGGATTTATCATTGTAGTGTAAAGAGCCATTCATCATTTCAAACAATTTGCGAAGTCGATAATGTTATTTAGTGGGGAGGGGATTCGTCACTTTTATGATATTAACAATCTCATGGCGGTAGACACCTGAAGTGACCTTCACACATTGTATCCATGTGGGAAATCGAACAGGGTGTTACCATGGAGACCAATCGGTTTGACTAGAATGACAGTGTGAGTGAGTTTAGTTTTAGTCCTGATATATTGCAGCGGTCTGTAAATGATCGAGTCTGGACCAGACAATCCGGTGATCAACACCATGAACATTGATTTGCCCAAACGAGAACCGATGGCATGTGTAAACCAAGCCAACAAACCCGACCACCCAATGACAAACATGTTTGACCAGTATGACCCGATCGGCCCCCATGGCGTAGGATGCCCAGGATGGGCATTGTGTGGGGTTGTTTCCGGGTCGTGATGAGCTGGATCTTCGAAACAGCCCTTTAATTAAAACAATAGCCTGTAAAACGATAGACATTTCGCCTATAGCTAGTGTGTCGTAATAAAAAGTGCCTTTCATCTCACGTCAAAAGGGGTGGTAGCGAGTTCGCAATGGTTTAAGCTCCCATTCGTCACACCGAAGAGCAGGTTCGATTCGTCACGTGGTTACAATGTGCTAAGCTCACTTTTGGTGTCACCCGCCGTCATATTGCTAGAATATTGCTAAAAGCGGCCTGAAACCTCATCCACCCACGTCGTAAGTGGACACCGTGATAAAACTTATCTCGCAAAACGCAATATATTCAAGTACAATCCTTAAGACCCCGTTGCTTTTGTTACACAAAACCCTCAGTTTAATGAAACGATGGGTCGTGTAACTGTTAAATTTCTTTACTAAGCTGGTGCAACTGCTTTTTAAAATATCCATTCTTATCTTTCACTAGACATCGAGTCTTAGGTTACGACAAAAGGCATCTGATATTCACTGCAAGTTAAATTCATCGGTATTTGTAACTGGCGTTTCAACTCACGGTTGTTGGTTTTGAATGACTGTTCTTATGTAATAAAACTTGACGTTTAACAATTATCACGTTCGTATGCGAACATTCCCCGGATGATAGTGTTCAGCTGACATTAACATTCTACATCACATGAACATTTAAAAACCCGTTTGAGACTCATATATGTTGTTTGTTTGTCTTTGTTGTTTTTTTGTTTTCGTTTTGTTTTGGGGGCTTTTTTGTTGTTTTGTCTGTTTAGGGTTGTGGTTGAAGCGTCTGGTTGAAAACCCAGTTTCGATTCCCAACATGGGCACAATGTGTGAAGCCCGTTTCTCGTGTCCCCAATCGTAAATCTAAACTCATTCCCTCACTAAACTCTCAGAGTAAAGTAACCTCCTCTGACTGGTGATGGGTAGCAGCGAAAGGTAATCACTCGCATCTAAACAGTATGCTTAGGCTATCATAGCTTGTCCAAACTCAAATATCATCTGAAACTATACTGACTCACCGACCAATCCTTAAACCATGATATAGCTTAAATTATTGAGGTATACTTGTAGCGTTTTAGCACTAACGAAGAAAGACGGGATTACCCTTTTCGACAGCGGAACCTGTGAATTACACAGTGTGTTTCGGTGCAAATATCCGATTTTGATAATAAATGTATATTTTATGGTATAAAATGTTTATTCGCAATAGTAAACATTTACTAAATTCTCAAAGCTCATTCGCATGTTAACATCGTCATGTTTTAAAGAACACATGCAAAAAAGACTTAACTTCAAGAGGAAATCTTATCATGAGAAATTTCATGATAAAACATTTTTCCCGTTTGTTTATATAATGTATTTATCTACATTTCTTGTTCATTATGTAAGATTGCTTCTGACATTCTCAAATATCACCATTTATCCTGTTTAACATACTTAGCCGTAACTATACACTAGAGTATGTATGGGTTGAAAGTTTTGAAACAAAGTGATTCTCATTCTTTTGAACTCATGTAAATTAACCTAATCATGTATCAAAAGGGTCATTACCATGCCTTGTCCTCTTTATGTTATATGCCACTGACGTCATGCAAAGATATATACCTGTTTATACACTGCTATCTTAAAACCATTCATCTTTCCAGTTCTCACTCATCGTACAGGCAAGTCTGGGACATATGATACAAAGCTGGTGTACAGTTTAGACAGAAATAGACGTGGTATGCGTCCAGTTTTCACTCCAGTGCCGTCCAACACTGACCAGACTCATTAAGATATACACTGCCCAGTGGTTATTCAAAAATGTGTGTCAAGTGTATATATGGACGCTTAGCCGTTGTAAGCATGATCTGAGCCAGGCCTAAATGTTATTAATGGGACATTAAATGTAAATAAAGGTTGTGTTTACACACAGTCTCCGCACGGTGAATCTTTTCATTCAGGTCACACGGAACCCTCACCGAGTTTGGTGTCAGGGCATTGACAGAGACTCAAGGGTTGAGTGGGGTCCTAATTTCGTGATAGCAGAATACGATATAATGACATGTGGAACGTTTAATGTAGATATGCAAGAATCGCACAGAAGTTGGGCAAATATTTTAGTAGTAGGATAATGTCAACACAGTTCGACTTTTTGAAAATCTCCATATTTTATGGAGCAATGAATACGTTAGTGAACACATTGAAACTTTTCATTTATAGCAACTACTGTTTCTGATGGTTCAAGGGGCGATGTACTCACATGGGTACAATGTATGAAGCCCATTTCTGGTGTCGCCCGCCGTAATGTTGCTGGAATATTGCTAAAATCGGCGTAAAACTAAACTCACTCACTCATTCTGACGTTACAATATAGTTCGGTGTTCGGTCACCTTGTTTGAGGGCAGGGTGTAACTGAGAAAAGTTAAGGAAGTTTTCGTTTATATGTGTTAATCATGACAATACGAAAGAACATTACAAAACAACAGTGGCGCACGCACCATACGCGAGAACTTGCTCTCTTATTAAATACGCAGTGACTATGGTTTTAAAGAGTTAGCTCTTATAACAGTATTTGACTACATGATCCGACGGTGACAATGGAAGGATGAAAAAGGTGTGCGGGCGAGGACGCTGGGAGGGGGATGTATCACGCCCATGTCACGTCATTTCCTTCACGTACATAGTCGTCCGAGTCAATAGTCATGCTTACTCGCGGTTCATGCTGTTTACTAGGCGAGGGTTTTCACCTCCAGTGGTGTAAGGCTACAACGTGAGGATCGAGATCTGTAACCCCGGTACAGCCGGAAAGACCTGCGGTTTATCCTCTTCTCATCCTTGATAATTACATGTAATGAAATTTACTTGGTCATTCCGGGGATAGATTTAGTGCTGGTAATCGTGAGTCGCGTGTTTGTCAGGTGTCGGTGCATTTGAACTCGTCGGGTGGGTGGCGGATGGCTTGCTGGTGAGTTAGTGTGTGGTAAGTGTGAAGTGGATGGGTGGATGAGATGGTTGTGGGTGGTTGGTGAGTGGGTTCTTGGAGTCTATGTTCATAATGTATGGCAGGTGTATGTGTCTGTGTCCGTGTGTGTGTGTGTCTCTCTCTCTCTCTGTGTCTGTGTGTGTGTGTGCATGTGTGTGTGTGTGCGCACCACCGACCGTGTAGTTGTTGTGGTAGTAGCGGAAGTAGGTTTTAGACAAAGCGCGAACTTCTGTGAAAAAGAGTTCAAATAGTTGCATCCTTGTCTGGTCTACGTCCTAAACACGTGCGGTGTGGGATGCATTGAAGCCTAAGACTTACATAACAAGAACAGTGAGAGAGTGAGTTTAGTTTTATGACGCACTCAGCATTATTCCAGCTGTATGATGGCGGTCTGTAAATAGTCGAGCCTGGACTAGACACCCTTGAGAAAAGGGTGGGGTGCACACTTAATTTTCACCTAAGTTTCAATGGTCATTTAACGAAATTTCATGACTGGAGTGGGGGATGGGTGTGGGGATGGATGTGGGGAGAATGATGGAAGAGCACATTCCTGCACATTCCCTTCTGGATCCTCCAATGGGTGGGGTGGATAAGAGAGTAAGTAAGTAAGTAAGAGAAGCATTAGTAGTTGTATCGCGTTAATACGCAGAGTCCCAAGAGTTGTCTCCCTTCGCACTCTCTTCTCAATGGCCTCTCCGTTCTCAGTATGGGGGCTCAGCTCTATAAACGCTTGGAAAACTGGCACATTTGGTGAGCTTAGTGGGATCAAATTCTTACGGACCTTTATGGATCTCTGGACATGTTGAAACAAAGTTTTCTTTCGTATTCCCAAATCACCGAAATACTACATGTATACAAACCGAATCATACGTTCCAAAACCTTGTTAGTCATCATTCCTTTCCGATCTCTTTGCCTAAACAATGGACAGGTCATACTCAGAGACAATGATTCTTCCTGTTTCCTGTCCTTGACGAATTTTCAAGAGAGACGTACAACAGGCACACAAACGTACAGTTACACACGTACACATGCACGTACAAACACATACATACAAACACCCACACAAACACACATTAAACATCTCGTCTCTGAAATGATAATATTTTACAGCCAAAACGGTTCCTAAATTAGACTTGATGTGTAGGGTAAAACGCGCCTTTGATTTTACATTGTCTACTAAAACCGAGGAGAAGTGTATTCTCCAGCATATATACGGTAAATGATAATTACAATGTAGATAATCATTTCAAGAAGATACATAAGAATGACTGAAGCGCACGTAGAAACAGTAAAAACAGATTATTAGATAATTCATCCCCAAGTCTTTCGGCGGCCCGGTGGTCGTGTGGTACAGCTTCTGTTTAGAAATCAGAGGAGTGCATTTCCAATCTTGCTAGGCAAAACAGTTGTACTTTCAGCTAACTTCTGAATGACTTTTTACAATTGACTTTAAACCGCAAATATTATCTGAATGTTGATGTTCATATATGTAGTGTTTGGAAAAGACGATTGCAGAAAGAAAAACTTGGAAGAGGTCTTTCTAGCGAAAATTAAAACATGTCCCTCCAAAACAAAAACCTCAAATGAGGTTATTGTGGGAAAACAAGAGATAACTTAATATATAGTGAGAAGCACACTAAGCCTTCAGGTTTATATGAATATAATAACGAGCATCCCACAGACTTTCTTCATTTTAAACAACTGCGGTGATCTAGCATTATCAGATATTTTAGGATTCCATGTGTTGTATACGTATTTGGTATATTTGTTTCAGGATCTGTATGACAGACGAGATTAATTAACATTATTGATCACTACTCGTGTGTTGACTGGAGACATCAAAAACACGGATTAAGGATCGAAAGGTGATCTATTATTCCTGTAAGCGCCTAAAAACAATTACAACAATCAACTTCACTTATGACCAGAGTTCCAGATAAGGAGAGTATTTGCACATTTTACTCAATAAAAATCACATTTACCCAATTAATTACAAATCTGGGAGTACAAAAAGGCATTAAAATTGCTGAAAACCCAATATGTCTATAATACTTTACTCAGAGAAATACAGGCTTGCATATGATAATTCGTAGTGGAGCCCGAACCCTACAACAGCCTATATATACATGTGCTAATATAGCCGTAGCCACTGTCTGGAGTTGACTGTACTAGTCACGTGACTTCCAGTTATAATTACCGCTTCAAAAATGGCTGTCGACTATATTTAGGAATATAAGAATTACAAAAAACTTCGGTCTGTTGGGAAGCATTTATATTTGCATATTTAGAAGTGTTAATTACCCAATAAGGAAAAGACACTATGTGTAAAAGTACTCAATTCTTTAAACTAGTGGGAGTAGGCAAAATGCAATTGCTCATACAAACAGGTATGGGAGTAAATACCTAAATGCTTAAAAAATTATCTGGAGCTCTGCTTATGCTATTACAAGCACTAACAGGCGAAATCCAAGACGACAACAGTTAACCATGAACCTCTCGGCATCAACCCAAAGAAATCCCTTCATCAAACAAATCATAAATACCAACATAAGCCCTACACTCGAAGCGCTTGCAATAATAACCAATAGCATGTGTCTTAACTGAACACAGCCTTAAAGCTAAAAACCCGCAAACTCATCAACTATATATCTTCACAACTAAATAAATAAAACAAACCACATATATCACATAGCTTATATACATGAACACTTGACAAATTGGCACCCATACATCAACGCCCAGAAAAGCAATCAAATTTCACGACTGAACTAATCCTCACAGAAACAGCATTTATGACCCGCTCGTCAAACAATACAGTTTCAATCGTAACAGACCCGTCTAAGCAATTGAAAAATTGATAAACAAAACTAGTAAACGAAATACTATAGATAATAAAACACTCGTCAAACAACACAATTTTAATCCAAAACTTATACCCCCCCCCCTTCAAATAAATAAATAATTAACAAATTACAAACACTGTTATACATGTGCAAAGTTAGAAAATCCAAATCATATGGAATATGCGCATCGACCAGATCGCCCCAGTGTCCGAGATGATTGGCACATGATTAAAACTTCCTTACGGAAGACATTCCTTGACGCAGCAGAAGTTCAGACAGAACATTTCAGTGTTAACAATGTAAGGATGGAAAGCAAGGAGCACCCTTTGTCGACGTTCAAGGACAGCCGGACTCTACCGTAGGCGACCCGCTATCAACGTCAGTACTCGAGTACTCTTCACAGTTGAAAACAGATTCAGTTTGTCCTTCCATGGTGTTCGACAGGAGAGCGAATCACAGAATAGGTCAGTCGTGTTTTGGGATAACTGGACGTACTCCACAGCACGTGGTCGACGGTAGTCTTACCGGACAGCTTTATCTGGGCGACACTGGCTCCTATAGTAGTACGATTCCTGCAAGCCATGCGTGGCTTTTATGGTCGATCCTCTTTGCTGCAAGGCGGCATAGAGCCAGGTGTCATGGAATTCCTTAAGCAACAGAGTGTAAAACGGATGAATATAATGAGCATGCTCCCCAGACCTCAACCCAACTGATCGATGTGTGTACAGATGTCACTGCACACCACTGTAATTCCAGGACTCCACAGAGCTCTAGTAGAGGAGAGGAATGGATTCTGCAAGCTGAAATTGATAAGTAGCATGGGTTCAAAGTGCACCTGTGTCTTGGACGAGTGAGGATAGGATATTGAATGACCGAGTGCTTCATGTTTGTCAGTTTCATTTTTGGGGGTTGGTCTATACAAATGATGTTGACATCCTTACTTCTGTTATTTCTGACAAACGTTACTTTACGTGCTATACATACTATTCCCAAAAGGAAACGTATAGGCCCGAAATCCATTGCGAAAATGTTGTATTTTCAACATGTATAACTCGTCCACAAACAGACTTTAGTGCATGATTTTTTACACCAGTTTAGAAGAGGGTACTGTGTATACAACCAAGAGGACACAGTTAGGTAACGGAGACGTTTAAAGCGATGGCGATCACGTAGAAGGGGCTCGACGTCTGGTCTCAGACCAATCTCTTTCAACCTGTTCCGTGCAGTTTGACCGGATATCCTCCGAAGTACAGGCACCCTGGCTGCTGTGCTCATACCGATCTTCGGCTGTAGTGGTAACTCGAGGTCTGTCCGTACGGAAAAGGTCATTTGTTATACATGTTTGTTTGCAACGAGCTGTAAGCCGTGATATCTTGCCCAGACTAACATTCAGACGCCTGGCAACAGTAGACGTAGTGATTTTGCCTTGAAACTCCATCAAAACGAATACCAATTTGCGAAAGTAAGCTGGAATATTAGTGCCAGATAGTGCATGCTCTCTGCTGCACAACTTCAAGTGGAAGGCGATTTCTGTTGCGTTTTTGGCGATGCCTTTTGTAAGAAATCTCATCAAAATCAAGATTTTCAATTTTTTTTTAATTGTGCAATTTTTGTAAATCAACGCTTTTGTTGCACATTTTGACGATTGTTTTAACATAATAGGTAAAGAATGGACTTTCAAAAATAAAATCGCCTATGCGTTTCCGTTTGGGATAGTATATCAGTTGACGCTTTATCAATGAGTATATACATAATGTATATACAAAATATACTGTCGATCTGTTGTTTCTCTGAAAGGAGAAACCTGCCGCGTGGTGGAATTCCCCATAGAAATATAGCTAGAAAATGTGTGATCGAAAATCTTAGAACTGGTTGCCGAAAACACGAAACAGACTTTGATGACAGCTAAATATTTCCGTATGGCATACAATGAGTCCGACAAACCTCATCATGGCATTAACAACCGCGAAAAGTCTAAACAGCCCCGTACAAAGCCTCTCTCTGTACCTTGATAAAAGAAATCCATCTAATACTTCTTTCTTTCAGCGTCCTTTATCAAAGCCTACCCCTGATCGTTGGTATTCCCAGCAACCCACGGAAGACAATACTCTTAAACCAATCTCCAAAGCAGCGTGTTTATCACTAACGTACACAAACCACGGTGTCAGCGCTACAGCAGCTACAAAGTTGTCCGAGTCAGTTGTCACTGCAAACTGCAGTTTCATACAGTGCAACTAACTCGGTTAGCACTCCAGTCAGTTGCTCCAGTCAGCTAATATGTCTGGTCGAAATATTATCAACTTTTTCCACGGAACGTACGCCTCAGGTTGACTCGACACAGTTCCGTGTCAACATTCGTGGTATGTCAGTTAGCCCGGATCATTTATGGTACATTTATGTCTTCCACAACATCGTTCTTTCATTTTTGTGTGTGTGACTTACATTGATCGTCGGTAGGTATTAAAAATGGCATCTTAGAAAAGAAATACAGCTCGCTCTACCACCATTTATAGCGTAATAAAGCACACTTTCGTCCTGAACTATTATAGTTAAATAATAGTTGCGTGCGAGTGCTTTAACGTTATAATAGTTCAGGGCGAAAGCGTGCTTTAATATATTATACATGGTATAGAGCGAACTGTATTTCTTAACTTGACTAATCTCACTATATGAGCATTTTGTTGAAACACACCATAGCTCATCTGTACGAAGCGGTATCAAAACACTAACCCCAATCAGTCAAATACTTCTGTGGCTATTTGAGAGACGAGTTTTGACACGATCTGGCTAAGTGACAGGCTATCAGTCTCGTATAACATGCTGGTCATATTATGCGCGTTTGATAGCCAAAGCAAGGGGAAGTAAATTGAGTCTTTCAGTCTTTACTTCAATGCTACATTCGTGTTGATTCCCTTTGCTAATTGTTCTGGTTTGGCCAGAATAGAGCGTCTTAGCACCTAAACCGACAATCGGGGTTAGAGCGTCTAAGCACCTAAACTGATAATCGCCATGTGTTTGAGACACAAAGAACAGTCACCGAACATTTTCTAAGCTCCCATAGTCGCTGCGTGAATGTTCTACCGTTTAGAAATCAATCATTTTAGAGTTTCTAACAACAACTTATCTGGCTTGTGGATGTAAAAGTATAACATTATGGGACATATTTCGAAATGGATGAAACCTTAGAAAAAATATAATGTAATGTTGTAGTACCAATAAAGAAAATCTAAACCACACTGTTCCTCAAACACAAACGTTAAAAGCCGTAAGCTTTTTGCTGTTGCTTTCGTTGCCACTGCGCCCTTGCAACAAACTGGGAAAACGTACAAAATATACTGTATAAGTGATGACAGTTTCTCAAACAACTTCTTTAGTTTTGTGACACAAATCATATCATTTTATTGCACTTTGCATTAACTTGATTTTTTCATGCATTTTAGTTTTTGTGTTAGATTGAAATTCATCGGTAGTTTTTTGTCTCAAAGGGACTTGTATATGGATTCCATTGCTTTGTACTGTTCTTTCGTATATGAAAGGTCTGGTCATATACTGCATTGGTGCAATAGAACAGTGCAGACTTTTTCTGATTTACTTAATTACCTGTAACGTCCCGCCTGTCTGTGCAATTTGACGAGTTATCTTGTGTTATCTTCTATAGTGCACTGACAATGACGTCATTGCCTTACATCCTTGCTTTGCATCCACTAGCAGCTCTTGTATGGTTTCGAAATGCAGGCATAGTTATCACAGTATTATATTAAATATTCAAATGGATTAAAATCTCTTCTTGGGCAAAACTTGAAAGGACACTTTGTAGATTCGTTGAGGCGTTTCTGCTAGTGTGGATTCTTACGTCCAAACACATACTTGTAAATATTTGTTTTCTTTAATATATTCCAACTGTTCAGTTCCATCATTTTGTTCCTGCGCGGTTTTGAAAGTCTCGTTAGTGAACGTATCGTACCCACCTCTTCGCTAATATGAAAATGACATCTTGTAAATTGATAATTTACCCTGGTGTGTTTTGGCATAGTAAATGTCATATATTTGTGTTTTACAGTGGTGATTGTCCCCAAACTAATAACCGTTCTACATGAACAGATCCGTCTAGATCTACATATCAGTCGCGTGTAACGTGTTTAATCCGTGATTACTCATTTTCAGAACGGTAAGCCCTGATGTATAAATCATAATCTGTAAATCTTAGTCAGCCTTGTAATCGAATCTCTGCCTGTCGTGCACCTGGCAAAACATTACGGCACTTTCTGCATTCAGGACTATTTCTTGTGTGCTGATTGAGTGGGAGAGCATGTGGGGTATATAAAATGATTCTCTGTCATAGCATTAGGGTAGTGCTTATGGGTTTTGTGTGACCTGGCACGGAGGATATTGACGTCAACACGGATTGGTACAGTACTGTTAGTACTGCACAGTTTGATGTCATCCATGTAGGCCGCACATATACAATCATTCGTCATGAACATCGGCAAAAGCCAGGCTAACGTGTTCATCGGTGTGACAATTTGGTGTGGACTATGCGTTGTCTATGTGAACAAGAAGTCATTCAATCAGTCATTGTAAGTATATATTTCTCATCACGTTGAGAGGTGTATGTGTAAGTGTATGCGAGCGCGCGCGCGTGTGTGAATGTACTGTATGTATGTATGTATGTATGTATGTATGTATGTATGTATGTATGTATGTATGTATGTATGTATGTATGTATGTATGTATGTATGTATGTATGTATGTATGTATGTATGTATGTATGTATGTATGTATGTGCGAGTGTCTATGTGTGTGTGAGTGTATGTAAAGCTTTCGATCCTGGCACATACATCCTGACTAGATTCGAGTCCAGCACGTTCTTTTTTTTCACTCATCGCCTATTCTCCAGTACATGCACAGCCAGCATACATTTCAGTCTGAATTTACCAATAAGTAAATACTGTTTCTGTAAAGTTCTGAACACAAAGCAGAAAAACTAGTTAAAGGGTTGGTATTTCCTAATCAGATCTGCCATGAAGGAAAACATGTACTCATTCTTGTTGCTCCAACGGAACATAAGTTCATCAAGTTGCGCACCAAGCTGCCCCTTGAATACACCATGGATGAATTTGAACTTTGATTAGCATTACCCCAAATGCCCTCAGTGGTATAGGTGTGAACCACGGGATGAGGATCTACATAACTGTTTTTGTGTCAAACTGTTTGGTGCTCATAACCAGATCTCTATGAGCAAAGATATAATTTGAATTCGTCAGTTATGATCTGAGTGCTAGCTTCAACAAGGGCAAGTACTATGGGTAGTAATGTACCAGTGGTTCTGTTCTCAACACTAAATATACTTTTTAGTGTCTCTGTCTATGAGACCAAAAACCCAATAGGTAGGAATACCCTGACTGAAACATGTGGTATTTTCTCTTACTACCCCATTTGCTTTCATCCATCTCTACAGTGTGGCTAACACCCCCAAAATACCTGGCTCATCTAACAATACACGAGACATTGAGTCTCTGTATAGATTGTACCAATTTTACAATGTTTTCCCACAAGTATCAAGCATTTTGAGATCCAAGAGGGTAGGTACATCAATGCAAAACACTTTGAATATCATGAGGTACCAACATTACGCTTCTACCCTTCCCAGAAGCTACTTATTCTCACTATTTTGTTTTTCTGCATTTAGGACATCGCCAGTTATGGCCATCAGCTGTCTGTTTGTTTTTCTGCCACAGCATATTTACATTGCATATCTGTAGGGAAGCCAATAATTTGTTCCTTTTCACATTGCCAAGTGTTTTCTCTGAGTCATTGCAGATTGAACCTACATCTCAAAAACGTAATTTCCATTTTGATTTAAACACACCAGGGAATATCCTGACAAATGCTGGAATGCCTCAACGGCCAGTCAGCATGTGCATTGCTTGGAATAAATTGCTGAAGATAAGATGGAACTGACCCACCAGTAAAGTCTCCCAACAATGGGAAGACCATCAAGTCTGCTAATCGCCAGGATGTCAAATCCATTATGTCTAACAACTGCAAACTACTGAAGATGAGGGTGGCTTTTGTTCCACTTACAGCAAACAAAGCGTCTACAGAGGCCTTTAGTCAAGCTGCGCGTATCAGGCTCCCTCCCAAGGTAACGTGGCAACGGAAGTCCCCGAATGGCTACTTTCTCCACGGAAAATGGTATTCACTTTTGTGCACTGACACCCTGCCTTGCCTGATCATTTGAAAGGGAGAGGACGCTCTGGATTCTAAGGCATTAACACACAATCACACGAGCACAGGCCCGCTACAGAAGATTCAGGATACAACTTTTCTATTTCTTTCCACACTCACGAATTACCTTTCTATCATGGTAAGCCACACTATTCACGATCATCAAACCTAACCTAGCACATGGTTCTTGATCATCTCTCGAACACTACCAAGGACATCGTTGTGCAATATCTGTACGTTCATTTCACGCTTGTCCATTCCAATGTGTTCAGGCAACATGTTCGAAGACTTGTTACTTCTGCATTTTTGGCGAGAGCGCCTAATGTAACACTTGCAGTACGTGGGCAACATGCATTTTTCAGATCGAGAAAACATTTGCTATCTTACTGGGGTCTTGTGTATGCTGATATCTGGCATGAAGAATTCGCGTCATTTCAAGACAAAAATGTGTATCTGGATTTCTGGGAGTTTTCGATACCCGTCGGACATAACGACTTTCACGTACCTGTTAGAAAGTTGGATAAAATCAAACTCCCTCACTCACTTTAGCACACATTATATTTGAACCAAGGATCTTAAGACTTTTGTCTTTCTGTGTGTGCGTGGGCATGTGCGTGTGTATATGTGTATTATTCTGTACTTATATACTCTAAGTTTAGGTCCAAGCGATAATGAAAGTGGCTTGTGAGGCAAATGTCACGAACAAGCTAGCATCTTTAAATGTTCAGTTGCATACTGTAGTCATGTCTTATTCGCCGATGATGACACCTAATCTCGTCTTGCTACAAAATCTCGACTTGCATTAGCTGTATTGGGTATATTTGCTTCAGAATCAGTATGACTAAACACATACATGCACAAATATGCTTGTTTCCCTGCACTGTAAAAGTTGTACTGCGTTTATGTATAGGCGGGAACACGCACATGTGTATGTTACCAACGTTTCTTTACTATGAACAGCGAAGCAAAAACAGTATTGGAATTAAAAGACCCAATATTCTAATGCTTGTCATACCATGAGTATCAGACGTTTAATATGTACATTTAAATGTCAGATATTTCGACAGCACCTTCCCTAGATAGGTCCAGTTTGGTATAACAACCTCGGGGTTACA
This sequence comes from Haliotis asinina, assembly GCF_037392515.1. Classification (NCBI taxonomy): domain Eukaryota; kingdom Metazoa; phylum Mollusca; class Gastropoda; order Lepetellida; family Haliotidae; genus Haliotis; species Haliotis asinina. Next base: position 54,071,765 of record NC_090285.1, on the reverse strand, counting down.
GTGTGAGTTAATGCTTTATATCGCATTCGCAAAATTACAGCAATATAACGATGAAAACAAGGTATTTAATTTAAAATATCTGTCAACATGGGACTAGCTGATCTATCTATCTATCTATCTATCTATCTATCTATCTATCTATCTATCTATCTATCTGTCTGTCTATCTATCTATCTATCTACCTATCTGTCTACCTGTCTGTCACACATATATGTGTGTGTGTGCGTGTGTGTGTGTGTATGTCTAGTAATGAAATCTAAACTACTACAGAAGACGAGACAATACAAAAACAGGTTATAGATCGCATGGACCCTAGTTGGATTTACTACATTTACTTTTTAAAAATAATGGTAAGATTTAAATTTAGCTGAAAGTTTCGGGACTTATTTGACCTCTTAGGAGGACAATAATTTCACAGTGCTAATTCCCCCCACGAGGATACAGTCAATAACAATCTTAGTTACTCTTTCAAACTTCCAATAATAAACTATTTATCTATTTACAAATCAGTAAATCATAAAGTTATCATTAAAAAGACCCTTTATAGTACGTGATTTAAAAAATCATCCCTTGTGATGGAATATTCAACACAGTCAAGCAAGACATGCTTGATCGTGATTCTTTCATCACAAGGGATGCCAAACGGAGGATCCCTACCTTTCAGTAGGTATTCAAGAATATATCTGGTATGACCTCTTCACATTTGGACTGACACCCCAAGTAGGTATAACCAATATAAGGCTGTGCTGTATGTTATTTATTATTACCTACTTGGGTGTCCCACTTCTTATGCATTAGATCACGGATAGGATGAATTGAAATACCTTTCCCTCCTAATAAACAGTGAAATGTATCAATATTTTAATGACAGTTTGTTAAACAACTTTTTTTATTTAGATTTAGAACCTTCATCCTATATTCGTTGTATCATGTTCCACACCATTGAAATGGGTGTGCGCGAATTCTTTTTGAAACATAAGTTCTCCAAGACCGACGCTTATTTTGTTTAAATGCGCGGCGAGCCTTGGCATTTTTAACTTTATCCAAACTGTGAGCTGTAGGGTGTCGTCGTAAATATTTTCCGGCTTTTTACCCTTCTTTTCCTGGCCTGTTTACACTGGTTATTAAATCATGGTTTGCGAATGTGAGGATTTTCAGAGAACTTAGGTTTTGTTTGATCAGCCATGTCTTTGACCTGATCTGAAAATATTATGATTGATCTTCAGAATTATCAAAACGATCAGTTGTTAGGTTTGAAGTAAGTAATATCTCATACATTTGCCAATTTGCTTTTTTTAAATTCCACTAAGATGACTATGAATCTGCAGTTGGAGTCATGGCCTTCAGAATAGTGGGAAGGTGATCACTGCCACAAAGGTCGTAGTAAAGTAACCGTTGAAATTCTTTTTAATAAGTCTGCATCTGTGAGAGAAAGGTCAAAAGCTGAATACGTACCAGTATTTGCCTACCCCAAAACGCTGCCAGGCTGGTTCGGCCCATAACAGGTAACTGGAGACATACGGAATTCAGAGGATGACATTACCATATTGGCCCATGAGCCACCGCCTTCTGGCATAGAACTGTGGGTAATATAAGATCATGAACACTTGGAAAATAATTTGTATACTAGACATTACAATCACCAATACCCAGTAAATTAAAGGTGCAAAACTAGTTCTATGCACAGGACATGGCGTGACCATCCGACCGATAGAACCAGGCCAGTTCTATCTCCCATGTAGGTGAAGTCAGGGCCAAAGTGGTGTGTTGAGCTAAAGGAACACGGTTTATGGCTCTTAGTGATTTCAGCACCAGAATCCCGTCCCCAACCGACCCTCGATAAACAGGTTGGTGGATCCAAAATACTCCCTGGTCCACAAAGCGTGGCTGACGAGCTCTTAGCGTTACTCAGCACCCACCACGAGGAGGTGGCTCTTCATGGGAGCCCGGACCTTAGTAGAATACACGGCGAAATGGGGCCTGCGAAGGTAAAATCTGTTCCTTATTCCCATCACTGATAATATGATATTCCCCTCTGTAGCATTTGTTGCCTTAAAAAACAACAACAGAAAATATTACCCTCCTTTAGTCTTCAGTACGCATTATGCTGTCAATGTTGAACCATGACAACGAGTACCTTGTCCGGTGCACGTTGTTTAACTCAAACGTTCACAGTGTGGAAATATTTCATGGAAACGTTAGAAAAGTGAGTGGGTGAGTGAGTTTAGTTTTACGCGGCATTTTTAGCAATAATGCAGCAGTTTGGGAAATGCTGAACTGAGCGAAAGTGTTCTCTGTCGCATCTGCAGCACTGCAAGCGTGTAGGTTGGTGGGCGAGAGTGAGAACACACAAGTGTCCTTTCTTGTCATGATGCATTGTACCATGAAGTATTTTGAGTCGGATGTGATATCAAAAGCACTATATTTAAAATCTTTAATCCTCGCAAAGACAAGAGGGCAAGTGGGCGATACGACTATATTTATTGATCGTGGAGCCTACGGTGTAAAGAGAGCGGATAGCTGCCTGATGTCATCTCTGACGTTCAAGGGGGTCGTGTCATCACGCTCGCAAAAATGTGGAGGACGAATATTTTATACACATAAAAATGAGGCAAAAATTAACCAAAGCGCGACAATGCGACAATGCGACAACGCGACATTTCGCCTATTTGTCGCACTGTCGCGATGTCGCGTGTCGCGTTTGGAATAACATTTTCTCTGTTCCTCCAAAGTGCGACACACGACATAGCGACACTTTTCAATGTCAAAATATGTCGCGTTGTCGCATTGTCGCATTGTCGCCCTATCTACGATGTGTAAAAAACCCCTAAACATTTACTAAAACGCGACAATGCCGTGTTGTCGCCCTTTTCGATTAGAAAGTCAATTATAGTGCGCATGCGCAGGAAAAGTTAAACTCTATTTCACACCTCAATGGTCCTTTTGCTACTTCCAATGGTTTTTAAAATGAAGTAGTGCTTGAAATGGCAGTTGGACTGCTTTTCTTGAACTTAATGCAAATCTTCATTGTTGGTTTGAAAATTATTTTCTATATAAATGTGTTTAGTGAATGAAGTGTGTTTTAGCAGCAAGACAGATATTTGCGCAACTTTGCATTGTAATCAGGGCACACGTTTGCCTTGTCATTCAAGGCGGGGCAATTTGCTGAGCAGATTAATGTCTCTTTGTCACACCAGATAGCTATTATCATACGTTCGAATACCAGCACCATACACATTAATCACTTTGAACATTTCGCCGATATCCAGATGACAGGTTGTGAGAAATTGAAATATTGTTAAAATTCGAGGCACATCGGCAGAAGCATCAGGTCACGTCCTCGAATGGGTCACTATGTTCCACAATGTGGCTCCTGACACAATTTCATGGTATGGTCCTGTCCGACGCTGATGAATTTGTTCGAGATCTGCCTCTGTTCAGCCAGCAGTGGATGGATACCAAGTAGAATGAGCTCGAGATATCACGTAACCACCCGACACCTCAAAGACAGTTTAGGTCGGCTTTGAACGTGATAATGGGAAAACGCCATACAAATGGACTGTTATCATTGTGATATACTATCCCAAGAAATAAACACATAGACGAGAAATCTGTTGAGAAAACGTGTATAACTCGTCCATAAATAGACTTTAGTGCATGAATTTTACATCAGTAATGAGTGCATGTGCTTCAGAAGAAGGTAATGTCTATAAAACATATAATATACTTCTAGACAGCGAAGACATTGATGACGACGTAGCACGACCCTGACGTCGGGTTTTCTGGTTCTCAAACGAACCTCTTTCAGCCTGTTCTGTACAGTTTGACCTGACATCCTCTGAAGCCCAGGTGCCCTGGCTGTTGTACTCTCACCCGTTGGTGTACCATCACGCAACTGTAGTACCCGCATGTACCTATTTGAGTTGCAGTGGTAACTCTAGGCCTGCCTGAAAGGGGGCGGTGATTTCTTATATCTGTTTGGCTGCAGCCAGCTGCAAGTCATTATACCTTGCTCAGACTAACATTCAGACGCATGGCAACAGAAGAGTTGTAAAAACACAAATCGCCTATGCGTTCCTTTTGGAGGGATGGTTTATTAGAAACGATGAAATAGCTTGGTAGTGTTGCGTACCCTTGAAGTCCAGAAACCAACTCTCCCTCCCTCCCTCCTCCTACTCTGCGACGCTCCGCTCCATTCCACACCATACCTCTCCTCTCCCCTCCTCCTCCTTCACTCCTCCGGCGTTCCGTTCTACTCCGCTCCACCCTAGCCCACTCCTCTCCACTTCGCTCCACACCACTCCTCACTCTTCCGTCGCTGCTCTCTCTCAAGGTTTGGGAAGCTTCGCAAATTAGCAAGGAACTTCAATACAATAATGTGTTGTCATGTCTGTTTTTAGTTCTGTTTGAATCCTGTCTTATTAACCCTGCATATGAGATAATTTACAATAATTTCTCATATGGATACTTGATCAAGCGAGACTTATGTACTTGTATCGTTTCAAACATGCATCTACTGAATCATAATATTCTTCAGCAAAATGGACAGTTTGAATACGGCATTCCATTAACCACGCACCCTTAACCCACACACTAACACGGCAACATGGATGTTCATTTATCATTGTTCTGAGTTCGAATCACGGGTATCTCAGCTCTTAAAAAACATATAAAACTATTCATGCTTGTGATAGTTTTTTAATTCCGCCGTAACTAATAAAACACGACACGCGACAATGCGACAACGCGACATTTTGATGAAATGTTGCATTGTCGTATTGTCGCGCGTCGAGTTTTGTTAAAAGATTGATCACAGTATGGATTATAACATACTGACTAAAACGCGACACGCGACAATGCGACAACGCGACATTTCGTGAAAATGTCGCGTTGTCGCATTGTCGCGTGTCGCGTTTTAGTTAATATCTTATTATACATGCTGTGGTCAATATTTTAACAAAGCGCGACGCACGGCAATGCGTGAATACGACATTTCATAAAAAATTCATTAGTTACAGCGGAATGTAAAAAAACTATCACAAACATGATTATTTTTCGATATTTTTAAAGGGTTCAGATACCCAGGGATCGAAATCAGAACAATAATAAATGAACGTACATCTAGCCGTGAAGTCCAGAGTGGTTGAGTGTCGTTGCTTAACGGAATGGTTCTATTCAGACTGACCCTTTTGCTGAATTTTTGTTTGATATAGCAGCAGTAGGTTTGAAACGATACAAGTACATGTGTATCGCTGGATATAGTATCCATATGAAAAAAATTATGAGGCAAATTGTGAATCAGGCTATGTGCAGGATTAATAATATAGGATTCAAACAGAAAGGAAAACGGGCATCACAATACATCATTGTAATGAAATACCGTGCTATTTATAACAATACACCTTAGGTGAGTGGAGTGGAGCGGCGAAAAGAGTGAGAGGTGTGAGGGAGGGAAGGCTGGTTTCTGGAACTACAAGTGTACGTAACTCTACCAAGTCATGTCATTGTTTCTAATATCCTACTGTTAACAGTCCATTCGTAAGGCGTTTTCCCATCATCACGTTCAAAGCCGACCTAAACTGCCATTGAGGTGACGGATGGTTAAGTGATATTTCATTCTACTTGGTATCCATCCACTGCTGGCTGAACAGAGGCAGATCTCAGACAAATTCATTAGCGTCGGACAGGACTGTACCACGAAACTGTCAGGAGCCACTTTATGGAACATAGAGACCCATTCGAGGACATCACCTGATGAATTTGCCGACGTGGCTTGAATTTTAACAATATTTTAGTTTCTCACAACCTGTAATCACAACCTGTCATCGAAATCTCCAAAGTGATTGATGCGTATGGTGCTGGTATTCGAACGTATGGTAATAGCTATCTGGTGTGACTAAGAGACTAACTCTGCTCAGCACATTGCCCCGCCTTGAATGACAGGGGTACAGTGCCCCATGATTACAATGAATAGTTGTGCTACTAATTCGTTTTGCTTCTAGAACACACTTGACTGGCTAAATACATTTGCAATATGTAAAACAATAAAGAAAGATTTGCATTAAGTTCAAGAAGAAAAGGCCCATTGCCATTTCGAGCACTACTTCATTTTAAAAACCATTGGAGGTAACGAAAGACCAGTGAAGTCTGGAATCGAGTATAACATATTCTGCGCATAAGTAGATGAATTGACTTTCTACACATGCGCATCGGCAACAAAAAGGGCGACAACGCGACAATGCGACATACATTTTGCCGCATTGTCGCGTGTCGCGTGTCGCGTGTCGCGTGTCGCGTTTCAGTCAATTTGTTAACTGCATACTATGGTCAATATTTTAATAAAACGCGACACGCGACAGTGCGACATCGCGACATTTTGATGAAATGTAGCGTTGTCGCATTGTCGCGTGTCGCGTTTTAGTGAATTCTTACATATCTTAGATAGGGCGACAATGCGACAACGCGACATATTTTGATCTTGAAAACTTTGGAGGAACAGAGAAAATATTCGGAACGCGACACGCGACACGCGACACGCAACATCGCGACAGTGCAACAAATAGGCGAAATGTCGCGTTGTCGCATTGTCGCATTGTCGCGCTTTGGTTAATTTGTGCCTCATTTTGTTTGTTTTTGAGAGGGCGACAACGCGACAACGCGACAACGCGACAATGTCCCTTCTCGGATTCCATACCTAAGGACCGTTCATGATTTATGGCTGGGCGTGTGGGGTATTGGGTATATGTGTAAGGGGATCAGTGATGTAGGTCTGATTTACAATCTGAGACAGGTTCGCTATAAAATAATAAAATGAAGAAAAACACCCCAGCAGTCTAAATTACAACCAGTCTGTCGTGCAGGTGAAGCACCTGACAAACAGCACAGCACTGTAACTACTCCATGCAGAGAGTGGTATCTATATGCTGCTGACACTATACGACGGCTTATCACGGCTTATCACAGTCAGTGGTTGGCGCGGCTTGGCTTGAACACCGCTGTGTGACATACTGTCGGGATAAAGGTGTGAAATACGTCATCTTGTTTGCACATATGGACTCATTTGTCATGAACATCAACAAAAGAAAGGCATGCGTGTTCATCGGTGTGACAATTTGGTGTGGACTATGTGTGATCTATATGACCAAGGGGTCGATCAAGTATTCACTGTACGTATATACATATCATCACGTTATAGTGTGTGTGTGAGAGAGAGAGAGAGAGAGAGAGAGAGAGAGAGAGAGAGAGAGAGAGAGAGAGAGAGAGAGAGAGAGAGAGAGAGAGAGAGAGAGAGAGAGAGAGAGAGAGAGAGAGAGAGAGAGGGAGAGGTGAATACGCATTCCTTTAAATTTAGGATTAAAATATGCGAATGCAGCAGAGAGTTCAGATGACTGTTTCATTAAGGCGTCAGTCAGGCTTGTTGGATTCCTAAGCATTTCAGGTACGGTCTTGCCATATTTGTCTTCAGTCAGTTATATACGTTCCGTCGTACCCCTACACTCTTTGCTGTATTTACTAAAGTCTTGTTTCAATGTGCAATAAAAGTATTTTTTATAATGTAGACGATGACGGGGATACAGAGTATGATGCTGTACATAACTTTGAACTTTGAATGTAGTGATCAGGATGACCAAAGGAAATAGTGATTAGTGACCAAAGAAAATGTTAACCTTTCTTAGCCTCCGTTTCGAGCATAGCCAGTGTACATCCTTTCTGGTTGTCTGGACCATTTAAAAATATCGTGAGCGATGGCAGATTGGTGTGGTTTGTTAGCCACGTATTACTTGGTATTTCCTTGTATGATTTCACTTACCTTATTAACTTCCTATTCAGATCAGCGTGTTACATATAGTTTATTATTTCCTTTGTTCATATCCATTTCTCCTGGACAAACCTGGGCCTAGATTTTCACAGCTGTCTTAGTGCTAAGATAGTCGTAAGTGCCATACGTTAACATTAACTATCTTAAACCTAAGAGAGCTTCGAAAATATGGACCCTGGATTATATTTCCCATGTTCAGATGTTGACCTAACCTGACTTGAAAGTTAAAAATAGTAAACTCATTCTAGTGCGCTTTATAGTCGATGAGCCGATGAAGCAAGAATGAATGAGTGTTTAGTTTTACGCCGCACTTAGCAATATTCCAGCTATATGGCGGCGGTCTGTAAATAATAGTCTGGACCAGACAACCCAGTGATCAACAACATGAGCATCGATCTACGCAATTGGGAACCGATGACGTGTGTCAACTAATGTCAGGGAGCCTGACCATCCCATCCCGGTAGTCGCCTCTTACCACAAGCATAGTCGACTTTTATGGCAAGCATGGGTTGCTGAAGGCCCATTCTATCCCGGGACCTTCACTGGTCAGAATGAGCATAGCTGAGTCAACGATATGTATAACAAGATATTCATATAACTAAGGTATACATGTCGATAAGGATTAAAATGTTAATTGATACTTCATCAATTCTCACAGACCATGTATAGTTGGATCGAATGGGTTATTTATTTATTTGAGTGATTAATTGATCGATCGATCGATTGATTGATTCAATCGATTGATTGATTGATTGATTGATTGATTGGTTTTAGCGCCTACTGTGACTTGAATGACCATGAATGATTGGATCGTGTGTTTTTTTTAATTTATTTATTGATTTGTTTGTTTCTTAGTTTGTTTGTTAATTGATTTATTTATTTGACTTATCATTGCACGTGATTATGATGGTACCCTCCATGGACCAGGACACGATGAGCTCTGACCGACCATCACTATACTATCACTGATAATCAGTAATCGATAGGGAATCGTGATATAATCCGAGTCATGCAATGGACTCCGGAAGCAGAAATTTATTAGTGTTATACATAGAAGCTGACTGTAATTATTTTCTGATATTACATGTAGCTTGATTTATTTTCAATTTACGTTTCAGCTTGACGATTTCCCAGTCCAGTTTATTCAGGTTTTTACATCGATGGCCGAACACTACAAACAACGATGCAGCAACAGGGGGACCTCTATATTTGAAAGAAGAGACTTTACGGAAAGGACCAAAGTACAATGTTTCAAAATTTGCTGATGCAAATAAATCACTTATGTATTTAAAACGGAAGTCCTATTCTCTGGGTGACCTCATCCAAGTCCATATAGATCTGTATGATTCTCAGGGCAAAAGAAAGAAAACTGGAGGTGATTTTTTGAGAGTGTGGATGGAAGACACCAAGAATTCAAATTCCGTTTCCGGTCAGGTTTTCGATCACAACAACGGAAGTTACACTGCTGTCGTCAAAGCTGTTTGGGTGGGCCACGGCACCATAAGAGCGTTCATTGCTACACGGCGAGAAGAGATTGTTTACTATTATAAAATATTCGAAAAGTATACCAGTTTGTGGATCACATATGCTATATTCAGAAAGAACAAGCTTCAAGAAACAAGCAGATGTTCCATAACTGTGCCAGGCGAGGAAAAATCGGGCAGTTGGTGTAATTTTACCATGGCGAACAATGGGTTCCCTTGGTATTGCTTGAAACCCAAGAACAAGCAACTGACATGTAGGATGTGGACATATTCCACCTCTGGACTCACCTTCGCATACAAACTGAACACCAATGAAGACGGCGTCACACGTTGGTATGTACTTCCTTCATAAATATTGTCTTAGAATTGTGTTTGCTTGTCTAGTGTGACTCCTAGCCTGGGTACATGCGTAGTACAATGGATAGATGGAATGTTAGGGCAAGTTAAATATTGGCCAAGCTGTTAAATGGCAAGATGTAAACTTCTTTATTGTAACAACGAAGTTGCAGGGAATATAGGAACGAGTTAAGTCCCTCCGTCCGTGCTTCCCTTCGAGTGCCCGGGCATCCGTCACACTTTATCCGTAGCAGATCTCCTGAACTCTTCGTGATAGCTTAACAAAACTTTAGTACACATATCAAGCATGATACCCAGATGTGACCCAGATATGAATTTTATCTTTAGTTGTTTCCATGGAAACATGAATCTTGTCCGGAGGAGATCTCCTAAACTCTACATGCTAGTTTCATCAAACTTGGTACAAATATCGAGCAAGATGCCGAGATGTGCCTTTTGGGGTTTAGACCCAGATATCAATTTCAGCTTTTGCTATTTCCATGGGAACGCGTCTTAGGCTGTGACTATGAGGATGCCAGCTTGTCCAGAGCAGACCGTGCAATATTTCTTTACAAACCTTGGCACTTAGATAGTTCAGGGGGTGTAGTGGCGCCCTTAGATAGTTTCGGTTTTCTGAATGAAATATGTTTTTTGATATCCATGGCAACAAGTTTTACTTTGACTGGAAGTGGTGGTAGTGCTCTTTTTCCGGAACAGAACTTTAAAGTACTTTCCTTCCATTTTGTAATATATTTACAGCCTCGGTTGACACTATAATTTATTCACTGTCACGAGAGGGACATGGGCTGAGGCATCCTCGATGTTTGTTAATGTTCCCTGAGCCCATAAACAGAGGGTACCTCAACCCATGGTCCCCGAGGGACCAGTGAGCGAGGTACGAGTATTTATCTTACCCAACACCTCAATGTTAATTTTGAGCTGTATATACCTGTTTTCCCGCAGGTATTGTCTTAGTTGAGTCGCCGCCATAAAAGGCGACAATGCTTGTCGTAAGAGGCGAGTAACGGGATCGGGTGGTAAGGCTCACTGACTTGGTTGACACATGTCATCGGATCCCAATTGCACAGATCGATGCTCATGTTGTTGATCACTGGATTGTCTGATGCAGACTCGATCATTTACAGACCGCCGCCATGTAGCTGCAATATTGCCAAGTGCGGCGTTAAACTACACTCACTCACTCATCCTTCCATCGACTTTAATTCACAAAACATCGGTAATTTTCGTACGTCATTACGTGAGTCAATGATATTCGACATAAAGAAGCACAACCAAGAAGTACCGAATGAATTGCCATTGGCAACGAGGTGCATTGCAATGCACCTCGCTTGAAAGCAGGGGACATTGAAAATAATAGAAGAGTGCTCAGCCAGTCAGAAAGCGACATTTATGTGTGAGACTAGATAAGTATGACTGTATCATTCGTGCAGATCGATGCATATGCAGTTGATCACCGAATCACTGGATTATCTGGTCCAGATTCTGTTATTTACCGATTGATTCATGAAAAGTATTTTGCCATTGCGGGGGAAAGTGATGACTTTGTCTTCTTCATTTTTACGTGTACCACTTCTAGATGCCGTTCAGAGACTACGTTAGTTTCTGAAATGTGACGTTTTGCTCTTGCTTTATTTAGAACTGTATCTATTTTGATATGTTCTTTTATGGTATCAGTTAACGTTTTTCTGGGACTTTAAGTATGTCTAATGCTTCTAGTACGATGCGAGGAGCTATATCGGATAGAAAGATAAGACATAAAATGTGAAACATCTCTACCCATGAATGGAGACAGTACGATAAATGTTGGCAATATTCTAACAGTACTGGAGAATGTTAAAATAAATACACTGATCATAACGTTTAAAAGATAAAAAAAACAGGACTCAAATGACTCCAAGGATGTTCACACATATGATTATTACTCATTCTTGAAAAGCTAGACGTGCTTCATTTAGGGCTAATACACCGGGGAAAGTGCTTTCGGAAGTGACAGGCGTGTACAACAGACATCAGCAGTGACTCACTATTGTTCAACATGTATTGCTCAGCATGTACACTTTTATTAGTGACAAATGTAGATTGAATAGTATATCTGAAGCGGTTTTACTTCATACAGGTCTTCCAGAGATCCTGCTCCAGATATGCTACCGAAGTTTGTGAATGTATCCATAGAAAACGGTGAGTAATGCACACGGTTATGGATTTCCTGACATTACACGTTCTTATGGAACGCCGGTGTGATTATACGAGGCGTTAACAAAGCGCTCGCGCAAGCACGCCCATTGACTAAGATACACACAGATACCGTGACACACATACATGTACAGACACGGGCACGGGCACGCACACACAAACACACGTATATATGCATGTAATATTTGTCAACATTTCGTGTATTATTTTGTTACTTTGCTGATTGCTATCTCGTAATTTTGAGTAATGTCTAAATACTGTATTTCCAAAATGCTCTTAAACAATATCCTGTGTGAAAAGGAAAAGCGAAGTTTTGGAAAAAATATATAGAATTGTAATACTGTCAAATTTCAGTTTAGAGACAAACTTCTGATTCTTTAGTGTCCCAATGTTCTAATTTATTACATAACTATAACATTGAATACCTTCAGCCAAAGAAAGCTCCACAGAGGCCTTTAGTCAAGTTGCGTGTAACAAGCTCCCTCCCAAGGTAACGTGGCAACGGAAGTCCCCGAATGGCTACTTTCTCCATGGAAAATGGCATTCACTACTGTGTACTGACACACTGCCTCGCACCATGGATGCTTACAGACAATGCTTGAAAGGAAGGACGCTCTGGCTTCCGGGGGATTCAACAAGCACCCAGTTCAAAATCAGTCTTCACAACTTCTTGAAGTTCAAGTCACACTCATATGGACACCTACCCACTACCGATACAGATTCAGAATACAACTTTTCTATTTCTTTCCACGCTCACGAATTACCATTTTACCATGGTAAGTCCCACTATTCACGATCATCAAATCTAGCAGAGCACATCGTCCTTGACCATCTCTCGAACACTACCAAGGACATCGTTGTGCTATATCTGTACGTTCATTTCACACTTGTCCACCCGGATGTTTTCAGGCAACATGTTCGAAGACTTGTTCCTTCTGTGAAGAACCTTTTGGGGAGAGCTCCTAATGTAACACTTGCAGTACGTGGGCCACATGCATTTTTCAGATCGAGAAAACGTTTGCTATCTTACTGGGGTCTTCAGTATGCTGATATCTGGCATGAAGAATTCGCCTCATTTCAAGACAAAATTGTGTATCTGGATTTCTGGGATTTCTCCATAGCATTAGGACCTAACGATTTTCACCTACCTGGAAAAAAGGTGAATCAAATGGTTCATCATATGATGTCTCTGTTGTGTGATAGAGACTAACAATATCTGTAGGTTTAGTGTAAAATATTCAATTTGATCTCAGAAACAGTGAATAAATGTAAGATCTAGATTCTGTCATACCTTCAGACAATAATCAAAGACAAAGTGATATGGTCGTGACTGTTGATAAATGACATTCGACAAGGAGACATATCTGAACTCATCCTTTAAATGAGTCAAAAAAACCCTTTATCTGCATAAGATATTTCGACTGGTTTTCAGGTTACAATGAAAGCAGTGCGATCATAACCGACGCATGACTGTAGTATATGTCTTCATGATGCGTATGACTTTTCTTTTAGGGACAAGGTTTGTGACACCTTAAAAACTAACACGGAAATGTTCTAAAAGTGAAAATACTCTTGTGTCATATCTATCGGCTGAACATGAAGAATACTTCAGTCATACGCATAGGATCACAGATGAACCGAATACAGAGATCCATATATCGTCCATATGTCCGCCCAGTGATTCCAAAGAGAGTATGACTTCTGGAGAATACTTTAAGACTACCAAGATATGAATAAAACTTTGCAAAAAGGACGAATGAATTTGTATTTCAGGAGGTAACTTCAGCTCAGTTTCAGAATCTCCTTATAAAGGTATGACAAAAGACATTGAAAAAGAAGATATTACATCAGTAGACATATGGAAACCGATGGAGATAAAGACAGTATCTCCATCATCAAAGAGTTGTGTGATACACAAACTGATCCTAAATGATCAACCTCTCCAAACGAAAATTTACCGATACGGATATCACTCTATTTAAACGGTGTTTGAAGTTTATACCAACACCAAACCAGAACAATTGAAAATGGATATGGATATGTTTCACTTAAAACAAAAATGTATAAAGTCACTTCGAATAAAGTGAAATTAAGATTGCGAATGCCCATAACTATACCTTACCAATTGACCATTTCAGTCTCAGAATTTTATTCAACTCAGGATAAAAGTTGTTTAACAAACGATCATAGATTCAAATCGCTATTATCGGTTTGTATTACAAGGTGATGTGCACATTAAATGAAACACCGAGAACAAGTAGGAGTGGTCTAAATTAACGCACAGCACGTGCATTTGTTTCACTGTTCCAACTGCTGAGCTTACCCCGTTGTATTGCGAAGTTCAGTTCCACCAGAGAGGTTAGCTTGGAAGATTTCTTTTAGTAAAGTGGCTAAGATCAAGTTACCATTAAACAATGTGCATTTAATCATAAAAGCACAATTGTTGGTAAATATTTTAAAGAATTCTTTTCCTGAATTATCCTCATTTATGGAGGCACATATTTTAATGAATGTGTGCGCATGTGCAGCAGACACAAAATATGGTACAGTTTTCAAGGTTCACTCTTACATTGTCAGCATATTCAATTATTACACACGAATAATGAATTATTTACCTGTACAGGTGAAGACACTGAAACATGGTAACACATTACTGCAATTTGAGAAGAAATACACAAAGACGTGAACATCATCACTGCTGGAAAGTATGGTCACCATGACTGCCAGTTTTAAGACAATATAAGTTGTTCACTGGTCGCGAGGGGGCCATGGGAAACAAACCTCGAGGGTACATGAGCCCATGGACCCCGAAGGATCAGTGAACAACGTATTTATCTTACCGAACACCTGAATTTTAATTTTGAACTGTTTGAAGCACTTCTGTTGAATGCGAGGTGAATCGCCATTTTGCAGACGACACAAGGTATACAGATTTAGAGTTATCTCCCTTCCATCGCTTTTCAATCGCAAAACATCGGTAATTTCCGGGGTTCATGCGTGATTCAATGTTATTCGAGATACAAATGCACTACCATGAAGCACCAGAAGACTTCCAAGCGGTGTACATTGAAAATAATGTGACCTTTTGAAGGGTAAGACACAGGTTTGAATTTTATTTTTGCGGTTTCCAAGGAAACATGACTTAGGCTGTGACTATGACTGATGATGAGGATGTCATCTTGTCCAGAGCAGATTTCCTAAACTATACATGTCAGCTTCCTCAAACTTGGTACACACATTAAGCATGATCCGTAGATGTGCCTTTTGTGGTTGCGAGGGATATTGGAGATTTTTGTCTTCTTGTTCTGATTGTATGAACCACCACAGGCGACCAGACCAGTGTCATGTGTTGCCATTCCTCGCACTTACAACATCTACCAGTCTCCTCAGACTGCTAATCAAGCATCGCATTCATAGAATCTCATTCCTCTGCAATTCCCCACACAGCCTATGCCTCAATTCTCCACTTTGAACAGGATTAGATCCAGCAGGCTTAGAACTCGAACCTGAAATCGTTCATAGTCTGAAACATATTCAATGAGGTTTATACTGGGACCCCTTGCGGGCCATGGTAATGTTTCGATGGAATTGCTGTCTAACAGAAGGATAACGGACTCTCGTTGCCATCCATAAATATCCGACGATTGGCAAAGCTTAGAAAAATGTGCCGCTCCCTCCCCCATCCTCCCACCCCCTGTGATGAGATCCTAGTAGCAGCCATACGAAACACAATCACTGATGGGTTCCGTTGTATAGATCATCTCTTGATGATCCGACGTCTGTATAGTGATGAAGGCCGTGGGCATCGCGTAGAAGAAAGCGACTTTCATGACACCAATGAACTACGCCATTCCTTCAAGTGGCAGTTCCTGGAGTTTGCATCACATCAGACGTTTCTGTCTCATCCTGTCTATGAGGAAGGGCCGCCACTAATGGCACTCCAAGCACTCCACAGCAATACACTTCTTCTCAGGCTCGTTGACATGCATGGTTGATATATACCACCATATCCCAACTGTGTAGATTGGTGCTTGTGCTGTCGATCACTTAATTGTCCGGCCCAGAATCGCTTATTTACAGATCACTTTCATATACCAGGAAAGAGCAGGGATGTTGCGGTTTGTAAGCAGCAAACAAACCTTCTGCACATGCACAAAATGAATTATGTTTGACCGCGTGTCTCTGAAAACGTTCAATATCCATCAGTCAATAAAAGTTTTATGCTTGTATCATCAAATATGGAATTTGTCTGTTTACTCGACCCACTGCTGGAGAAATCGGCGATAGAAATGCTGTAACCTCTGGGCCACAAATACCGCTTCTATACCAGTGTGCCGTAAACAATCTCCACAATCACGACAAGTAAGTGTTGACGTGATATAGAACATTGTAACCTTTGGGCCACAGACACCACTTCTGTACCAGTGTGTCATCTACGAGTGTATTCCAACACAGGTTATGCTGACTTAACTTGGATGCACCAGTTGACAAACGTTTCATGTAAATTGAGTTGCAATTGCTAACGATCTTAGTTGTTCATCTGAGTTCTTGAAAGATAAGAAGACTCGACAATGAATGACAGTGCCTATTTCGAACGTTTGATTGAGTTTCTAAGGCGGAATGTCAGAACGAGGTCACGTCACTGATTTGTATAAATCCTTTCATTCGGTCTAGAGCCGTTCTATGATACCATAACCTTTGTTATCGTGAATGCATGAACAAAAAAGGAAAGGTCACTAATATAAACTTACTGACTCAATCGGCCACCAGTTTGATTGTCTCATTATTTCAGTCCATATTAAAGGGTGAGGGTGCTCGTCTAGATAAATTCGTTACCATGTTTTCGTGAGTTTGATATCGAGATTTATCATGAAGTCGTTTGATATTTAACTCAGACACATGATACATCTCCATATCAAGCTCGCAAACACATGGTGCTTCATAACACCTGCCGTTCAGTTCGTGTCACCAGAGTCTCACAAAAGTAAAAGTATTCCATATGCAATGGTAGGAAGAGCGTGTACTATTGTTGTGGACACAAGAAAACTGCATATAGAAGACATATCATCAACTACAAGGATAATCCATATGTGTGGCTGTCGTAAGAGGCGACTAACGGGATCGGGTGACGTGGTTGACACATCGCAGATCGATGCTCATTCTGCTGATCACTGGATTGTCTGCTTCCGGCTCGTTTATTTACAGACCGCCACCGTATAGCTGGAATAATCCTGAGAGCGGCGTAAAGCTAAACTCACTCATTCACGACAAATTGTGTATCAATGATAAAACATTACGGATGGAAGAAGAGCATACGGTCATCTTCTTTTCAAACCAAATACGCCTTCAGCAAACACCCGGTAAGGTTGAAGATTATGAGAGAAAACAAGACTTGCTTAATTCAGTTGTTGGCGAGAAAGGGAAACGAGTGAATGCGAGTCGGACTAGTCAAATTACTACAGTTTACGTATATATAGGTTGTATTGGGTATTTGTGAATGTTTAATGGTTTGTTTGACACACTAAACACACAAACACACAGTTGTTTCGATACCATGTAACACTTTTACTGTGAAAACAAACAATGCACGCATATACAGAGACAATCACAGACACATACGAACAAACATACTCACACCAGTGTGCGAAATGACCGCTGGCACACGAGCCAGTGACTAGTAAAATTCCAGTCAATCTTCACGGTCACAGAGCCGCTATTCAATTTTCACGGGGTCGTTCTTTACATATATCACTCTCTCCGACTTCTTAACGTATAATGCGCTTTTAAATCATGCAAGATTATGACCTCATAAATAATGGTATATTACCTTTTTGTCATGATTTGCCCAATTTCACTGAAATTTCGGGCGAGTGAATTACTTTGTAGCCTAGCCTTTCAGGCATAGCTAGCCCGACTGGCTAACAATATTTGGCATGTGAGGTCTTTTGTCCAGGTTCGTTCCCCTAAAAGCGGCATAAAACTAAAGTCACTCATCGTATTGGGAGATTTTCTATTATGTGTGTTCTTCGATCACGTTGACATATTTTACAGGCGCTTCAATACTTTGTCCCACAAGAGAAGGAACCCAGGAAGCATATTTTAGGCTTGTCTGCCTTATTTGCAGTTGGAGTGAGCGAGTATGGGTTTATGCCGTTTTAGCAATATTCCAGCAACATCAAGGCGGGGGACACTGGAATTGACTTCATACATTGTACCCATGTGGGGAATCGGACCCAGATCTTCGGCGTGACGAACGAACGCTTCAACCACCAGACTACCCCCAACGGCCCATAAACATGCCGTAACGGAACGGCATTATTACAGACTGTACCTTAAAACAACATTCACTCATTCAGGGGATGAAATTTGTCAGAGTTTATGTGAGAGTTGTTACCGCCGCATTTAGCATAATGGCAACAATATTGTGGTGAAGGTCACCAGAAATGGGATCCATACACTTTACGCATGTGGGAATCGAACCAGAGACATTATTGTAAAGTCTTGGCTACTGCACAACACGACAAAATGTGGAATATGCAAAGACAAGATAGTTCATCGCAGGCTTGAGACTGATAATGCAGCTGCGAATCATTGTTGTGGTAACATCAACATAGTGAGCTGCTCATGCATTTCAAGTATATATACCATGTAAGGTTGACCTGTATTTTAAAAGCATGATAGTTAAACACCTTGATACACTACATACGTTGCCGGTGTGCTAGACTGCTAAACCAAGTGGGTAAAGCGTTCGTTCGTCAAGAGACGTCCACCATATAGCTGGATTATTGGGTCTCACGTTAAGCAACAAACCAACCACCTAACATTGCCACGATGATTTGTTTAAGAATTTTGTTATGAAAATATGTCATAACGTCAAATTATATTTTTGAAACGAAAGAGATTTTTTAACCTCTGCAGCATACATTTAATTAGTTCATTGCCATTTAAGCAAATTGTTAATACTTTGGTGTCTTCATAGACTATAGTAGGAAGATCTGTGGGAGAGTTTAGATAGCAAATATCCAAGCAGTATCACGGCATGGGACACCAGAACCTGGGTCTACGACGGGAGGAGTGAACACTTTAACCACTAGGCTATCACGGCACCATATAAGATGCATAGCGATACCAGAATCTATTTGAGCATGGTTGAAGAATTAGGGAATGCGGACGTAAAATCTGTTCCTCATTCCGACCACTGGAGAATATAATTTCGTTCCCGTGTAAACCTTCCTGCTTATTAAATACCTTTCCCACCTTTTCCAATGTATTACTTTACCTACTTTCAACCTTGACCGCCTTCTCCGCTGCGCGACAGTTTCACGCCAAGACCACCACAATGTGTCATGAAACAGTTCCGAAAATGATGTACTGCTTGAAGGAGCTTTTTGTGGCGTCTGCAGAGCTACAGGCGTTCAGGTGAGTAGGCGTTTAAGGTGAGTGTAATACGGGGCAATACACCCAGTAATCGTGGTGCCTACTGTGCAAGGAGAGCGGATAGATGCCTGATATTCTCACCAGACAACTGATGTTCATGGGGATCGTGTCTTCACGTTTGCAAGAACGTGAAGAAAACGGAATTTTGCTGAGAGCGACGTTAAACAACAAGCAAACAACCAATTTCTCCCATACAAATAAAAACAGCGAATTGTAAAGATTCGATGATACAAGTATTAAAATATCCCGATACGCGATGTTTTGATAACTATTAAAGGACCTCAGTTTCGTGATAGACGTTGGATAACCTCTAAAGGACCTCAGTTCCGTGATAAACGTTGGGTAACCTCTAAAGAACCTCAGTTCCGTGATAAACGTTGGGTAACCTCTAAAGGACCCCAGTTCCGTGATAAACATGGGATAGCCTCTAAAGGACCTAACGGTGATAAACGTTGGGTAAACTCTAAAGGACCTATTTCCGTGATAGACGTTGGGCAACCCCTAAAGGACCTCATTTTCGTAATAAACATTGGGTAACCTCTACAGGACCTCGTTCCGTGATAAATGTTGGTAACCTCTAAAGGACCTCATTTCCGTGATAAACGTTACCTAACCTCCAAAGGACCTCACTTATGTTACGAAAGGACAGAAACAAGTGCTCACTGGCCAAAGGAACTTGAAATCGTCGGAGAGCACAATACTGGCCACATCGGATTCCAAGATATGAATGACCTTAGGCCTGCTCTCCGTCAAAGACGAAATCTGAAGCTTAAAAAATTACGACTACATCTACATGAGTACGTACAGCAACAGACCATCATTCCCAACCAGATCACCAGACTAAATTATCTCGAAGACGGATGGGACAAGCTAATCATAACCCTCTCTCGACACATTTCGTCAAGTATGTGGGAACACGGCAATGCTCATACTGAAGAGTAAAATTCCAATGGCAACCATTGACATACGTATTGAAGAAATTAGAAAACGTAGCAAACGTAGACCACATAAATACTACTTACAGTTATATACTGGAATAATGAAATTGTTTCGTTTACTTTTTGACGTTTATATTTTGGTCGGATACTGTCATTCCGACGGCTAATTTGTCTTGGTTGGTTTGCATTGAGAGGAACTTGACAACTATCTTAAATTTTATTAACATCTTCACGCAATATTGTCTTTCGCTATTTCAACAAATGCGCCCAAATGACTTTTAAAGACTATTTTATTGACTTTTCTTGTAAAGATAAATACGACACACGTTTTGTGGATAGCAACTTCCTTTTATTCTTGATACGAAATTTCAGAGCTAATTATTGGGCTTTCATCACCTTTTACGGTTGTCATCCTTAGCGAACTTTGAGTAGTATATATCAAACTGAAGAGTTGATGTAACTATAGTAATTAGAAGTCACTCACTCACTCACTCACTCACTCACTCACTCACTCTATGAGTATATTATTTATTCTCGTGTTTGGTTCCCTAGCCATTAAATTCAGTGAACCTGGATTGAACGCGAACCTCGGAAAGGGCTGAACGGCCGTGATCGAGGAGACGTTAGTTTTGGTGAGAAGTGTACCGTAATGGAGCCACGGCACCTGGCACTGCTATTCATTGACCCTCTGTCGTGTATGGATAATTTTAATCACTGTTTTTTAAGTCCATCTGTGGTTTACACAACGTCAACGTGTATATCTATCGCTTTACATATCATCAGCTATGCCCGAATCATGTACAGTTATCTAGTAGATTACCACAGCTTACATTTCTAACTTGTATCCCAGGCCTTGCTCTAATTGACACTATCATTTTGAGTGTCTCTTTGAACTAGGAGAATCCCACACGCGAGATTGTATGTTACCATGCGAGATCTCGTCCCCAGGGGGAGATAATGACTGGACGTGAAACTTTTTTATTAACGTCAGAGGGCCAAATGGTGTTTTTTTTTTAAAGGAGGAGTACCACATTTCTCCTTAGTGTAGCTCTGGTACAGGTGGGATCTTGAGATTAGGTATGAGATAATACCAGCAAGGACAGAGACGGTGCCAAGTACTCCGACATGGCTGTGGGATTTTACTTTTGATAGAAATAGCAACTGACGACATTACTAGGATGGAGTGGAATCTCCATCACACTGGCCGTGAATTCACGTAAGAGACGAAACACCCTCTCACCTCACTCCAGAGCCCCACTAAATGAAGCAAGTCCTGATTTCCCCAGGCTTTGCATCTCCCATTTCAGGAGTTCTTTATCACTTCAAATGGGATTATTTATTCCTATCACAACTGTATACATTCATAGACTTCACACACACCTACTTGTTTGTCGTGCAGACCGTGAAGCAAATATATCCAAGAAAACCCATGCAAGTCTAGAAAATATGGCAAGTCTAGATTCCCTTAGCTTCTGAAAATGAAGAAAGTCTCAGGACTCCACTTGAGATAATTATTTTTTATTATATTATTATTTTTTAACTTTTTTTTCAGTAAAACATGTTCATTTCAGAGACTAGTTGTTATTCTAACATACCCACATATAACAAAAGAAGCGCACATATGTTTTTGTTTTGTTTTTGTTTGTTTGTTTTTTTTTGGGGGGGTCATGTTTTTAAATAGAAGTCATAAACAAGAACGCTTACTTTTATGAGATTTCATTGTTTCGAAACTTGCATTTCTTTTGCTGTGAGTGTATTACTTGATTTGAACTTGTTCTTGTTCCATATTGCGCGACCGCCAAATATCACTTTACTAGACGGTACCAAGTGTACAATCATGTTTGACTGACTGTGTCGCAGCGTTCTTCAGTACTCGTGTCATTCCGGCATGACGGAAAGAGGCGAGTACTTACGAATAGCTGTCAGCTATTGTCAGTCGTAATACATGGTGGGCTAATTTCTTATTCCTCTAAGGAATAGGTATGAAACGTTTGTCACCGGAAGAAGTAATTAAGGTCTCGCAAAGTGCCGTGACCTACTTCCGGCCCCTGTTGAACAGTAGTGTATGTGGTCGAAGAGGAAAAAACATCTCAGATCCAAGTCGCATGATTGAAAAATCAATACTCCTGCTCCCATGTGTAAACGTTCCTAAAAGTATACGAGCAAAATGTGGTTATTCACTGGTGTTTTATTTTTAAAGAATGTTTTGGTGACAGTTTTCAGGGCAGTTGTGTTTCGTTAACGTTTGTTATGAGTTGCTGGAATCCGTTTTTCAAATGTATATTTTCCATAACGTCATGTCGACACAGTAATTTGTTGTTATATTATCTATTAAGCGGGGTATCTTGTTTGATTCAAATATACTCCCAGAGTTCATAAAAAAATAAAACAATGGCATCAGTAGAATTACTAGCTGTATCGCACACAGTGTTGTGTAATTAGATTGGTGAACATTCCACAGAACGCTAGACAGTCTCGGGGGAACTATATCCTGCAGGCGCGTATGCATACAGCTGTAATTAGGCCAAGTAGATCTTCCCAGGCTAAAGTGACGTAAGACTCGGCCTATGATCATTTTATTCAGAATGACTTTGGCATAAATGTGGCTCGTACGTAGTTAGGAAAACAAACGCCGTCAGTAAAATTACAGAATTTGTATTTTTGCTTCATGTTTGGATCACAAATATATGGCTTCGCATATAGGGGATCGAACCCGGGTCTTCCGTGTGACGTGTGAACTCTTTACCCACAAGGCTACCAGTGCCCCGTAATTATAAGGAGAAGCTCACTACAGTGTATGAACGAGACTCAAATGTTATTGATGAGACTGACAGTGAATGGTTGAATGAGTTGAGTTTGAGCCAATACCATGGCGGGGGACATCAGAAATGGGATTCATACAAAAATTGTATCCATGTAGGGAATCGAACCCGGACCTTCGGCATGACGAGCGAACGTTGTAACACTGGACTACCAGTATTTGGAGAACAAACATTACTTGATATATATGACTGTAAAACATGCCAGTGTATAACTGCTTGACAACAACTACATGTAAATGCATGTACTTCGTTCTGTTTATTATTTTACCCCACTAATATCATTTCTAAACAATAATTCCATATCAAACA
This sequence comes from Haliotis asinina, assembly GCF_037392515.1. Classification (NCBI taxonomy): domain Eukaryota; kingdom Metazoa; phylum Mollusca; class Gastropoda; order Lepetellida; family Haliotidae; genus Haliotis; species Haliotis asinina. Next base: position 54,048,406 of record NC_090285.1, on the reverse strand, counting down.
GTTACCATGGAAATTCCATTCAAAACACTGGTAGTATAATCTAGTGTTGAAGGTGTTCCTCGTCACCTCCTACGATTGTGTTCGATCCTCACACGAGAACAATGTAATGAATCTGTTTCCTGAGTTCGTGCATAGATTGTTTGAATATCGCTAAATCAGCATCAACCCAACTCAGTTTTTTCTTGTCAGAAGCATATTTGAAGCATCCTATTGGATGACAGGCTGATAATCTACATCATGGTCATCCTGTTAACTGGTTATATTTCGTTCGAGTCTGGGAGCGTTGGTGTAGCCTAGTGGTTAAAGCTTTCGGTCGTCGCGACGAACACCCAGGGTTCGCCTCCCAACATGACTTCTTTCGTGTACACGTTTCAGTGTGTGAAGCTCATTTCTCGTGTTCCCCGCCGTGATATTGCTGGAATACTGCTAAACGTGGCCGAACACTCAACGCACTTATTCGTCTACAGTTCGTCTCACAGTCCCTGAACCACAGTAATTCCTCTTGTCAAGTCGTTTCTACAATGCTAAAGCCATTAATGAAGCAAGATTTCCTCCCACCTCTGTGGAGCTACTTCTCAATACTTAATTATTTGTTTCTATGAATATTTAAATTCAGAGAGTTTCGTCTCACCATTCTCTAAAGTAGAAAGTCTTCTCAAGTTTAGTTTGGAATTTATCAACACATTACAGGACACAAATGGGTATGATTTTTGTGTATCCAAATTCTATAGTTTCAGAGACTAAGCGTTAGTGTAAGTCAACTAAATCTCGACGGTTTCACAATATATTAAAATTCAATGCAAATGCAGGTAACCCGCTGATCGTTGGAGCATTGCTATGTAGCTACCAAACCGCCCAGTCCCCCGGGGAATGTGGAATATGTGAGTATAGAAGTGTTGAGAGTTGGAATGTCTGTAAATCTGTTTCTACCATCTCTGATTTCAGACGATACGGTCCTGCTGCCGACGACGGGCGACTCCACACGCCCAGGCAGAAGGTGATAGGCCCCGGGCTGTTCAACGTGTGAGGAAGTGATGGAGATTGGGCCGCCTCTGTTTATGTACATATTTTTTGTGTAAAACTCGTGTTGTCTATGTAATGTGACCTATTCGATATGGGAAACATGCTGCAAAACGAGTTTCCATGTTGGTATCTGTATTTCCTTGTGGGCGCTCCTGACACCGAGATCATATCAAGCATAGTTGCTGACTACTATAATGGCTAATTATAGAGGCAGAATAAAATTGAGATATGTTTTGTATTCTCTAACTGTTAATTGTAAATCTCTTATATTCATAATACATATCCCTTTCATTAAGGTGAGTATTGGGGTGTGTGTGTGTGGGGGGGGGGGGGGGGGGGGGAAGAGGGGGGAGAGGGGAGAAAAGAGTAGGAGAATAAAACAATAATAGAGAGACAGACGGTAAGGGATGGGGAGAGAGAAACAGAGACTGTGAGCGAGAGAGTGAAAGAGGGTGTGAGAGTGAGGGAGAGAGAGTATGCGTATGACTGCCCTGGCCTGGTGTATTCCGTATGTTGATCAAAAGTTGGCACCGGAACCAGTAAATGCATATGGTATTTGTATCTATAGAAATGCTACACAACATCGCGGGGTGTATGCTCTGACCATGTCAAACCGGAAGTTAGGTAGAAACCAGTTTCTCGCCGGACACTGTGAAACCAATTTGATTTAGTCTTCACACACATGAATCTTGACTTAGGCAAGTGAGTAGCCCTTGTATGTTTCAAATAGTGTTTAGAACTAAACTAACTATTTAGTATCATTCACTTGTTGATGTTATCGTTTGTACATACAGTTTTGCTAGAATATTGCTTAGAAAGGTGTAAAAACATACTCACTCACTCGTAGAGCATTCACAAGTTACATATTTGTATCTTTACCAGTTTCACATGGCGTTATCTCAACGAGACGAAAACGCGTTACTTTTTCAGTGTTGAATCGACAATATTACAACTACTACAAGCATGTGGTTAACATATGTCATATTTGGGATTACACTTTCTTAGTAAGTACAAATTGTAGTATTTTTTGGGTTGAGTCCCACCCGGCGGGAGCCGTGCCAATATACACTTATCAGAAGGGTACACTAAGTATGCAGTTTAGAATATGTGGAAGTCGCGGTGGCTGAGCGGGTTAGACGGCTGACTTTGCGTGCTGGCTATTAGGTACCTGATGGGACTCAACCAGAAAAGGATGCGGGTTCGAATCCCAGATGGGACTCAACCAGAAAAGTACTAGAATTTGTACTTTACTAAAAAAGAGTAATCCCAAATATGACATGTTACATTTCACCACTTTCTAAGTCAAAGGATTCGCGAGTTTCAGTGTCATATTTACTAGTTTATTTTAGGATTTGTATTAACTTAAGACCTTTTCTGTTTTGTGAGACAATCTGAATGCCGAGATATGTCAAACATCGAAATAATTAAGCCAAATGTACCGTTAGATGGGCAAATAATGTTCAGGCCTGGACAACATGTTTTGTTTGTTTACTGAACGTCGCACTCTACAATATTATAGCTAAATGGTCTATAAATATTCATGGCTAGACCAGACAGTCCAGTGATCAACATCATGAGTATGTACAACTAGGATAAGATGACATGTTCAGTGAACCTAACCACCCGACTCCGTCTCCTCCTTGGAGAAGCATGGGTTGCTGGAGATCAACTGCAACCTTGATCTTCACGGGAGACAAGTATGGGTTGCTGAAGGTCAGCTGTAACCCGGATTTCCATGGGAGAAAAGTATGGTAGCTGAAGACCAGTTCTAATCCAGATCTTCACGGGAGAGAAGTATGGTTTACTGAAGGTCAACTGTAACCCGAATCTTCTCGGGAGAGAAGTATGGGTTGCTGAAGGTCAGCTGTAACCCGGATTTCCACGGGAGAGAAGTATGGTAGCTGAAGACCAGTTCTAACCCATATCTTCACTGGAGAAAAGTATGGTTTACTGAAGGTCAACTGTAACCCGAATCTTCACGGGAGAGAAGTATGGGTAGCTGAAGACCAGTTCTAACCCACAATGGGATTTTGTTGTTTAAATTACGAACGATTCCTCAATCAGGAGTATACTAGACATATCAGCGTTATCGGTCTCTCTTAATGTAAATGAGTATTTTTTGTACAGTCTAACATGAAAACTCCACGAATGAACACGATAAGACGAAATTGCCCCTCAAAATAATCTGAATGATTTATTGTGTCATCTTGTCACGAAACCTTATATGATATAAACAAGAGAAAGACAACGTCGAATAGGGATAAAGAAAATACAAGTTTTATCATATCATTGTGAAGTTTTTGTTTTTCTTTTGCTATGTTCACAACACTCCACGTCAAAGGAGTATACGTCTTGTTGACTTTTGGATGAAAGCAAACATGACGCCCTTTTTTAATGCAAGAAATGTGAAATTTTAGTCTTGGTGTCCCTGCACGTTTAGATTTCAATTCCTTCAAGTATCTGCTATCTTTTTTTGTTATCACACGTGACAGTTGGGGGCAAAGAAGGACTACGCCTCGCATCGAATAGTCCACTGATATCATTCTTACTTGCCCGGTCACGGAGCTATCGTTTACTCTACAGTACACCAAAAAGAATCCTACTCGAGTATATCGCGATTTTTGTCCGTACCGATAACCCGCGAGGCTTCAAAGCTACTTTTCAGCCACCTTCGTGACTAATCAACCATTTTCGCGGACTAACATTAATTCCTTCTTTCAGTGTCAGTGATAAGGCGTAGAAAACACTGATAACTGCTTTAAAGTAGTGGTACCCTTCCGCGGTTGACAGATAAGAACTCGCTGACTGAGGAAGAACTTCCGGTTTGTACGTAAATGTTCTGCTGGCGCCCTCTATGCTTGGCCAGTTTTTCCATAACGCATGCCCGATTAGCAGTGCTGAAAATGAATATTGATGTTTGAGAAATCTTTATTGCGGGTCTCCAGAGAGATGTTTCCTGTGCAGTCTGCAAAAAGAGACGTTTTAGCACACATTTTGCAGGAATTTATGTATTCAACGGGGTGGCGGGTTAGCCTAGTGGTTAAAGCGTTCATCCTCACGTCGAAGACCCGGGTTCGACTGTCCCCATGCGTGCAGTATGCGAATCGCATTTCTGGTCTTCCTCGCCGTGATATTGCTGAAATATTTCTAAATGCGGCGTAAAACTAAACCATCTCAGTTTTGTATTCAAGTGTAAGGTGGAGCTTTGGAGTTTTCTAACGCAATTTACAGGATCTGAAATAGTCATGTAAACGTATCTGATTTTTGACGTGGATAAGTCCGTAAACTGAATTATAAATAGCTTCAAATTCGAAAATTAACTTCATTGAATGTTGAAACAGTTGAATGCGATCATTTTCCTATTTATTTTCAACTGTATTATGATGTATTCAATATATGTATCTCAGCATGGTAAACTTGAATATTATATTGAAAGGCGCGGTGAAATAATAAATTTATGCCAAAAAAACGGGTTGAACCCAAAAGTAATAATAAAAGCGACAATACCATTTCCATTGCCATCATAATATACTGAATAGCAAAAGAAACGCAATCTCATAAAAGTAAGCGTTCATTTGTATGTCTCCTGTTGACAAAAAGCCAGAGTTTTGTTTCTTTCTCAGTATACAATGGATAAAACCATCTCCAGAGCCACAAGGAATCTTTGCTGAAAGTAGAGTGGGCGACTACACAATTCCATCTGTATCACATGATTTATGAATCAGTATCAAATAGTGATGATACGAGGTTTTCGAGACAAGGTTATCGTATAGGAGCCTACTAGAAGCAACCGACACAAACACATGCAAAGGCTAGGCAAGTCATAAGCTATTCCGAACATTTCACGAATGAATGCTTACAAACCGTTTAATCTAAGCCATTCTCTTTGTTTCAGTAGAATTCTTGGAATGGAAGTCATCTAAGCTAAAAACTACATAAAATACACTTAATGTTTTCGGAGTGAGTGATAACCTTAAGTGCAAGGTCAGCATCAAAGCGTGTTTGTTTCTGAGCGACGTGGAACAGGCACAGAGCATAAAGACCTAGAGCATAAAGACGTACTCAGTGTACCAACGGCGGCCCACCCAGGAATGATAACCGCGCCTGTCTCCTTATCACTGCATGGAACACCCTTCCTTCTTCAGCCAGTGCCAATTACAGGAATTGACTCCTGGAATGAAAGATATATTTACTTCATGTCGTCACTGATGCGGTGGTATATTGAAGAATCTCGCCCGTGTATGACGTCATCGGGTTTACAAAACGTGTGATCTTGTAAGCTTAGGCTTTAACGTGTAATGTGTGTGCAGCTGTCTACATGCGTACTGGTGTGTGTATTCAAGTGAGAATTTCCGAAAGGTCTGAGAAAATCTGAAAACGAGATGTTGTATGAGTGGTATTTTATACGAGGGAGTAAGTTTAACTTTTGTTTTAGGCCGCTTTTAGCATTATTAAAGCATTATCACGGCGGGAGACACCAGAAATGGACTTCACACATTGTACCCATGTGGGGAATCGAACCCGGGTTTTCGGCTTGACGAGCGAACGCTGTAATCACTAAGTCACCCCAGTGCCGTTTATATGAGAAAGGGTATCATGATAATTGTGGTGATGCTGATCATGATAAGATTATGTTAATGGTAATTATTTTAGTGTTGCAACGGCGATGTCGTGATGTCGCTGCTGACGTTTAATGATAATTTAAATCATGTTTATGGTAATGATGGTAACTCTGATGATGTTGTAAATGGTAATGCTCTTGTATATGTCATCGATGCATATCCTGACGTCGTTGTGAATGATGAAGATAGCGAAAATGATGAATAATGAACGACAACGACCAACAGAGCAGAGGCTTTTCTTCAACGAAACCTCGACTCTACGACAGCTATAACTCCTATACTTATCATAGACTTACGGGCGTCGTGTTCTTAAGGGACCTTACCTTGTAGAATAGAGCTCTGGCCATGGAGTCTGGGCCGAAATTGTCGAAACCCTCTTAGCGCTAATATAATCGCAATTACCATACATTACCTTAGACATACGGCTGGCTGTCTTACCGCTAAGAGAGCTTCGAAAATCTGGGTCCTGTTTCACAAAGGTTTCATAGCACTACGACTGTCCTCAACTCTTATACTGGGCCTGGATTTTTTAAGCCCTCTTACCGCTAAAATAGTCATACGTTAATGCTAATGTATGGCAGTTGCGGCTATTTTAGCCCTAAAGAGAGCTCCGAGAATCTAGGCAGTGACAGTGACAGTGACAGTGACTTACGACAGTCATGGCGCTACGATAGCTTGTGAAACGGGCCCTGGTTGTCTAAGCTTTAGTCCCCGGGTTTTGTCTCATGTAGTCTATCTGTATAAGTATGACAATGAACGTAATCAGTGACTTAGTCAGTCTCGCCGTTCTGTTTCGTTCCATGAAGGCAGATCACGTCTTCACCTGCTATCCTCACAAACAGTCTGACACTCAACGATACAACCGAAACAGTGTCCAGCATCTCTCGTCGTTATGACTATGGGATTGCTGGATGGACGCATCAAATACGTCCATTATTAGTGTTGTCTGATGATATTCCTACCGAATGTTCGTCGTAACGGCTTAGGTATGCTGACTAGCAGGGGCGGACGTTGTATATCTATCTGTATACATACAACAGTACAACAGGCCGTGTTATGTGTCTCAATACCACACCCTGCTGTCAGCCGCTCTGGCTAGGTAGAGCAACAACTAGAGTAATATCTAGTCCCTGAAATATATATTTCACAGAAAAAATTCCTGAATCATAATCACAAAATATAATTTAAAGAAGCGGCGTGCTGGACGTTAAGGGATCAAAGAACGACCAGGCAAAGTCCGCCTGATATTGAAGTAACTAAAGTGCATCAGTGGTCTAGCACTGGAACATCGACAGTCCGAAAAAGCAGTCGCTTGTGTGTGTGCATTTACACCCCATAGGGGACCCTGTGAACATCCGGGTTGTAATTGGTCTTCGTAAGAGGCGATTAAGGAATTGGGTGGTCAAAGTTGCTGGCGTGGTGGCTGACATGTGTCATCATATCCTTATTGCGTAGGTCGATGCTCATGATGTTGATCACTGGGTTGTCTGCAGACTCGATTATTTACAAATTGCCGGAATATAGCTGTAATACTGCTGAAAGCGGCGTTAAAACAACAACCAACAAACCAACCTTTCTACAAGTGAAATAATCTTGAACGCAAAGTCAAACCTGCCCCTATGTGGTGTGGCTCATACCATTCTACCACACAGAACTATTGCACCCATCAATGTACCTCCGTAGAACGCGTTAATTCGAACTTCCCTCTTAAAACAGTTCATTGGTGATGTTTGATAACGATTTCCGCATACCAAGACACAGATAGAAAAGTTTTTACGATGGCGTCTGAAAAAGTCAGACAGCATTACGAAGAGGTGAAGTTCCTTGTCTTTCCTTGCTGATAAGAGATCTGACGCGTTTTGATTGGTCGGTGTTGTAGAGGGCAGCGCCTCTTCGCGATGTTTGAAAATTAATAGCTGCAATCTGTATTCAACAAGTTTCATCGCCACTCTAAATGCTCAGTGATTCACTGACTGCATTATTGATTGTTTGAAAGTTTTTAACCATATAATCAGCAATATTCATACTCTCTTCGCACCACATAACCCAATGAGAGAAATCACGAGAAGTGGTCTACGTGTTCCGAGCCTCGCCATCCGATCACACCAGTTGCATCTTACGTCAAACATGTGTTGCTGACATCAGTTCAAACCTGGATCTTCACAAAGAACGGCGCTGTTGAGACCTGAAAATAATGCCGGAGGGATCGATGATTCTATTAATAGTTACCATACCCGGAGACGTCTGCTGTTGACATGGGAGATTCAGGGGTAGAAATAATGGTCTTGTCTGTTGGGTATGTAATCAGTCATTATTCGTTGATGAGCAAACATGGAAGAAATTGGTCCGTAATTATCTAGGCCAGGAAACCGCCCGACGTCGTCAGCTTTGCGTGAACGCTTTCATTACATGTCAGCGTTGAGCTCACAACAAATATACGTAGCAATACTGTCGCTTTTGTGGAATACTGTCGGGTTCAGTGTCTGATCGAAGACACTGATCACAATTTCTTTCAATGGCTGCCTTCTTCACAGGGCCAAGATTAACATTTAATCACAGAAATAAATGTAACTGAAAGTATATATCTAAGGATATATAATAAAATCTCATCTCCAAATAACCGCAATTGTTAAATTTCCTTAAGCTCTTGCAATTTAGACTTAAATCATTCTTGACACGTGTTGGATTCAATCTTATATAAAACTATCCTGGACATAGACTAACCAAGGCATTGTGCTTTGGATTATAAGTAGGATTTGATAATCAAACTCTTTGTAATACCTTTGTGTGACATTAAGGAGTTGGCGTTAATCTGAACAATATGGAGAGTTCTATGGACACACAACAATACAACTACAATATAAGCGGCATATCGATGTAGATGCTAACACCGTTATCAAATACATGGTGGAATCAAATGTCGCATATATTTTAATAACGAAGTTGTATATCCATAGGACTATCCGCGCTGTTCAATAACTGAAAGTATTTTAAGTGTGTTTTCTCAAGTACCACAACCCTGAAAAATTGCCAGTAGCACCAAGATATGGCCTTAGATACACACAACAGATAGTAACCCTCTCAGATATCAACGCACACTAAAATAGTTATAAAAGAACTTTCCGTCGCCAATTCTACACTGTTAAATGCAGCTTACTCTATCTAAGAATCTGGAATAAAGAAGAACAGTAACGTCTCAGGATTTGGTTCGGACACGTTCCTCAAAGTGATTGTATTGCTAAGATGATCGAAACTCCCATGCTTTAACTTCGACTTCGACTGACGTAGCGCTAAGATGATCGTAACTCCCATGCTTTAACTTAAACTTCGACTGGCGTAGCGCTAAGATGATCGTAACTCCCATACTTTAACTTAGACTTCGACTAGCGTAGCCCTACGATCGCTTTGAGGAACGGGCTTGGAAAGGTGAGACGTCCATGTCACGTCCCTGAGAATGGACTCAGGGTGACAGGTTCATGACAAGAAGATGCTCAAGTGTAAGAGAATCAAGATGTATCAATAAGTATCGTTTTGTCAGACAAAATATGCTATATTTGGGATTACACTTTTTCATCGAAGTTCAAATTCTAGCTCTTTTGTTTGGTTGACTGTGTACATGTGCTGGCAATTAGGAGCCTGACCCGGAGGGTGTGGAAAATTATTCCCATATATTGCATGTGCTAGATTTGGCCACTTTCTAAACGGCATCGTGTTTTCGTGGATGACGTGGATGACGCATTATAGGTTGACTACGTATCATGTTCATGAAAACAGTGAGCGAGTGGGTGAGAGTGAGTGAGTTAGTGAGTTAATATCTAACGTCACATCGGCAATATTTCAGCCATATCGTGACGAGAACATTTAACACTGAAATTGAATATGTATTTATCATAAAAATCTGTCGACAAAGTACAGTAAAACAACCAGAATATCACAGTTAGTATTAAAGCTAGCGTGGAAAGTTAAAACTAATATCATTATATGCACAATACAATAAAAACAGGTTGTAGATCAGTAACAAATGAAGGTAGATCACCAGACTACGGGCCAGGGCAGTACCTTTGCTACCTGCATGGACCTTAGCTGGATTTATACCATCCCTTCAGCCGCTGGCGAGTGTAACGAATGCGAGCCAAAATTAAAATAACAAGAATACAACGAATAAAACTCGGTAGACTTAAAATTTGCATCGAATTTTTGGGACTTACGTACGTTCATGAAACCACTTTTACCTGTGTGGAGACGGGAGACCAGTATTTACACCACTATTCTATGCTTTTCATAACAACTTAGTACAGGAAATATCCCCACTTGCAGGTTAGTATTTACATCGAATGTAGAAAATACTCATAAAGTGTACATTAGTACTATAAGGCACGACGTCAGTCAGGTGCCACAGGCTGGACCGATCTAACAAATCTCAGCCATCCTTAATGGCATTCACACATTCTTCATCCCAGACCGGTTCTATGTATGGCTCCGAAGGTCAAAGTTGCGCACCCTCTGGCTTATGGTCTTCTGTGAGCCGCAGTAGAGGTTCATCCTGGGTCAGTCGTCTGGTAGCGCGGTGTACGTTAATGATTGTAAGTCCGTACTGCAGCGACGGGGAAAATAATACTACTGATATGTTTTTTATTGTTTTACATTCCCAGTAAAGAGTAAAAGCATGGTTTATGTTTTGTTTGCGGGCTTTGGTTTCCGTTTGCAGCCATCAGGTTTTGTAATGGGTGCATGTGGTTCTTCCGGAGAGAAGCTTCGTCACAGGAATAGAATTTATTACGTTTGCCCGAACCGAAAAACTTTATTAGTTATTGGTCACTGGATTTTTAGTGGACATTTAAGCAATTCCTTTTCGTGTGAAAGTATTGACAAACGTTTGGGAGACAGTATTTTGTGATGGAAATTCAGTTAATACAATATTAGTTAATAAAACATTTATAACAAATTATTCTATACATTTACGAAACCATTACATTGTCGTCATATATAACACAAATGATTATAAACGGTTCTTTTCTCTACATTTGATATGCGACTTGTGAGACGTTGGTATAAAGTTATCAAGGACGATCAATCCTTTACTTCCTTACAGATGCGGGACGGTGTGCTAACCTACAGGTTAATTTTCTATATATGCACATATGTGTGATACACACAGAGCTCGAGCTGGATGAGATCAGTTTTCTTCTTTGCTTAAAAAAATATATTATGAAATGGACACAGTTTAGAATGTGTGAAGTTAAATTGTCTTAAAACATATGGGTAGAGAGGGGGCTGGAAGTAACTTTATTTTCAGTTTATTTGGATTTGCCTGTTCGTGCTTACATTTGAACGATGTGCTGTCCCCCGGTAGAGCGGAGTGATGAGTGGAATATGCCAAAAGCTCACCCTACTGTATCAAACAAATACATTTTAAGCATCTTACTCTAAGATAAGTACATAACCAGAGTTTTGAGGAGGCTCGTTGTATTTTCTTATCCCCGCCTACCCTTGATCGACATGCTGAATTCACCTGCCCGATGGAGTGATGGGTGAAATATGTCAAAGACCCACCCTACTGTCAAAATTAATCAATGTACTGTTTACGTTAGGTTAAGGTCACTACCAATGACTTGAAATAACTCCCACCTCTACTCCCACTCCCACTCTCTGTCTCTCCACCCCCACTCTCTTTCACTCTCTATATCCCTCCCCTCTTCTCCCCGCGCCCACTTTCACTAATATTCGCTCTCTCGCTTTCTCTCTTTTATCTTCTTCTTTCTTTCTCTCTCCATTTATCGCTCTCTTCTTCACTCTCATTCCCGCTCTGCTTCCTCTCTCTATCTCTCTCCCCTCGTCTCTCACTTTCATTCTCTCTCTCATTCTCTCTCTCGCTTTCTCACTTTATCTTCTTTCTTTCTCTTTCTGCTTTCTCTCTTTCCCTCTCTCATTCCCTCTCTCATTCCTTTTTTCCTCTCTCCTATACACGGGTACGTACCAGTCCAGTCTCCTTTTCCCCTCTCTCTACTTGTTTCCTTCTTCTCTCGTTCACACTCTCCCTGCTCATAAATCATAACCAATACGGTATTCAACAGGTGAGAACCAGGTAAGGCTTATCCGAGGCGTTCTCAGTGAGGTGTCGGTATATCAAAGTTGATCAGATATCCGTACCATCTGGGCAGCCATTTGGAGTGTGTTTGCCCGCTAATGTGTGCAGTACAAGCAACAAGTCCCTCGCAGTGTCGGCATGCTGCTTACACCGGGGCTAAAATTGTTCCCACAAATGTTCAAAGGTTATCGGGGTAATTGTAAGGTATTTTCGTTCTAGATGTGTTTACCTTGGCTACGGGAGAAGGTAAATTCCTCAGACGATGTCCACGCCATCGTGCACCACGCAGGACATGCTGACCAATGACGAGAAGCACACCTACACATAACAGCAGAACCCCGATTAACCGGACAATTTTCCGTGAAAGTGAAATTTAGATTGCTAATCCTTATAGTTTTACCTTGCCAACTAAACATTTAAATCTCTTAATTTTATTCAACTTAGGACAAAAGAAAGAAACTTAGAACAGAAGAAACGATCATAGATTCAAATTGCTACTACTGGTTTGTGTTACAAGGGGCATGCATATTAAATGACACACCGAGAACGTGTGGGGTTGGTCTGAGTTAACGCTCATCACGTACCGCACGTGGATTTGTTGTTCCTACTACTTACCTGTGTTCCTGTAATCTTTGTTAGATGAACGATTGACTTGCCTGATCATGTGTTTGTGATCGTAATCGTGAAACAGGATACCTGGAACGGTCACTACTGGATAGTGATTCATCAACACTGGACCTACTGTTTATGAGGAGACTAGCCCAATAGTCAAAGCATCCTATCGTCATGCTGAAGACCCGGCTTTGATTCCCTGCATGGTACAATGCATGAAGCCCATTTCTTGTGTCCGCCGCCGTGACATTGCTGGACTGTTGCTAAACGCGGCGTAAAACCACACCCACTCTCTCCTATTTATTATGCAATACCATCAACAAAACCTAAATCTTTAACCCATGAAGTATAACAGTAAACCTATTGCTTTGTCCACGTCGTGCAGATCTTGGTACGCCGTAGATTGTATGATCTACGTGTATGAAGGTAAGGTTCAAGGGAACATCCTATATACGGGGTGAGGCGCGTTATATAAATAGGTTCACTAGCCTGCAACATCTGATGTGTCAGCCAAACACCTCTGCATTCAGAGTACGTTCCCAGCCTATCAAGCAACAAAACACACAAACACACAGGCATCTGAAACAAAACAAAACATTAAATAGTACTTGCAGATGCGTCCTGGAAGTTTACACCGGCCTGGAAATATCGGTTTACCATTGAGGACAAACGATCAGTCTTATCACCCAATGGTGTGATATAAAAAATGTTCCAAGAAACCTATCTTTGATCCAATGCTGCCCTAAAACCAAAACTCTAAGTTATCATCAACAGTTTGCTATTAATGTAAATATCGCCAAAACTATTATACCCCGGTGTATTTTACTTTTCACTTGTGCATCACCTGTTTTGATATGTTGCACGTACCTGTTGCGTTTTTTTCCTCAAAGATATAATTCAAGATGCTTATTTGTCAGCATTAATTATTTGCACTAGGAGATTAAGATGTTTTGCCTACTGACTTATCGTCTGAACATCGAGCTGGATCTGCTGATTTGTGGGGCTGTGGGGTGACCTTGTGGTTAAAGCGCTCGCTCGTCACGCGAAGCCCCGGGTTCGATTCCCCACAATTTGTGCAATTTGTGAAGCCCATTTCTGGTGTTACCGTCTGTTAATATTTCTCTACTTTTGTTAAAGCGGTGTAAAACTATATACTCTCACTCACTGTTTATTTTGATAATGTCGAGATAGAAAGCACAATTAAACTGAATATTCCCATGCGTATCTACTATTTCTTTGAAAAAGAGTATACGTTCATAGTGAGTGAGTGAATGAGTGATTGTGTTTAGTTTTACTCACCTGTTAGCGATATTCGAGCAATATTATAGGGTAATACAAAGCATAGCTAATCTTTCTACTATCCTAATCTACCTACTATCCCAAACGTAAGTCGTTTACATTTACGGATCAATGTTGCAATGTTGGAATAGTTTGCTTGCTTGCAATAAGGCTCTACGCTACTTTTATATTATCAGTCAGCTCGATTCTCGGGTTCACCAACGTAACCACCTTATATCTGAAAAGTTAGCGGCTTTCGCTGACATTCATGTACAGTTAATCGCTGTTGTTCATTGTATCATCCGCCATATTGAAACCACGTGACCAACAAGCACTGATTGTGCATTGTTTGTGTATATTACTCCGCAGAGAATACCAGATTCCTTGTAACACAGTAACCTGCGCCCACTCTCGCCATAACCATCCACATCAAAGCGTTGTGAGTCACTCGGAGAACGCTTGGCAAAATATAGTCTTTCCGGAACAGGTAGGCGCTGAGGCAGGCACCATCAGAGCATATAGGTGTGTAAACAAATCGCAGTTCCTGTGAAACTGGGAATATGATCGGTAACACATGAACTTATAGACGACGGAGATTATGTATGATGCCTAGGTTGAGACACCTGAGAGGATGATGGTGTATCTCGGCTTTGTAATTTCAGAGAAACAAGCTTCATGTCAGGAAAAAAGGTTAAAGATACTGTGATCACATGACACCAGTCAATGGTCTGTTGGCACTTGTGCAAGCAGGTTGTACGTTTAGTCCTGAGTGTATTTGTACAGGCTCAGATCTATGTAGATGATGAGCATTGCACTACCTACTGTCACGAGTGAATGTATCCTGGCAACACACATACTACACGTGTACAAATGGGTTACATGTACATATCGTATGCTATTAACTTCAAATATGTTTGCACCTTTTACTAACTTTAGGGAGTGTTGATTCTCTTTGGAAGTTGTACTTAATTAAGTACATGTTGGTATAGTGCTAGATACAGCAAACTGCTGTTTTGTACACATTGATGTTCGTTATCAATGTTAATAAAGATAAATTACGGAATATGATATATATATATATATATATATATATGTATGTATGTATGTATGTATGTATGTATGTATGTATGTATGTATGTATGTATGTATGTATGTATGTATGTATGTATGTATGTATGTATGTATGTATGTATGTACATGTATGTATGTATGTATGTATGTATGTATGTATATATGTATGTATGTATGTATGTATGTATGTATGTATGTATGTATGTATGTATGTATGTATGTATGTACATGTATGTATGTATGTATGTATGTATGTATGTATGTATGTATGTATGTATGTATGTATGTATGTATGTATGTATGTATGTATGTATGTATGTATGTATGTATGTATGTACATGTATGTATGTATGTATGTATGTATGTATGTATGTATGTATGTATGTATGTATGTATGTATGTATGTATGTATGTATGTATGTACATGTATGTATGTATGTATGTATGTATGTATGTATGTATGTATGTATGTATGTATGTATGTATGTATGTATGTATGTATGTATGTACATGTATGTATGTATGTATGTATGTATGTATGTATGTATGTATGTATGTATGTATGTATGTATGTATACGTACATGGACAAATCAAAAATAACTTTTAGCATTATTTTAGTATGCCATGCCGTCGTTTCTTCATTCATAAGTCTTCAACTTGGCCCATATTTTGCGAGTCTGCATCATGACTCTGACTCAGTTAGTCTACACCATTGTCATGGTTAATTTAGTGTGCATCATGATCACGTTTTAGTTAATCTGCAGCATGATCATAGTGTAATTAGTCTGCAGCACGATCATGGTTTGTTTAGTCTGCACCATGATCATGGTTTACTTATCATGGTATCAGTGTTCACTTAGTCTGCTTTATGACCCATATTTTGTCCATGTTTGTAATTAATATAATTAATGAATCAATAGGTCCAACCCAGAAAATATAGTATTGCTGCAGCAACATACGTCCATGAAATATAACAGCAAATTATATTTCCTTCTTGAAGATCGCACCTCACATAAGATGGTGCCCCGAGTACTTGAGGCATACAGAAAAACAGAAACTGTGCAATGGCCCTTTTAATACATTCTCTAGCCTTGCTCCAAGTCTATCTGTGCTAAGCCCATAGATCTGTTGTAATTCTGTCCTTTAAAGAGGCAAGTCTAGATAAACATACAGGTACGACATTCTGTTAGATCGAGATTTATATATTTATGTTTTAGGAATTACCATTTAAACTAGTAATTATTATCTTTGAGACTTGTGGAAGTCTGTACATTCTCCAAATATCGCGAGTGGGACGGTAACGCGTGATCATACGAGACTGCGTGGCAGAAGCCGCTGTAACCATTCTCGCGTGTTTTTGTTTTTTCATGCTGCTCTCAGTCGGTGTTTTGTGGTCTCTTTTACGTGATGGATGTACGTATATGGCGTTACTCCACGGCTTTCCACAGTCAATAAACACAACTGTTCGCACCCAGCAACCCCTGTTTTGAGTTCTAATAACCTTAAGCGTCCAATACTCAACTATTAAATTTTCATCTTTGCCAGTGCATAAATAATTGAATTTCCACTCTACTTAACCCTTGAGACATGTGGATCAACAAATGTTTCAGCTGAGGTTGTGTGTTTGACAGTCAAATCTCACTGCCATAAAAACAATGTCAGAAACATGAGGCTTGTATTGATGGTAGCCTGTCGTCACTCAGCCATGTCTATTCAAGCAGTGCAAGTCAATATGCCCCATACCTGCCTAGTGTAAGTTGCAAGACATTACATTATTCAAAGGTCATTGCAGATGCACGGATAGCGCTTGTGGCATCGAGGGAGGTTCAAGCTAGGAATGCGCGACTAAAGTTTCTGCATTGCTTTTATAGTTTGAGACAACAATCGCTTCGATTCTAGTTTAGAAGCATTTTGTGATGGTCATCAGGCAACATGACAACTGTATTAAAGTTAACGTCATCATATTAGAAAATACAAGTCTAGCTGAGGTTCTCAAGGTGTCGCAGATTCGATCACTCAAGCTTTTACCCCAGATTCTTCGTTAGAGAGACCAACTAACCTTTACTGTCGTAGTGAGTATAGTTTTACGCCGCTTTTATCATTATTCCAGCAATATCACGGAGGGGGGGGGGGGGGGCACTCGAAATGGGCTTCATCCGCTGAGTGAAATCGAACCCGGATCTTAGTCCGTCGTCATGAAGCTGGTGGTAAAGTAACAACACAAACTACAAACAGGTAAAGAAAGAATTGTATGGATGACAACCTCCTTAATATCTACATGGTGACGTATGGGTATAGTTCCTAATGTCATTATCATTCTAGCGGACGGTATAAGATTCAATCACGAAATGTCGCTTTTCAGGCATTAAGGAAGTCGTAACCTGTACAGTTAATACTTCGTCGTTACCAAACTTCTAAATATACAGATCAAACAACTTAAAAAAACAATCAATTAATTTCGACCCAACTCCATTTTGTAATTACGTGTTTTTTTATTGATTACGTAAAATCTCCCCATAACATACCTTCATTACCACATAACTCTACGCCCACAATGCATAATATATTGTATAAAGTTAAACATTCGGGTGTCTGAAGAAATCCTGCTGCTCCAAGTATACACATCCTGAGGACGGAAAGCCCCGAAAACAGGGGACGCCGTATGCTATGGCGTATGGTCACACAATGCATGTGCTGAGAAACCCTATGAGTTAACTGTGCAGTGTGCATCCATCCTTAAGATGTGCATCCTGGGGAGGTAGCATGAAGTATACGTAATTGCCCTGATGTTTAACTCAAAACTGCTGATTGTGCAGGAGTATTTTCCCTTTCAAGAAATTAGGTTTGTGTTTTCTCATAGCAACGATAAGGGGTTTGATCTGCTGTGTATGCTTTGACTTTTGAAACACGTCGTTGGACATTTTCAACGTTTCAGTCCCCTAGAACGTTGCCTGTCATGTCAGCGGTGGCAATGTATGTAGTGTGTGTGAGTGAGTTTGGTTTTACGCCGCTTTGAACAGTATTCCAGCTATTACACGATGTGTCAAGTACATGTTGGAGGAAAACTTGAAGTGACGAGGGCCAGAAGTAATGAGTGAGTGAGATAATCTGTACTCTTCTAAAAAAGTAGGGGGTCTTCATTTTTTTTATTTTACGATTAAAAATATTTAGGAGATTTATCGGAGTCAATCAATGTTGCTATGCTATTATTGAATATTATGTGATTTCTCGACCTTCTTGAAAAATCGTCAAAAATCAAGAATGGGACCCATGCACGTGTATTGGGCTACGGCGTTGTGCACGTGCATATCATGCGTTGTGTTCAGGGGTGGTAATAGAGGGAAATGATGGTGCGTTCATAAGATGTATGTCCTTGAAACGTTTGTTATCGTTTACACTTCCTATCCAAATTGAAAGTTCATTATCCCCTACTTTTTTAAGAGTATATAGTCCAGCAACATCAGGGTGGAAACGCATGAAATGGGCTTCACAGTCGAGCCCGGGTCTTTGACGTAACATTTCATCCATCCCCAAAACCACACACCTCTGCAACTTCAGCAATACGACGAAAGTCTCTGGGTTCATCTCCAATATATATATATATATATATATATATGGGCCGGTGGGGTAACCTAATCGTTCAAGAGTCAACTCGTCACACCGAAGATCCGGGTTCGATTCCCCACATAGACAGAATGTTTGAATCCCATTTCTGGTGTCCTCCGCCATATACTACTAAAAGTGGCGTAAAACAATACTCATTCACTCACTCACTCAATCTTTGTTACAGTTTACTACGATCATTAAGGAACTGCTTATTTCGTAAGCTACATGTGGCCATTTCAGAAAGTAGATGTTTGCAAGGCTCACAAGTGTCATAGAAACGTCCGTTCTTGGTTCCGACACACTGATAAAACAGTTTTCACTACAGCTGAGAACATACGGCTGAGAATCAACAGCCTCATTACAGTAACGCTCCCCCGAGATTCCTTGACATAACTTCGCATGAAACAAAGCGCTCGGAAACCCCTGTCGCCATATGTTAACGCCATGATGAATCTCTCCAGCCGTATGCTGATGAAGCTTGAGAGTACGGGGAGAACGTGCTCCTTGCTCCAGGTGCTCGTGACGAGAGCGTGGCATGTCGGGAAGGTCAGGGGAGATAAGTGGGTGTCCTGCTTCAAGCCCGAGGATAGACGTGCCTCTGTTTCTGTAGGGCCTGGTGTTGGTAATGAGACTTACTTGTGACCTACATACTTAGGCTATGTCCGTGATCTTGGTTTCAGCTCTACTTTTTATATGATGCCTGCGAAAATTTACAGTAGAATTCACGTTTTATTTTCTCAGTTTTTCGTTGAACGCAAGGTCACCTGAGTATGTATGATGGTGTCATTGGCTATTTTCTGTGTAGATCTTGCCCCGCGAAAACAGTCTGTGCCTAGATTTCATTGGTTGACGCATGTCATCGTACCGCATTTGCGTAGATCGATGGTCATGCAGTTGATCATTGGGCTGTGTGGTCCAGATTGCCATTCATTGACATTTCGTTACGACTATCCTAGCGCAAAGAGAGCTTCGGAAATCTAGGCCATGACCACCCAATCCTCTCTCAGTTGCTGAAGATGTCCATATTCACGGGTAGTTGTTAGTGAGTTTAGTTTTAGGCCGCATACAGCAATATTCCAGGTATATGGAGTTTGGCGAGGTTGGAACAGACAATAAAGTGGTCAACAGCATGAGCATCTATCTACACACATGGGATGCAATGACATGTCAGCCAAGTCAGCGAGTCTGACCACCCGATCCCATGAGTCACATCTCACAAAATACATGGGTTGCTGAGGATGTGGTAGTAGATGAGTGAGTGAGTGAGTTTATTTTTACACCACACTCAGCAATATTCAGGGTATATGGCACAGGTTTTATAAATAATCGAGTCTGGACCAGACAATCCACTGATCAGCAAGATGAGCATCGATCTACGATTACATGTACCAACGAAGTCAGCGTGCCTTACCCTCCGATCTCGTTAGTCGTAATCGAGTCTGGACCAGACAATCCAGTGATGAGCAAGATGAGCACCGATCTACGATGACATGTACCAACCAAGTCAGCGTGCCTTACCATCCGATCTCGTTAGTCGCCTCTTCCGACAAGCATGAGTTACTTTGTAGATATATATCAGTCTATATATGACAAGATTTCACAAAAAGGGTTGATAGCATGAACAACAACCCGTGTTTGGAACATTCGCTGTTGTAGGACACATCTGACACGTTAACGTTAGAATACCAGATTGCATCGAATTCAGTGATTTCAGTGACAGAATATAGAGGCAGTCAGTTGTGAAGAATTCGTTCCACTGTTACCTTTTGGACGACAAGGGACTGACTATTCCGACAGATCAGGGACTTTAATCGGCGATTCGAACCCGTGATTAGCATATGCTGGTACGGGTGGACCACTGGGCCTACCTTGTGAATCACGTCATTCCAGATATCAATCAGGCCCACCAAACTCCCATATATACATATGGAAATTAATTAAGCAACACCAAATTCAAAGACACATAAAAACTTAACAAAGTTTAACGAAGTAATTTTGATGATTGATTATTCAATTTTGATGTATTGACATACAGCATGAGCTTTTCATGGGTTGATATGACGCGCGTGAAGCTTGCACAGCGCACGTGCATTGCTTTAACCTCAACTTTCGAAAAATGCACTTTTTCCCTGGGGTGTTTACAAGCGCAGGTTGTCGATTGCATTCGGTTTTTCATTCATTTCAATGTCATGGCACGTAGGAAATTATCAGAGGCCACTCGTTGGCAAATAATCGGCATGAGGAATGCTGGTATGTCTCTAAGACAAATCGGGACTCAAATCGGACGACATCATTCCATAATTTCAAAACTTTTGAAAAAATACCGGGCCACTAATGAAGTTAAAGACCTGCCTAGACCAGGAAGACCCAGGAAGACCACAGTCCGGGAGGACAGAGCTTTACTGAGACTTGTACGGCGCAGGTCCTTCGACTCGAGCTCTCGGTTGAGACAGGAGTGGCTTCCAGGGAGACCCATCTCGAACAGGACTGTTCGGAATCGTCTGAAAGCTGCAGGATACCGGGCAAGGAGGCCAATCAAGCGACCCAGACTGTCTCCAGCCCATAAGGCAGCCCGACTGGCCTGGTGTAATGACCGTTTGCACTGGAACATTGCCTCTTGGAGGAAGGTCCATTTCTCAGATGAGAGCCGGTTCTTGCTGCACATGGTGGACGGTCGTACTCGGGTCTGGAGGCAGAGGAACACAGCAATGGCTCCACGGAACATCCAGGAGACTGTGGCCTTTGGGGGAGGTTCCGTTATGGTATGGGGGTGCATTTCCATGAACTGCAAGTTGGATATCATTACCATCCGTGGCAACCTTAACGGTGTTCGTTACCAACAGGAGGTTCTTGACAGGGCTGTGGTACCTCATTTTGAGAACCATCCTCTGGCAACGAGACCCATATTTATGGACGACAATGCTAGACCTCACAGGGCGCATGCTGTAAATGATTTTTTGCGGCAAAATGCAATTGACAGAATTCCATGGCCTGCCATGAGCCCTGACCTCAACCCCATTGAACATTTGTGGGACTTTATTGGCCGTCGTGTGAGGCAGAGAGACCCACCAGTCCATAATCTCAACGAATTGACGGCTGCCCTGCATGAGGAGTGGAACAGGATCCCCCAGAATCAGATCCGGAGACTCATCCAAGGAATGAGGAGGCGTCTGGAATCGGTGGTGCGTGCGCAGGGAGGACACACTAGATATTGATGAAAGTCGGTGTGCAGACTCTCAGATGACTGTTCTTTCTTTCCATGTGACATTTGTGTTAATACACCTGACAACAACGTCTGTGGATGAATAGTAAATTGTGTCCATTTTTTCATGAATTTAAGACAGTTTTAAGAATTTGGATTTCGTTGCAATAAAGCAAAGTCTTGATACTTTTTCCCTTTAAGTTGTTTGTCAGAGATCGTCTGTTGAATAAAAAAGTGTCAAACTATATCAACCCGGCATATTTTGATTGTCAGAACACTTCAAAGTTGCTCCAATAGAAAAAATTGGGGTGTTGCTGGATTAATTTCCAGGTGTATAATTCCTTGTAATAAACAAAGTTTCGAACAAATAGGTGTGACGTGATAAACATCGAAGCAGCTCGTTTCACAGCGAACGTGCAAAGCAAATCAGCTGTCATTGGTGTTATTTAGCTTGACAGTATGTGTTAAAACGCAGACACTCCACAAGGTGTGCGCATGCTTGTAACAGGCATGGGGACTCCGCCCCTGTTTTCTTGGCATGGGGGTCCTTAAAAATCTATTCCAAAGGTAGCGTGGGTAGACAGGTACGAAGTAACACACGAGAGCGAGTCTAAAATAATCGGATTGATGTGTAAAACGTTAGGATATCACCTCCAGCGGTATCGGGGAATGCAAACTGTTCTGACATTTTGTACGGTTGTTCTTGATGTTGGGACGCACCAATGTTTACAGTTAAATTTAGCTGTGGTGTATTGGCACACTCAACCACTGACTCATCGCTAACTAAGATACACGGTCGTCATGAACAACATTTACCTCTGTAACTACAATGGTAAGCTGGTTCCACTCTTCGGGAGATTGGTTGAAGATGCTTGTGAAGATTGTGTACTTTCCTTGGAGATATTCCTGGTTGCTGCTGGGCACAAGTAACCGAATGAACAACAGCTACACCTCTCGGCTGAGATACCCACTTGGCCTTACAAGGAGACGCGGCTGATGAGTTCGAGTCCCAGTTTAACCCTATTTTGATCTATGGTTTGACAGTAACTTACCGATGTAAAAGAGGCGTTATATGACCAAGGTCATGTTGTGCTTTCTTGGTTAGTTTGAACCAAGCCAACTGGTGGCTGATGTTATGAACAAAGGTTAAACATGGAATGATAGCATACAATCAGCTGGGACTTATATGTGGCGACTGGATATCGGATTTCTCAGACAGTACCCAGTTCGAATCTCCAGGTTTATATCTTGCTTACATCGGTTGGAAGCATTGAGGGCAGCAGAACCAAAATCAAGGTTAATATTAAAATGATTTCCTAGAAACCAATTGAAAACATACAGAGTGAGTGATTGTGAATGTTGTTTTATGCCCTGAGCGATATATACGATATCGGTTTGGATGATTCCACTGTGTCTCCACCGGACCAGTGCACTCGGTTCTTCTGAGCAGTACAAAATTAAAGTATTCTATTTGCGAACACATGCTGTCGTAACTGGCTTTCAATGATTGATTCGTACCAATTCTCCTGTTTGACATGTTATGTTCAGTGGAATCTGTTTGGACAAATAATCGAGATTTGTTATTTTAAGGTATACATATACAGGCCATTTACAAATTTAACGCATCAGTGACTAAAATTAGGTCCGATGCAATTAATTATTTTAATTTGTTGGTGTGTTTTCTTGTTCTTGTTTGTTTACGTGTGTGCGTGTGCGTGTGCGTGTGCGTGTGCGTTTTTGTGTGTCGTGTCTACGTGCGTATTTTTAAATAAATGATTAGTCTTTGCATGCATGTGTTTGTGGTGGGAACTAACTGAGGACCAGAATCGTGCATCTTTACACCCACATAAGCACTATTTGACAGTGATTTATAAACACGTGCTCGTTTTATAGTAGGAAACGTAAAAGCTACTCTGCTTTCAGCAGAGATATCTTATGGTTATGAGATATCTTATGAGATATCTTATGGTTATGGAACTATCACTTTGGAACACTTGGGATGAGTGTTGGTGTGTCAGCATTGGCTCAGGCCTGGCCTGGTCGGAGGGGGAGTGCTAATAATTTGTAGAATGTCTGCCGGTGTGGTCGGTACACTATCTGTACAATGTTTATAGCAGTGTACTCGTTGCCGTCGGCTTGGTCATCAAGTAATGAGTTAGTTAAAGGGCGCTTCATTTAATTGGTCGTGTCAAATAAACAATACCGCTATACTTAGAACCATCAATGCATTGAAGCTACGTTTTCTGAACACTGCTAAAATAGTATGCAGTGCCAAACATAAAGTTGCATAAAGGTTTAATATAAAACTGTTTTAAACGATCCCCTAGGAGTCGTCAAAACAGATGGATAAAAGTCTGTGGTGTAAGGGGAACGAGTGTCGGCTCGTAGAAGGAGCGAGTGAGTTAAAAGGAACGTCGCCTCGACGTTATTTCAGTCATAGAGTTGTGAGTGAGTTTAGTTTTACGCCGCGCTCAATAATAGTTCAAAGTATATTGACAAATAATTTAATTTAAGTGACTGAGTGAGTGAGTTTAGTTTTACGCCACACTCAGTAATATTTCAGCTATGTGGCGTCGGTCGGTAAATAATCGAGTCTGGACCAGACAATCCAGTGGTCAACAGCATGAGCATCGATCTACGCAAATGGGATTCGATAACACCAAGTCAGCAAGCCTGACAACCCGATCCCATTTGTCGCCTCTTGTGACAAGCAGGGTTACTGAAGATCAATTTCAACCCGTGTCATTACGGGTCCAGTCACAGAGTAAGGAAGATGAGAGTGAAACGAGTTTTATAAACAACTAATTATTTCATGTCTCGGGTCTATCAGAGGCCTTGGCATACTGCAGATATCAACCTTTTGTTACTGAATACTCTTTTCGTCGATCAAAAGAAATGTTTTTATTGAAATAAACACGTATCTTGACAAGTATCAATGCCATGAAGATTAGCTTTGAGAATTATATGAAATGCCAATTATTTTAACACTAGAATATCAGTGACTAAAAGATCATTTTAGCAGTGATTTTCGGAAAGAGTATTGAATACGTACATGAATATGACGTTATTTAAATGCAGACACAGAAAAAACTGTGTTATATTATTTGTTGAAAACAGCAAAGATGCGGGTGACACGGTCTCACGTCATAAACAAAAGCAAGGTAACACTTTACCTATGAAAGCACATATTCACATTTACCAAATACACTAGTAAATAAAGAAATACCATTTTAACAAATCAGTTAGACTAAAGCTGAGTTTCTAAAATATTTAATTTTGATAGCAACAATGTAACCAATATAAACTGAAGGGTCCCCAGAGAGACTGGAGATCCTGAACCTGAGAAGATCTATACATGCTCCATTTATGGCTTTAGCACTGCAGCGACGAGTATATGTCTGTGAATGAGTATAGTGTTACCCCCTGTATGTGTCCCAGCACTATCACGGTGGGGGACACCAGAAATTGGCTTCACACACTACACCCATGGGGGGGGGGGGGGGGGGGGGATAGAACCAGGGTCTTCAGCGTGACGAGCGGACGCTTTAATCATTAAGTTTCGAAACAACCAATTAAACCTATCGGAATAGTGTGAATGAGTGAGTTACGTTTACCGATACTTTTAACAGAAATACATCACAGCGGGTAAGAGAAAAACTCAAACTGATGCATAATTCATACGATAAACCAAGTAGAAAACCCCAGTTTATGATGCTAAAACACTTTGAAGCTGGGATTCGAACCCACTTTTACACAAGGGACGCAACATCTAAGGAAGAAACACTAATAAACATACTAATGCACTAAGGTACCGAGATTCCCCAGACCTGATCGCCGTGAGACGGGGCTCCTCGTAAACATCACAGGGGCCCATCCTCGGTGCTAGTCAGTATGCTAATGATCTGAACATTTGACAGACATCCATGGCAGCGAACAGACTTCTGTAGATGTGACGGAGTCAGCGCTCAACGCCTGACGACATAAACCGATGTCCCAGAAGAACTTGATTCCACCGCGATAAGATTATGGCATGAAATGATAACACGTTCAAACAGATTTTGACATTCGTGATGGAAAACAGGAAAGCTTTATCTCTTTTAAAGGGTAGATTCTAAGTATTGATGCTTGACGTATGAGCTATTGAAAGGTCGGCATTAACCGTTGACAGATTTTAATGCCTACTACACAGTAAGTGTTTTAGTTTGTTGATTCATGAAGAAAAGCCTACCGTATCTCCGGCATGGCTTGGTATAAAAGTAGATGAAAACAAGCAAAACGTGGGTCGTTTTAACTTTTCCGGGAAAGTTATTTGTGTTTAAGGCAGCTTTAAATCATATTGTAATGGTGCGTGGTAAAGGAGGAAAGCTTGAAATTAAAGTCTTGGAAAGATGAAAAGCGAAACATTGTTGATCCGTTCATGTGATTGTCACCACAATGATGTCCCTGAAACTAAGCTGCATTCCTTTGGGTGAATAACAGAGACTGGTTGTTCTCTGGCGTTGCCATTTTGTATAAAAATGAAGACCAAACAAGTTATACTTCTACATATTTACTTGATATAAGATTAAATAAATAAAATTTCCTTTAAATACAAATAAATGTTAGATAATATCATATCCCCACTTCGAACAGCTAGCTTCTCATGTTTTGTACATCTGTCTATATCACAGCAAAGTGTCAGTCACGTGGGTATCACATTCCGGAAATGACGTTGGGCTAGGGTTACCTCCCCTTGTTTTGAAAATTCTCTGTCTTCAGTCATTGTTTATCGACGAAACTACTCCCGGAAAAATACTTTCTTCTCCG
This sequence comes from Haliotis asinina, assembly GCF_037392515.1. Lineage (NCBI taxonomy): Eukaryota > Metazoa > Mollusca > Gastropoda > Lepetellida > Haliotidae > Haliotis > Haliotis asinina. Next base: position 54,022,097 of record NC_090285.1, on the reverse strand, counting down.
GTTCATGACAGTGTGCCTACTTGATAATATTACCCATTCATGAGTACAGATGCAATAACTGACTTAGGTCAATGTTTCTCGCCGAAATCACTCCCGGAGAAAACATTTTGATCTGGTTCATGACATTGTGTCTATTGTGGTAATAACTCCCTTACATGTCTACACATTAACTACTATAAACAGTGCCTTTTCCAAGTAACGTTAAAAACCAAAAATAACTAAGAGACAGATACATGTAATCTTAATATATACAGGCACACAATAGTAAATCAGCTAAATGATACCGTCATTTACTACTTGTCACTAGATACATTCTTAAAATGTATCCACTTGGCATGGTTGCCTTGCGAGACCTGGTCACATATCGAAAAATCCCAGAGAATTTTCAAGGGTGTTCTTTTGTCAGTCAATCGAAACGGACGGGCTCCATTCCCTGATGTGGAATCCGGCCACAGTTAGTGCCTGTCTGACAAGTCAGAATCACTGTCACGTGACTTCTTCCCCTTTGAACCGTGTTTACATTTTGGTGAGGAGGGTGTCTTGTCTGTTTTTTCCTTCTTCGTTTTCGTCTTCCCCTTAGTTTTCTTCTTCTCCTCCATCTCATCCTCGTTGTCATGCTGTATGGACATGATACGCTGCCTCACGTACACAAACGGTCTGGACTTCTTAGGTAAAGGCGTTTCTTTGGGAGGTTCTGGTTTGGACTGCTTCTGGCGATACTTAGCAGCAGCTGCACCTGCCCCAGGACTAGAAACTGGAGGGGGTACAGTCTTCGCTTCAGGTTCCTTCTTCTTCTTTGAAAGAAGTCTCTGCATGAATCCCATCCCTTTTTCTTTCTTTGGGGGAGGCTGCGTCTTTTTTGCATCATCTGCTGACTCTTCAGCTGATTCTTTACTGGTCCTTCTCCTATCATTAAAGTCTGTCTGAGGATCTGATGACGAAACATTGGAGGGAGTCAGGGAAAGGGTGACAGAATCTCCAGAGGCAGCAGACATATAAGAGGACGTTGATATATCTGAACACGAAGATGGGGTCCTGGTCTCACAGATAGCTGGGAGTGATGGTCTCTGTTGGGGTTTAGCTGTTTTCTGGGCTTGGGAATAGAGTTCTGGTTGAGGAGATGGTTGAGGATCAGCCTGAGATGCTTTGACTGGAATCTTACTAGGTGAAGTTCCTCTATGTTGATTATTCTGAGAAACCTTTTTCATATCCTGTAGTTTTTGGGTAGGAACAGTGGCTATTCTGCCCGGGGCGGAGTTGTATCTAAGTAGAGGTAGACGACTTGTAGGAGATTGGCTCCCAAGACGAACAGTCGAAGGGCTATCGACTGGAAACTGTCTAGGTAAACTTTGTGTTCTGTAGCCAACATTATCCTTGGATTTGTCCTGCCCTCGACCTTTCAAAGTAGTTATCGGCTGCGGTTTTCTCACTGGAGATCTTTCATTCCGTATGTGCTTGGGTCTATTTGGTTCCTGGTCCTGGTGGGACTGCTCTTTTGGTTTGAGAATAGCCTTCGTCTCTGCTAAAAGAAGCTGGAGCTGTTTCTGCCTTTCGTCCTCACTAGGTGACCCTGGTGACATCTTCCCATCTTTACAGCTTCCTGTACTGTCGACCATCACAGTAGGAGAACTCTGCCCTGAGGAGTCAGAACCTCTGGTTCGACTGAGAAACGACTTTCCGAAAAATACCTCACCCTCACATCCACGAAGCGTGGGACTGTTAAGTTTCTCTGATACATTTCTTAGCTTTGATATGCATTGAGTTATTCTTCCATCAAGAGCTGCAGGATCTGTCTCTGTCGACACGTCATGTCTCTCAGCTCTAGATGTCATAGTGTCCTTATCCTCAACCCTAATTTTAGGAACTATACTCTTTTGAGAGGAGGAACCTCCAAATTTACTATCAGCAAGCTGTTTGGTCTGACTAAATGTACTAGTTGCTTTGTCAGTCTTCGAAACATAGAAAGTCATGGTCCCTTTCGAAAATAAGTGTCGTATAGGTGTGGATGTCTCTTTCTCAAAAGTCATTTTCGACACTGTGTTCACACCAACACTGACGGAGTTCCCGAGTAGATCTTCGCGTCTCTTCAGGAGGGGACTACCCTCAGGGGTAGAAGCAGGAACGAGAGTCTGGGTTCCTGCTTCTGCAATTTCAAAGGAGTCAGTCCACGTTTCGCTGTCCACCATCTCAACATCTTCTTCATCAGTTGTCAGATCATCGAGCATGAAGTCAAAGTGTGCTTCAGGAACAACGATAATATCATCTACATCTATCTCACTTAGTAAACCTATATATGGCAATGATTCTGTTGAGGTTGCCGCATCTCTGCTCTCATATTTCAGTTGGTTCTCAAGATCGTCAAAGTCAGTGGAGGTTGATATACATTTGTCGTAAAGGGTGATGGTAGATGTTTGTGTTTCACAGTCAGTTACATCAAATGTATTTGATATTATCGATAAGGCCATTGTGCCGACATCTTGAGTCAAGGGCATCTGAGGCATGGTACAACTATCTGCGAAATGTTTCTCCTCCATGAACAGAGACTGGTGTTCACATATAGCACAGTCTATCTTACTTATATCTGTCTGGACTTCTTGAAACGACATCGTTTTGCCACTTAACACTTCACGGTCTGGTGTAACCTGAGTTTCCTTGCATTCTGTCTCCGGTTTGTCATAGACAAGGATCTCAGTTGTCATAGACCCTTCATCATGGAGTTTGATGATGTCTGTCGACGTCTCAGAGTCTTCGGTCTTTAACTCAACACCTGTCTGGGCATCGGTCATCACAAGCCTCTCCGTCAGTGTTTCATTGTCCGCTACTGTAACGAAGGTCTCAGTGCCATTATCTCGCATGGTCACAACTTCTGTATATGTTGAAGACTCCATGGTAATCACTGGGTTCGTACACACACCCATTTCTATGGTAGCCGGTCGTGGTGGGGAGACGCCAGTGTTGATCATCTGAGGTTGAGTGGTTGTGGTCCACTGGTCAACATAGTGTACGCGAGGGGTCCCTGTTTCCTTGTCACTGGTGTTCACGCCTAATGTTTCTGTACTTACACACGATGTTAGCACCTGCATGTCACATGTTTCGGTGGTCTTTGTCTCTCTTTCTACACACTCTGTGCCCACATTCATGTCCTGACATGGTGCTCGTTCATCACTGCTTCCACGCCTGGATGACGGAAGATCAGTGACAGTTGCAACTGACTGAGTAACAGTTCCAATGTCTCCTTTAAGCTCTTTAACAGGACTGGTCCTTGAATCTTTCGTATAGGATTTTGTCTGTATCTCCTTGTCATGGATCATAGTCTTCAATGTGTTGGTTGCCTTCAGTCTACTGTCGGGACTTGCCTGTGTAGTCTTGTCACCCTGGTTCACTTTCCCTGTAGAGGTAGCACGGTCAGAGGTATTTACACCGGTTGTAATTGTTGCTCTCTCAGACGTGGACAGCTTCTCCGTCCAAGTTACCTTACTTTCAAGGCGTACCGGCGCCATCGAGGTTTCCGTGTCCACGCAGTTAACCTTCTCCGTCCATGTGACTTTACTGGCCTGCCCACTGTAGTCTGTTCCTATACCAGTATCACGTCGCCGGACACGGAGTGTTTGTGTATTAATTGTCTTAGCATCTGGCACTGCCATTGTGAACATGTCCTTCATTACTAAAGGTTCGGGTGAGGTTTCTTTCTCAATCATCTCCGGTATGACTCTAACGGGATATATAGTGTTGGTTTCCACATCAGTCATTTCAACTGGTGCCTGCCTGTATCGTTCCCGTTCTCTCCTTGTCGACCTGGAATCACCTGCACGGCCACCAGCTGACAGTGAGCTAATAAAGTCATCTTCTGACTCAATGCCTATTGAAGATATCTCTGTCTGGATCCTTCTGCTACGTATGGGTGTTTTGGGGGATGATATCTCAGTCTCTGCTCTTCCTGATAAGCCACCAGTGGTGCTTGACGGTTTGGCTGCCGTGCGATTAACCCTACCGGATGCGGAGGCACTGACATCCTGAGTGGGCTCTTCAACTTTCATTGTTTGGACATATTGATCATACACGATCATCTTTTCTGTCTGAGTTTTCAGTGACCTTGAATCGGTTGTGGAGGTCATGGTCCCTTTAGTTTTGGAATCATAGCAATAGACACTGACACCCCTGTCTCTCATTTCCGGTGTCTCCGTGCACATTTCCCGCGACGTAAGCACGACCTTGTCTGTTTGAACTTCACCATCAACATTTTTCTTGGTCACATCGGATGACATTGTTGTGCCACTGTCAACCACTGTCCGAACATGGTCCGCATCTGTTTGTGTTTGCTGACATTTGCTCGCGGTAAAATCTTCTTCTACACCGTTGATATCAGAGCCGTTTGACACTGAAATATGCCCCAGTCTAACATCCCCTGGAATAAAATGTACCTGATTCATCATGTCACTGGGCACACAAGGAAGACTCGGCTCCAACAACAACGACATCTTCTGCTGAATTTCTTTTTTCAACAACAGCATTTCGACACCTTTGTCCTTCATTATTATCTGTGTCAAGTTGCAAGTGCTTTGCAGGTTTTCGTAATTCTCCTGCAGCCAGTTTTTGTTCTCAATAAACTGCAAAACATTGTCCCCTACCAAATCGTCAATCTTTTTCAGGAGTTCCTTCTCAGTTGAACGCACTTTAGAAATGTAACTTATGGCTAGATCACGAATCCGTTCCCGGATTTCTTTTATAACTGTTTCATACTTTTCAATGACTTTCAGCCTCTGCCCCGTCTCCCCCATCCTACCTTTGCACTGTTGGAGCAGCGTGTCAAGTGTCACCTTGTATTTCTCGAACCCCTCACTGAAGCAACACACGTCGTGATCCCGATGATCCTGGAACGTGCAGACAACACATATACACTTCTCACAAGGCTCGCAATAGAATCGCACAATCTCCTCCGGATGGCTCTTACACTCAATATCCTTCTCACCTTCAATATCAATTAAACTATGCTTCTGGGTAACCTTGGTTGTCATATGAAGCTCCACACAGTTTTTACATAACAACTTACTACAGTCCAGACATTTGGAACATGCCTCGTTCCTCCGAGGTCGAACAGTGTGACATATTTCACACGGGGGAACTTTACAGCGCGTACGTTTTTGCACCACCTCGGTTAGATTTGACACAAGGAAATTGTCCTGTAACCTCCGAACTCCGCCGCTCGGTATCTCGGTCTTCTGACGACACAGAGGACAAGTGATGTAACGGCTGTAAACTCCATACCGCGACGGTCGTGTCGAATCCGCGTCAATCTGTTTCTGCAAACAGCCGGAGCAGAACGTGTGTAAACACACCAGGGTCTTCGGCTCCTTAAAAGTCTCCAAACAAATCTTGCAGATCAGAAACTGATCGCTAATCTCCTTCATTAGTTTTGTGCCCGTAGCCATATTGGAAAGTGTTTCTCAAACAAGTTTGTTTATTTTAGGAAATTTTCTAATCTGGCATCTAAGGCCTATCTGTTGATGATTGTGCCATCAGTGATGAACACCACTGATTTATCGTGGCGGAATAAATCCATATAAAGTACTTTTGTATGATACGAAACAAATGTTCATACCTGTTTCACAGATATCCATGAATTTCACCACTGTCGTGTTCCGATAGTGAAACAAGTGTGAAACAATTATACAACAAACGCCTTCTGTTCACAGATTACAACGGGAAGGTGTACTCACAAGCTCTTTCCTTACTTCATAAAGGGGGGATTTTTCCCACCACTGTTTGATAGCTTGTCTCGGTATGGTGGTAGGTAGTTTTATGCCCGGTAATGTTTACGTGTCGAGTTCCGTCGACTGCAGCAGGCAGAACAGCTGATAAGTGCTGTAAGGTCTTCAACAACTTGTAATGAATTTAACAGCTCGGCTGAAGTAGGTAACATAGCATAATGCAGATATGTTGCAGTTATCCACACACAGGGTATCACATGCAGCAGGAGGGCTACAGGGGAGGCATTCAACCACCTTTAAGGTAATAACCGCGTCGGTCGAGCGAGTCCATAGGTTCTCACTTCCGAGTGCTGTGCTAGCATTGTTCGCACCACCTTCACAAGCGGCAATGAACATCTGGAATCGTTCTCCGGCCCGGTCGAGCTGGCATGGGAAGGCGATGCACAGAAATCAAACTTTCTCAATGTTTATCGAATTATACCTCGTGAGAAAGTTCCTCATGCCAATTAGCCCATGCGGCGTGCTATTGCCTAGCGTCAGAGACTGGCTGATATTACTAGCCCACAGTTGACGATGCCATCAAGATTCCATGATCTGTGAAAGAGATAAACCATGATTTAGTTACTTACAGAATAATTCCCTTGCTCAACTTCTATTCTGATTTTTCAAGATATATTTTCACAACGGTGAGGATAATGCTCATAGATTAAGCGTCGATAACACACGCGTAAACAAACGATGCATAAACACAACGGGAGAAAACACCTGTGAAAACATTATATTTACCTGACACACAATCGCACGCTACATGCGTCTTCGCAATCAATACAGACAGCCGTTGGTAGTAGGGTACTAGTGTGGACGTTTCATTGCAGCAAGTCATTCCATGGATCCAGTTAGCTTTGTCATAGTCTTGGTTATCTTAGCACCTTGTATGAGACCTTGTACTGACAAAACGGCCTTCAACAACCTCCACGTCCAGTCTTTTAATACCTGTAGCGTCCACTAAGTCAATAGGCAGCCAAAATGTGTACTCAGTCTCTTTTCTGAGTGACCATGGCTTAAACGATTAGAGGGACACGTAACAGCCGGCACTGACCATCCAGCCCCATTTTCGTCCTAGGTCGGCACGGTAGGCAGAGGAATGTTAGAACTTCTCCGGCAAACAGAGGCTTCGTTATGTTCTCGCTGGCTACAAATAGAGGTACTAGTGTTCCAGACCACCTCACACACGCCTCATGATATATTAATCTTCCTTCCGCTCCTCATATTTCTGTATCAGTTTTTTTTGTTTCGCAAATGCTGGCGAGTGTTTCTATGCGCTGTAACTCTATAATCCAGTTATGAGATAGTCCATTGTTGCAACGACTGATTCCGTGAAATTCATGAATGATAAATAGGCGAATGGTTGTCCTAGTACCTACATTATCCACCGCGTGAACGAATCACCGTCTTCTTTTACCAGGGTTTGGTTCGTGTATGCCGGTATGCATCACAATCGGCACCTCTCCATTGATAAACCACTCCGATCGCTGTCAGAGTCAACATCCCATCTCCACGTGCTGTGACGTCATCATCTCGCGCGTTCTCACAGACTGTTCCTTGCTCCTCAACTCCCAAGTCGCGGTATGCTGTATCTTTGTGTGTAGAAAACCTTAGCTCCGCCGTGCAGGCTGTTGACTAGATAACGCCATCCCTGAGGCTTCAAGAATGACATACGCACGTTCATGACACAAAAAACATCGTGTTTCTCTTTATCCTTAAGGGCGCCTCGCTTGGTCGATATGCAAGTGCGCGCAACCTTACGTATAAAACAGAAAAAAATGTTTATTTTATTTTAACGCTTGTAGTTTCAAGTTGTAAATAACTTGTAGAGCCCGTCTGTTATCGGCTCCCGTGACCGGTTTTTGATATGTCATCGCACGATTCCAAGTATAACCAGGCCCAGCGTGCTCCGCTTGTCTGTCAGGAACTAACCTACATAATCAGATTGTACACAAACACATTGAAGATGGTGCCGGCAACATTTAAATTTGAAAGGAGGAAGTCAAAGACAGAGTCATATTAGCTCTCTTGTTTTCTTTTTAGCCTGATATTTACAACTAAGAGACAACACGAACAATTTCCTAACGTGTGCTTGCATTCACAGGATAACGATTTTCTGAGTAATATTAAATCATTTTGAAATGGGGGAAAATTTGTTTGTTGTTCAACGCCACATTCAGCAAATTTCCCAGATATATGGCGGCGGTAAAAACCAAATGTTAATCCAGTAATTAACAGCATGAGTATCGATCGATGATGAACTGTGTCAACCACTTCAGCAGGTCTCACCATCCGATTCGGTTATTCGCCTCATGGTCAACTCAATTCTAACTTGAATCTTCGCGGGTCGAGTAAGCAAAGGAATACAATCTACAGACATAATACTCGATATGTAGAACAGAACACGCAGTATTTAGAACGCAATATACAACACGCAGCATCTAGAACACGATACATCATGCGACATGCACAGCGGACACAAACAATGTACAACAGTCAGACAAAAGGCTGCCGCAGCACAACAGAGCGTGTCATTCTTGGATCTTCAACACACCTGACCGTCACTCTCGAGAACACTGATTCAAACTGCTGACAACTGCTGGGTTAACTGTTTGTGACAATCGCCCCATCTCTTCGTCTGGGAACTTCATCTTCCAACGTGTCTGGAAAAAAGGTACAAATTCTTCTTACGTAGGGCAAATTACCCAATTAGTCGGACAAATCTACAAGGTCTGGCCCCACCGCCCCCCACAGCACTATTATAGGTGGAATATAAGTCTGTTTAAATCCCCAAGAGTTCAAAGCGGCTGATGGGATTCTTTCACAGCCATTACTTATTAAATTTGTGTTCTGGACTAAATAGCTCTGTCTGGCTGTGTGCAAATTGAACTGTATCTCCGCCTGAAATCGGTAATTATTTATCGGTGATAGGGTTATTGTAAACAGACCGCTTTTGTACAAGAAAAGTGTTTCTGAACCCATTACTTAAGGTGGGGAATCAGTGAAGTGATAAATGTGCTCAAGTATATCGTCACATTCATGTTGAATACCTCCATATTTTCGAAAATCCAGAATGAACTGTCACCCAGGTTTACCAGAAAAATGCATGTGCACATAGATGGCTGGAACACCGGTTGTAGTCATGGTAGTGTTGTTGTATCAGTGACACCGGTTGCATTAATGTAATCTGTCATACAGACCCTGAAGCAAATATCCCCAAGAAAGCCTACGCAAGTCTACAAAATTTGGCAAGTCTAGACAACCACAACATCAGGCAACTGAAGAGAGTCTGTGGGCTCCTTTCTGTTGTATGCATAATTTTAATTTAAGGACTAATTTTCAGTAAAATATGTTCATGTCAGAGACTAGGTGTTTCTGTAGCATTAATGTTCATGGCTGTTTTTAAGTGACAGTGATTGCAGTAATGTTGGTGTTGGTTGTTGTTTTATCAGTGACATTGGTTGCAGCAATGTGCAGTAATGGTGGTGCTTCTGGCTGTTTTATCAGCCACAATGATTGCAGTAATGTTGGTGTTTCTGGTTGTTTTGTCAGTGACAATGGTTGCAGTAATGGTGGTGCTGTTGGCTGTTTTATCAGTGACAGTGGTTGCAGTAATGGTGGTGTTTCTGGCTGTTTTATTAGTGACAGTGGTTGCTGTAATGGTGGTGTTGGTGGTTTTATCAGTGACAGTGGTTGCAGTAATGGTGGTGTTTCTGGCTGTTTTATTAGTGACAGTGGTTGCAGTAATGGTGGTGTTTCTGGCTGTTTTATTAGTGACAGTGGTTGCAGTAATGGTGGTGTTTCTGTTTGTCTTTTTAGTGACAGTGGTTGCAGTAATGGTGGTGTTTCTGGTTGTTTTATCAGTGACAACGGTTCCAGTAATGGTGGTGTTTCTGGCTGTTTTATTAGTGACAGTGGTTGCAGTAATGGTGGTGTTTCTGGTTGTCTTATTAGTGACAGTGGTTGCAGTAATGGTGGTGTTTCTGGCTGTTTTATCAGTGACAACGGTTCCAGTAATGGTGGTTGTTGGTTGTTTTATCTGTGAAAGTGATTGCGGTAAAGTAGTGTTGTGGGTAATTCGTTACAAAAGCTTTCAAGTACCTATAATGTCACTTATTGCTGTTCATAAGGTACGAACATGCGTGTACATCAGACATGTTGGTGGGGAAGGAAATCATGTGACAGCTGAGAGTCTTGTCGTGCATTATAGCATGTTTGTCACACAAAAAGTGTGACTGCCCTGCAAAGATATGCCACTTACTCACATCCATCATGTTATGGTACGCACGGGTGTATGTTTTTCATCACAAACATATCATACATAGGCTTTAAAACATACACATTAATGATTCGAAAAACAAAAAAACTTGTATTGCCACATCGCGTAGCTGTGACGTGAGACGTTTCCTACACACGATGACACAAAACAACGGCGTGACTAAGGTAATAGGCACTTTCGGGCAGAACGGAACGACTTCATTTTTTAAGCTTATCTCTAAACATCTGTTTACAACCAACACCCAGGATGTGCTACGTTTTGCTCATGCAAATAAGAATTTGATCCAAATAAACATTTAAACCCCCATTTTCTTATGATATCTTAAACTGAATTATGCATATAAGTCACACATGGCAAAGAGGTTCGTGTAGAAGAACTTGTGTCTTATACATACACAACGCTCCAAGGCTCATTAGTCAGGTGAATCATTTAAGAAGTAGAACTTGTATATATGATGAAAAAGTGGTTATCCAATATATTCGCTGTCCGTGATTTATATCAGACTCTACAACACATGCAGTTTTAGACTGGAATGGACGCCACATATTTGGGTAAGACTCTATACGAGTGTATTCAGTTGTTCCAGATTATTCAACAAACAGCGAAACGGATTAAACTGTTTTCGTAAAAATATATTTAGAGTGTTTGTGAACAAAACTATGGTGGAGTGGAGACGTCTCAATAAAAGGTATTCTATGTTTATTTCATATGCACCGGAGGTTAGCTGTCGTGTGATGAAGATCCACATATGTTATATAGTATTTTCTGAATCAACGACATTTTTGGTCTGTAAAGCACGCGATGTGTCGGTTCAACACCGCACTCAGTAATAATAAAGATATATGGCGGCGATCTGTAAATAAATCAAGTCTGAAACAGACAACCCAGTGATCAACAACATGAGCATCGATCTGCACTATAGGGATACGATATGAGTCAACCATGTCAGTGAACCTTACCACCCGATCCCGTTAGTCTCCTCTAACAACAGGCATGGGGTGCTGAAGATCAATTCTAATCCGGATCCTCACGGTCTGTTAAATTAGACAGGCATACGGAATACAATTTAAAATTTTATCTGGCAGACTGAAAAGAACGAGTACAGTATTGTTGAAACGTTTTCGTACCTCATGTTCATGTGCTACTAATGTTGTCCACCAATAATTTACCTGCCCAGCTCGGTGGGATCAGCTATTGGTTAAAGAGTTCGCTCGTCACGCCGAAGACCCATTCCCCACATAGGTACCAAGTCTGAAGCCCATTTCTGATGTCCCCCGACATGATATTGCTGGAATATTGCTAGCAGCGGTGCAAATATAACTTCTCTTACCTGTGATTACACGATGCCATTTCTTACCTGGCTAAGGCCGAGTGGTTAATAGACAATCGTGATAAATTTGAAACACTGCTTCGACTTAACACTCACAATGCTGAGAAAACACGAATGTCAACACTAAATAATGTTCATAAAATACCTCAGAACCATGAAGTCGAAATGCACATATCATTGATCGAAGATATATACATAGCCAGGTGAGAAGCCACAGGTAACATAAGCATGTAATATGGAATGCTTGTTCCAGTGCATTCCTGTTATCAGTGAAAAAAATCAATTTGCGTTTTCCTCCATGTCTGCAGCCGCAGAGGTTTAATGGAAGATCGGCTAATTGGAACTTGTTATCAACTTCTTCACATATTTGCACCCTTCCGTGTTCGAAAAACCCTTTAAAACAGAGAGGAGGTTAAGTCTCAGGAAAATAACACTTTGGGTTATACAGTCCTTCTCGAACAAAGGTTGCCACTGTAATGATTTAGTGAGAGTGGGGGTATTAGCGTGTCTTTAGACGTAATTTGACTTCTTGCTGTCATTATAACCAAAGATATTCCTTAAGAAATGGCGTATCCAGTTGCCAGAAAATCATAAGCAGATGGTTGTTCAGCATGTTGAAGTCAGGGAGTCATTTACTGCAGGAAAACACATGGTCAATATGAACAATATGTGTAATTTCAATTTTCAGGAGGAGCCATTCTTCTTTGAGTGAGTGAGTGAGTGAGTGAGTGAGTGAGTGAGTGAGTGAGTGAGTGAGTGAGTGAGTGAGTGAGTGAGTGAGTGAGTGAGTGAGTGAGTGAGTGAGTGAGTGAGTGAGTGAGTAGTTTTAGCCATGCACCATCAGAGCGTCAAATCATTTGTCATAGAGAGTTACGGATTCCAAACTTTAGGACAAAACCATCCTCAAAGTAATATGGTAGTCACGCCATTGAAATTAACAACGTTTAAAATACGAAACATGAAAAACAGATAAATGAAAACTCTTAGTTGTCTGTCATTGATTTTAACAATTTCAGAACAAGCTTTAAGTTCGATCTGTTGTGAAATACGTTTTGATCCTGTAAATTTAGCTATTATTCCCGTGTTGTTTACCTGTTGTGTAAATACATATATTGTCTTGTACCGGTCCTTGGTCATGGCTGCTTGGTGTTTATATGCTTGTGTGTGTTAGATCTGTGGAACATATTGATCTGTACTTCCCTTCAGAGTATATGAGTCGGAACGAACGCGTTCAGCAGTATGGGGCTCATAAAAATCGACAAATGGTGTTTGTAGTCCATGTAATATTTAGATCATGCGATTATGTTGTGAACCAAGTATTGTCCGCGTCGCCTTATATACCTGATCAATATTACCTGGGGGCGGTTGTGTGATGCATATCAAAAATACAAAAAACAAGTGTCATTCTCGTTCTTTCTGATAGGAACAAATCGCAATTCCAGAAATAAACTGAGGGCAAAAAATAAGGGATCACATGAAAGCACATGTGCTCCCTTATTTTGTCCAGGTTTTTACAGTTATTTCTCAAGCAATGCAATAAAAAAAAACTGAAAAAAGGAACACTTACCCTTTCACGTGTTCTTGTGTCCCATATTTCTTTTCCTTGAGTATAGGTACTACCACTGAAAATAGTTTTTTCGTTGAATAAATGTAAGAATGTTGCTGACTGCTGCCATTAGTACCATTATGCAAATTACTATTAGGGCGGTGGGCTAGCCTACTGGTTAAAACGTTTGTTTGTCACGCCGAAGACCCGGGTGCGGATCCTCAGGTTCGATTCCTCACTTAGATAAAAAGTATGAGTGGGTGAGTGAGTTTTGTTTTACACCGCACTCAGCAATAGTACAGCTATATGGCGGCAGTCTGTAAATAACTGAGTCTGTACCAGCCAATCCAGTGATCGACAACATGATCATCAATCTGCGCAATTGGGAACCGATGACAAGTGTCAGCCAAGTTAGCGAACCTGACCACCCCACCTCGTTAATCGCCTCTTACGACAAGCATAGTCGCCTTTTATTACAAGCGTGGGTTGCTGAAGGCCTATTCGTCCACGTACCTTTACGGGTCTACAAAGTGTGACACACATTTCTGGTGTCTCCTGCCGTGATAGTGCAGACTGTTGGCTAAAAAGTTCTGCCATGTCCTCAGTACTATTGCAACCTATCAGGCTTACACAAAGAAATGAACTTGCTACGTAGGTGCTGATATATTGCTAAAAGCGGCGTAAAACTATCCCCAGTCGCTGATGATATAATGGTTGCAGCATATTCTTTTACAGTCTGTCTCACAGTCCCTGAACCACATTATTTTCCCTACTGCCCTAGCCATCTCTGCAGTGCTAAAGTCCAGAATGAAGGAAGTCCTGATTTCCTCAGGTTCTGAAGCTCTGGTCTCCAATGGGGCTTTTTTCAAATCAAATGGGTTTGTTTGTGACTTTAAAAATTCTATATGCTCAGAGACTGAATTGCTTCTGTTTTGGTTGTTGCTGTAGCTGCTACTAACACAACTACCACCGCGACTCCTATCGTTGCTGCTACCTCTATGATTGCTGCTGCTGCTGCTACTACTACTACTGCTGCTGTTGCTGCTGCTGCTGCTATTACTACTACAAGTATTACACCTGCTTCTACTAGCATCATTACTACCACGACCATCAGTCAAACCGTTACTTCTAGCACTATTTCTACCAGTAGACTATTTTCTGCTGCTGTGGAACGCTGTCGGCACTGATGGACAACGGCTATCGTCCACTGATGTGATAAATATGATACAGGAATGTAGACATGTGAGTTTAACACATTCGTGGCTGGTAATCAGAGCAATAACGGTCACTCTCAGGCTAACACGCGTACGGACGAGGCCTAACACCCGTGGGGTCAAGGATACTGACCAAGAATTGCCTGCATGTTTTAAGATGGTTCAACTAAATACTTACAAACACTTGAATGTCTAAAACTATAAGAGTTACTGGTATTGGGTTTGGTTGTGGAACACTAAAACCTAATTCATTTTGTCAAATAGAACGTTACTTAATATTTTCACAGTCACATTTTTAAAGCAACAGCTATATATTTTCAACTATTACTTTGTCTTTTTAACGACATGTCTTGACTTGCTAAGTTAAGGTTTCAATATCATATATATGATATAGAATTTGGGCTAATTAAGATAACCCTGTAACCTTCCACGGAGCTTGCATCATTTAACCTCGACATTAACACAAAATTAGAATCGTTATTAAGTATTTCTGTTTGGTTATGCTTCTGATAAAACTACTGTCAGTTGTGAAACAGTAACCGATGTGGCCATTTAAGTTAAGAGAAAATTACTTTTACGTTCACGAAAAATCCAACAAAATCGGGCAAACGTGGTAGATTGCATACACACCTTCAGGACGAGACAGATAGGCATTGTGTCCACCCAGTCCCCATATCAGTCGAAGAATGCCAATGCAGAACTCGTACCCATATAATACCAAAAACCTAATGTGATGAATATAGTTTTGCAATATGATAACAACGGAACGTGTTATCATGCCAGGAATGTTATGTTTGTGCCCGAAGCCATCCTTTAAAGCACCAGATGACACTCAATGTCTGAGAGGTATATAAGTATCCTCGCCTTTCCTCGTCTATCTCTCATCTATATATCTCCACAAATACCCCCGTGCTATCATCTCACGGGAGCAGGTGGTCAGCAGTGCCCAGGGAAAGGTCAGCATACATGGGCTATAAAAGCCGTGTAATAGTGTAAACCTGATACTAGCCGCTACATGGGGTGGTGGGAGTCGATGTGTTGGACGAGCAGCTCACACTGAACCGATTCTCGGACCAGATTCATTGACCACAATGGAACCGAGATAACGAAAACTTTTTCGGAAACCCGCAATTCTAAAATTAAATATGCTTCTGATATATAAACAACATTTATTGGCCCACCTATTCTGAAGGTCATAGCGGTTCTGACCACGGCTTAAGGGTTCACAGTTGGACGCGGTGGGAGTGAAATTACCGTTGATGCTGGTGTAGTCTGTTTAATCAAAGACTTCAGCCATCAATACCGACCGCGGCGAGGGTGAGTGTCTTTAAACAATCAACACAGATTTATATCAAAATAAAAACTTATTCTGCGCCCTGATCTAAATGCGTTCCTGGCGTGTCTAAACACCAAAAGCAAAAATGTCATTTACCAATCCGCTTTTGGAAAATATTGTCACTGGATAGGCACTGGAGCAGTCTTATGAACGGCCCTGCAGTAATTTCGTTTTCTAAAAGAATTTAGGTAAGCAATGTATGTATACGGTAGTTGAGGCGAGGAACAGATGGCAGCTTAGGGGAGGAATGCACAGTAATGCAGGAATGCACTTAAGTTAAGGCTGGGTAAATATGAAAGTTTTGGGAACGAAATGCGCGGTAGTTTATGCGAGGAATAACTGGTAGTAAAGTTGGTGAATAAATGGTAACATAGGCGAGGAATAAATGGTAGCATAGGCGAGGAATAAATGGTAGCATAGGCGAGGAATAAATGGTAACATAGGCGAGGAATAAATGGTAACATAGACGAAGAATAAATGGTAGCATAGGCGAGGAATAAATGGTAGCATAGGCGAGGAATAAATGGTAGCATAGGCGAGGAATAAATGGTAGCATAGGCGAGGAATAAATGGTAACATAGACGAAGAATAAATGGTAGCATAGGCGAGGAATAAATGGTAACATAGGCGAGGAATAAATGGTAGCATAGGCGAGGAATAAATGGTAACATAGGCGAGGAATAAATGGTAGCATAGGCGAGGAATAAATGGTAGCATAGGCGAGGAATAAATGGTAGCATAGGCGAGGAATAAATGGTAATTCAGGAATGCAGGGAATAGTAGGCGAGGAAAACCTGAGGCACGATAAGGTAAGGGTATTGGTATATTTATGATTCATATTTCATCAGTATGTCAATGAATAAATAGTTCCCTATACATAATTTCAAAATTTACACATATCCCTAACCATTTTTGTCCAGTTTACGTAAAGAAGGATTCATACAGCATATATATGGAGTACACTCACGACTCTCAAACAATCGGATGTCGGACAAGTGTAAACTGGACCTATTGTTTGTACAAACAGAGTTGATTGACATGTAATTTGCAGGGCGTATCTGTCTGACAGTGCGTGTTTGACTTCCAATCGGTTATAACTGGTCTGACCCCCGACTTGGCCAGGCTGCCACTTACTGTATACCTGCCAAGAGTAATAATAACTGCAACGCCGACCAGAAAGGCCAGGGAAGCCCCGCAACCAATGTTAACATTATCAAAATTGATCCAGAAACAACAAACATTAAAACCACACACAGCCTGGTGGACGTTTGTCCTACTGGGTGAAATTACTGTCCGTTAACGTCATATGACGGAGCAGGACTGGTGTACAATACGTTTTCCGCTGACGCCGCGGGGACGACTTATTGTACACGGAGTGTTTGATGCTGGACTCAAGTCTGAGTATGCTTCTAAGAATCCCCACCTGTTTCAGTCTCAGTCTCGTCGTTAGACGCCATCTTTGTCAATCTCAGTCTCGTTGTCAGACTCCATATGGGTCAGTCTCGATCTATGATGTCACCATCATTTGTGTAAGTCATTCTAAGAAACTTTGTCAGACCCAACTGGCCAGCTTCAGTCTCTTTGTCAGACTCTGCGATTGTGTCAGTGTCAATCTCGTTGCCAGTCTCAGTCTCCTTCTCACGCTCAGTCAATGTGTAAGTGTCTGTCCTCAGACTCCATCTGTGTCATACTCAGTCTCGCTGTCAGACTCTGTATGTCTGTCAGCATCTTTTCGACCGATTTACTGAGAACTGTGACTTACTGGGGTTTTTTTCTAGTGAACCACGGTTTATTCGTCTACGCCATGGATCAACCTAACTTTCCCACAGAGTCCTAATCTTCGTTTCGGTTCAGCTAAAACCCCGATAAGTTGATAATAAGTCGTCGATAAGTTCAATATATTTGTCCAGCGTATATATTCATCCCATCAAAGAGTACTGCATAGTTTTCCTTCCTTCATAGGAAGACCACCACAATGATTCACCCACAGACACTGTAAGGCGCGATGATGCCAAGTATATATGTCTGGTAGTCAGTGTCCGTCAATATTTACCCTGTGTTTGCCGGTGTTGTAATCAAGGAGAGTCACTGATGCTAAACAAATTGGGTATCACTCCTTACAAAAATAACCAGCACTCAGATACACTGTTTTATCTGGACTCTGCTTATTTTCGTAAAGTTTGATACTCTGTTTGCGGGATATCTACATCTGATATATTCCAAAAGTGATGACCGGATGTTAGTACGGGTTTCAACACCGGTCTATTAGAGGCAGACGCTGAATGATGAAAGGTCGCATCAGACACACTCATGCAATAAACTACAGTAAACTACTTGATTCAGTTCGTAACAACCGTATTTCGTTCAACGCATTCCGATTGAAATATTCAGTGGTCAGGACAGAAAATCCATAAGTTAGTGTTCGTTAAATAAGAGAGCGGTTTACTTTTAATCCGTTTATAGTCATATTCCAGCTACATCACGGTGAGAGACACTAGAAATTGGCTTCACACATTGTACCCATGTGGGGAGTCGAACCCATGTTTGGCGTGACGAGCGAACGCGTTGACCACTTGGCTACCTCGCCGTCTCCATTTTCGTTAAAAACGTAGCTAACTGTACTTCAAAACATACTACAGTTGGATTAGTGGATAGTCATAAGACTACTGTCATCCTAGAAGCTTTCTCGTGCCAGCAACACTAGAAAAAAGTAAAAATAATCAGTGATATGGCTGCGTGTCACGTTGGTGTTTCTGTCAGCACCTCTCCAGAAAGAATGCGTTCCATGCTCACAGAAACTTTGGCAACAGAGAAGATATCATCTCAGTGGGTTGAAGAAGTTCTGATCGACAGACCCGTGAAGGTCCGGGTTAGAATAGGCTTTCAGCAACCCATGCTTACCATAAAAGGCAGCTATGCTTGTCGTAAGAGGCGATTAACGGGATCAGGTGGTCAGGATCCCTGACTTAGTTGACACATGTCATCGATTCCCAACTGTGCAGATCGATGTTCATGCTGTTGATCACTGGATTGTCTGCTCCAGAATCATTTATTTACAGACCACCGCCATATATCTGGAATATTGGTGAGTGCGGCGTAAAACACAACTCACTCAGATCGACATCTTACAGAAACGCAGCAGCCTCAACGTCACGTGATATTTAGCTCTGTTAGATGCTGATCCAGAAAGGTTCTTGCGACGGTTTTTGGTAATGGATGAAACCATAGTTCAAACAGCAATCACTTAAGTGGAAACATGAACATTTACCGACGAAGATAGCAAAGCCTGTGCCCTCACGTTTGAAAGGTTACGGCTTCCGAGTTCAGGATGTCAGCATGGCCATCATCTGAAAGGTCCTCGGTGAGGAACTGGGCCCTTATTCTCGAAACGCTCGTAGCCCTAAGAATTCTTAACTTTGACCGTATCCAATGTGTTAAGAATGGGCTTAAGAATATCGCAGGGCTACGAACGTTTCGAGAATAACTAGCCTGGTGTTCAGCAACCCATGCTTGCCATATAAGGCAACTATGCTTGTCGTAAAAGGCGACTAACGGGATCGGGTGGTAAGGCTCGCTGACTTGGTTGACAGGTGTCATCGGTTCCCAACTGCGGAGATCGATGCTCATGCTGTTGATCACTGGATTGTCTGGTCCAGACTCGATTATTTACAGACCGATGCCATATACCTGGAATATTACAGACTTCGGGGTAAAACTGAACTCACTCACTCTCGTATAACGTACAACCGTATAGTTTACAGTATTTCCCTACCCTCGGGGGCTGAGTAAGCCCTTTAATCGTAACCCTATCATTAGGTGATAGAGGTAATCTCCTTTCCTCGGGTCTTATATAAACAGGCACAATTACAGAGTTTTTCCCGACAGTCTTGAAACTCTACCTGTGTTTATCTTCAGGAAGCACACATAATTCACTCCAGGAACCTTGAACATTTCCTCACGAATCGTACCCAGATGGTAGATATCGTATATTGTCCCTACACAGGCAATAACACTATTGCTATTTCTGGAATGGAACCGACGTATTGCGATACCCAGCCGAGTTGGGTAAATGTTTAGATACGGAAGATGGCGCTGGAATGTTACATACATAAATGTTTAGATATACCAGATTAATATGGTAATGATACTCAGCTGATACTGTTCTGTTAGTTATGATCGAATCATTACTAGAGCGGCCAGGATATAATCGCTGAGGAAAACACCCAGTGTGATAGTTTCGTTATTATCGCAGAGACGTTCCTTTAACTAAATAGGCTTAAATACACTTTGCAAATGGTCGCTTGTAAGTTAGACAGACCCCAGTTCTATTTATACGCAAAACAAACGAATCGGCTAGGGCGAAATCCCATGGTGATGGAGGTTTCCTTGTTTTAACACGCCTCAATATATTTATTAAGAGCCTCTTGTTCTTTCGTGATGTAACTGGTTGCGGAATGTATTTAGTTTGGATGTTAAGTAAGGAATGATTCTGTCCCGAAATTAGGAAAGAACGTAACGAAGGACACAGATCATATACATGTATACTCAAACTCAAGGGGATCACTAACTTTAACACGTACGCTAGTGGTTCGATTCACCACATGGGTGCAATGTGTAAAGCCCATTTCTGGTGTCCATTATTGCTGTAATGATAAAACAGCTTAACACTAACTCACGCCGCACATAATCTAAATCTAGTTCGTTTACTTAGTTCATTTGACTGCATTTAACAACAAGGGATCTGAGGAAACCTACATTTATTTATTTAGCACGTTACCATTGCAGGGAGGGATAGTCAGTAGGGTAAATATATGCTTCACGGGCTGTGAGATAGATTAGTTGGGTGATAAGTACCGATGGGGCCGTCACACAACTCCCTCGAAGAAATATTTAATCTTCTCAAAAATATCACAATCGGGGCACATGTTTTGATGAGACGTTGAACATAAACTCACCTAACAGAATTATTAAAACTTTTCACCAGTATCACATCCATGCAGTACTCGAACCCAGGCTGTGGACAGTTAACAAGCAGAAGCACAACCCACGCCATAGCGATGTGAACGATCCCGCACACTGTAGCCACCGTGCACTACATGGCCTACATCCGTCTTCAGGGAGGTTATTTTCCGTCGGCACCACGCCTGGATGACTTACATAGGTAGTTGTAGACGTATATCGTAACATCTTCGGTAACATCAACGACCCCGACATCAACACGTCTAATTAAGGCACGTCGCAAATATCTCCCGACTCTGACGTCTTAGACTGGTTGATTCACCATGCGATTACGGTTTCTTCTTTGTCAGTGTCACTGATCGATCTCTGCGTCACCAGACTGAGAAGATTTCTTCTTGTGGTTTAACCTCACCCCATGTTGTAAATCTCCTGGACATAGAGTAGAGGGTGTTGAACGAATCTGCCCACAGAGCTCCCGGCGAGTGTATGCACTGGTAAACGGATGCAGGTAACAGTGGTGTCATGAGTGAGTATAATTTTACGCAATAACACGGCAGGCAATAACACATACCAGAAATGGGCTTCACACATTGTACCCATGTTGGGAATCGAACCAGGTCTTCAGCGTGACGAGCCAACACCCTAACCACTGGACCATCCCGCCGCCCCAGTGGCGTCTTCAAACCAAAGGTGGTCGTATGGCTCGGATGACCACGTTCATGGCGTGTCGCTGTGATCTCACGGCATGGATTGTTGGTCGTAATATAGATCACGGGTTTGTTTGGTTCAGGCAAGCAGACATTGCGCATCTTGGATATTGATGGGCTTGGTGTTAAACAGCAAACAACGCCCTAAGCATGAATGAGAGGACTGGGTTAATGAGTCGATGTTAACGATGAAATAACGTTTCCGGATTATCATCGAGTCCAGGGGAGTGAGTATCTGCCTGGAGAGTGGAAGGTTCGTGGGTCAACAACTGGCCCAGTCACACCAAAACACCTAACGGCATGAAACAAGGACTGATCGACTCAGGGGCTCTGAAGTGTGCCTCAGTGGGGTGACCATGTTAACTTTGGGCATTGTATCTTTGTGCGTTAGCACTAAAACAACGGATTAGTGCGCGCACACCCATACGCGCACACCCATACACGCACACGCACACGCACACGCACACGCACACGCACGAAGACGCACACGTACAGGGACACACGCGGTTATCTTCGAATAAATTATTATACATTTCATCAATCGGCGTCTGTTAGTCCAGGTTAGGGCGCACACACAAAACCTACACTCATACACAGCACACGCACGCACATCCCTTTGTAAGTGTGATATGTCTTATAAGCCAGTTTAAACTTCACCTCACCTATATATCGTTACAGCACCAATTCAAAAGGAACATTCCGGTTCTTAAATGCCACGTAATAAAACAAGATACCCTTCAACTTAAAGTAGAAACACGTGCGTGGCACGGTGGCAGCGTCTCCTCCTGCCACCCCCTACACCATGAAGACGTCAGACACCAGTCCCGCCCCTATAACCCAGCAGGGGGCGACAAATATACAGACGTATCATAGATAGTTGTGAGAGAGACAGTATCTGGCCTTCTATCACGATGTTGTTGAAGACACGTGCACGCGCCTTATATATGTTTTCATCCTTTTGATAAAACGGAAAATCGAGATGTGTGTATGAAATGTAAATAAAATGGTAACCTAGAAAAACACGTTTGGGGATGGCTGTAGTCTGTCTTGTAGTCCCTCAAATATACATAGTTTTCCTCCCGCCGTTTTTGGTGGTGTTAATTCATACGGTGAATGAAGTAAGGACATGACAACTTCATTAGGTTCTGAAGTTCGCAGTCTCACTGTGGTCAGTGTTCCCTATTAATGTTTTGTGGAAATATTTATTGTTTCTGTATGAATTATATATTTCCCTGGACTCAGCGTTTGTCTAAAAGCCTGCGGGGTTTTGTAAAAGCCTTGATTGTGATTGGATTGGACACTCGGAAATATATATTCGCCTTAAGTCCACACAGAAACGTTGCTGGTGTCCCATGTCCGATCGATCCTGACAACAGATTTTTCCACCATGCGTTTGCCTACATGCAGCCTACTAAATTATTAAATTCAGAAGTTTTACATGTTGATGTAATCCGTCATAAAAGGCTCTATGTTGAAGCATTGGTCATGTATGGTAGTACTGTGATTTTTAGCTTGGAGTACTCGGGAAGCTGAATTGAAAGAACATTATTTTGATAAAACTGCACCTGTCTAATCAGAAAAGACAAAAATAACTATTCGTGTCATCTGAAAAAACATGTCATGACTTCTATTAGTTTCTGCTCGAACTACTTTCTGTCTAGATCTGAATGAAGAAGAAAGTTTTTTAAAAAAAAATCATATTCATTTTTACAGCTATTAGGCAGTTTATGTCAAACGGGGTTGTAATTGTTTTGGTTGAAAGGAAATACTTAAACAAATATACAGTTAACTGTGTTTTTACTCTTTCTCTACTTATAGGATATACTGGAATAGATCATCACGTACAAAAAGCACATTTGGTGTGAAATTTGCACGATTTTCCGTCAGATATGTACTTCCCGGAAATAGGTCGTGGTGACCTTGACCTGAACCGAACTTAGTTTGGGAACTTAGCACGAGAAATATAACCAGAAGGCTTTAGAACATTCTTTGCATATTCTTTCTACTTCACATTCCTCAACGTATGTTGTCTGCACATTCTATACACCCATTGCAAAAATCAGTTGCGTGCATTTCAGCCCTGTCTGCATTAACAACATCCTTTCATCCATTATAAATAGAGAATCTCACCCAAGTGTCTACTGATGTCAAATATATCAACACAAGTTGATAAAGTAGCAAATATCCGAGGCTTGCCGAGGATAATTTTACCTTTATCAAAGAGTTTTTATGTAATTGATAGTTGTCACCTAAAATCATTCTTCATTAGTTTTCAATGAAAAATGTACATCTCTGAACACATAACTGCCATTAGATTTGCATTGCAATGATGTCATAGCATTGTGACGTCATCGAGTTCATGACGTCATAGCATTGTCAGGCCAGTGTGCAAAATCTACTGTCAAAGCGATATCTCCAACGAGACATCGTCTGATCTTACACAAGCGATATCTCCAGTGGGACACAGTTTTGGATGATAATTCCATTTATCATCATCACGGACATGCTCAGTCCAGTATGCTTCTGCCGACTATAAGTATATATACTACCCTTACTTCAGCTGCCTTGGTCACTACGGCGACATCCCGGGTTCCATGGGTGCAGTGTGTGAAGCCCAATTCTGGTGACCCCCAATCGTGATATTGCTGGAATATTGCTAAAAGTGGTGTAAAACACAATTCACTGATTATAATTATGTCCATGCAGACTTCAGCAATGACGTAAACTCTTGTGACCTGTTATGAAAACAGAAATATTGAATATTTCAGCGACATGTTCCTACTATGCCTCCGGTATCTACATTAAATGTGTGTATTTATGTATCATGTTTGCCACAGTCATTAAATAATTTTTAGTATCAAGCAAACTGTATATCTTTTTGTGTTTATATATAATTATCGGATATTGATGACAGCGGAGAATAGTGACCGTTACACATGTCACAAACACATGCATTGGAAAGTCAATTGACGACATGAAGAAAGCACGGGAACACAGGTCAAGGCCCATAACAGTCAAAAGAGGGTATTTCACCTGAAATGATATTTGTCATCAATACTTCAGTTTGGGATATAGCCTTCACATGTCTGCCAGTGAATATTATGAAGACCCTGAGCATTGTAACCGTGATTTAACAACGTTTGAGCAATAGTTATACATCATGGATCAAGGGTTAGATATCCCTGTCGGTGATGGTTGATGAATGCCTAAACGTCGTCTCACGGTTGTCACAATCTGCGTCTGTTGCAGATACATCTGTCTGGCGTTGTTGGTGCAAGGCTGTCCTAATACGCCAGTCATTTGCAGAATCGGTATCACATGCCCGCAGCGCATGTTGCACGTGTCTCTTGTTTACTTGCAGGATTCCTAGTGGCATTGTCAGGAAATGAGACAGCTGTATATTCTTTGTTCCAGTCTCGCAATAGATATTTATCTGTTGCGTTTTGGCACCGTTTCTTTTTCGTACGGAAATGTTCTTGACCTATATTAAGCTGACACGCCATGACATTTCAATGTGGTATTACTCACTGTGCTCAAGGAATATGTAGGTTAACGTTCTGATGGTGATGATCAGCATGTTACAGGCAGACTTTAATATCCATTCATCAATCAATTTATTTAAAATATGTGACTTAAAGACACTTGACAATTACCAAACGGAGTAATGTTTAAACTGCTTGGCAGAGGACTACCACACCCCCATCCCTCGTTGTGGCTGAAAATGAAACCAAATGTTTATGTGATGGTGGTGTAATGGGTATTCGTGCAAGTTCTGTGTTGGAGCTTAAGCCATGTTTCGGTAACTGTATTCATCCAAGTAACATGTTTCCCATATTCTCTTTCGCCCGGCATATTATTTATATCAGACAAATATATCAAATTATTGAAACACGGGAAAATGTTAAAAAACGTGTACTTAACACCTGATTGAATTAGTATATATTTGTTATACTTAATATTTGTGGTGTAGTGATTCGGCGTCCGTATCCAGACTAGACTTTGTCCGGGTAACAGAGGAATAATGTCACCTGCACGGTGTGTTGAGGGGTTTTTCTGGTTGGTTGTTGGTGTAAGGGTTGTTGTGGCAGAAGATTTGCCAGTTGTATAAATAACAGACGCAGAAGATACAACGTATTTTATGGTTGAGTGTATTTACGTCGTTGCCTTCAGGCGTTGCTAACAATAAGCTCAATGAACCATATAGTAATGAAATTGAGGAGAATGTTAAATAAATGTTACATGACCTATATCCGAAAGAAGGGACACATATAAATATGAAGATTCTATTAAAATATGTTTAAAACGTCAGCATCAGAGACAATGTCTGGTAGCACAAACTCCCACTAAAGCTGGTTTTATTGAATTAGAGCCATCAAGTCCCTGTTTTAGTGGGAGCGTTCGATTTTATGCCGCTTTTAGCAATACTCCATCAAAATCACGGTGGGTGACACCAGAAAGGGGCTTTACACTTTGTATCCATGTGGGAAGTAAAACCCAGGTCTTCGGCGTGATGAGTGGACGCATTGACCACTACACTACCCCAACCGCCCCATGGCCAGTCCGTGTTTTAACCACATTGTCGTGAGCCAGAGTAGCGAACAGTCAGTACCATTTTTAACGTATTTTGGTCTGACATATTTCGTCATAGCCCTGAAACAAATATATCCAAGAAATTCCATACACGTCTAGAAAGTGTGACAAGCCTAGAATACCACAGCTAGGCTCCTTTTCATTTTATTAAAGTTTTTTTCTGTAAAATATGTTTAATTTAGAGACTAGATGTCAATCTAGGTCTGAAAAAGGAATAAGATCGAACCGCCATCCTTCTCAACTGCGATAAGATGACATGTAGCGAGGCTGACCACGTCATCGGTCGCCCCTGACAGCAATTATGGACTGCTAAAAACCATGATTACTCAATGCCATTTAGAAAGTGGTAACATGCCACATGTTATATTTGGGTTTACACTTTTCCAGTGAAGTACAGATGCTAGTACCATTCTTGGGAGTCCAATCCGGCACACAAAGTCAGCCACCTAACCCCCTCAGCCACCGCGACTTCCAGAAAACCAGTTTCAGTAAACCTCGCTTTTAGTGATGCCACTGGCGGAACTCACTAGATCGGAATAACATCCTATTCCAGATGCTGCAAACCAACAACTGTGCTAAGTAACCTTAGTAACAAGAAGACAAAGTCATCAATATCCTCCGCAACCGCAGAATACTCTCCATGAACATGTCTACTAAATATGATTACAGTATGTCAATGTTGTGGAGTGCATATGGCAGAATTTAAGTTTTTTCAGTTCTGCACCACAAAGGAACGCTACCACTAAATCCAGTCAAGGTCGAACTTGCCGCCACTGAAACGCAAAATATTTTTTTCTTCAGAAATCCACACTTACCAAAGGCACTATTATACCACCAGATCTATCTATGTACCAAGTGTGGTGAAGAAATTATGAATGGCTCTAAAGTTCTGTTCCGCAAAAGAGCACAATCATCAATTTCAGTCAAAGTCAAACATGTCATGGAAACCACGCAAACTAAAATTCATGCACTGGTGTAACACCCAAAAGGCACATCTAAGGATCATGGTGAACATGGCGAACATTTGTACCAAGCTTCATAAAGCTTCCTGTGATCTGCTCCGGACAAGATAACATCCTCAAAGCTACAGTAATGTTTCCATGGGAACCGCAATAAATACAATTCATATCTGGGTCTAACCCCTAAAAGGCACATCTAGGGATCATGCTTGATTTGTGTACCAAGTGTGATGAAGCGAGCATGTACAATTTAGGACATCTGCTCCGAACAAGATAGCATCCTCATCATCTGCTAAAATAACAGCTTTAGTCATGTTTTCATGGAAACAACAGTTAATATATTCATACCAGGGAGTATATCTACGGATCATGCTTGATCTGTGTACCAAGTTTGGTTAAGTTATCACAAATAATTTAGGAGATATACTTCGGACAAACTGTTGCGGAAACTCGTTTCTGTATTCCCTGCAACTTAATTCGTTGTTGCGAGGGATAATGAAGTAAGCGAATAGAGTCAGTATCATAATAACCAACATCATCAGAAGGAGGGGTAGCCCAGCGGTCAAAGCGTCAGCTCGTCACCCTGAGTTCATGGGTTCGAATGTCAACACGTATACACTGTTTTCCGGTTTCTCAGTCGCTATACTACTGGAACACTGCTGCAGGACCCATAACAGATACTGCTAGCAATAATATTAATGGATCGAGATTGGTGTCTGTTGATCGGTGTGGTCTGAATGTACGCTGAATGTGGAACGGGCCGTGCATGCTGTTCAACGTCTGAACATACCAAATAACTCCAGCATCGTGTAAGCCACGTAGTTCCTGCCAACATAAGCCTCAGAGCTGTTTCCACCAGCATAAGAAATCCCCCTGAAAAGCAAGTCACGATTCAGACTGCATTACGCACATGTGTTTATAATTCACTCAACTAGTGATGATACAATAGTGGGTTTAAGGTGAGCGTCTGTCGACATCATGGCTCTGAGTTAGCAAACAATATTAGAAAATATGGACTGTTCAACAGTAGTAAACAACCAAACTCTTATAGCAGGCGCCATTGTGAATCCGCACGTTGGTAGGGTTTACCTCAAACCTGTTTCACGGGTCACAGCGAAATCAGATTGCTGGTTTACCTGAAACTCGGATCTGGAAACGAAATATGACCATTACATTAACGTGATTTTGTGAAAACACTACATGTTACATTTACATTCGCTTATAGGTTGACTTGAATTTATCACTGTGTTATGACGTTCAAACCACTGACGTCACGCAGGCAATATCTCCAAACTAGGTGAACAGGTCTGACAGATGCCATATCGTTATCAAAACATGGAAACAGTGGGACGCCATCGGTAGAAAAGGCCACCTGAAGCATCGGCATCAATTTCATTCGATAGCGAAAAATAAAGAATACCTATGATTATCTAATTCCGTCGGAAACAGCTGTTTTGTGGCTGTTATTCCAAAGCGGTCTATTTACGCCATATTAAATAGCAGACCCCCTGTCAAAACACCAGCCTAATGTTTCACTTCAGTTGACTTATCGCTCAGCGCAGTAATGCCGGCAAACCAGTCTGTGGCGTTACGGTGCCACAGTCTCTTCGTGGCTTTTACTGCATAAACAATATACTTGTTGCGCAGTTCACGCCTTTCTGGAAATAGATTGTGTTAGCAACAATTGGGCTTTGGTTCCAAGGGTTTACGTCAATTACTGCTAGCGAGCACAGTCATTGTGGAACGTACAGTGTATAATGGTTCCGTACAGCCAGGCAAATAATTTGGTATAAAAAGTGTAGGGTCGTACGTAATGAATTGATCGACTCAAACTGTTGTGCGTGTATCTATAATGCTTGGAACTGATGGCGGGGCCACGAAGAAATATGCTTTGTTTTTATGAAATCATTGTAGTATCTTCAAATTACTGGCATTCCAGTTAATTCCAAATCAGTTAGTGAGCTTAGGTAGGCCGCTATCAGTTATATTCCAGCAATATCATGACGGGGCACATCAGAAATGGGATTTCCGCAGTGTATTAAGAAAGACCCATCTGACCGTCCGAGACGGGCCCGATTTCTGACGGGTGGTCTTAATTTACACCTAGCCAGTCCGATATTCTGGTGAAAAGTTTTTTAAAAATTCCATTCATCTGTGTTGAGTTTTTGGCTTCTTTCATTCAGTGCTTCAAGTGTGTGGGGAATCGAACCGGGGTCTTGTCATTTTAAATATGCAAGACTGATGTCTCCTCGTGACAAAATTAGAGAAAATACATGATGAATATAAAATATATTTAAGTAAAAATACTGATTCACCGAATCTGTTATCAGCGTTATACTGATAACGTCACCAGAAATTTGCAGGAAGCGCCACATCAATCTATCCGTTAAAATACGGGAATTCTAATCATTGGTCTCCATCATGCTTGTCGTAAGAGGGGAATAATCGGGTGGTCAGGATCTCTAACCGATTTGACACATGGTATCCCAGCTACATAGGTCGATGCTCATAATATTGATCACTTGAATATCTATCATTTACAGATCCACGTAAAATAGCTGGATTTTTGTGGCGATATCGAGTACGGCGATAAACAGGTAGCAAAAACAAAACAAAGACACCAATGCCCAATACTATTCGGACCAAACCATCCCAAAATCAACCTAATTTAAAGATTATCCGGAAATGATCTATTTAACAAACTATTTCTCTTTTATTGGCGCTTTAAACGAACAGAGCGCACTCCGGACACCAGGATCCACCTGCAGACTGACGTAGATACACTAGCTGCTGAACCTGTAGATCCAATATACCATTTATATCTGGCTGACCTTGAGAAGTAATCTGTATCCATGGATACGGTCAAACGTAGGACAACGATTAACGCTGCGATATTTGGAACACTTGTTGTCAACTGGTTAGATTGTACTGCATGAACGTTGATATGGGTGTAGGGCTATCATGCGGTAACCTAATGATTAACCAATGGTGGTTTAGGCACCACAAAGAGATGATACCGAAAAAATATAACCACTCTAATCAGATTTAGCTTTTATCGTCCTAACGTTGATTCAATGCTTCGCTCAATTGGAAGCGAGTTAAGATTACACCAGCATCGGCGATTAACCAATGCAGTCAGAACTTTTTACAACCTTATTGCAGTCGTTTATGTAATTGAGTTTACGCCAGGAAAATCAGAGGTTTATGCATATAACATATATTATCCACAAGGTCGCTGATAGAGGGGAACATATTTTCAGAAATTCTAAGCGAGCTTAATAATGGTTGTTTCCATTGTCTGCTGAGAGACCATGGCAACGAGACGTCAGATGCATTTATAGTCGCAAATATATGAAAAATGCGACAGTGTCTTCAACGGTTTGTGTCACGTGACGCTTTAACAACAGAAGACACCGTGAGGATATCTCCGTTGGAATGCATGTTGGTTCGTTTCCTACGAAAGTATGGTAACATGGATAATGAAAAGAATTACCAATTATCTGTCCTTTGTGAATTGTTGGGAGTTCATTGCCAAGGCTTGCACATACAACCTTAATTCCGTAATTATTCATGGTTTTTAATCAGGAAACAACCAGCCCTGTCCACCAAACCTTCGAGACGGAACACCAAGGATCACTGACAGCTCTGACTATTTGGCTGCATGACACCTGCCACTTAGTGTGGCTGTTGACCCCAATCCTAATAAGTGAAGGGAGTAATGAGACTGGAACAGCCACATCGCGGACTACCGGCACTCATAATCAATCGCGGTCTAGCGGGAGCGGACTAGCGGGATGATGCCAGTGAAAGTCTCACTGAAAGAAATGCTGACCCGGCGTCCTCGTGTGGCGTTGTAGATTAAATCTCCATCTAGACACAGAAATGTGTCTCAAACTCAAAAGTAGTCAACATCATAGTTTATATATCATCTTTTCCCTTTCTGATTTAGCCTTTTCTCTAATGCCAAAGCATCACATAGATTCTTTGCAGTGTTTACAGCACAAGTGTTCCTATATTCTTTTTCCGGTTTCCTCACAAGGTAGGCATTGCACTGTGAAAGGAAGGAACATAGGAACACTAGTACTATCGTGTGTTCCATTATTCGCCTCCATGAGTTTATTTCAATTTTGTGTTTCGTCAAAATAATATCTTCTCCGCGGCTAAGCGTTATTCTAATACCGAACCTAAACCACCCTGGTCGGTATGTGTTTCTTTGTTTAAATTGATTATCGTCATTAACGAGTTTTGGTCAGGAAAAGTAGGCTTTTTGTAACTGTTGCTACTTGAACCACGAATAATTCATGATATACTACAGAAACGTAGTGCACACACCCCACATCCCGAAGTGAAGAAAACCAGTAAAACCGAGACAACAGGCTGACACGTGTCGTGTCTGAAGAGGGGTCGGGGAGGGGGGTGCGGGGATGGGGCAGGACCTTCCGAAATCCTCTGGATCCACCAAGACACATTCTGCCAGTGTCGAAGTACACTGACATTTCTAAACATTGAAATTCTTAAAAAGCATCAAACTCTTTTCATGTATTTAAAAGGTCATAACATACAGAAAAATATAGCTAACAACAAGTCCTCGTGGATATGTCTCTGTAAGCAGCAGCAACTATCAAGTAAATATCGCCATGAGCTGCTAACCTTGACATTCTGACTAAATTCTTCACGGTCACAATGTTTTCCTTGTACTGAAGTGACCAAATAGACTGATGACATACTAGGAGGAAGCGTGGTGTCTTGACAGCTTCACTCCAAACAGTGTGGGTGATATGTTTATGCCCGACTTCCAACAGCGTTGTACGGAGCCGTACGAATCGTACAGATTAACAGTAAACACGATAAAGCACTTAAATATCTAAACGTATCACTCACATTCATTTTGTATATATACCGCACTGGCGAACGAAAAAAATATAACTGGTGTAATTAGATTTAAGCTCTTTATCATTCATACGTTCCTTCAATGCTTCGCTCATTTGGAATCAAATTACGATTAAATCTCTCATCGGCAATGTTTTTAAACTAGGAAACTCACACAGATTGCTCTGCGTAAGAAGAAAAAAATAGAGGTAATTTCTGGAAATAAATCTTGCAATTAATTCCGCCAATCAGCAGACGGATTGGTCATTACCTGCAAGCTGTGTTCCAGCTATGTTAATTGCTGCACGTGGACCTCGTGAACGTTTACACTCACGCCAACGTTTCCGACCGATTCATCAGCAGCCCGTACCGGAAGATGAGGAATGTTTGAAGAGATTAGTGGTCAGTCTGGGATAGCCATTAGGCGACCTGGCAAGTTTAACGACTGGTCGGTGTGGCAACAGGTCGACGTATGTGGACAGCCGAAGCTTGTTTCCGAATTTGTTATTCACATGGGTGAGTGATTGAATTAGTTTTACGTCGCACTCAGCAATATTCCAGCAATATGTCGATGGTCTGTAAATAATCAAATCTGGACCAGGCAATCCAGTGATCAACAACATGATCATCGATCTGCGCAAATGGGAACCGATTACATGATTGTGTCAACCAGGTCAGCGAGCGTTACCATCCTACAATGTTAGTTGCCTCTTACGACAAGCATGGTTGCTGAAGATTTGTGGGATTAGGGTGCAAATGTTTAACGGGTGGGGATGAAAAGCGTGGGTTGTAGAGGTGAAAGGTAGTTTTCACTGCGCATCTTACTTTTCTATATGGTTTGTATACGTA
The DNA here is from genome assembly GCF_037392515.1 of Haliotis asinina. Lineage (NCBI taxonomy): Eukaryota > Metazoa > Mollusca > Gastropoda > Lepetellida > Haliotidae > Haliotis > Haliotis asinina. The sequence continues at coordinate 53,989,706 of NC_090285.1, read as the reverse complement.
CTATGTATTGCTGTTTACGATCGTACTCAGTAACAGTCCAGTTGTATGACGGCTTGTATAGAGACAGTCTGACAATCCAGTGATTGACATCAATAAGAGTCGTTCTTCGGTTGCTTTCATATTTGTTTTTTTAACCCCGCTTTGAGCAATATTCCAGGTTTATGGCGGCGCTCTGTACATAGTCACGATAAACTCCATGGAATTTAGACACAATGATATGTGTCAACCAGGTCTGCGAGTATTCGATTCCGTCATGTTTGAGTTGTGCTCTAATTCGACAACAAATTCCATAACGCTTGGGTGTATCAGAGAATCTGTTCTGGGAATATCTACCTCAAACCAACGTTCACCCTTGTTACTTCAACATCTGGCAGCATTGATATTCCATGACAACGAGTGTTCCCTGTTTACTTACTTAAAGAGAGTTGTCATTAAGATGTTCAGCTGTGGTGGTGAAAGTAGATTGAATAGTTCAATCGTCACGCCGATGACCCGAGTTCGATTCCCCGCATGTGAACAGCGTGTAAAGTTCATTCTGGGCGTCCCCCGTCCTAATATTGCTAGGTGTTTGCTACATCAGTCGTAAATTCCCTTGGTCCATCAACAAGGGTCGACTAGTGAAAACATTGTAAGTAATCAACCGTAGCCAGTGCACAAGATTCGACATTGTTTCAAAAATTCATCTCCCGCGTGCCTATCATACGATCCGTAACCGCCATATCTACTATATGGAGACTGTTATGAGAAGAACAGTAATTTGCTACGATAAGTGTTTATGCGGCACTCTAAACATCGGCTTGTCTTTCATCTGACACTCTACTGTTACAACTAGATGGCCTATATCAATCTTTGTAGACAGCCTGAAATGGTAATTGAGTTCAGTTTAATGCCGCCTAGAACAGTATGCTATAGAACATTACATCTCGGTCCTTAAACCATTTTGGAAAAGCCGAAAATAATGCCAGGTTGGAATCGGTTTTCAGCAAGTCATGTTTGTCGTAAGATGTGACTAAATGAATCGGGTGGTCGGGCTCGCTGACTGTTGAAACCTAATTGCGTAGCTTGGAGCTCACTGGATTGTCTAGTCCAAATCCGATTGTTTGCAAAGCGCCGTCACAGAGCTGGAACATTGCGTTCAACGACAAGCAAACCACACATAATGCTGTTCTCAGATGAGTACCAGGTTGGTGTGATCTACGAGCTTAGATACGGTTGGGGCGTATCGATATTCGAACTCATAATGATAGATTTTACCTGTGCTTGTGGGTTTCGCCAAGGCAAGATGGTGAACCTTTGAAACCGGCTTCACTACCGGTTATATTCCGGTATCAAGCTGAGACGCTTTATTATAATAAACTATAACAGTAGCACTGATCAAATTCGGTGTAAACTTAAACTCACGTAACCACGTTTTGGAACTGTGGGGTATTTTTGAAGCAAGCCCTGCCGTCAATATTACAGGACAAACAGTTTCTATGCCTTCAGGGCAGAGTGTACGTATAGGTGTGTTCGGTATGTGATATAACCTACTCGTTCTAAAGCTTCCTGTTCTACGCACACTGTATATAAAGAGTAGAGGAAGTGGACATTCCTTCCCAGAGTACGGCATCAAGAACAAAAAGTCAAATATATGACATTATTTAAAGACAGGAAAGTGCAAGCACGCGACTGTACGACGCCTATTGTTACACCGCCGACAACGTCAACCACGACAGCACACCTCGTCAAGCGGCAACAGACTGTAAAGAAACAAACACATTACACAAGTCACCTCGAAGAATAATGGAATGAAGCCTGATGGGAATGTCCAAGGTTGGTGGTTTGCTTATTGTTTACACAAATGTTACCGAAAAGGCAAACAGTGCGCTATCGGAAGTATAGGATTTTGAGCGCCCCCTATTGGCATTTGGCGCTTGTTAACACGTGCGAAATGCACTGCGCTGGGGTCAGAGGTAAATCCATCCCTGCCCCCCAACGTGGGAGCACTTTACTGTACAGGATGTCGTGTCCATCACGAGCTTTCAGAGTGCCCGCAGAGGTTAGTGGTTGTGAATGGGTGGACATCTTTGTTGTTTTACAATTGTAATGGTAAGTAGAGAGCACTCAGAAACTTTGAGAATAATCTACTAGTCTAATCAATTGTTTGTTATTTTTCGTATACAATATTTTAACGAGAGTCGGATATTTCTAAGTAGGTTTACTATAATCTTTTTCTAAGAATTGTAGGAGCGCGTTTAGTAGATACGGGACAGCGTACTGTGTCGCAGTAAACAATGGGTGATGTCACTGCTTGTAATGTGTGAGGATCCGGATTAAAACTTGTCTGTAGAAACCCAGGTATACGGTATACGGTGGTCGGGGTCGCTGATTCTTGGTTGATACATGATATCGTAACACAGTTCCGAAGATCGATGATGCCCGTGATGCCAGTCACTAGATTGTCTGGTCCAGATGCAAATATTTCCCGACCGCTGTCATAAAGCTCGAATGATGCTGGTAGCGGCGTTGAACAAGAAACACTGCATTCGACACTGCCGTGCGCAGTATTGTTTATAAAGTGAAACAACAGCCAATCATTATGAAGCAACAATTGTAAATAAGAAACAAAACAAACTAAAGCCAATTACACCTGTATCTCACCGACCACAGCAGTTTCAACAGTGCTCGTATCTGATCAACATATAGTGTCACATCCTTTTCACAAGCGCTATGTTTCATCTGTACCCTTCTCACAGTGCCCAGTACCTCGTCTCACCGGTACCGCTGCCTCGTAACACAGTATCTTGCCTTTCCTTCACAAATGTCGTGTAAACTACACATAAGTCAACCAACAGATAACGTCAAATTAGGTATGACCTAATTTCTCACACCCTTTATTTGCCACTGAAAGACTTGTACAGGTACTCAGTTTTAAAGCACAACTCACTTGATGAGTCGGACATGATAATTGCTTTCGCGAACAATCCGCCGGTGCCCGCGACTCTCATTACCAGGGGCTGGACTGGCCACAAGGGATCCTGGAGTGTTTTACGACTGTTTTGCCATTATTTCAGTCAGATCACGGCGGGTGATACCAATAACGACTTTGACGCACACATGTGCACTGAACTCCTGTCGTTCGCGTGTACAATACCGATAACCAGTTCTCCTTACTTGCTCCAAATTGCTGACTCGCTGCTGAATGACAAAGGCTTAATATGATTACACGGCTGTAACTTACAGTAGTTACATTGTTTGAGTTACATAAACCAGGAGAACCTGAGTCAGCCCGTGTCAGGATATAAAAAGGTTTCGATCCTGGCAAAAAACTATGTGTTTGTGGTAAAGTTATATAACATCGCAAGATCGATAGCGATATTCGTGAATAATATGCCCGCGAGTTAGATCTTCAGTAACCCATACTTATAAGATGCGACTAACGGCATCGGGTGGTCAGGCTTGGTTGACACAATTATGTCATCGGTTCCCAGTTTCGCAAATCGATGCTCATGCTGTTTATCATTTAATATTGTCTGGTTCAGATTCGTTTGCATATAGCTGGAACATTGCTGAATGCGGCGTGAAAGTAAACTCACTCACTCTTGAACAATAGATCTTGGTCGCCTTCAACATTAACTACTACACAGGGTGTAGCGCCGTTGTGGTCCGTTCTTGGTCCGTTCTTGGTCAGTTCTTGGTCAAATGGCAAACTGTTCAAAGATTATGAGCGGTATTTTGTTAAGACTGAGGATACGGTGGTCGAGTCATATTTACAATTTGACATGCAATAACATCGACTTAACACCCATAGCAATGGAATTCTTTAGCATTGGAATGGTCAGGTCTAATTAATACAGAACAGTAAAACCTTTGCTTACCATTTAGGACTAACACACCGAAAGAAACTCAGATTCCGTCCACAAGGTGGCACTGTGCGTAGGTTCTTTCCTTTCCCTGGGTTACGAGTCCACAGAATGTGATCGTCTCGTCATTATCTGTCTTCGTGTTCAATCTGACATCAGCACGCTCTTGGGATATGGTTAACACATGTATCGTCTGGTTATGTGTTTTGATCACAGTGATACATCGGATCTTTTATATCACAATCTATAGTACATCGTGTCTTAGAGTACTGTACAGCGGTGAAATCTTCTGCGCGTTTCTGTAATAAATAAACATGACTGTTCGGTATCACAGCTGTCACTTCAATAGAGTGAGCAAGTGAGTTACCTTTACACCGCTTTCGGCATGACGAGCGAACGCTTTAACCACAAGGCTACCGAACCGCCCTTACTCCATCTGGAGAAAGATGAGTGAGTGAGTATGATTTTACGCAGCTTTTAGTTATATTCCTGCATTATCATGGCATGCCCTTCACATATTGTACCCATGAGAGGAATCGAACCAAGGTGTTCGGAGTGAACAGCGAAAACTTTAACCACTAGGCTGCCCAAACGCCCCCATTTCAACAGAGCGTATTAGCAATGGATAAACAAGTTTGTATCCCTTTGTACAGTTGTATTAAGGAAAAATGAGTATTGTTTTACGCCGCTTTTAGCACTATTCCAGCAATATCACAGCGTGGTAGCCCGAAACAGGTTTCACACATGAGACAATATCATACCAACAATGATAAAAACTATTAGAAAAGCAACAACATTGAAATATTTTCGTATACAATGTCTTTGAAATTGATTAGTATATTTTAGTAGACCGTGAAGAAGAAGCAACACCAACAATGACAACAACTCCACTTCACACTTGCCTGATTCTGTATACCGAGTGAATGTTCATGGTGGCTGCATAATTGATACCCCGGTCACTGCATCCGCGTGCATCGATTTTCATTCCCATCTGCCTGGGAAGTGTGCAAACTGAGCTGTCTTTGAGCAGCTACAATGGCTGATCATAGTATACATGATATTTATTACTATTGACACAATTTTAATATAAATAATTCAATTATTGAACGGTAATCGACATGTGTATCAGATTACTACGCATCACCGAGTCTTGATCTATTAACCCTGTATACGAAAGCACATTTTTGATTGATGTTACCGCCTCCCCGGAGCCCCTAATGGGCCTCGGTAAAGTAGCGTAAAGACCAATACAGGCTAATTCTAGCTTATCATCACTCACTGGGGGGTCAGCAGAATATGTATCACTTAAAAGGTGTCCTTTGAACTCAGTCATTTTTGCAACGATTATACATTTATCATTCAGGAAACTTCAAATGTGTATGTATAAGTGTATTAGTAAAATAGTTAATGTGAGCGACAAGTGATCTGAAATGCACTCGGAATATATCAAAAAGAAACTCCCTTGACATAAATTCTGTCAGTGTAGCAGGTCAGTCCCAAGTTCATAAGCATATCATCCCAGAATCCAATCCAGCCCTTTACACACCTGTTTCGGACCACTCTATACTGGAATGAAGTCCCGTATCCGACAAGGTCAGTCCCGCAGCAACACACGTCGGCCATTTTGAAGTCTCGCAGGGAAGAACCTCCTTGACTTGTAACATGTCGATTGTTTCCATCTCAACGACGGTTATATCAACACCGTCTGGAACATACAGACAGATTATCAGCAGTGTACTGACGTGTTACACACAAAACACATTAAGCAAACCATTAAAAGTGTAATAATGTGATTATTACTTGTAGTGATTGACTGCATGTTGTCATACGTTGTAGTTATATCCCAGTTTCCCTCTAACAGCGACGAAATAATCGAATCCTGATCTGGTAAAGACGTTGTTGGCAGAACGACATTTAAACTGAACTTTATTACACTGATTTCGCGATCACCGAGCCTGATTAGAGGTACAATTCAATTACTGATAATAGGAAAAGCAATGCACTTGACAACGAGGCAAAGGAGTTATCGACACATGCTCCCAGTAGTTGGATGAGGTACAGAACAAAGCTACTAATTCATGAAAAATTCTTTCCGACTTTGAAGTTTATCACGATTATTAAATCTTCGCTTATTAAAATGTAATTGCATTTCGTACATGTATTAGTTCGTTTAATGATGTTTGAATAATTGTTTTATCTATCTTTGAAATGCCATTTCTGGCGTCCCCCGCCGTGATAATGCTGGAATACTGAGTAAAAACAAACCCATTTACTCATTCGCTCACTGTCTTTTGCAGTACACATGATGATCAGATAAAAGACTATGGGCTTCGTACTTTGTAACCAATAAGGGCTCGAACCAGCTACCGGGGTGACGAGCGAACGCTTTAACCACAAGGCAACAGTGCCGATAAAGTATACCGAAACTGAGCCGACGCAGGTCCGATGCAGGGCCAGTGAAGGTTGCCAACGTTGGTGCGACGTCGATGAGCAAAACTTCATTTACTTTCATGCCGACGTTGGGTCCATGTCAGGCCGACGTTGGGTCCATGTCAGGCTGACGTTGGGTCCATGTCAGGCTGACGTTGGCATGATACTTGAGACCATTGACTACTCTATTATCAATAGTACGACTGAATCGTAAATGCACTACTCTTTTTTGTTTGTAAACATCATTTCCATTCCATTCACTCAGAAACAGTTTATACAGATATGAGGCATTTTACAAACTCATCTAAATTTTTCTTCAAACGTTTACGAAATAAAATTCCAGTTTAAGGAGAATGGATTGATATAGTCACGTGTACGGTTATCTAGGTCTCGAGCTGTGGTCAATTTAACGCATAAATAAAGCAGATTTTCTTGTCATAAAGACAATTTTATCAGATTGACATCCATGTTAAATGCTACATCCTCCACGGATATCTGCTGGTTTAGGAGCAATAGATAAGATATTTATATATGTTCCTCGTCTTTGACGGCAAAACAGGTGGCCGATGAGCTCGGTTCTTTGAGGATACGGGATCTGGGAAAATACACTTCAAAACGATGTTCACGTCATGGAAGGCTGGGATTGCACTTGGGGGGCAGGGGAAGGAATATACGTAAAAATGAGTGGAGGGAAGCACACATTGAATATTGATTCATAGACTTGGACACGTCTCTAAGGTAATAATTAATAGTGTAAATGAGAATTTCTAAAAAATAAATAACAGCAGACTAACTGATAGTTTAACTGATTTAATTTAAACATTTAATAGCAGACTGGCGTCTTAAACTGTCTGTTTATCTGGAATTGCCTCTTTAAATGACAGAATTACTATACATCCATGGGCTTAGCATTCAGTACAGTCTTGGAGTAAGTCTTGTTAATACCATCCTTCCCCCACCCCCAGGGAATATCTTGGGTCAATAGTTTATAGTTCGACACAAGCGGAGTGGGTGCTATCCGAAAACTTCCACATCCCAAAACATCCACATATCAGTACTACCACAGAATATGTATAACAACTACTCCTCATAGCCCATTTTTAGGTGATATATATGTTAGCCCAGCATGTACACTGAACTGAAGCATCATATAGCGATCCGGATCACCTGATTGTTTTACTCGTAAAGGCTTATATATAAGTGTAATTGAATAGGATAGGAACTTTAGAGGAATTGCGCTTTTTTTATGCCCTAAACAGGTAAAAAGGTAACACAAGAGAAGTAGAGACTTAGCAGAGTTGAGGGAGTGAGTGAGTGAGTGGGTGAGTGAGTGAGTTTAGTTTTAAGCCGCACGCACCGTCATTCCAGCTATATGGCGGCAGTCTGTAAATAATAGAGTCTGTACCAGACAATCCAGTGATCAACAGCATGTGTATCGATCTGCGCAATTGGGAACCGATGACATGTGTCAAACAAGTCAGCGAGTCTGACCACCCGATCAAGTTAATCATCTCTTACGACAAGCATAGTCGCCTTTTATGGCAAGCATGTTCTAGACAGACCGTTATTTTAATATATTTTCGTGTAATAACCATGCCTTAACAAAGTGTACAATCCATTACTAAGTGATTGTTTGTATTCATTACTGATTAATGGGCTAAACCATTTACAGACAAAGGTAATCAGCACGCCAAAGCGTGTGCAGTCAACCAGACATGTTGTTATAAGCTGTGGAAGTTTTGGGATTGGAAGTTTTGGGAAGATCATGTTGTCATTTGTTACCAATACCATACCAATCTTAAATCATAGTTTCAGTTATGAATAAAGAATGCCTGTCAAAATATTGCCAAATGTGAGACTGAGAAAGTGTAATCACAAATATAACGTATGTTATGTAGTCGTATATGAGTCGGCGTCGATTCCAGTCATGAATCATACTAAATCCACAGCCCAACGGTGACGTTACACCAATAGCCGGTGACAGTGAGTATGCTTCTTTGTATGTTGGGGTAGTGGCGTAGTCCAGTGGTTAAAGCGTCCGGTATGACTCTCCACATGGGTACAAAGTGTAAGGCTCATTTCTGGTGCCCTCGCCGTTATAATTCTGGAATATTCTTTTATTAATGCGCCGTAAAACTCAAAGTAGTAATACTCAGATTCAAAGTGGTATATGAGAATTACAGCCAGCTGCATTCAAAAATACACAGCCTCGTTTATCCAGAAATCAGTGCAATATGGAAAAGAAACTGACGCGTGTTTTGAAAGGTATTTTTATGCACTCGGTGTCCTTCGACTAGTTTGTTTTTTTTATTAATTTGACGACCGTCTGTCTACACGGTACGCACATGGTGACACCGCCTGGGAACTCGTATCAACCTCATCTGCATCATCCTCAACATCTTACAAGAATCATATTCCTTATCAGCCCGAAAGACAGATTTATCGGTAGATCTCTTAAAGCTATGTTTTATCAACCCGAGCGTACTCACGTCGAGATTGGCTGCCGAGTCTACCGGCAACATACTGCAAATGAAGTATTTGTGTCGAGGGGGTTACGGTCGCGCAGAGGCATGACTCGGATTAGGCTGACATTTTTAAAGATATATGTGTATTTAAAATTCAGAAGAAGCCGAGATGAGTTCTCAATTTCAGCTCAGGCAGTCTCGGCTTTTAAACTTGATTTGGACTCGTTTTATCACCTGTTGTGTCTAGGATCTCAAAATGATATGGGGTTTACACCGTGTTTTAGCAATATTTAAGCAATAGCACGGCGGGGAATAGAAAAAAAGTGCTTCAAACAAAGTATCGAGCCCGCGCCTTCGCTTGGCGATAGAACTAATTTACCACTCTGCCACACCACCGCCCCAGGCCTAATAATGATGCATGGGATTTATAAGTAGTTTATACAATGTATTTTAGCCGTTTTTCCAAGTAAAGGAGTTTTTTCAAATATGAATGTGTGTAGTTTGCTTGTAGGCAGAGTACCTTAAATAACAGAAACATGTTTTTGAAGGCCGGTATCTAGTCAAGTGGTACGTGTAGGAAGCATCAACTTGAACCATTGTATATCCATGACGTTCTATGGTTGGACACACAACCCGACATTAATCTGGCCTGTTCTTCTGATACGGTCTATCCACTGAAAATGTGATGATTATTTTACAACTCTCTCTAAATTTATGAAGACTCTGATTTTTTGTATGGGTTGAAGTCAGCATAAAAAGGTAATCGCACCATTAAGATATTGAGTTATCTTGCCATGACTGCAATAAATAACGCGATCTCGCTTTAAATGTAGTGTTATGTTTCTTCTCAATTCTGTGGGTGTTTTTTTTTCGTCCAGCCCCGTCGTAGTTGAATGCTTTTCTTCAACACGAGCACATATATAGACCTGAAATAAAACCTTTAGATACTTTTTATATTAAAGGTATAAAAGAGATAAAACCGAAATATACGCCGTGTACATGAAAGTAAATATGCACTGTGAATGTAACTGCAGTGGAGTTGCTGTGAAGTTACAACGTCTATGTTGTTTGAGACGCGGCCTACACGTGTCCTGCAGATACGCCTTGATATGACGTATGTAGTAGTGCATAATTTTGACATCAGTGTCTGTGAGTTGGTTTTACGCCTCTTTTAGCAATAATCCAGCAACATCACGACGGGGACACCTGAAACGGGCTTAACACATTGTATCCATGTGGAGAATAGAACCCGGGTCTTCCGCGTGACGAGCCAACGCTTTGACCATTAGGCTACTCCGACCGCCCGTACACTCGTCTGAAATACTTCTCCAAGGAGAACTTTTACGCCGCACTCAGCAATATTCCAGCTATATGGTGGTAGTTTGTAAATAATCGAGTGTGGACCAGACAGTCAAGAGATCAACAGCATGAGGATCGATCTGCGCAAAAGGGAACCGATGACATGTGTCAACCAAGTCAGCGAGCCTGACCACCCGATCCAATTAGTCGCCCCTTACGACAAACTTAGTCCGCCTTTTATGGCATGTATGGGTTGCTGAAGGCCTATTGTACCCCGGACGTTCGTGGGTCTTCTGCCACAATCAGACATGGATGCTCATGCTCGTCAGTTCATACAAAAAGCGACAAAAAAAAAATAATAACTACTAATGATTTTACAACTGTTTTTTTTTTCTTCTCTTGTTTCACACGGGGTCAGCAATATTTAAATGGCAACTGCCTCCTTTGAAAGTGAGTGTATATTTTCAAACACTGAAACTAATTCCAAAATGTTTTGCTCCAAGCAGGACAAGTGATTTTGAGAGTTTACCTCCCCTTTAACCTTAATTACGGCAGAAAATGCGATAATGGAGCCAGCGAGATACATACAAAAAAACGATGCACCGCGGCCCACCAAATTACCGTGGCCGACTATCTGATCCACTTTTGACAGGCTGTCTTGGAGCACTAGCCGGAAATGAAACACGGTTCTTTCGTAGTTGTCCTACTTTGGAATAGACTGGCAGCATTTTAGACAATGTGTTTGTTTTTGTTTTTCTTTTCAATCTAATTTATTTTAACATCAGTAGTTTATCTGTATTCGATCTCTATATATCAATCATAAATATATCCATAGCATTTGTGATCTCGGTCAGGACATCACACGAGCAGGAGAGTATGGACAGCATTGCTAACAGTACGCTGCGAACAAGAAAGCATTTCATTACTATTTCTATGTAATACTGTGTTCTTGTACGTACGAAACGCGGTGGGGTAGCCTAGTGGTTAAACGTTCCCTTGTCACGCTGAAGATCCGGGTTCGATTCCCCTTATGGGTGCAATGTGTGAACCATCCTGACGTGGCTGGAATATTGCTAAGAGCTGAGTCGAACCATCCGCACTCACTCATATTTGAATGGACAAATGTATGTGAAACGGAGAGAAAATATCAGCAAAGGCCTCCTCATCACTCATAACAAATGGTTTGCCCATTTCGCCTGTAGCTTATCGGTTCAAATCCAGAGCGGGGAACTAACTATCTTGAAATAAAATCCAATGAAGAGCTATTACTATAAAAAAAAAACCCACAACATTGATCTAGTCACTTTCATGAGGTTCGTTGCAGTCAGCATGTTCAGACAGGGAATTTGACAGATTCTACGACGCTTCGAACATTTCAAACACACGGGGCGTATTTTCTCTATACATTTCGAAATAAATTACTGGGCTAATAAGCTAAAACTGCACATTATTTTTTATTCATAAAATATGGGCGTATTCAGAGATATTAAATTTTGACTTTGATTGATATTTAACCCTTCAGAATTGAGTTCGGAAGCAATAAATACACCATTCCATTTAGAATGAAGTCAAATGCCACGTATATCTAACCCCAGCACACAAAGGCTGAACGTGTGGGTTCGGATCCCGGATGGCATTCAACCAAGTAAATTGTACTAAAGTCTACACTTTACTGAGAAAGTGTTATCCCAAGTATTACGTGCTACATTTAACGTGCTAAATGACTTTAACATGTTTTGTTTGGCAGCTGCTAGGAAATAGAATCTATGAGAGAGTGAGTTTAGTGTTACGTCGCAATATTCCAGCTATACGGTGGCAGTCTGTAAATAATCGAGTCGGGATCAGACAATCCTGTGATCAACATCATGAGCATCAATCTGCGCAATTGGGAACCGATGACATGTGCCAACCAAGTCAGCGAGCCTTACCACCCGATCTCGTTAGTCGCCTCTTACGACAAGCATAGTCGCCGTTTATGGCAAGCATGGGTTGCTGAAGGCCTATTCTACCCCGGGACCTTCACGGGTCAAATAGAAGGACACTAGATGGACATGAACAGTGATTCACGAGTTCCATGTGAACAAACTAGACAAATGTTCATTATGTTCTCTACCTCAAGCATAGGCTGCCACTTCAAACTCGAAATTTTCATGAAGTGTTTACTTTAATATTATTTTAATTATTTTCAACAAAACTGTTTTGAATCAAACTGTTGATTTCATTAAAATCCAAACTACTAACATTCACTGTACGTAAATCATTTATTAATGACCATTTTCATAACTACAATTTGAAGTTTAAAATGCGTGGTCATAATGTAATTTACTGTTAATGGCTTGGCAAAACAATATTTTCAATTCCAATGTAGAAAGTGAGAAAGGTTTGCATGAGGTAGCACAAAGCTTAAAGCTTTCACTTGTCATGCCCAAGGATACAATGTGCGAAGTCCATGTCAGGTGACCCTGTCATTGTATTGATGACATATTGCTAAAAGCAGCATAAAAACCCAACTCACTCACTCAGCAATAATGACAAATGCACAAATACAACATAAAATATGTCCTGTTTTATTTGGCATTTCTCTATCAAATACAAATTTGATGAAATGATACACCTACATTTCATGAACATTCATCTCACAAATTTAACAGTTACAAACAATTCATACAAGACACTCACAAAATAATTTAGCTCTCACCAAGATATCCTGGAGAATTATTGACCCATGTCTCTCTCATCCCATATCGCCAGCATCAACTCCTACAGGGTTATTATGAAAGAAGGCCTAAAAAACACAAACTTTCTCATTGTGCATCATGAAAACTTTCACCACAAATATCTCTGTTGCATGCGGATGAACAAGTATAAATACTATTAACAGTTATGCAGAATTCAAAATAGTTGTATTTAGACACAACATACTGCAAATACCAAAATATAACAATCTTATTTATAAATACAAATATTAACCACTTTTATCAAGCAAATTAATAAATTAACAAAACATATTTGCTCACTTTTCCCAGCATATTTGGTAGAACAAGAAGTCATGTTATAGAGAATGTTTAAGACAGCTTTACATAGGGCCAACCTGCTCAAGCATTTCCCTCTTGCTAGACTATAACTCTATGTACTATTTACACCTTGTATATACAACTGTATGCTCTTCTCCATGTACACACACTCTACTCTGTTACATGGCTAATCTATAGATCCTATTGATGAAATTCTAGTATGATCTGGATTTTCACAACCAGAACAGCTTGATATATGCAACATGAGCTTTCATGGCCAGCAGAGCATTAGACTACAAAATAAAAATATTTAACAAAAACAATGAAAATCTTAAACTTTCTTAGGGGACCTGACACTTTCTTCATGTATGAACAGGACGAGCATGATCTATAGTGGATTTGTTTCAGGGGCTATAGCAGACTACATCATCTATAATATTAGGAAGAACTTCAAAAGCTTCCATTGTCAAAGAAGTCAAGTGTGTCGAATGAATCTGTCTCATTCGTGTTACACATGACTGGGTCAGAGTTCAAAGTTTAAGTGTTAAATAGTTTATGAAAGAAAATGACCCCCAGTTTTGGGTGTTCCAAGTAGACTAAATTGAAGTAATCCTATCATAAAAGCACTAATGAGATATCATTCTCCTTTAACATTCACGTAATACGAGAATCAATTTTGTGCATCATGGAAATCTAAAAACATCCTTGTCAATAGTGAAGTAACACAGATCAACCGCCTTGCTCAAACTGGATCTTGCAGATGAGTTTGTCCTAATTATTTCAGTACCTTGATCAACTGCTTTTAAAAACTCTGTGTTGTAACTAAGAAAAGCACTGCAAACAATACTTAAGTAGAATGAGTACTTCTCAGACATATTTCCCACCCCTACCTTTCAGTTAAATCTGTTACACAGAATTATTGACTTAAGAGGGATGATAAACAGATATAAATATATATATATTACACATGAATACAGTCCCTGATCATCCGAAGGAAACAAAATTCAATCTCATTTAGAGGATACCTACTTTCATCATAGTGCATGTCCTGCTTGAAGGAGGAAGTGAATACTTCCGAGGACAAAGGTTGACTGTCAGCAGACAGACAGGGGAGTAGTAGTCACTGACAAACAATGTAATGCCATGATTTCACGAACACATGTACTTGTACATTCTGACTTCATACTGAATATGAATACAACCACAATGCATATGTTATGACATCAAAACAATTCCAAAGGATGTCATCTGTGTTTCTTGTTTAACGCCGCATTCAACAATCATTCTAGCCACGTGGCAGCAGTGTATACATTATCATCAGGTGTTGACTAGACAATGCATTGATCAACATCATGAGCATTGAACTACACAATTGGGATACGATGACATGTATCAACTAAGTCAGCAAGCCTGATGACCAACATCAATACAAGCCCTCAGTCACATGGAACACGGGACTAACAGCTAATCATGCTTCACCAAACCTTTTGCCACAGTTCACGTTTGATGACATTGGGTCATGTTTATACTAAGTGATTAATGTATGTTCATATGAAATGATGACGATCTATGAAAATTAATCATAAAATATCTTCAGAAAGCATGTACAGCTAATCTCAAGACACTAATGTATGATAATGAAAACTTACTCAACAGTTTTATATACATTGTACATTGTGTCCTTTGAAAATGATACAGAAGGCTCATAAAATGATAAATACGAAGCTTCATTGATTCACATGATGTTTGATCCTCACAAAGCGATCATAGCACTACTGACATTGCATTGCGATCACACTGAGGAATGGAGCACTGGACCATTTGCTGTAACAACTTCATGTTGAGTTTTGAATAAACTTGCATGATATATTTATAAATCAGACACCCAAGCAATTTACACAGTGCTTGATTTAGCCAACCAATCAAATTAATGGTGCTCAAATCCGCCATCCAGTCAACTTACACAGTGCTCAAATCAACCATCTGTTCAAATTAATGGTGCTTAAATCAGCCATCCAATCAATATGCACAATGCTTACATATTCCCACTAATCAAATTACACAATGTTTAAATTAGCCATCTAACCACATTTTATCCACTATGCCCATATTCCCATAGAAGTTGTGTGGTAAGACAGTGACAGAGAAGAGAATGGGGAATGAATCAAGAGTATGTATTATACAAGAATGAGTGAGAGAGTCTAGCTTGTAATCACTTTTAGTAACAATATCACCAGAGGAGACACTACAAATGGGCTTCCCACACTGCACCCATATGGGGAATTGAACCCAGGTCTTCAGTGTGACAAGCAAATATTTTAACCACTTGGCTACCCCACTGCCTCTATACAACAGAATGAAGAAATGGCACAATGATGATTGATTTCTTTATGATTTATCATTGTCAAATATGTGGATTCATACAGCTGAAGAAAACACACCGAGAGGAAATCATGATATAGTACATTCTCTGAGCACCAAGCTTTTGCTAAGCATCTCCATCCAGCACAATACAATAAACACCTGCTAACATTAATGCACCTGGTGATTTTACACTGCACTCAGCAATATTCCAGGTATATGGCGGCAGTCTGTAAATAATCAAGTCTGGACCTGACAATCCAGTGATCAACATCATAAGCATCAACATGTGCAATTAGGAACTAATGAAATGTGTCAGCGACCATCTGATCCCGTTAGTCGTCTCTTACAACAAGCACAGTCGCCTTTCATTGCAAGCATGGGTTGCTGAAGGCCTATTCTCTCCCCAGACCATACATCACCATGGAAAAGACAAAAGCTAAGAAACAAAAGGTTCCGTAATGTCACTTCCTTTCTATACCGCTTAATGACCACAAGGACACAGAATTAAGCTGAAAGTAAACTTTTTAGATACTGAAGCTCACACAACCCCGTGGTTGAAATATTTCGTCGATTCCAATGAACACCATTTCCCACTGGGTTTGAAATCATTTTTAATGAAGACACATGGTACAGTCTATGAAATCAATTATCTTCTTCAGTTATCAAATTAATTATTTCACCTCAAACTACAGACGATGTGGTGCCCCGTACCAAGTCAACCCAGTTCAATACCATCACACCTGGAGTATATATCATCATATTCACACGTATGGGCAGTTAATGAAGACCTCAGGCTTCTGCAAATGATAATGCCCTGAAAAATAACATTGCCCTTATGATATCCTTAAAGGAGCCATATGGATCATGCTGAGTGTGTAATACAGTACAAGTTATCCAGGGACTATTATTTTAACTTTGTTTTACACTCCAACCCAAACCCTCCAAAGTAATTGCTCAGTGGGTACATGGAATCCATCTGGTCCCAAACACAGTTAATTATCCTTCTCTGATCAAAATCGCAATCACCTGCCCTGATAAATATTACATATTTGGTCCCTATGGGTACTTGGTAACAAACCTACTTGTAACTGAACATTCATACTCCAGCCCCGTGTGGTGTGAGTTACTATGGCTACTACAAATTTCTGCTACACTGGGAGTAGTGTTACGTCGCAATATTCCAGCTATACGGTGGCAGTCTGTAAATAATCGAGTCGGGATCAGACAATCCTGTGATCAACATCATGAGCATCAATCTGCGCAATTGGGAACCGATGACATGTGCCAACCAAGTCAGCGAGCCTTACCACCCGATCTCGTTAGTCGCCTCTTACGACAAGCATAGTCGCCGTTTATGGCAAGCATGGGTTGCTGAAGGCCTATTCTACCCCGGGACCTTCACGGGTCAAATAGAAGGACACTAGATGGACATGAACAGTGATTCACGAGTTCCATGTGAACAAACTAGACAAATGTTCATTATGTTCTCTACCTCAAGCATAGGCTGCCACTTCAAACTCGAAATTTTCATGAAGTGTTTACTTTAATATTATTTTAATTATTTTCAACAAAACTGTTTTGAATCAAACTGTTGATTTCATTAAAATCCAAACTACTAACATTCACTGTACGTAAATCATTTATTAATGACCATTTTCATAACTACAATTTGAAGTTTAAAATGCGTGGTCATAATGTAATTTACTGTTAATGGCTTGGCAAAACAATATTTTCAATTCCAATGTAGAAAGTGAAAAAGGTTTGCATGAGGTAGCACAAAGCTTAAAGCTTTCACTTGTCATGCCCAAGGATACAATGTGCGAAGTCCATGTCAGGTGACCCTGTCATTATATTGATGACATATTGCTAAAAGCAGCATAAAAACCCAACTCACTCACTCAGCAATAATGACAAATGAACAAATACAACATAAAATATGTCCTGTTTTATTTGGCATTTCTCTATCAAATACAAATTTGATGAAATGATACACCTACATTTCATGAACATTCATCTCACAAATTTAACAGTTACAAACAATTCATACAAGACACTCACAAAATAATTTAGCTCTCACCAAGATATCCTGGAGAATTATTGACCCATGTCTCTCTCATCCCATATCGCCAGCATCAACTCCTACAGGGTTATTATGAAAGAAGGCCTAAAAAACACAAACTTTCTCATTGTGCATCATGAAAACTTTCACCACAAATATCTCTGTTGCATGCGGATGAACAAGTATAAATACTATTAACAGTTATGCAGAATTCAAAATAGTTGTATTTAGACACAACATACTGCAAATACCAAAATATAACAATTTTATTTATAAATACAAATATTAACCACTTTTATCAAGCAAATTAATAAATTAACAAAACATATTTGCTCACTTTTCCCAGCATATTTGGTAGAACAAGAAGTCATGTTATAGAGAATGTTTAAGACAGCTTTACATAGGGCCAACCTGCTCAAGCATTTCCCTCTTGCTAGACTATAACTCTATGTACTATTTACACCTTGTATATACAACTGTATGCTCTTCTCCATGTACACACACTCTACTCTGTTACATGGCTAATCTATAGATCCTATTGATGAAATTCTAGTATGATCTGGATTTTCACAACCAGAACAGCTTGATATATGCAACATGAGCTTTCATGGCCAGCAGAGCATTAGACTACAAAATAAAAATATTTAACAAAAACAATGAAAATCTTAAACTTTCTTAGGGGACCTGACACTTTCTTCATGTATGAACAGGACGAGCATGATCTATAGTGGATTTGTTTCAGGGGCTATGGCAGACTACATCATCTATAATATTAGGAAGAACTTCAAAAGCTTCCATTGTCAAAGAAGTCAAGTGTGTCGAATGAATCTGTCTCATTCGTGTTACACATGACTGGGTCAGAGTTCAAAGTTTAAGTGTTAAATAGTTTATGAAAGAAAATGCCCCCAGTTTTGGGTGTTCCAAGTAGACTAAATTGAAGTAATCCTATCATAAAAGCACTAATGAGATATCATTCTCCTTTAACATTCACGTAATACGAGAATCAATTTTGTGCATCATGGAAATCTAAAAACATCCTTGTCAATAGTGAAGTAACACAGATCAACCGCCTTGCTCAAACTGGATCTTGCAGATGAGTTTGTCCTAATTATTTCAGTACCTTGATCAACTGCTTTTAAAAACTCTGTGTTGTAACTAAGAAAAGCACTGCAAACAATACTTAAGTAGAATGAGTACTTCTCAGACATATTTCCCACCCCTACCTTTCAGTTAAATCTGTTACACAGAATTATTTACTTAAGAGGGATGATAAACAGATATAAATATATATATATTACACATGAATACAGTCCCTGATCATCCGAAGGAAACAAAATTCAATCTCATTTAGAGGATACCTACTTTCATCATAGTGCATGTCCTGCTTGAAGGAGGAAGTGAATACTTCCGAGGGCAAAGGTTGAACTGTCAGCAAAAAGACAGGGGAGTAGTAGTAACTGACAAACAATGTAATGCCATGATTTCACTAACACATGTACTTGTACATTCTGACTTCATACTGAATATGAATACAACCACAATGCATATGTTATGACATCAAAACAATTCCAAAGGATGTCATCTGTGTTTCTTGTTTAACGCCGCATTCAATAATCATTCTAGCCACGTGGCAGCAGTGTATATATTATCATCAGGTGTTGACTAGACAATGCATTGATCAACATCATGAGCATTGAACTACACAATTGGGATACGATGACATGTATCAACTAAGTCAGTGAGCCTGATGACCAACATCAGTACAAGCCCTCAGTCACATGGAACACGGGACTAACAGCTAATCATGCTTCACCAAACCTTTTGCCACAGTTCACGTTTGATGACATTGGGTCATGTTTATACTAAGTGATTAATGTATGTTCATATGAAATGATGACGATCTATGAAAATTAATCATAAAATATCTTCAGAAAGCATGTACAGCTAATCTCAAGACACTGATGTATGATGATGAAAGCTTACTGAACAGTTTTATATACATTGTACATTGTGTCCTTTGAAAATGATACAGAAGGCTCATAAAATGATAAATACGAAGCTTCATTGATTCACATGATGTTTGATCCTCACAAAGCGATCATAGCACTACTGACATTGCATTGCGATCACACTGAGGAATGGAGCACTGGACCATTTGCTGTAACAACTTCATGTTGAGTTTTGAATAAACTTGCATGATATATTTATAAATCAGACACCCAAGCAATTTACACAGTGCTTGATTTAGCCAACCAATCAAATTAATGGTGCTCAAATCGGCCATCTGGTCAACTTACACAGTGCTCAAATCCGCCATCCAATCAACTTACACAGTGCTCAAATCAACCATCTGTTCAAATTAATGGTGCTTAAATCAGCCATCCAATCAATATGCACAATGCTTACATATTCCCACTAATCAAATTACACAATGTTTAAATTAGCCATCTAACCACATTTTATCCACTATGCCCATATTCCCATAGAAGTTGTGTGGTAAGACAGTGACAGAGAAGAGAATGGGGAATGAATCAAGAGTATGTATTATACAAGAATGAGTGAGAGAGTCTAGCTTGTAATCACTTTTAGTAACAATATCACCAGAGGAGACACTACAAATGGGCTTCCCACACTGCACCCATATGGGGAATTGAACCCAGGTCTTCAGTGTGACAAGCAAATGTTTTAACCACTTGGCTACCCCACTGCCTCTATACAACAGAATGAAGAAATGGCACAATGATGATTGATTTCTTTATGATTTATCATTGTCAAATATGTGGATTCATACAGCTGAAGAAAACACACCGAGAGGAAATCATGATATAGTACATTCTCTGAGCACCAAGCTTTTGCTAAGCATCTCCATCCAGCACAATACAATAAACACCTGCTAACATTAATGCACCTGGTGATTTTACGCTGCACTCAGCAATATTCCAGGTATATGGCGGCAGTCTGTAAATAATCAAGTCTGGACCTGACAATCCAGTGATCAACATCATAAGCATCAACATGTGCAATTAGGAACTAATGAAATGTGTCAGCGATCCTGACCATCTGATCCCGTTAGTCGTCTCTTACAACAAGCACAGTCGCCTTTCATTGCAAGCATGGGTTGCCGAAGGCCTATTCTCTCCCCAGACCTTACATCACCATGGAAAAGACAAAAGCTAAGAAACAAAAGGTTCCGTAATGTCACTTCCTTTCTATACCGCTTAATGACCACAAGGACACAGAATTAAGCTGAATGTAAACTTTTTAGATACTGAAGCTCACACAACCCCGTGGTTGAAATATTTCGTCGATTCCAATGAACACCATTTCCCACTGGGTTTGAAATCATTTTCAACGAAGACACATGGTACAGTCTATGAAATCAATTATCTTCGTCAGTTATCAAATTAATTATTTCACCTCAAACTACAGACCCTGTGGTGCCCCGTACCAAGTCAACCCAGTTCAATACCATCACACCTGGAGTATATATCATCATATTCACACGTATGGGCAGTTAATGAAGACCTCAGGCTTCTGTAAATGATAATGCCCTGAAAAATAACAGTGCCCTTATGATATCCTTAAAGGAGCCATATGGATCATGCTGAGTGTGTAATACAGTACAAGTTATCCAGGGACTATTATTTTAACTTTGTTTTACACTCCAACCCAAACCCCCCAAAGTAATTGCTCAGTGGGTACATGGAATCCATCTGGTCCCAAACACAGTTAATTATCCTTCTCTGATCAAAATTGCAATCACCTGCCCTGATAAATATTACATATTTGGTCCCTATGGGTACTTGGTTACAAACCTACTTATAACTGAACATTCATACTCCAGCCCCATGTGGTGTGAGTTACTATGGCTACTACAAATTTCTGCTACACTGGGAGTGTTTCAAGAGTCATATTGTGCACACCAGGTGCATTAAGATTAGAAGAGTGCATTTCTATATGCAACAATATGATCATTATCACTGAATGTTGAAGTGACATAACTTTAGAAATAACAAAAATGAGTGAAGCAAGCAATACATAACATAGTGGCAAATAAACTGATGCCAGCCTGTCAAAATGTCTAGGCGAAACCCATATCTGAGCATATTAGGAATGTTAGTCAATGGCTGGAGGAAGATATCTTTACACTAATGCATGGGGCTTGAAAGTAGTTCCTGATAGGCAGGCGTGTTTGTATATTTACTGAATCATGACGCAAATTTATTTTTTCAGATATGTCAGTCACATCAACAAAGCCTTTGTACCGTAAATCTGGTTTGCTCCCAGTTAACATGTTTAACATTGAGGGGATAGGTAGACAAGATTCAGAATATGAGACAGACACTTGAATATAGTAACACACTGAACAAATCCTGTCAACCATCTTGCTGCTATTCCCCACTGCATTATTGCTTGAATTCATATATATTACACAATCTGTGAAGAAAATACCCAGTTATCTGCCATATTTGCTCATGAAAAAATCCTTAGCAATTTTAATATATACAAAAGATGACGTTTCATTTTCATGATATTGTACGATAAATCAAGCTAAGGAAATGAGAGCATGGGGTTTAACGCTACTTTGAACGCATTCCAGTAACATTGCGATGGGTTGGCTCAATCAGAGGAAAAGCAACAGTGATCCAGATCTCAGACTTTCCCCACTTGCAGAAGCCAGGTTCATGGGCAAGATGCTGTCAGAGCTGGAACGAACCAAGATTTGAGCATACAATGACAGATTTCCCCGAATCTGTGGCATGAACTGCAGTGCCTTAAACAACTTGACTGGATGTGCCCCCTACAGGGCTTTGTGGTGATCCCCTGAAGACAATTTGTGTATAAACTGACCTGCAATACCTGTGGCATGACAGAAGGTTTAACATTGTTCTAAAAAAATCTCAGGCTTGTGTTCTGTTACTTGTGTCTGACACAGTACGCTAACAAACCATTGTTCAAAATTAAGGCATAGAACTATCAGTTCAACAAATAGCAGATCCTTGCACAGAAAAGGGAAACAGTTGTGTACAGTGGAAGGCTGTATAACAGTACTGTGTAAGCCACGGATGGCGAAAGGAGATGAGTCAAGACATACAGGTGAGGGTCTGAACAGCTTTGCATATAAACCTGAATTTTAATGATGAACACTGGAAATAAGTCAAACCTGATATCTAAAACAAACAAAACTTGTTCATGATGACTACTAACATGATGGAAGAACAGGCTCTCACATTCTCAAAATTCAGATATCCAACAAATATACAGGAACTCATGGATGAGATTATATCATAAATCTTAGGCCAGTAGCGTGGGCCAACATCAATGATATGCAACGGGAAGAACGCTTGGATAAATGATTATTAACATTTGATTCATTTAATTCCGTAAACACTATTTGATAAATGTAAACTCACATCATAATGTTTGACGTTTATGCATCATCAGCACAAAATAAGACAGGACAGATCTTCATTTCTCTTGGTCTGTCTGACTTCTGAAGAAAATGTCCACTCGTCATCAACAGAGATGATGGGAAATATCAGTTACTGGGAGTGTGCTCATCCACATTTACGCTAGAGGGAAAGCATTAGTGTTGACCTGAAATACCTAAATATTTTATACATTGTGAAAACGTTTTCCTCAAAAACTGCTGCATGTTGCTTAATCATAAGAGTACAGGGCTAAGAGGAGCAAAATTCCATTTCTCTGTTATCAACTATTAGGCTCTCTCTTTAGGCTTAAATGTCATTAATTCCATTAAAACATCGCCTGTATCATTCACCAAAGAAAACTTAAAGTTGTGTCAGTCTGCATATGGTTGAGTGGAGTTGGGTACATACAAGAAGTATTTCACAATACCAAGACAGGAGACACGGCCAATGATCTTCACACACTGTAGCTATGTTCAGAATCAAACCTGTGTCTTCAGCAGAAACAGGCAAATAAGTCACTTGCTGGGCCAACCATCCAAAATCAACCACACGTCAGTTATGTACACTTGTAAGTAGATACATAGATCACTGTGGACTGATACACATTGCACAAAGCCACATGGCATAAAAAAATCTGTTTTGCTTTTTTTTCTTAATTTCAAATGTAGAAGTACTTCTGGGATATTTTCTACAGTATTGAACAAGGAATAAAATTTGAAAAATAGAAACATAACAACTATGAAATGTTACCTTAGTTAATACCTAATTACATGTATTAGCATGTTTTAGTTAGCATAAACTGAAAGGAAGAACCACCCTAGTGTTTGTCGATTCAGTCAACAGACAGTTACAGGACTTAGCACTTCACCTGGATCCACGCAATGTCTCCAGCTGTCACTCTGATGGAAAATGCGCTTTGTGCTAATTTATGACAGCTGGACTAAATTTTCTAAATCTTTGTCATGTCAAGGGCTTCAGTCAATTACTACACAGTTTATCTCTTTTAATCAATTATTACACAGTTTATCTCATTAACTGATAAAATCGTGTAACGTAACGGTCTAAACAAACCTAGCACATCCCCTTGCATTTTTCCATTAAAGAAAACTATCACTGTGTAAAGTACTGATACATGTGGAGAACATTTCTTTAACATGAGAACAAATGAAAGCAATTTTGGGGCATCAAATCAGCATTTCAATTTCTTGACTAAACTAAACGATGATAATCCAAAGTATGACATCTACATGATGCAGGAATCAGCTGTTGGTTGACTCTGGGTACATTGTCAACACAAGGAGCTGTACGCCAGGTCCCACCTACTTCTACAGGAGACTAGTGAGTGAGTGAGTGAGTGAGTGAGTGTCATGCTGAGCTGTGGAGGAGGATGAAGGACGGCGGAGCTATTTCCCGAACCGCTGTGTTGTGTCCCCATATGCTGATACCAGCGACAGGTAAGTCTTGTAGCTGATGTTCCAATGTGATGATATAGATCTGAAACATGGACACATCCTGGTTAACAAGGATCAGTGACACTCTTTAAAGGGTATTTTTATATATTCCACACAATGGTATGTCAGTTCAAACCTGGGTACATAGATGGTAAATGTATGAGTTTAGTTTAACATCACTTCTATAAATATTCCAGCAATATCATGGCAGAGGACACCAGATATGGGCTTCACACTTTGTACCCATGTGGGGAATCGAAACACTGGTCTTCAGCATGAAGAGCGAACGCTTTAACCACTAAGCTATCGCAACCCCTAGAGGGGAAAGATACTGTTTGGACTACTAACCTTCTAAAACCTCACTGGCAGCATGGACAGGTACAATGTTAGCTCTGTGAGTATGGATGATTTTGCATATTTGCATACATCATGCTCATCATGAAAAAACATGATTCCCAAAATTATCCAGAGACACTGAGTCTTTGGAAATGTGGAAAGTTCTCCATTCTCAGTTTTAAATGTCCCCGTGAAAGAGTGAAAGGTGTCTGCTATAACATTATTGAGTTTAGTTTTATGCCACACTCAGCAATATTCCAAATGACGGCGGTCTGTAAATAATTGAGTCTGGACCAGACAATCCTGTGACCATGAGCATCCATCTGCACAATTGGGAACTGTTGACATGTGTCAGCCAAGTTAGCAAGCCTGACCACTAGATCCCCTTTGTCGCCTCTTATGACAAACCTAGTCGCCTTTTATGGCAAGCACAGGTTGCTGAAGGCCTATTCTACCATCACAGGTCTTGCTATAACATTAACAAGTAGAGTTAGGTGTTCCTGAACTGATGATATAAGCAATTACAACCTGTGATTAAACCATCATGGACTTACAATATTTCACTAAGCCGGATTTCCCATGGTAAATATCCCAAGAGTGAATCTACTGGCCCACATCTTAACACCAGGTCTGGATCAGGAAACTTGTGGGCATCTGGAACAAAAACATGCATGTTGTCACTTACCATCTCCTCACCACATCCAGCCTATTTTGGTTAAAATGAGAATGATGAATGATTAAATAACTTGAAATAGGGACAAGTGTGCAAAACATAAATAATACACATAGTCCTCTGTACCCAACAGTATCTGAAATTTAACAATCACAGAAACTGTTGTTTGAGAAACTATCTTGTAACATTGTTCTATTTTTACTCTTCACACCGAGGAATGTGATTGATCATAAAAGTATTAAAACAACAGAAATTGGTCTCAGTATATATTAAACCTGAAGCAAAGTCCCTTACCTTGTAGCAATGCATCCACAGTACTAGGCACAATGTCTTCCAATCGGTACTGGTGCCCTGCCACTAGTTTACTAAGAGACTGTGTCATCTCAACCAGGTTCTGTCGACCATCATTGAGGGAGAGAAGCCGCACTCGTATCTGCTTGATATTTGAACAGCCTGAAAGAGACAGACACAGCTGCAAATACTGGAAACTGAATATGCACTGTTATTGATTTTACTAATTTGTTGATGGATGCTCATTTATCTTCTTCAACATAATAACACTATCACTTAAAGCTACAGTGATAATGCAGTTAGAAGAGCAGAATATTTGAAAGCTCTTACTTAAGCCCTATCAAAATTTGGGTGTTTCCATGAATCTTACGTTATGGACAAGCAGGGACAAGTATTTAAATCATATATGAAACAGCCTGTAAATAATCAGGTTGAGATATGCCAAACAGTGACTCAAAGCATGAACAGCAACTGAATACGACTAGTTGGGTTTTATGTCATTTTGAACAGTATTGACATGTTATCAAGCGCGAGTAAGTTTAGTTTTACAACACGTTTAGCAATATTCTAAACAAAATGGAGACACCTGAAATGATTTGACACATTATACCAATGTCTGGGATCAAACCAGCATTCATCTCCACCACCCATGTTATGATGACATGCCTGCGTCAAAGTACTGTAATACGGATCTTAGACATACACTTTTGTGAAACACATTCCCGTGGGTATAGTGCCTAGAAACCTGGAAAGATAACCCTGACAACCAGGGTTCAAACTCGCAATCATAGGTCTCTGGCATGAGCAAGGGACACAACTGTGTACAACAAATGGCGAACATACCATTAGAGCACAATGACCACATTATGCCAATCACAGAACCACCTTTTACAGTATTCCTAGTAATAAACCTCCATTGAATCTAAGAAAAGGGTGAGGAGCCATTTGAATTGCAGGAGAAAAAAACATACCAAAAAGTTAATTTGTTTCCTGAGATCAGCTGGTACAGAAGAGGGCAAACTTCATTCAAATATAAAAGAAACTAGTTTGAGACTGTAAGCTGAAATTATCTAATAGCCCATGGATAAATAACATACCATTATTTGATTGTCAGATGAAAACTGGCTTGTCCTGGGCTTCTAGCAATGGGATTTTTTAACCCCTGAACAAAGGACATTATTTGACCTTTTGCTGAAGATCATAGTTATCGCCTGTTTTAAACATTGATATACAAGAGAGGTAAATTATGAAAAACTTCTATATGGCAGGTGGCAGTTTTAAATTTACATTTTGTTGTTGATGAAAACACAATGTCAGTAAGTGACAGCGTGAAAATTTACATTTTGTTTGTCAGCAAGATAAACCCTACACTGCAACAGCTGGGAGGCCATCAGTCAAAAAGTCCAAACTTTATCACACGCCCATCAAGAAATACAGTTGATGTACAATGTAATACTCTCATAGTATTGCCACAATAGTGTGGCGTACTACTGCAATACTATAGCAGTGGAGATAGGTCCAACAGTCCCTCATGTGCCCATGTGATATCAGTATTTATGTAGACATGAACACGATGAAACATACTGCAATGAACATTGTCAAATATGACATGGATAATTACTTAAATTTGAATGACATATGTTATCATGAATATGAATCTTGACAGTTGGATGGGTTTTTTTATTGGCTTTTTTTCCTATTCTGTTTTCCCAGCAATGAGTTCGGAGGATATACTGACACTTTTAACAGTATTACATGAGATCATGGTATGAAAGACTGAAGTGATACAGGTCTCAGAACTTTGCCACATTGGTGTAAATCCAATCATGACAGGCAAGGAGTTGACAAGCATAAACTAAACTGTCTGCAGGGTTAAACTGTAGGCTTGCCCACAGGCCCAAGGCTTGTGAAAACTTTGTCAGGCAATGGAAACATGACTGCACTAGTCTGGTGGACTACTAGTTTTTCAAAGTGATTATTCACTGCAATGGAGGTCATCCACTTTCAACTCTCACCACAATGATTAGTGAATCCAACTCTGCTGAACACCAATGTTAGCTATCCATTTCCACATGTTCAGTTATTTACTATTCATGAAAGTTGTCAAACGTACATTAGAAGTTACTACAGTGGAAGCTGTCTAATCTGGGACTAACTGGGACTGAAGAAATCATCCGTTTTAGACAATATGCCAGATTGTAGAACTGATGATGAATGCACAAGCCAATGTTGACAATTTGCTGGATTAGACAGATGATGGTTTTGACAGCTTCCACTGCATTTCTATCTTTTCTTGTGGGATTGTGTAATGGAAGGTCTGTAACACTATAAAGGGAACAGCAGCCTTGGACTAATAAACTTTCTCATGTCCCTGTTAGTGTCATTAGTGTTAATAGTTAAAATATAGTCACACATTGAGCATTTCAAGTCGAAACATGTCATATCAAGGGTGAGTGAGTGGTGTTAAAACAGCCTTCTAAGTATTTTAGCTGTATGCCATGATGTCAGTTCTTCAGAGAAAGAAAGCCTCCTACACCACATTGTTAAATAGCTCTCATTTAAATGGGGAAGCGGATATCGAAAAACCCCATTAGCAGATCGTTGCACAGGCTAAGGGATTAGCATTCTATAGTCTAGGTTTACACTGCACACAACAATATTCCAGGTATATGGCAACGGTCTGTAAATATGCCAGTTTTGCACAAGACAATCTAGTGATCAACAGCATGAGCATCAATCTGCATACAGAGTTCCCGTTCTCCGGTAATCACTGGTTCTTAACAATTGGGATGATCCAGTATTTTCAACTGCCGTTGGTAGCTGATGCCGGTAAATTTTTCATTTCATTGAATTGCCTTTTACTGGTAAATTTATAATAAGTGCAGTTAAAAACAATGTCTTGGTATATCTAGATATAGACTTTAGCACACTGTGTGTACGCAGATCAAGCCATGCCATGTGATTGGTTGATACAGACAGTCGCACACTGCCATGCCCTGTTATGTATTTATAGTCATAGCACGTGGTAATCATTGCGTGCTTAGTGAAAAAAATGGCTTCAAATGGCTTAAAAATGAACAGCGTACACTGGCAGGGTCCTTTTCGGGAACAAACAAGATGCAAAATAAAAGTCAAACATCTAATCCAGTGGTTAAGGGTATGGAAAAATATGGCAATGTTTTTTCCAATTGTGATATGTCATAACAGCCCCGTGCCTTTTCTTTCATTTTGTCATATTTACGTAATCAGAAAATTATCAGAAAAAGATATCTTAAATAGTATATATAGTCGCCCATTTTCCGTTATCAGAAGCATTTCACTCGCTAACATGACACACCAGTGGAAAGCTTCATATGAATAACATGCGAGGCAATTCCCTCAATGGCAGGTATCATTCAGAAGCTGTGATTATCAACTATATCAGTGTACCCCTACCAAGAGTATTTTCACAGTTGTAAGAAGTGATTTTTTGGGATAAAAATTGGTTTGTAATGTCGTGTTTTCGACACAGTCTGCTATAGGGATTGTGTTTGGCCAAAATCAGGCACATGACCAGAGGCAGCCAATCATATTACAGTAATGTCCTCGTAAATGATAACTAGACGATTTAGATTTAGAGGAACGTCTTGGGTAAAATAATGGTATTTTGAATGCATTAAGCAAGAAATCGCTATCCATGTGTAAATTGTGGAACTTACTGGACGTATTAATACGAGCTGTGTTATGACCTGTGACAAATATACTTCACGCAAATTTTCTTCATTAAACATCGTGTCAGTTTATTCAGTTTATTTAATGACATTCTGAACACATTTATGGAATGTAGTTTGACCACTTGAAATCATTTTCTGATCGCCTCAACATAGCATGGAATCAATAATTTTATTTAGTGTAGGTCTAATGAACATATTCCCAAACAACAGACAGCACACCCTGTAACACATTTATTGACAGTATTTCATTATGAATACTGATTACTTTCTCTCCAAATAAAAACTGGTTCAGCAGGAATTTTCAGACCCTGTCGGCATAAGTTTCTGGCAATTTTCAAAACCATTGGGAACACAGAGCACAGTTGGGAACCGATGACATGTGCCAACCAAGTCAGCAAGCCTTACCACCCAATCCCGTTAGTCGTCTCTTACGACAAGCATAGTGGTCTGTTATGGCAAGCATGGGTGGTTGAAGGCCCATTCTACCCCTGACCTTTGCAGGCCTATAGTCTATAAAGTGAGTGAGTTGTTGCACCAGCAACTGGGCTGCTTGTGGATTAACCCTTTTTAAGTTAAACAAGTGTATCACACATGCCAAAACTACATCCAGACATCAGAGCTGGTAACTCCAAAATGTTACCAGCCCGGAATGGATTTACCAAGACCAAGATATGGCAAATTTACTCAGATGTATGGAACATGTAAAATGTTTAACAGACCATCAGACTGTTTAGCTGTTAATTTAGACCGTCCATCAGAAATCTAGGCTGTCTAGGGTGGTTTGACATCACCAGGACTTGACAAAGACAATTCTAACCCAGATCTTCTAGGGTGACTGTGTACCGAGTCACTTATGTATCACACTGTGGCCCCTGCACTGTGGCAGCCCTAGTTCTTTTGGTAAAGAAAGGTCCTAAAAGCCTCAGTTTCAATTTATGATGAAACCTGAAGGGGTAGAATAATCATAAGTATCACTGTAATTAGTAATTTAATACTTCTGGTAAAGCTCATGTAAATCTCACCTCCATCTTTTTTCTCTGAGCTGTTCTTGGAATGGAAATCAACATCAAATTTATTCTGATCTGAAGCTAAGATATGCTCTTTACTCTTCTGTACTTCAGACTGCAGTAAAAAACTATTTCTTTTTATTTCGCCTGAAAATAAGAGAAAATAAACTATTAGTGGAATATATACAATTATGATCAGTTGAAGAGAGCACATTTTCAACTTCAACAATGGATGTCAATGTACACAATAATATAGCAAGTACAACATGTCATATGCTGTATAATCCTTGCACATTTGGTTATCAGAATCTGCCAAGTTTCAACTACAGAGACTGTAAGAACCACACACAAAGAATGTGTATAAAAGATGTTGGACTGACATGTAGAGACAACATACAGCTGTTGGGACCACAATTCCTGGTTTACTGCTTTTGGTGATGTTTCACAGTACATTCTTAAACTATCATCCACTCAAAAT
Organism: Haliotis asinina; assembly: GCF_037392515.1. Classification (NCBI taxonomy): domain Eukaryota; kingdom Metazoa; phylum Mollusca; class Gastropoda; order Lepetellida; family Haliotidae; genus Haliotis; species Haliotis asinina. The sequence continues at coordinate 53,958,852 of NC_090285.1, read as the reverse complement.
TGAAATGTGAAAGAATTTACATGAAAATGCTAGGCTCATTTTAATGCTTTGTTACTTGCTCTTGTGTACCCCAATATTACAAAGTGCAACCTAGTCGTGAGTCAAGGTGCAAGTCAATTTTTTAGAAGTAAATGAAATATAAATTATCATACAATCATTATTGTACATTATAATCATAAATATGTCAGCTCATTTTTCTTCTAAACTTCTTCTTTTAGGGCAATAACTGAGATCCAAAATGTCCTACTGATAATTCAAAATTTGGTGATTATATATTAACATTTGAGAATATGATATAAAATATGCTGAAAGGAGAATGTCCTTCTGACCTATCAGCAAAATAACTGCCAGTGGATAAAGCATTGATAATTTATAGTGTTTCAGCAGTAAACCAACTCTGAAAGCAAATTTAAATCAATCATGTGCCAGGGGAGGTAGATTATGGTGCAATGCAATTGTCTTTGGAAGGTTTTCAGGTCAGTGTGTTTCCAAAGGACACTCACAACTGCTGACTGTCAACCTTGTCAATGACTTACATTTCCAAATAATTTTGTTTTTCAAATTTGGTAATGACAGGAGGACGCCCTATCAAGTATAAGGGGACAAAATCAACAAATTATTTTAACAACTTGTATTTAGCTTAATCACTGCATGAGAATCAAACAAGGAGAGACATGTATACACTCTGCCACCCAGAAGAGAGGTGCATGCTAACACAGCATGTAGGACCAGTATGTTTGCTGACCGAGAAATAATAGATATGTGCAACAGGCACTTAATGAGTGACTGATAAATCAATAAAGACCCCAAATTACTTTGATCATTCATAAGATTTACTTGTTAGCTAGACAGGGGTCACGGGTGTCTAAATAAACAATGTGGGCGACTCTGAGAAATCGTTTATCAATAACTGTCACTATCGTCTGTCCATGTGACACATATCGATACACGCAAAATCTTAGGAAAGGACAACAGACGGTCAGAAAAATATCAGGTTCATACTTACCATTTATATCATATACACTTATATAGGAGATACCAAATGCCACCGACCAAACAATAATGTTGGCAAGATCGGAGTAAGAATATTCATTTTCAACGACTACAACTCCCACGTGGAGAGGTAATTTCTTCAAACTTTTAGCATCAGATCTTATTTTCGTGATAGCAGTTTTCTTCCCCAACACGCTGTAGGCAAGAGGAAATTGGAAAATGATCTGTCGCAAAAATACGCCAAGTCCCAACAAGCAGTGTATCAACTGCAGTAACACTGTCCTTAACATTTTACTGTGTTAAGGAACTGATGCAAGTAACATAGTCCGCTCTCCAAGCTGATCCCGAAAACCGGCTTCCGCTGCGTGACTGTACCGGAAGTTCCTCCAGCGAGAAACGGCAGTGACGGCTCTGATTGGTAGATAATATTATCTTGCATCAGAAAAATAAGTCAAAATAAAAAGTGCCGACTAGCACATGTAACACATATGGCTAATGGTTCTAATATATATGTAATTATTTTGTTATATGTATTGATGTTGAATGACGTGTATCGGCCACGACGGGCTCTCGCCAGTTGTATCCATCTGATTGGATGGAAGTTTGTTCGGGCACCGCCTTCATGTCAAAAGTGGATTTGTAAACAAATGCATTTAAATGATATGTATACACAGTCGGCATCTTACATAATATGCACGGTGCACCAAATATTTAATTTACACCACAGACGTACTCACGTGTTTACATCTGTGTTTGAACGTATGTTCTTATATAAGAGTAATTTGACAGGTAAACATGCCGTTACATCTGGCTTATAAATGAGAATGCCCCGCTAGCTGTTACATGCGTTTGTTTTTGGAACTAAATTTAATCAAACATATGGAATCATAATGGCAAACCCGCATGATTAATAAGTTATTTACATCTGGAACTTAAAGGAATAGTATACTACTTAACAATATGAATAAACTTGCATATTAGAAAATAAAATTGATCTAATACTTTAATGCATATCATTACACCTGTTGATTCACCTGAATACTGTAATCTAACTATACAGGTTCGTAATAAAACACAATGGCCCGTGTTTTTTTTCTTAAATTAACGTTTGATAGACACTTATTCAGAAATGGTTTAGGTTTAAGATAATAATTAAGGCAGCAGCGGGAAATATAAGGCTCCGATTTGAGGATATACGCAAAACGAGCAATTAGGATGTGAGGTGACATGTAGTTTCCATAATGAATGTGAAACCATTGTGTTTGTTAGCTAGTTTCAGCTCTGCAAATAATCCATAAAACATATTTGATGTATCCTAAAATGCACTGAAGCAGGTACTAAGTAAGGTTAGACTGGAACGTCCCATTTCAAGCTTGTTTCACCCCTGCATTTGTTCTATTCGTAGCACCAAAAGTGGCAGAAACCTACCAGAAAGTAGTGACAGTACAGTTCGAACCTCATACTGAGTGAGTATAGCTTTACGCCGCACGCAGCAATATTCCAGCTATATGGCGACGGTCTGTAAATAATCGAGTCTGGACTAGGCAGTCCAGTGATCAACAGCATGAGCATTGATCGGCACAATTGGGAACCGATGACATGTGCCAACCAAGTCAGCGAGCCTGGCCACCCGATGCCGTTAGTCGGCTCTTACGACAAACATAGTCGAATGGCAAGCATGGCTTGTTGAATGCCTATTCTACCCCGGACCTTCACTGGTCAAATCTCATATTGACCCAGATGATCGTTTGCTCATGATTCAAGAAGCTGGTATCTATAAGTTGCATGTTTCTTTATTCAATCAGCAAATGTTTCTTGGCTAAATTGTCATAATCGATCATGCCTGTGTGTGAGGGGTTTACCAAATAGATACATATCTAAAATCCATATGTCGGGGTGGGCTTAATACGTTCAAGCCATGTTCAACAAACGCGAAGTCAAGCATGGGATATTTTTGTCTCGCCATAAAAAAACCACTTACTGTATTTTCACATATGTGCATTAAATTTACTTTTGTGTATATGCAAAACGTTTTCAGTGGTTCTTTGCGCCGTTTTCGCAATCTCTGGTGTCACCTCGTGAAAAGATCTAAACTGATTCTCTACTGAAAACGTTTGTCGTTTAACGCCAAACTGAGCAGTGTTTCAGCTGTATTGCAGCGGTCTGGACCAGACAATTCAGTGATCAACAGCACGGGCATAGATGTAGCTAAATGGAATACATGGCATGTTATCTTTACTAATATCTAAGGTTTATACCCGGACTGTCGACAACAACGAACAATCCGTCCAAATTATTTGTCGACAGTCCGGGGAAAGGGAGATGATGTTCCACATGAGTGACCTGACGCCCAGTGTGCTCGCAATTAACAAACCAATTAAAAACACAACGTGATATCAACAGTGCACTATAATATACCCCCGCTAACGGGGCTATGTAATGTTCATTCTGACCGTATGTATTCGCACAATATATTTTCATATATATATATATTTATATACATGAAAAAGATTTTAACATTTGAGAATTGTGATGATAAAGTCCATTTCAGTAATCTGAATGTTCAGCCAAGATGAAGTAACTCTGACACGTGGTCTGTGTAGTTCAAGTCAGTAAGTCTGTCGGCAAGAAGGTCGGCTTTCAGCCAAATACGATGGACAGGTGGCATCTGTACATCTCCAGTATGTTTTCCGAGCTCTGCGTCTGTTGACTGTGTACTTGAATCAGTTATCCATTATAAATGTTGTCAGTCAGTGTAACCTGCACCATAGCATTTGCCATTTTGACAGTGATAACAACATTTTCCTGATCTATTATTCCAAATAATACATGTTTTAAACAGGATTTCAATACTCCTGCTACTCCCAATTTCACAACATAATTTCCGGGATTTTTTTTGTTTTGTTGCATGTGAAACTCCAAAATGGTAATCCTTCAACTGGCATAACGTAAAATAAGAGTATGTTTGCAACCTCATTTCTCTTACAATTTTTTAAAAAGGTTAACTTAATTCCATTACTCATGATTGACTAAGTCACTAAGCGAACATTCTCCTTAACACCGTCACACTTTTTTGAGCACGCTATGTCGACACTCCGGGCTTTTACTCTGTCGACAATTAGCAACATCATAATTTTCATTTGTCGACAGATCGGGAAGACACCGTATTTAACCTGTTGTGAAAGCTGCTTCAAGAGTGACCTAATTAATTGCTGATGGGTTTTTTACCTGACAATCAACAAAAATGAGGTGCGTTCACATGTATTGAAGTTCGTTGAAGTTTGGTATGCAGTAGGAGAAAACGCTACTGGTCCGCTAGTCAATGGATAGTAAAAATCCAGTCAGGCCGGCAAATCTCCACAGTCACTGGTCCGACTGGCTAGTGAAATCTCATGGTGTGGTTTAGTAAATATATCACCCTCTCCGACTTGTTAAGCTTAATGGTGAGATCCGTTCCTACATTCCAATTTAAGGCAAGTGAATTATTTTGTGAGATAGTAACTTGCAGTTTATGGTCTCTGCTTTCAGGCACAACTAGCCCAACTGGCCAGCAAACTGTAGATCTAGAAAACAATTCCTCAAACGGTGGAGACTACGTTAAAATTAATGTTTAATTATGGCAAAGTTGATGCTATTATTTCCTCATCATATTTATGAAAAGCACGGTCGAAACCCGTCGCTGTTATGGTTAAATTTTAACTCTATGTGGAATGCAGAGAATACAATGGAAGTGAATTAACAAGCTCCTCACAGACCGGTATATTTGACCCCAACCAAAATCTTCTTTGTCTCATTTCAAACTTCAGTGTTCGATAACCAGAGAGAAAATATAATTGAAAATGTGCGTCTTCTAAATTCTTTATCCCGGAACAACTAACCGTGAAATATCGTCATATGCATTAAAAGCTGATAACTGTACATAAAAACGGGAAGTCGCGACTGTGCCAAGTCATGTGACAATCACGTGATCACAGTTTCAAAATGTCGGACAGCGAAGAAAGTGTACCGCCTTTGTCCAAAAAACAACGTGTGTTCACTCAAGTGCAGAATGATGGGTCTGGCGATGAAATGGTAATGAAAAGGGGGATGGTGACATAATTCCAAAGAAGTTTCGTAAACTGAATTTTAAATCCATGTGTTTGTAGTCTGCATGTATCTTGTCGCTTTCAATCTCCCGCGAAATTTTGATCCATTAACAAGCCATGTGAAAAATACAAAATGTGAAGAATGATTCTGTAGCTGTAATCTAGCCATATGTGTTGAATGAAGTTCTAGTTTCTAATGCAGGAATGATTACTGACGAGCATTTATCAACTACATATGTCTGTGTGATTGACAACACAATTTTTTAAAAGCAAAACAGAAATAAGAACATCCATGTTACCAGCTGATCTGGGGGACATCATCACATATGTATTCTATTTTAATTTCTGTCCTATGTTAACGATTACAGGTTGACTGCATTTAAAGAAAATGTGACAGTTTTATCTATTTTCTAACATGTTCAGTGTCAATCAAGGTTGTCGTGAGCACACCACACGTGGATGTGTTAGAACCCGGAGTCCAGATAGTTTTTCAACATCAGGAGCACGTACTCATTATTTTTTCAGTACTGGAAAAACCTAAGAGTGTATTTAGGGCACTGAATGGAATTCAATGGCGCACCAGTACTCTTGTATTTCGTTTCATATGTGAACCAAAACACTGTTACTCCTGAGTAAACAGGTCAATATTTTAAAGCAGTAGAACAAAACCTTTTAGATAAATATGTCTTTAAATGATTCTAAGACTGTGTACCATTGCTGTGATGTGTGTCTGCTACATTTGCAAAAATATTTCATTCCTCATCACAAAATATTTTTTATCCGTACATACATCAGTATGGCCTTTATCTGGAGCCCTGTAGAACACCAGTCTAAGTAAACTTAGTCTCAGTGTATTTCGTTACACTCCACCACTGAGTCTAACAAAACCTAGTAGAAGGTCGCATCAGGTAACCTTTGAGCGACCAATGACTGTCCAATCAAACGTGAGATGGTTAAATAGATTTAACCAATGACACAACGGCTGCTATTTAGGGATCGGAGGGACTTTCAAAATATTCAGGTCACTGACAAGGATCTCTCCACAAACAAAAATCTGCTTATAACACAGTTATTTGATCTGCGGTATATATGCTTTGGGGTTTCCGTTGACATGGTTACCATTAGCTAATATGTCCGCAAGATAACATCCTTGAATATTGCCAAAACACTATTTTTAGGGACTTTTTACTCACATGTCATGGTTGTATGTACGCCATGTGTGTCACATGAAAACGAGTGTATGCTAAATAGCATTCGGAATCGTTCGGGTACGAACCTTTTCGAGATAAAAAGTTCAAAAGGTATGTACGAATGTGCACTTTCGTGATTTGGTAAGTTGTGTTCTGATTGGTCAGTCTCAAAGGTTACCTGACGCAACCTCCCATAAGGTTTTGTTAGACTCAGTAGTGTAGTGTAACCCCTACTGCACCACAAGTAACTGCAGTAGAAAGGCATAGCCTCACATTGATGAACAAGGATTAGAGGCAGTTTCTTCTTGGAATTAATTGGGAAATTGTAGTAATGTTTATGACACCCTAATATTTCTGATTTTTTTTGCAAACTGGATACAAAGGATGTCTATCTGATTTATAATGATAACAATTCCAAACATTTTGAAGCTTGTCTTCATCTTCCAGTGACTAATGAGTTAGGATTGAGAGAAAACAGACGTTAGTGTGTACCTTAATCTACATACATTTTTAGCTTATAATCCTTAGACACTTTGGAATGTTATGAAAAAATCATCTCTGTTTGTTAGTTTGACTGAGTCTTGTTTTTGCCACACCCAGAAATATTCTAGCCATGTTGTGGTTGTCTGTTAAAATGGTAAATAAATGATTTTACAGGCATGTCGCTAGTTGATATTGATGAATAAAGTGGATAAAAACTGTTTTTCTTGTTTCACGCTTACATACCTATGAGTGCATTTAGACATCTTTAGGAGAGTGGCATACTTGTATTCATGTCTGTTCAGCTTCTAAATGCCTTTCAAAGACAGCATTCGTGTTTGTACATGCTTAAACAGGATGAGATATCAAGCACAACAAGTACTAAGGAGGAGGAGTCATCGCGTAGCGACACACCCACATTGGTATCTCGAAGGATGGGGAGTATCGGCAGGATGAAGAAGGGATGGAAGAAATGCAAGCTTCAGTACAAGTGTACTAACTTCCTTAAGGCAAGTATGGCTATTCTTGGATGCATGTCTTGTTTCAACCCCAAATTTTTTTCGCAAAAAGGGGTGTCAAATTGTAAAAGCTGTAATTGCAAGTGGTTTTCTCTAAAAGAGCCCTGTATTTAACACAACTTGTCCAGTTATTATTTTTAGCAGAAACGTATGCATGATAAAATGACAATGGTGTTAATCATCTCCATCTCAGCAAAGCAGTGAAGCTAAGAGTTATCTCCCTCTACTGCTTGGTCCCACATTTCACCAGCCAAGTGAGTGAGTGAGTTTAGTTTTACGCCACACTCAGCAATATTCCAGCTATATGGTGGTAGTCTGTAAATAATTGAGCCTGGACCAGACAATCCAGAGGTCAACAGCATGAGCATCGATCTGCACAATTGGGAACCAGTGACGTGTTAACCAAGTCAGCAAGTCTGACCACCCAATCCCGTTAGTCACCTCTTATGACAAGCATAGTCACCTTTTATGGTAGGCATGGGTAACTAAAGGCCTATTCTACCCCAGACCTTTACGGGTCTCACCAGCCCAGGTACTCAACTACTTATGTGTTTCTATAATGGTTAAGTTGGCCTTGAAACGCCCATAAAAAGGCCTTAAGTGACATGGCTAAATAATAATTTGTATGAACCCTGATCCCATAGAGCTCTCATAGGGCCCAATGATTGGTGTATACTTAAGATGTGATACTATTTTGACTGTGTCTGTAGTCAAGCATACAAGTTAATTTAAAATATGTAACAAAGTAAAGTGTCATTTTTATGACATGGCATGTAATGCGGGGGGATATAGCCGACGCCTCATCTGTCTGTCCGTTCATCCAACCGTCCGTCCGTAATCATTTTGTTTCCAGAGCAGAACTCAGAAACCGTTCAATATTTTTAGACCAAACTTGATAGATATAGTAATCTCAGCCTATGGTTGTGCCTTTTGCTATTTACAGATTTTTAGTGTTTATATTTTTTTGGTTTTTCCATGGAACATTTTGGTGTTAGTCTTATAGTGGGGTGGGCTTCGTTTCCGAAGCAAACCTCAAAAACCGTTCAATATTTTCGTGCAAAACTTCGTAGATATATCAGTCAGAAGCTGAAGTGGTGCCTTTTGCTATGTACAGGTTTATGTGATTTATTGTTTTCTTGGTTTCCATGGAAACGGTTCGGAGTTAGTCTCAAAATGGAGGGATGTGCTTCGTTTCTGGAGCAGAACTCAAAAACCATTCAATGTTTTTCTGCAAAACTTGGTAGATATATCAGTCTGACCTATAGTGGTGCCTTTTGATATTTACAGGTTTTTGTGATTTATTATTTTCTTGGTTTCCATGGAAATGTTTCAGACATAGTCTCAAAAGTGAGAGGTGTGTTTTGTTTCTGGAGCAGAACTCAAAAACCGTTCAATATTTTTTTGCATAACTTGGTAGATATATCAGTCAGAACCTGAAGTGGTGCCTTTTGCTATTTACAGGATCTTGTGGTGTATTGTTTTATCGCTTTCCATGGAAACGTTTCGTACTTAGTCTCAAAAGTGAGAGGTGTGTTTTGTTTCCGGAGCAGAACTCAAAAAGTTCTTAATATCTGTCAGTGTAACTTGGAAGATATGTGTGGCAGACCCCAAAGTGGTGCCTTTTGCTATGTACATGTATTTGTGATTTATTATTTTCTCGGTTTCCATGGAAATGGTTCGGACTTAGTCTCAAAGTGGAGGGATGTGCTTTGTTTCCAGAGCAGCCCTTAAAAACCATTCAATGTTTTTCTGCAAAACTTGGTAGATATATCAGTCTGAACCTATAGTGGTGCCTTTTGGTATTTACAGGTTTTTTTATTTATTTTTTTCTTGGTTTCCATGGAAATGTTTCAGACATAGTCTCAAAAGTGAGAGGTGTGTTTTGTTTCTGGAGCAGAACTCAAAAACTGTTCAATATTTTTCTGCAAAACTTGGTAGATATATCAGTCAGAACCTGAAGTGGTGCCTTTTGCTATTTACAGGATCTTGTGGTGTATTGTTTTATCGCTTTCCATGGAAACGTTTCGTACTTAGTCTCAAAAGTGAGAGGTGTGTTTCGTTTCCGGAGCAGAACACAAAAACTTCTAAATATCTGTCAGTGTAACTTGGTAGATATGTGTGGCAGACCCCAAAGTGGTGCCTTTTGCTATTTACAGGTTTTTATGATGTATTATTTTCTAGGTTCCATGAACACGTTGCTGACTTCGTTTCTGGAGCACAACTCGAAAATCATTTCATATCTTTCAAAAGACCTTGGCAGATATACGAGACAGAAATGGTGACTTTTTCTGATTACAGATGTATCGCATTTATATTTTGCATGAATTCCATGGAAACAATTCAGACTTGGTCTAAAAACACAATAAGTAACTGTCAGATGATTTGTCCTTTCAAATATGTGGGGGCCGGGGGGATATGTCATCTTCTGATGACTCTTGTATTATAATGTCTACACAAATTTTAATGTCGAAGACCCCTTCCTTTCCAGGAAGACCATGGACAGCCCATATTTGGTATTCAGGTGAACATGAATGTCCGTGATGGAGAGCCTGTCATGTTTGCCACAACTGGTTGTAATAGGGTAAGAATCAATGCTATAGTCAGTGGAGGGCACAATTTGATCAGATGTAAATCATTGTAAAATGAATAATAAAGGTTAGAAATTCTTTTCACTGCATATGATCATTTTTTTTATAAAAATCCAACATCAATATTAGTAAATCATTGTATTTTAATTCTTTGGTTGAGAAAGCTAGGAGTGAATATGATAACATTCCATTGAACAATAATAAATTGCCAACAGCTGAATTATTGACTCACCAACTTCAAGAGTGCCAGTCAAGCAATACCACTGAAAAGTTTCAACAGCACCATCTCTCAGTTCTACTCTTCAGGTTAATTTCTATCTGTAAACTGAGAGGCCTAGTCTCAGTGATAGTGGTCCCATGTTGTTTCGGAATCAAGTTTAGATTTTTCAGGGACAAATGGCCAATGAAGCACTTCTCTACCATATGCTAGATGTTTCTGTCTTAATTTTACCATGTCTTACTATGTTCCAGGTCACCATATACGAATGCCTGGATAATGGCAAGGTCAAGGTCCTTCAGGCATACATTGATCCTGCAGTATCCTTCACACAGTTCAAATCTACTTATGATCTGGATGGTGGAGTAGCCTAGTGGTCAAAGTGTTCACTTGTCAGACTGCAGACCAAGGTTATGTTCCCAACATGGGCACAACGTGTGAAGCCCATTTCTGGTGTCACTTGCAGTGATATTACTAGAATATTGCTAAAAGAGACATAAAACTAAACTCACTCACTCACTATTTATGATCTATCAAATACATTTACAGGTATGCTTAAATTGGCTAAGTTGAATTCCTAACTCTGAAAAACAATATTCAGAAACATGTCCAAGGAGAGCCAGCTTGTAGACAGCTCCATGCACTGAGCACTAACAGAAGAAATGAGAAAATCTAAGTAGACTGGTAGAAATGGTTCTACATGATGGAACCTGTCTCCTGACGTCATTTTCAGTAGTTTTGTGTTAATGTGTAGACTGCTGTAGCTGAGGATTCTGGGCCTAAATGCATCTTTCTGAAGTTAAATTATGGACTAGTTGCTGAAGTCAGTCTAATGATATATATATGACAAGCAGTGCTGGTTTGGTGAGCATGCAGATAGTTTTGCAATCATGTAAGTTCAAACATGATGCAATTGATCTTAGTCTTCCTTTACCTCCTTTAGAATGATGAAAACTTCTATTGTTGTGCTTGGTCCTACGATGAGGTGGGGCAGCCTTTGTTGGCGGCAGCCGGTCTGCGAGGGATCGTACGGATCATCAGCCCACTTGCAATGCAGTGTATTAAGGTAGGAAAGGGGAGATAATTGTTCAAAAGAATCTGTCTAGTTATTCTGTCTGTGAATCATATACTTATCCCGTTTAATGCTGATGGTTTCTTTCCTGATGATGCAGTATACCAGCAACCCTGATTTTGTTTCAGCACTTTATAGGCCATGGAAATGCAGTCAATGAATTAAAATTTCACCCTCGGGATCCCAACCTCCTGCTGTCTGTCAGTAAAGGTGACAATACTGATTTTGTGTTTAACATTTGTTAAATTTGGAAATACAGTGGAATCTGTCTATTACAGACTGACTGGGACAGACCGATTTGTCCGGATTTTAAAGAGTCCTTATATTACAAATACTACCGTTACTGTAGACACTCACATGACGAGTTACCTTCCTTTGTTAAGAACGACCAACAACTTGAATGCGTGTATATTAGTTCTCTTTTATTTATACTATATACTCGATATAATTATACTTTCACAGGGAGATGTCTGTTAATGTGGTAACCTTCTATGTAACATGATGTTTTCTGTCATGTCATGCAGACTGACACTGAGTTAGATGACACTAATTAATTAGCCCATGTGAATAGAAGTAACAGGGATGTTTATTTATTGTAGTCATCTACTTCTGGGTTACAGAGCCTTGTTCTGCAATACAAAGCAAGCCTTAGTGATAAATTTAGAACAATTTTACCAGTACTCAGAGAGTATTCTGTATTTGACAGAATTCACTGTATGTTTGTTTTGATAAGTATGATAAAGATGTAGCAGAATGAAGTGAAGTGTTTATTTGATCTAGACACTGCCAATCTTGAGAAAGGAAGTTTGTGATTATGCGTAACAAACATGAATGATGAGCATGTACATTTTTTTGTGATTGTCAGCAATACTCCGTCAGTATAACAGCATGAAAATATATAGTCTTACTTCAAAGTTTGTTGGTTCTTTAGTGCTGCACTCAGCAATGTTCCAGCTGTATGTCTGTGAATAATTGATTCTGGACAATCCAGTGATCAACAGCATGAACATCATTCTATGCAATTGGGATATGATGACATGTCAATGAAGTCAATGAGTCAGACCACCCAATCCCATTTGTCACCTCTTATGACAAGCATGGGTTGCTGTAGACCAATTTGAAAATGGATCTTCTCATGTTTCAAAGATAAGTTTTGTGGACTTAGTCTAGTCCTAAGTTGTTCTGAACGGGGAACATTTTGGTGTCATATGTTTATATTGTTTGGATAATTATTTCCAAGTGGTTTCACAAGTAATTTTGAGTGTATTTTCATTTCAGATCACACGTTACGTATCTGGAACATCAAGACTGACCTGTGTGTCATGATCTTAGGTGGGGTCGACGGACATCGGGATGAAGTGCTCAGTGCGGTCAGTACGTCTTGAATTACATTTGTGACATCATTCCATTGTTTTGCTCGCTGCATTATTTTTCAGGAATGGAGAGTTACTCAGAAATTATTGTCTACATATTTCATGTCATTCAACCGTTGTGGTTTTTAGGACTTTTGTGACAAGTATATCTTTTTCAAAAAGGATGCACTATGTACATTAAGATGATTTCATAAAACGTGTGTGAGAATTTATTAATCACCCATACTTTTATTACAGGAAACAGTGGTAAATGAGGGCTTTGGTAAAGTTTGTATGACAATTGTGCAAGTGTAATAATCTGTATAGAACACACTTTATGGCTAAGAACTTCTTTTATTATTCTTGTACCATTTTCAAGCATAAAAGCATGGTTGACAGTGGTACATAAATGTCTACCAAAAGGTTGCTCTCATGAATAAAAGAAGTTGTTATTCAAAAAGATTGTTCTACATTGTTCTTCTTACAAATGCCACCCAAAGAAATGTAATAATCTGTTTGTTTGTGATGCTGCCTCTGCAGGATTTCAACATTGACGGGTCTCGTATCGTGTCATGTGGGATGGACCACTCCCTGAAAATGTGGAAGATAGACACAGAGATGTTCAGAGATGCAGTCCATGCATCATACACTTACAACCCTGCCAAGAGTAACACGTAAGTCAGTGCACTTTTTTGTTAAAGAATGAATAAACTCAAAAGTTTTTGTACTCTCTTGACCATTACATATGAAAAACTTGTGGTTATTCTTAAACAGAACACCAAACTCAAAAATCTTGTGGGTAATTCATACCAAGCGATTAAAAGTTGCCAAAAAGCCGCCTGCTTCACTCTTGCCTGCCAACAAAACCACAGACAGGTTACATAACTCTGTCGCACCTTTTTGTTAAGTCTCTTTGATACACCTTTCTACTAACAATGTGCAGACCATGGTAGAATTTTTCTGAAAACTGACGTGATTGAGGCTCACTGCCTTGGTTAATGCATGTTATCATTCTGATTACTTAGGCATTTGTTACAAATCTGACTCGATAATGGCTCATTTCATTCTTTCATTCAGTTTCTTCATTCAGTCATTAAAGGCTTTGTTTTAACATACAACAGTTGTCTCCCCTCATTTTCACGCTCAAGACACCTAAAATCATACCTGATAGTCAAGGTGGTTCACAAATTGAAAGGCCCAGTTGGATGTGATTTATCCATGTAAACTGAATGTGTATTTTGCAGTCCATTCCCAACCGTCTCCAACCATTTCCCAGATTTCTCAACAAGGGACATACACAGGAACTATGTAGACTGTGTGAAGTGGCTTGGAAACTTTGTCCTTTCAAAGGTTTGTATGACAAAGTCCACATAGCAAGGACTGATTACTAGCTTCTGAATTAGCTTCTGGAAGCAGTCTAGATAGATCAGTAGTGACTTGGCTGATGTTCTCCTGGTTAATGACTTTAATCCCTTACTTTCAACTGTTGGGACCCATGAAGGTCCGGGGTACAAAAGGCCTTCAGCAACCCATGGTTGCTATAAAACGCAACTATACTTGCAACTATACAGGCTCACTGACTTGGTTGACACATGACATCGGTTCCCTATTGTGCAGATGGATGCTCATGTTGTTCAATGGATTGTTTGGTCCAGATTCGATTATTTGCAGACCTCCGCCATATAGCTGGAATATTTCTGAGTGTGGCGTAAAACTAAACTCACTAACTCATTCAACCATTGGTTTGTCTGAACCAGGTTTTGTATATATAGACTCAATTATTTCTAGATTGTTTTATATCACCAGTTTCAGAAATGCACTGTTCTATATGTTGAGAAGATCTATAGTATAGTGCATTTGTAACAGTTAAGTGGGTGGTGTAGTAACTTCTAGTTTAGGCAACCTCTCATCACACTGAAGATCAGAGCTTGATTCCCCACAAGGGTTCAAAGCCCATTTCAGGTGTCCTTGTCTCTGATGACACTGGAATATAGTTAAATCGTTAGAAAAGTTAAACCGAAGAAGCACTGCCCCTAGGTTGAGACTTCTCTGGGAGTAGATGGAATGATGCTGACCATAGTGTCAAACACCCATAGTCCTGAACACCAGGTAATATTGCTATTTAAACACCAGGTCTTATATTTCCACCTGTAAACACCATAACAGGAATGCCAATCTCTAAGAATGTATCAGAGTCGCTATGAATTCTGATCTCAAAGTACACCAGGATTACTGTACTGGAAATTCTAAGACATTTGAAGAAAATTCATTAAAATTTGATTGTAGAGACAAAAACATATGTTTTCCCAGATTTAATACACTTTTGTGTTTGCTTAGCTTCCATTCATCAAATTTTATGACATATTTCGTCTGGAATCATTGCAACTAACAATTTGGAAATTTGTTTTTGGAGGTATGTGGAATTAAAGCTTCACTCTTGATTAGTGTCATATTATCATTGTCAGAATGCATCATGACTTGAAGTATTTAGTTGACTAATTTTATGGTCAAACTACTAAATTTGATTCTTGAAAACAAAGTGCCTTGAGCAGTCGAACTGGAGACTGGCATTATACAAATGTTAGTAAGTATGGATGGATGCTTGTATGTTCTCACGCACATCAATCCCAAACCTTTCAGTCTTGTGAGAATAGCATCATCTGTTGGAAGCCTGGCAGTCTGGACTATACAGACACCAACATCAAGGCATCTGACAACACTGTGTCCATCCTACATAGGTTCGAGTACAGGGAGTGTGAGATCTGGTACATGCGATTCTGTCTTGACTACTATCAGAAGGTGAGGGGCAGAACGTGTGATGCTGTTTTCAGGATTTCTGAACTTGACATTGAAGTTTATGAATTAAGTGTGTATCATTTCAGTAAATACCAATGACTTTATTTTGTTATCAGGTAATAATGTAATGTTTGTTCTCACTAATTACAGAACTTATACACCTTTGATAATAAGGATGTTTTTCAGTCACTGAATGCTAAGGGACCTTTCATAATTTATGGCTGGGGAAGTGGTGATGATTTTAAAGAGGGGTCACCTGTTTTGTTCTGAGGAGGAAGGGTGAAATCAGTTTGGTAAACATGCACTGAGGGAGGTTAGCAGTTTTGTACATAGACATATTTAAAATTTGTGCTTAGAATTATGGGAAAGGGGATGGGGAACATAATTATTATTATTCTTTAAGAAAACGAAGTGTTTCTTTGGACTGAATATGCCTTGGGTATGATGTAATAGGCAGTAGGATTCAGAATGTTTGGCACAGCCACATGTATTAATTAAGGTTAACATCCCTGGTACCAACCCTTTCTCAGCAGAACACTTTGGTTATCATGTATTAAGAAGGTTTGAGATAAGAAGAAGTCTGTTGCTAGAGCACTGCTGTGCACAAGGTTTGACATACGAGTATTTGTTTTGTAGATAATGGCACTAGGAAACCAGGTGGGTAAGATCTTTGTATGGGACCTGGATGTGGAAGACCCAACGCTGTGCAGGTGAGCTATCTGTCTGTTGTGGGAAGGTATTCTTCAATCTCCTAGAGGAGATTTGGTTGTAGCTGTGTATATGCTGTTAATTAAGAATGTACATATAGGCTGAGAAATGTTTGTAACTTAAAAATCATTTGTGACATAAGAATCATTACAAATTTTATTCACTCACAAATTGAATTCATGAATCAGTAGCTGCATACATGTGATATCCAGGACCAATGAATGCCGTGAGTAGTGCTGTCTAATCATGAGATTCGGCCACAACCTGTATTCTCAAACCAAGACAGCTGGTTGTAGAGACACTATGACAATGTGAAACACTGGCTTTCAGTCATACATGTTTTTGTTTCTTATTGATTGGGTGTCACCCTGACCCAGCTATGCACTGTTTTGTTCATGCTGTCAACTCCTTGTTTGTCAGGGTCAGACTGGGGATTATTCCTAGGCAGCTATCAGCTGACAGTGTTGTAACATCTCTTCTTCTCCAGCATTCACTGACTGCATGATATAATCTTTTCAGATTTACGAAGTTGTCTCATGCAAAGTGTTCTGTCGCAATCCGTCAAACAGCTTTGTCAAAAGATGGAAACATCCTATTGGCTGTCACTGATGATGGAATGATATGGAGGTGGGACAGAATCAAGTGATCAGCTAATCAAATTCCCTTGACTCAAGGGAGACTACTAGGGATCAACAGTTGCCAAGCAACCATGGAAGAGAAGACATGCTCAGACAAGAAGTGTTGAACTTAGTTCTATATATTCTACTCTGACCCTTTTATATGACTAGGAATCTTAATGCATCTGAACAGAAACATGCAATGCAAGGGGACATGTAAATAATAAATAATAAGCGTTAACCTTTATGTACTTAGATATAGATGGACTTATGAAGTTGTAAGTTTGTCTTAGGAAAGTTGAGTTAAGTCATTTGAAAACTGCCTAACTGCTTTTAAGCATCAATTACTTAAATGCATAATGTCTTACATTTATACAAGTCATTATGTCAAGATTATGAGACTGAAATTTGGTTTCACATTCAACTTTTTAAATTCTTAAATTCTGAAAGAGGTTGTCATTGTAGAGTTGACAATTGTTTCCTTGATTTGGTCAATAGTTCAGCTCAATCTGACATTGTACAGTGGTAGAAGGGGGGGATGACCTAAAGTCAAAATGTTAAGAAATATTTTTCCTCGAAAATGGCATGTGCATTTGTGCCTGTGAGACTTACATGGACCAAGCCATAAGTTGCCTCAGCATGTTCAGAGTTTTTAAGGCCAGGGTCTGTCTGTCCTATGTTATGTGTGGGTTTGCAGCAAACCTGAAAATTTTGATTGAACAAAATTGATGTTTATGTGATGATGGTGAAGAACATAGTAGGGGGGTTGTTCTTTTGATGTCATGGCCTGTGGAGAATCTCAAACTGCACAAACTCATTTCTCAACAGTTTCATTGGACCATTTTAGAGTTATTTTTACAAAAAGAGGTCATCATTTCATTTGTTGGATCACACTTGACAGAAAATGAATCACATGGGCAAATCCAGGATTTTGGAGAAGGGGTTATACATAAATCATGAAATCCAAAGGTGGCGGTGACACCCTCTGGATTTACCTCTGGATGTGGAAAATAAAAGAAATTGAAACCCTTTCTTTCACCAACATTATACTTTTGGATTAATATTTTTATTTAGATTATTCAAAATTTTACATTCATGAGATACAAAGTCATCAGTCAAGCAGATTCTTTGTCCACAGAATATGGAGTTTTGTCACTTGTACATAACAGACAATTAGTGATTTTTCCAAGAATAGTTCAACTTCAGGCTAAGTTCTCCAAGTTGAGTCTAATGTCCACTTCTGTTCCCTCCCTCCCTCCCAACTTTTTTGATACATCCGAGCTCCAACAACACTTTATACATTACACTGTGTTCCACGTACATTGAACAGCAACCCATGCTGAGTGCAATGTCTGTGTCAATATTGACTCAAACAGAACAGTTAGAAACTATTGGGTTACGTTTGATAAGTATTCTGTATTGAGTTAAAAGTAAAGTCACTAAAACATGAAGAAACATGGATGACAATCAAATCATGAAAGTGGATGTACCTAAAATATCAACTCTGAGGGATCAAACAGTAACATATTGATATTTTATGGTGGCTATTGTTCATATCCTAACAACTATTTGCCCATACATCTCCAGCTGCTGAAATGCCATCCTCAATATCTCCAGGGTATACGCTCTGATAAATCTCCACTAAACCCTGGATGGATCTACGGCTCAGCGCGATATATATTTAGTACCTCCCTTGGCTGGCTTTTTATCCAATCAGGTGTCTGTGCTGGGAAGTTGACAACTCACTTTCACTTTTTAAATCATCTAACCAATTAAACTTGGCAACACAAATCATGCAGAGGTTTTCTGAAGGAGCAAGAAAGAGTTCTTGCATATATTTTTTAAAGTTTCGGACCTATCAATTTGTCTGTGTGAATTCTCCGATTTCTGAGTCGCACTGCTAACAAATCTTCCCAGCTGTGACCACTATCTTTTTTGACTCTGGCAAGCTTGGTTGTAACAATGGCTTAGCTGATTGGCTGCTGTGAAAATTCGATGCCAGCAAAGGGAGGTAATATAATTATTTGGCCGAACCGTAGATGCATTCAGGGTATAGTGAAATTTATTGGAACGTTTATCCTGGAAATATCGACGATGCTTAAATGCCAACAATTTCAAAATTGTCTTCTCCATGGTGTAGCAGAAATTAATTTGCCTCATGTTACCAGAAAACATCAGCAAAAGAACAAATGCCACACAGTGTATATATCTGTACATACAGTAAGATCTTGGTTGTTTTCAATATGTTGTAAAAGTCAGTCATAGGTTTGTTAACCCCTGGACTGAAATTTTCTGGGCAACATTCCTGAAATTCATTAAAATCTTTTAGAAAATTAACTGGCCTGTCTCCATGCTATTTGCAAAGATTGAAACAGGAAACAAAACTTATCAAATGCAAGTTGGGATTTTTTTAATCCAATGTATTCTAGTAAACAAAATAAATGTAGATCTTATTATATTTATTCATGTGCACACTTTATATTTTTAAGTAGGGATGTGTGTTATATACTTTCATGTGTTGTAAAAGAATGTGATACTAATGGATTTATCAGAATGTCCCAGATAGTTCAGGTCCAGGCTGTCACCTGACTTTGCCACATGAATTCTCTGTGCCTTATATTTTATGACAATAAAAGGCATAATCTTAGTGCTGACTTATTTTGATTTGAGCATATGCTGGACAAAAATAGTTGGGGATATTTGTGCATTTTGAAATTAAGAATAAAGATGTATTTATTCAAATGTCAGCCATAAAAATACCAATATCCCAAAGTTATTTTGTCCAGTATACATGGACACCCTTCGGAAAGGAAATTGGTGCCTGCAGTGGTACTGTTGAACATGAGCAAGTGAAATCTTACATAACATCTGCCAGCCTGGTTCCGTGCAAGCTTTGATGTTCATGATGTTGGAGATAAAGAAGTGGACTGGGTCGTCAGGCTTGGTTCTTTCATTGACTTGTAACGTGTTCAGAGCTCATCACCCATGGAGATCCATGTCAGAAATGGTCATCAATAAACCATGTGTTGTAACAGGCCCTGGTCGACATGTCTTCTTATTCTAATTGCATAGACTTATGCACATGCTGTTGATCACATGATCGTCTGGTCCAGACTATTATTTACCGATCGGTGCCATATACCTGGAATGCTGTTGGGGGCGGTTTAAAACTAAACTCTTTCAACAGTGATGTCAAATATCCCTAGTCATTAATAGTTTTCCGATTAATGATAAGGTGTATTTCAAATTATCAATCTTTTTCGCCTAGTGTGCTGAACAAGCTTCTAGCCCAATATGGCATGCAGTTAGATATAACGAACAGTGTCTAACCCTGGCTGAGCTACAGGAAGAAAGGAAAATCAATTTTTGCCATTCCTGTGTTTTGTGTTCACAGCTTTTGGCCACAAGAGCTAAGTCAGTTGGCACTCCTCAGAGTGGTTCACAAGGATCAATTGTCACACTTCTATTTATATGGAAGCCGTGCTGGCCCTGAGGGTTAGACTGCTGACTTTTTGGGCTGGATACAAGGTGCCTCACTCTGCGAGTGGGTCAAGGCTCATTTCAGTAGAATTGTTGTTCAAAATCCATTATAAAACATCATGACCTCTGACATACTGATAACAACACAACATGAGACAAAATATTTTTTATTTTATCATATAATTTGTTCAATGTGCCCAATCAACCATAAAGCTTACATAATCTTTCAGTTCAAACACACCGTGACTGATAAAATGCACAGACTACTCTGTAAAGGGAGGTAACTCTTACAGTTATGTCAACTTGAACACTCCCATAGCAACTGCATAGAGAAAAGCTTATTCAAAAGCACAGAAGAAAATCCAGCCTGTGTTGTTTATACATAAAGAAGGCTTCCTGTTGCAGTTATCTCCCTTTATTTTGTTGTACGAATCAGCCCTTTACATTCACCATTAATATTCCTTATTGTCTCACATATGACAATGTTTGGGCTACGGCCGTGCTGATGTGTGGCCTTGATACAAGAAATCTTTACTGCATTTTCATTAACAAAAACTGCTGATACATTCAGATGATGAATATCTACACCTGTCTCCTGCATTCAATCCATTCAGATACATGTATTTGTCTAATACAGGAAGCTATAACACAGACTCAAGGCTGTTAAATATTTCGGGGTTGGCCAGTTTGGGATTCTTCATTCCAATGTTAGCAATTTAGAACATGAAAAGGCTAATAGTTTGCCTTATGTCTGACAAATGCTGCAACATAAAAATGCTAATAATGTAGATAAAAAGGTGTTACACAATTTTGACAGAGAAATGATAAAACAAAGTGATAAATACATAATTGAAACAAAATTTTAAAAGGAGTATATAGACAAGGATCATTACAGCAATCATCAGTGGTGTGGATAACAGCATGTAAGTAGAAACAAAAACATAACAAACTATACAAATCAATTTACTTGCAATTTTGAAAATATTTCTCACAAGTATCATGTAAGAAATAAAAAGATTGGACCTGCCAAAATGTATATGAATTAATTTCAAAATTTAGAGCTTTGCTAAAGAGATAGTTTAACTTCTGGCCTAGATAAGTTTTAAAGAATTCTTTTTTAATCATTACCTCCAAATACCTGGATAATGTGATACAGGTCATTATATCTACATTGTACAATGGTATATAAAACCTGTCAAAGAGCTTGGAATATATTTCATTCCATTCACTGACATTAATATAAAATTGTATTACAAACGTTTCAATACATATACATAGAAATACAATGAGACACAGTATATATACATACATACATTGCAGCTATCCTACTTGGAGTGTTTGTAAAAGGCTTTCACATTTATGGTACATCTGAATGTAAATATATGGAAGTACAAAATACACCTGTTTTGGTATGCTGGTTCATGTCGCTTTCAAACAAAAATATCTGGCAGCAAGACTGGCACACACTTTAGGTAGTCACACATTTACCTGAACATATGAAATTAACTTTGGTCATTAAGTCCAAAGCCAGCTGAAAGCCACTTGGATACACAGCTCTTGGTTTCTGAAGGTCCTGTTTCATCTCCAATGACTAAGTATTATTTTCATATTAAAAGGCCTACACATTTTTATGTTATGGTTCTGGGTTCTTAAGGTCTGCAGCTTTTCAGGGTTAAGACAAATACTGCATTACCATACACTGGCAACTGAGTAAATCGAAGATACAGCACTTTGAAAAACATTTTCGCAATATAACTGTACTGTGAAAAGTCAGTTCAATAAACAAATATTTTTGCTTGTGAATCTGAAACTGAATGACAGGCTAAAGCAGGTGCCATCAAAGAATTATCTTTTGGAAATGGGTCACTTCTATCCTTTGCATCAAAGTAAAATTCAGTCTTTATAAAGTCAATGTCACTTGAATGCTCTAAATATCTTTCTGAAGATATAACAATGGTCTCATTGTAAAAGCACTGAAATCATAGCTACCTCATTAACGCTTCAGTTTTATTCCACACTGAGACATATCAAGCAAATACATTAAAGACCTTTTCTGAGTTTTCATGTTTATTTCATCCAATACTGTATTTATCTAAATACCTTTATAACATATTTCTCCTTTATCCTGAAACGTTAAGTTATGTGTGACCCCAAGACGCTCTCATTTTCACTATTGCTTGACTTGTAACAGTTACCCAGACACGAGGATCATGCAATGTGACCAGGTTGCACAAAGCAGACAATTGCTGCCTGGTTTCATGTAAGAATGAAACACGAACAAGCCAGTACAACATCTATTGCTCCACTTGCTAAACAGGGCTGTACAATACAATATTATTTCTACATGTATTCTGGTGCAAATAATGCTTAAGGGTTCTGACCACCTTCCCAGTCGGATGTTATAGTTGCAAGGCTGGTGTAAACTCAGCTTTTATTGTGCTGTAGTAGAAATTTTATCAAGTTATCATGTCTCGAAGAGAACATGAGACAAAACCTCTGTGAATGTCATGACAGGTGAACCTTTCACTGAACATCATTGCCCTTGCAAAATGACTGAGTGAGCATAGTTTCACGCTGCTTTTGGCAATATTCAGTGTTCGCATTAATGCAGAAATTTGCATTATCCATGCAAAAAAAATAAAAAACATGCAAAAAATATTTTGCGTGTGTGTTTTGGATGCATAGGCTCTGATCTACTTAATTTTAACAAGAAGTCAAAATCATCAACATCCCTTGCAATGGCAAAAATATCCTTCATGAACATGTCTTAAAGTTACGATTATGCCAGATGTTTTGGTGTGTATATAGAAAAGTGGAAGGAAAGTATGGAAAGGTTTCACCATGTCCAAACTTGTTGCCATGGAAACGCCAAAAAATTTCAATCAGAATTTAAAAAATAAAAAGTAGCTTAAAACAGCAAGATATCTAAAAACAATAAAGTTTGAAATTCTTCATGACTGCTGTGAAAATTTCAAGCGCAAAAGATTCGAACTACATGCTTATAATATTATTTGTGCATGCACTTGTACAAACCCTACCGCAAACACTGAATATTCCAGCCATATCACAGCTGAGGACAATTGGCTTAACATAAAGTACCCATGTGGGGAATCAAACCGTGTCTTTTGTGCGACTCGGGATGTTGCAACCACTAGGCTACCACACTGAGTCCCAAGTAAAATGAAAGATGCCTGCTTGAAACAGTTTGGTTTCATTTCTATACCACCATGATTAAAAAATACTGATGTCAACAAGAGTAGAAATGCACACAAACAAATACAGTATTACTCCAATGGTTTTCCCTTTGGGCTACAGATGAGTGCTCTGAGACAACAGGGTTTAAAATAACATCCACAACAATAAAATGACTTTTGCATTATTTAAGTTCAAAACATATCATCTGACTTCATTTTTGAAGTACAGAAGTCAAAAAAAGGGACTTTACAAGTCTGTTCTGAGACATAAGTGGCAAGATACAATCACTGGATCTGAACTGTTACAGCCCTGTTATATGGTAACATACACCAGTGTATGAAACAGAGTCAGTATATCTGCCCGAGATGGGCTAGATTTGTGACAGACGGTTTGAATTTACAGCCAGCCAGCATGATGGTTTGGTGTAAATTTTAAATGTTCATACATCTGAGCGGATTCTTTGTGGCTGGTCTGGTTAAATCTATTTTGGGCTGTGACCATTTTGATGTTAATATCCTGATGTCTGACTGGGTTTTTGGCTTATTTTATACACTGCATGCACTCACACTAATACTGAAGATGCATTAATTATATCATTCACACTTTGGACACAAAAGAGAAGAACTGTTCAGATTATCATCAAAATCTTGTCACTGGCACCAAGAAATACCGAATAAAAATGACTGATCTTTATTAGAACCCTCACAGAACGGACCATCAGTGTGTAGAGCTGTAGAACATCAGATTTAGTTCCCCACAAGAATTTTAATAGTTTGATATATTGATGTTCCTTTAATCAAAAGCTCAGTCATGATTGAGTTAACAGTTCATAACATCTAGAAATGCAAAGGAGCCAAGTTATCTCCTGTACAAAATGACTTCATTATTTGACTAAAAGACTTACAACAGTATCTATCAATGAATCTGTTTGGTCATGATCTGAAGTTAAGCTTTCAAAATGCATTTGAGCACTCAGACGTAAGTCACATGATATGATGAATGGCTCAGACTGACAAATATATTCGTGTCTTGTATCAGAAAAGTAATTCTGATAAGATTCTTCACATTTTGACTAACATGAACAGTAAAGTGAAGCTAATTAGGTCAAAACATGGCAATTACCCTGTTTGTTTCCAGGGTTTCACCCTTGCCGGGTTCCGTATCTTCTCATGATGAATTGGTTTAGTGCTGCTTCACACGTATTTCCGTTACAACCAAGCCTGTCAGCTGATTGTGAGACGAGAGTTCATAGATGCTCACCGCTGAGGTGTAATACAAGCACAGTTATACCTAGGTTATATGTTAACAAAATTATGGATCCTGGCAAGGCAAAGGTAGGTAACTCTGCACACTGAATTACAATGCTACAGAACATCCAGTCAGTGCCTATGGTGTATAAATATGATATCAAACTGTATAAAAAGCTTATGAAAATAACTGTTGATATTAGTGACAAAATCACATGGACTTGAAATAATAACACTGTAAGGAACTTGATCATTTCTTTCATTGTAATTGCTGCATGAGTCTTCGTTTTCTACCATAACAAAGAATTAGAACAATTTCAGCATTCTGCAAAGGGAGATCACTTTGTTTCTTCAACATAATTTGCAGGAAACAGGCCAATCTTCCCATGGCATTCACCTCGCCACCATCCATCGTCAATCTGAAAGCAATATTGTTTTGCTTTATTGTGATGTCATTAAATATAGAAAATGAATTGTGTATTGTGATGTCATTAGAATATAGACAATGAATTGTGTATTGTGATGTCATTAGAATATAGACAATGAATTGTGTATTGTGATGTCATTAAATATAGAAAATGAATTGTGTATTGTGATGTCATTAGAATATAGACAATGAATTGTGTATTGTGATGTCATTAAATATAGAAAATGAATTGTGTATTGTGATGTCATTAGAATATAGACAATGAATTGTGTATTGTGATGTCATTAAATATAGAAAATGAATTGTGTATTGTGATGTCATTAGAATATAGAAAATGAAGGGCTTTAGAATTAGAAGATAAAGCTACACTGTTTTCAATTTTGAGGTACTTTATTGTTGATTTAAGTCTGCTAAATGTAATTTAAAAAAAAAACAATCACATAAGCGTGTGTTTTTTAAATTGAATATTTAACAGATTTAATCTATGATAAACGACAACAAAATTGAAAACAGACTAGCTATATTTTCATTATAGCCTGACTGACATTTTAAATACAAACTCTTTGAGTTTGAAAGGGCCTTTTTCATGGAAATCTCTTGGAATCGTCCAGTTGTGGGACAGGTTAACAAAATAAGACATTTTTAACAACATAAATGCTTCATTTCAGGAACAAATGTGATTTTATTTGTAACACGTAGCGCAAATAACTAACAAAAATACAGTTTATATTGTGAGCAAGTCCAATTCTTTGATTTTTCTCCAGCAGTTATTAATCTCCCTCATTATAGGACAATCCATTTGACTCAACTCAAGCCATGAACTCAGTAAGTTTAGTCACCCCCAACTTTATGCAAGAAAGTAATTGTCGATAACCACACTACTAATCCAAATTTGGAAAAGACCTTCATGTCAGCTTTTATGTGGGAAACACTGACAGTGGAAGTGGAAGGCCCAGACTTAATGGCCTGGGTGAAAGCTGACAGGATGGGACAGGATGGCAAACGTGTCTTGACGATGTCATGCCTGCTAGATCTAGGCCCAGCTTGATGCATGGCAGAATACTGCCGCTTTTGCACTACTGACGAATTTTCCTGCCTTTAAGTTTCTTCAAAGGGATTAGACTTAAAAAATTCTACTTTAAACCATTCACATTTTACTTCAAAAACATCAAAGATACCGCTGAGGTAGAAATCATTGATGTTTGACATGTTTGTTTACAAACAACAGGGTCAACGTGTTCACTGTATTCATACCCAGTGAATCAGTCACTTAAATTAGGGTCCTTAAACTGCAATTAAAGTACGGTTTTGGAGATCTCTCAAGCAATCAGAACTGAGTATCACACAATGTTATGCTAGAATTCTCAGTTAAGGCATGGAATGAACAATCTAGCTGCCATAAATACAAGACAAACTGTGATAATTACCTTTTCAATATTAGTGATGATATCATCTGGATCAAAGCTGAGTTCATCTTCATCAGCTGCAAAACAAGACAAATATTTGAATCAAAATGTAACTTGTTTGAGAAGCACTTTAGAAGCTGAGACATACAAATGAGAACAAAGTTTTATGGATAACAACTTCTTTCATTGCATGAGTGCAATCTCTTGATACAGATTCTTGTATTATTGTCAAGCAAATTCACCAATATTCAATGGATAATGACTTCTTTACCTGCGTGAGTGCTACACCTCGATACATTGTACAAGAATCTGTATCGAAACATCACACTCACACAATTACAGAAGTTGTCCATAAAATATTGTTCTCACTTGAATCAAAATGTGTATCATATTCTTTATCAAAATAATTCCAAAGAGAATCATTACTATTACAATACCCAAAGGGATGCTTTCCAAAACTTGAGAAACTTTCTGATATTTCCTTGAAGTGTTTTACTTTGACAGGTACTTTTTTTCAAGCAATTCCCACCTGAATTTATTCCTCACTTTTTTATCGATATCACTCAATAACAATTCTTGATCACGGATCAGATTTTCACCATATTTCACCAAATTGCTGAAAGAAACTTTTGTCACTTGCGCTGCCATTTGCATTTACCGATGTATGACTAAAACAGCGATTCTTATCGGCTGCATTGACCGAAGTGATCCAGTGTCATGTTAGCATAGAAAGCAGTTAGGAAAGTGGAAGCATGGCTTTGTTTACCAATTTTATAATCAGTTTTATGTGATGTGAAATTCTGAAATTTGATAGCCCAAGAGACACAGATGTGGGTACTTGACATTGATAAGTGTGACCTCACTACCAATAAATTATTTCTCCTCACATGTAGACGAATCTCAAGATCAACTGATTTGCATTTAAATCCGCCAATTTCCACGAATCTGCAGAAATTTGACATCTCTGATACCCATGATAACAGATACCCATGATAACAGATACCCATGATAACAGATACCCATGATAACAGATACCCATGATACCCATGGAAGCTGTCTAAACCAGCACTCACTGGGACTGAAGAAATAATCCGGTTTAGACAGCATTACAGATTGTAAACCTGACATGGTTACTCATGACTAGAACTGAACTCATATTCACTTAATAATATAAACATGCTGAATCAACACATTGCTACAAGTACTGGTATACAGATACTGAACAAAGATTAAGTTATCTTTGTCTGTAGTTACTTCATGTGTGATGGCTTCTGCATGCTCTTAGTCCCTTCTTATTTTCACGCAGGATTCATTAGTGACAATAAACATCTGTCAGACTCCTCACCAGGAGCTGGATTGGACATTGCTGAGTACTATATAAACACGTGTTGGGGCAGATTATTTCATCTCGGGATTTGGAATTGACAGCTGCCAGACTGCAGAGCTTTTAAATGATGAAAATGTTCTAGCCATGCACACGACCAAGATTTATGCCAGTGTTGACAATTTACTGATTGGACAGCTGCCGTTTTTGACAGATGGTACCCCCAAGGGAAATATGAAGTATTATCATGTTGATAACTGGATGGATCTGGAAGACTTACCAGCCTGATAGTCATATAAAGCTACAGCACTAATGCCTGTATCTCCACCTCCAGGGCTGGCATCGTTGTACACATCCTCTTCTTCCTGCACTGTCGCTGCAACATCTTCTGCCGTGTGGTACGTATCATCTGGCTCATAGTTGTCAGCAGTATTGTACACATCTTCTGGAACATGTTCTGGTTCTGGTTCCTGTGCAGCAGGTTCTGCCTCCGGCTCCGGTTCCTTGGACTGCCTCTCTTCTTCTTGCCACCTCTCCTGTTCTAGACGAGCCTGGAAACAGGATACGTTGTGAAACAGTTGCAGATACTTATGAAGGAACTACCAACAAGTTTAAACCTATCTTCATACAAAACAGAGATATCAATATTAAAGGGAATGGTATGTGAAAATCATGTTTCACAGAACAGTAATCTGTGACACACCAATCGTAAGCTTGAAGAAATGTTTAGCTTCCGAAAGGGAACAACTTGACTCATACTGAGAACTGTGTCGCATAATGTTGGGAGAAAAAGCAAACTTCACCACATGTAGAACATGGAACATGTAGACTATTTGAAACACGAGGCTGAAATCCATTTCAACTTGTCTCCCATTTCAACAAAAATGACTCATGTAAAGGGAGGTAACTCTACTTCACCTACCTCCACCTGTTTCTTCTGTTCCTCCTGCTCTCGCTTCTCCCGTGCCTCTCTCCTTGCCCTCTCTTCCTCAGCCCTCTTCCTGCCTTCTTCTTCCCCAGCCTTGGCCATGTTCTCAAACCGAGCCTTCAGACTCTTAGCACCTTCTGAACCTGAAACATCCAGTGTCACTCGGTTTTAAGCCTCATTTAATACCTTCCTGTTCATCGCAGCCTGTTTGTCCAATGTCACATAAAAGCGACACTGGTCTTCTACATGATCCCTACCATTTCATCCAATTTCATTAGGGTATTAAGTTTGGATCAGACAAGACAGTGATTGATATTGTGACCACTGATCCATTGTGCACAATCATGTCAAACCACTCAATCTCTAAACCCACTGTCATCTCATTTACAGTGTTGCTGGGAAAATACTCTATTCCACAGGTGTCTTGTACATGGATCAGCCAGCAGGTCCAAGCATCCGTCAGTTAATCAATAATTATTCTTTTTTTTATCATAATTGCAGATGCCAACTTACTTGAATCAGCTCTTGTTTTTGTGTAACTGGTGGAAGCACCTTGCATATCTTCAAAAGTACCCGCATTCTGAAGAAACAAATTCAGAATATCTACATAATGGACAATTATGGTCACTCAATTGCCCTGTAGATCACCTGTACATACAGTCAAATATATATCATGAAGTTCTTGAAATGCATTTAGACATTTAGGTATTAAAGTGAAAGGCAAGTTTTACGAATGACAATTTCTTTATTGAGTGAGTGAGTGAGTGAGTTTAGTTTAACGCCGCATTCAGCAATATTCCAGCTATATGGCGGCGGTCTGTAAAATAATCAAGTCTGGACCAGACAATCCAGTGATCAACAACAAGAGCATCGATCTGCGCAATTGGGAACCAATGACATGTGTAAATCAAGTCAGTAAGCCTGACCACCCGATCCCCTTACAACAAACACAGTCACCTTTTATGGCAAGCATGGGTTGTTGAACGCCTTTTCTCTTCTTTATTGTATGTCACAACATTTCTGAGCTATTTCTCACTTGACGGAGGGGCAAGGAATAGCACAGAATCGTTGTAACATAAAATAAAGAAGAAGAAGTCATCCATAATACTTGCCTCTAAACATTTGCAATGATAAAGACACTTCCAATGCCACTGATTATTACACTGCTTAACAAAACAGAAAACAAATTATGAGTTGACAGCTGACATATTATTTTGAATGGTACTTCAGTAGTGTCAAGGATTGTTAGCCTCATGTGTAAAGAGCAATACATGTCTCTAACATCTTCTACTTTGGTGAAACCCACAATGCAAACAATTTTAGAAAAACATTCTCTTGCATTTGATGTTTCTTCTGGCATTGACACACATAAGGGACATAACTCTGCAAAGCACACAGGCAACTGGTTCACTCATTACACAAATGTTCTCATGCTTTGGAAAGGAACTGGGTATGGCATTGAAAAATGCTGAAAAATGGTCAATGAGTACCAGACTTAAGTCCATGTTCAAAGACATAACTTTACGAAACCATGACACCACTGTTGGTATAAGGGGCCATGATGATAGGGCACTGGTGAGCATAGGGGGCACAACTCACAGTGAACTGACAACTGCCCTTGGAAAGCTAAGACACATGCATTTAGACCATTGTGTCCCCATTCGGTTTGAAGTGTGATATTCCTTATAACTTTACAAGCAGTTGTGCATACCTTGTCCATCTTGTCTTTTTCCACACCAAACTTTCCCCCAAAGCCTTTCTTCATGTCGACCTGGGAGGAATGAAGTTCGGTCTTTTCGATGCTGTCATAACCAGCTGCAGTCTTGTCTTGTCTGTCTTTCTGAACACCAAATTTCCCACCAAATCCTTTTGAATAATCTGCATGCAATTCAAATTAATAATAATCAGTTTAACATTAGCATTTTCAAATTGAAGCCTGAGCATCCAAATGAAAGGACAAGTCAAGCAAAATCTTAAAAGTAGTACACGTTTCTGTATGCTTGTTATGTTTTGATGACTGCCATGGCAACTGTGGGTGACTGATCTCTGGCATCCCAGCATTTCTTCACACTACATGCTGTGACGACCATGTTTAAAATTAGATCTGATTTCAGTGTGCCTTTTCCACAGACCATTTCGTAGCAAGGATCCTTCAGACACCTTGGAAGAGAAAATGGTCTGAACAAAAATGGGCCACATTCATGTATATCATAGCTGGGTTGACACTTCACATGTGCAGTTTTCAAGGGTTTATCAATGGCACTGCTTTCAAGAAAACACACCACTGCTCCATGTTAGCAAGCATACAAGAAAGTATGAACTATTGCAAATAGTGATAGTTTGACAATACTTGTTGCAGCTCCATAACAAATATCATGACAATGCAAATCAAGTTTCTGCTGAAACAGGGGCGATGGGATAGACTAGTAGTTAAAGAGTTTGCTTGACATGTCCAAGACCTGGCTTTGATTCCCCACATGGGTACAAAGCGTGAAGCCTGTTTCTGGTGTGAGTTCAGTTTTACAATGCACTCAGTGATATTCCAGCTATATAGCAGCACTCTGTAAATAACTCAGTTTGGATCAACAGCATGACCATAGATCTATGCAGCTGGGATATGATGACATGTGTCAACCAAGTCAGTGATCCTGACCACCCAGTCCCATTAGTTGCCTTTTACACCAAGCATGCTGACAATAACAATAATTATCTCAAAAGTTGATTCATGGTGTTTGTATATGAAGCACAACATCAAATGATGTTTAACTTTATCCAGGTGTTCAAAGGCTTGATCAGAAATACATTTCCAATCCAAGGGCCATAAATGTATCGACTGTGAGACAAGCACCTGTCTGAGACTCATGTTTTTCAACTTTCTCCTTGTGATCCCAGCCAACAGCTGATTTGTCCATGTTCTCTTTCTGCACACCAAACTTCCCTCCAAACCCTTTAGAGTGATCTGAAACCAGTTCACATCAGACAATGACTGAAAGTCCGGAGTCAACAATATTAAGCAAATTATATAATCAAAACAGACACTTTCCAAAACCTGATCCAATGCACCTGTACAAAGCTGAACGATCTTCATTATAATCAATGGATCAATACGTCTTTAAGTTTTATTCTCATATCCCTGGAGAATATACTACCCCAGCTGGCCATAAGGAAAAAGAAGGTTGATAATCACATCCTACAATATTTAGGAAATTAAATAATCAATTTGCACAATCATTGACAGATCTTCATTATCACAAATAGATCAATATGCCCCTAAATAACATTCTCATCTCCCTGGACAGTATACAACAAAAATTGTCGGTGGGGAACTAGAGGGTTAATAATCCTATCAGGTACCCCTTCACTGCTGGTGAACGGCCCTTCCTTGCTGACCTACCTGTCTGTGACTCGTGCTTCCCTAGCTTCTCTTGGTGGTCCCAGCCTAAAGCTGACTTGTCCATGTTCTCCTTCTGCACACCAAACTTCCCTCCAAACCCTTTAGAGTGATCTGGAACATGGCAGAGTAAGACAATGAGTGAATGATGCTAGCGGTTCACAGATGGAAAGTCTAACAGACCACAATATAGCATGACCATCAGTGATCTGAAGCATATGAGGGTGTTGTGCCCAGCAGCAACTAGGCCATACATGTGAGTGACAATCAAGGCCATTTCTGTGAGCCACAATCAATCCATAACCATGAATGGCAATCAAGGCCATATTTGTGAACAACAGTCAAGGCCATATCTGTGAGCACCAAGCAAGGCCATATCTGTGAGTGCCATTCAAGGCCATACATGTGTGTGGCTATCAAGGCCATACCCACGAGTGGCTATCAAGGCCATGCCTGTGAGTGGCAATTAAGGCCATATGTGTGAGCAACAATCAAGGCCTATGTGTGAGTGGCAATCAAGACCATATATGTGAGCAATAATCAAGGCCATAAGTGTGAGGGGCAATCAAGGCCATAAGTGTGAGGGGCAATCAAGGCCATACATGCCTGTGGCAATCAAGGCCATAATGGAATAATGACGCACAGCAAGCAAGTGTTACTTTTTGACCACCTGGTTTGGATCACTGAAAACTTAATTTGCTCAGAGTGCCAAGCACAGGGTACAAACCACAGAACTTTCATTGGTTAGTATAGTGAGTTAACCTCACCAAACTGAAGATATCATGTGGGTGAGAGATTCCTGCTCCCTACTAGTCTTGCCTGTCTAGGAGCCATGCTTCCTAAGGGATAATCCCTACTAGTCTCACCTGTCTG
Source organism: Haliotis asinina (assembly GCF_037392515.1). Lineage (NCBI taxonomy): Eukaryota > Metazoa > Mollusca > Gastropoda > Lepetellida > Haliotidae > Haliotis > Haliotis asinina. The sequence goes on along the minus strand of NC_090285.1, from coordinate 53,925,965 downwards.
GGAGCCATACTTCACCCAAGTGATAATCCTCACTAGTCTCACCTCTCTGGGAGCCATACTTCACCAAGGATAATCCCCACTAGTCTCACCTGTCTGGGTGACATGCCTCCCAAGGGATAATCCCTACTAGTGTCATCTGTCTGGGTGCCATGATTCCCAAGGGATAATCCCTACTAGTCTCACCTGTCTGGGTGCCATGCTTCCCAAGGGATAATCTCTACTAGTCTCACCTGTCTGGGAGGCATGCTTCACCTAAGGGATAATCCCCTCTAGTCTCACCTGTCTGGGACCCATACTTCACCAAGGATAATCCCCCCTAGTCTCACCTGTCTGGGTGATGTGATTCCCCCTAGGATAATCCCTACTAGTCTCACCTGTCTGGGAGGCATGTTTCTCCACCTTCTCTTTGTGTTCCCAGCCCACTGCTGACTTGTCCTGCCTGTCTTTCTGGACTCCAAACTTGCCGCCAAAACCCTGGGAGTAATCTGGATTACACACATTACAATTTCAACTTCAACCCAGACATCAGCAAAACATGTATTTAAACGGCTCTGTACATTACTGAAACCTTTCTCAAAAATATGTCAAAACAGCAGAATATGCACCTGAAATCAAAATGAGGATCCTTAGACTGTTCCACATTACAATAATTATTACCGTATATTAGCAAAACATAGTTGCTATGGGCACTAGAACTATGGTATCACTGACTTGTATATTCAAAATATCAAACTGATAAAGTCAGACATCTCAGTTGAAAAGGTGGCATATAAGATCAAGGGTTATAGCAATGCCACACGAGAGAGGAAATTTTGTTTTAACTTGCACACTGGAAAAACATTTTTCCTCTTACATGTCAATGACACTGTCACTGTCAATGTCATGTCAATGACACTCATGTCAGCTACATGATGCAAGTAGTCACCAAGCATTATATGTACATATAGTTTATAGCTTTTGACATCTTACCTGTCTGCGACTCATGTTTTCCCAGCTTCTCTTGGTGGTCCCAGCCTAGAGCTGATTTGTCCTGTCTGTCTTTCTGCACTCCAAACTTTCCTCCAAACCCTTTAGAGTGATCTAAAACATCAGTGAAAGTGTGAATGAGTCTGTGGGTGGGTGAGTGAGTGAGCATCTATCTCATTTAATGACACACTCAGCTATATTCCAGCTTTATGACAGCAGTTGGTACCAGGCAATCAGTGGTCCTCATTAGAAGCATCGATCTCCTAAGGTGGAATATCAAGTCGGTGAGTCTTACAGCCTGATACTATCGGTCAGGCATGGATTGCTGGAGTGTGTGGGTGGGATTTGGATGGACGGGTGAGCGACCAACAGTATGTAGACCGTAACTCACATGTAGCATCCACTTTGTACTGGGAATTAGTGCTAAATAAATTTTCCGCATTATTATTATTATTATCATAACTCATATCAAGACTGTACATGGAACTATTCATAAGAGGACAAAGTCCAATAAACTTTCCATTACAATCTGAGAATTACTTATGAGTTGAAAATGGGATTTTGAGCATGTGATGAATGGTTTCACGTACTCAAAAGGGCACAAAAGTAGTAAATAGGACGGTCAAGCTGAAAATGTAGATAACTGTCTCCATTTTCCATGAACCTTCAAGAACTAACACTGTTAACACTACCTTTTGCTGAGGCATGTTTCTCAGTTTTGCCTTCATATTCATATCCCACAGCAGACTGAAACACAAGATAAACACAATCTCACTGAGGGCATGTAATAATAATAGTCAGCTTTATGACAATCCTGTCCAGGCACAATGCCTGCTGACGGGGCTACAAACATAACTATTCCCAGTCATAAGACACTATCAGTTATCACACCTTCCAATATTTTTCCGATGCCCTCGGGATCTGTTAGATGCAATGACCTGAACATTCACATTGCCAGCACATCCTCACGGGTACCCATTTTCTAAGCAGGGTGAACTGAGACAATGTGGATCTAGGTATGTTGTCCAAGGATACAATGCAAATGTGCCCACCTTGGGACCTTAACCTAGGTGCCTCCAATGGGGATCGAACCCAGGCCTCCAGTGTGATAGGCAGACACCTTACTATTGCACTATTGTGCATGTGAGACTAGAGGGGGTACATGCTGCACTCACGATGATTATGCTTTCATACCGACATACTTTCACACTGACATACATCTGTATTGTGTCTGTAAACTAAAACTATACTTACTCCAAAATAAAAACCATTCTCCTTTCTTTCATCCTTAAAAATCATTCACACAACAGGGGTTGAACATTTTTTTTAAAAGCGACTTGCCACAGGGCAAGTGGCTTCAAGAAAGTAACTTGTCCTGACTAATGTTCTACCTAACCTGATTTTATGACACAATGTTTGATGTTAAGGTTTACTGGACTATTCATCTAAGAGTGATAAATTTCAAAGAACGATAGGTCTAAACTACTACTATTGCAAAATGTAATAGCTACATCATCAGCAGATATGAAATGAAATCCAAGTTTATCTGCAGTTAGAAACCATAAGTGGAAATCTAGTAGTCCATGGACAAGTAAGATACCATAATCTGACTGCCCGAAATGAAAACTGACTTGTCCCGAGCATCGGAGGATAGGATTCTTGAACCCCTGCACAATTTACTGTGGCTTAATATGTTTGATAGTGTTCTCAAGAACCTGTACAAACCTGGTCCTTCCGGTCAGTCTGGACACCATACTTGCCGCCAAACCCCTTTGCAGCGTCTGTCTGGCTAGCGTGCTTGGACAACTTCTCTTGGTAGTCATGACCAACAGCAGACTATGAACAAAACAGGGAATATATGACTAAATAAATAAGTAAAATGCTTCCTGGGCATCAGTTTTATTTGTTTGTGGAACAATTTTTTATTGCTATTTGAAAAAAATAATTTTGACTTGGCCGCATCATTAATTTGTACACAATAAGAATGAGCATCTTTAAGAACTAGTGTGACATTTTTTTTATCAAAAATTTAGAAAAAGTCCCACTACCCTCATCACTTGAGAAAACAATGTGCCAAAGAAACATTCATATTTTTTATGCAGCCTAATATTATTGAACACAAATTTTGGGCAAGCAATTCTGCTTCCAACAATGTGTTGGAAGTATGAATCTGAGAGGTAGTTGATGTAACACAATGGTGAAGTGTGGTATTTTTGTAAGATCTTCTCCAAGGTTGGGCCTGGTGTGCATCAAATGGCTATTCCTATTCCAAACTGGAAATACAATTATCCAATTCATGTGCATATACCTATAAGATATTGTGGCTTTTAAAAGAACTTGGATTTGAATAGCAACAGTGCCACAAAAGAGACAGAGGCCTGGAATCATGTTTAGAATCCCAGATAAATCACTGGAAGAATGGACAATGTTCTGTAGCATTAAAGGGTTACAACCACAGAAAATGAAAGTGCCTAAGACTGATCCTCTTTATAATAGATCTCAACAAAGTGCGCAGTCCAGACCATCACTTCACTGTATCTGTTCAGTGTTTTTCAGCATGACAGGAGAGGACCAAGTGGTTACACCCATGGTGACCAGTCTATGTAAACTTAGTCTCAGCATTATTCTCTACACTTCCATGCTGAGTGTAACAAACCCTCGCACTCACAGATGGTCACTTCAGCTAACCTTTGGGCGACACAACACAGTCAAATGCGAGACAGACGAACAGATCTAACCAGTCACCCAACAGCTACTGTTAAGGGTTTGAAGGGAGTTACAAAATTCTCCTCTGAGACTAATCTCTCCACGAACAAAAATCTGCAAAAACACAGGTATTTGACCTGCAGTATATATGCTCAGGGCTTTGTGATGACATGGTTACCATTACCATATTGACAATAACTGTACTTTCAGTGACTGTTTACTCACTGTTGCGATGTGCTCCATGTGCATCACTCTGAAATGATTGTACTTAAAATAGCATTCAGAATCATTCGGGTACAAACTTTTTCGAGGTAACAGTTCAAAAAGTATATGTGAATGTCAACTTTCACGATTTGGTAAGCTGTGCTCTGATTGGCAAGCTGAAAAGGTTAGCTGACGTGACCTTCTACTAGGGTTTGTTAGACTCAGTATAAGCAGTGCAACCAATAATGCTGAGTTTCCTTAGACTGACAAGTTGGCATTCCCAAGATACATACCAAAGATACGTACCAACAAAAATAAGGTCAAATTCTGCTTTTTCCATCTCCAACTCAACTCTCTAATTTCCAAACATACCTTGTCCATCCTGTCTTCCTGCACCCCAAATGATCCACCATATCCGTACGATGCCTTTGGCCCTTTGTCAAATTCTGCTTTCTTCGCAGTTTTGTCGTCATTCTGTACCTCCTGTCTCAGTTTCTTCAAGCTGAACAAGACAAAAGAGTTTATACACTGTTGATGGTATTGTCTCCCTGTGTCAAGTGGGCTGGGTGCTAGAGTGATACAAATCTAGTTGTTGTAGCAGTGTGTATGATTGCAGCATTATCATGATTATCTGAGAAACAGCAGAGGACACCAGGATTAGGCTGCACACTTTGTTGTACCACTGTGGGGAATCAAACTCAGAACTTCAACATTAAGAGGGAGTACTTAAAGCACTAGGCTACCCCACCATAGTAGTAGTAGTACTAGTAGTAGTAGTAGTAGTAGTCGTCGTCGTAGCAGCAGTAGCAGTAGTAGTACTAGTAGTAGCAGCAGCAGCAGCAGTAGTACTAACAGTAGCAACAACAGTAGTACTCAGTACTAGTCGTAGCAGCAGCAGCAGCAGCAGCAGTAGTAGTGAAACAGGATCAGAAGCAACACAGGATACATGGGGTTCTGATGTCTCTATTGCCAAGCTGAACGTCATATATCTAAATTTGGACATAATAGCAGCCGCAGTAAACTTAGTCTCAGTGTTCATTACATTCCCACACTGAGTCTAATAAATCCTTGTAGGGGGTCGCATCAGGTAACCTATGTGTGACCTATGACCGTCCAAACAAATGCAAGATGGATGAATAGATATAACCAATCACACAACAGCTACTGCTTAGTGTTCCGCTGGACCTACAAAATTCCCCGGTTAAAGACACTGATCTCTCAACAAACAAAAATCCACATAAAACACAGATATTTGACCTAGTACATTACGTATGTTTAGGGCTGTTTGTTGACATTGTTACCATTAGCTAACATTTCCACAAGCTGACATCCCTGAATATTGTAAAAATACTCAGTATAGGAGTGTAACAAATAATACTGAAACTAAGTTTACTTAGACTGGACATGACAGTAAACAAAATCATAAATAGTCTTCTCGGCAAACTTGGTGAAAAGAAAACCAGCTATTTAAGTTCAGAATCCCTCCTAACAACAGATCTCATCACATGCACCTATTTTTTTAACTTTACTCACTCCAGTGACTCTTGATGTCCGGATCCCTCCACCGTCTTGGCACCCCATCTCTGCTCCTGCTCACTCACATCATTCTGGGGAGAAAATGTGAGAGATTAGATGCATAGTTTTTTGAATTGTTGCTTGCATGGTTACTGATTATTCCAGGAGTTACCTGACATGTAAAAGTGACAAAGCCAAGGCTTTTTGTAGTCAGCTGATAAAAAGTGAATGTGAAACCATATTGTCATAACACAACAAATTTCCATGTAGTGAAATACCAACCCAATAACGCTCCATAAACTATGGATTAAAACTATAGGAAGCTTAAATGATTTCTCACAACAAATTTCTGGATCTACCATGTATACGAGACATCAATCTGTAAAGGATGTTGAAGTCCACTAACTGCAGATCTATCAGTAATACCATTTATCATCCAGGCTGATGGACAACTAACTCCATATACATAATACAGTGAAACCTGTTTAAAGTGGCACACCACAGAACCATAATAAAATACTGGTTTTCACAGGGTGCCAGATTAGATAGCAACAATCGTTTTCCAACTTGGGTGCCATTTACATGACACTCACAGTGACCAAAGGTCAATAAAACCAGTGCCTACTTATTTACTCTCTGACAAGTCACTTACTCAAAACAGTTAATGAAATCCCCTGGTGCTTATCATGTTTATGAAGCATACTACAAGTGTTTGATTCACCGCACAATTACCACTTCTGATTGTCTAGCATATATGGAGAGTATTGGATTAAGGGACCATTCAGCATCTATCATTAATAATTGGCATCAACAACAATAACTCACCACAAAGTCCGGATCTGTCTCCCAGTCATCATCATCTGCCACATTGACCTGCACATTCTTCCCAGCTGCAGCCTTCCACATGATCTGACAACAGCACATCAACATGACAAATTTAAAATATACTCTCTGTCCCCTTTGATCCAATCAGACAAAGTCAACATTCCATAGCTTCTTGTTAAAAAAGGTACATAACCAGTGAGTTGACTTGGAATATTCTGTTTTTACTTATATTTCAGTATCATACTATAGACATGCTAGAATATCATCAATGAGTAAGTTCGGTTAAACACTGGTTTGTCTTATATTTAAGTTATATCATGTGGAAATACATTTAAGGTTGAATTGGGATGGGAGACCAAAGGGAAGCATGTATTACATTCAAACCCAAATTGGTTGATCTGAGCACAACAAAGATAAGCTTTGCAAAGTAAACTGCACATGAAATTGCTGCACCTCGGCTATACCAGATGTCTCGGTAATACACATCCAATTTAACACCATGACAGCAATATTGTTGTTTGATATTACAGTTTACATAATCAACACATAGTTAATTGGCAACATGATATGCAACAATTGGTTTTCCATTTTTCATGCAGGACTCAATCTCCACAGCTGTACAAAAGGTGTATGTTAGTGTTGATTAGGTATTATTAGGTGAAAAGTATTATATTTATTTACTCAGTTTAGGGGCTGAACAACCAATACACATTACATTATACACACGATACTTGTAAACAATGACTAAACTAAACACTGGAGTGGCTACTTTTCTAGTCAAGTACATACACATGTTGAGCACTGACCCTGGCCCCGATTTCTCGAAACAAACTTCAGTTTTTACTCAAATCTCAAACTGAGTTTGAAAATTTGAAACAGCTGAACTTTTAACTCAGCTGCATTCAAACCACTGAAGAAATCTGTCCACAAAACTCAGATTGTCTACTAAGTTTGACTTTCCTACCGATTTCCGTCCATTCTGGAAAATGCATGTTCCTGTATTTTCTCAAATGTGAGCAAAAACTTGAACTTAGGTCAAAACTCAGACATAAGTTTGTTTCAAGAAATTGAATACTTGTCACTTTGTTAACATTTCAACAAGGAAGTACTGGGAATAGTTCATATGATGCACCCTTTCCGGACATGTAAGCATATTCTAACAGACAAATATCAAACCACATCCTTGAGTATGTTACTTCTGCAATTACTATGGCACTTGTTGCAGTTTCCATTACAAATAACAGTTTTAAGCTCACAATGCATACTACATATTTACTAGTATACTATGGACAAATAATTGATTAATAACAAGTAACAAGTAAGTGATCAACATGGTTTAAGCTTTGGTCACCATATTGATTCTTTATTAGAATATACTTTGAACAACTGTGCAGTAAATCTGTCAATCCACAACGCCAGATTTTTAAGGAAATATTACGAAATCATTAGAACCTAGACATTTGTTGAGATGAAGTTGAGAACCACACACTGATGAAAGCATTATTACTATACTATCATTGGTTAATCATAATTTAGATTTTGTTAAATGATGCCCCAATTCCACAAGTGAAGCCGTTATGCTACGCTGAGCATGATTCACGTGCGATAATCTATGACTTCAGAGGAGTGGAAATGTCAGAATTGTGAGTCGTACCAGGCTTCCTCATTTTCACCATAACAAAGTCCCGCGTTCAGAACAAGTACCAAAATTAAAAACAAATCAAGTAAACAGCTACAACAAAATGCATGTATATATAACAAGACAACTAGTAAACAATCCCGGGATTTTGATGAATAAAATGAAGTTTAAATACCGATAAGGCAATGCGTAACCCTCTTTCCGTGCACTTCCTCCTCCCCTTGATTTAACTTCCGGGTTAATCACGTGATCGTAGATACGCAACAACGACCGGCTCGGACACTTGATTGGATGAAATGAAACTTTTGCTTTGACGGGAGAATGAGGATAAGCATTAACTTCTTCTTCAACGACCAACGCACACTGTTAATAAATGAGATAGTATCAGAAGAATCGGATGAATGACGAATGTGAATCGTCGTCATTATGTGACAGTAGAAGTAGTAGTAGTAGTAGTAGTAGTAGTAGTAGTAGCAGTAGTAGTAGCAGTAGGAGTAGTAGTGAGTGAGTGAGTTTAGTTTTACGCTGCCCTCAGCGATATTACAGCTATATGGCGGCGGTCTGTAAATAATCGCGCCTGGACCAGACAATCCAGTGATCAACAACATGAGCATCGATCTTTGCAATTGGGAACCGATGACATATGCCAACCAAGTCAGCAAACCTGACCACCCGATCCCGTTAGTCGCCTCTTAGGACAAGCATAGTCGCCTTTTATGGCAAGCATGGGTTGCTGAAGGCCTATTCTACCCCGGGACCAGTAGTAGTAGTAGTAGTAGTAGTAGTAGTAGTAGTAGTAGTAGTAGTAGTAGTAGTAGTAGTAGTAGTAGTAGTAGTAGTAGTGGTAGTAGTAGTAGTAGAATGTAATGTTATCATTGTTAGTTTAAGATAGTACAGACACCGGTTGCGAAAGAAAGAATTCGCTTCAATATTGTATCTGACGAAAATATAATATAGTACGTCCGCAAAACGCTATAAGAAGTCTCCAAACCAGTGTCAGTTTCAGACCCCAAACACGGTTGTAACAAATACATAATAATATTTTTTTAAAATTCTCGTTTATTTCATTTTTAGTCAACATCTAACAAACATGGGTGTTTAATTTCTTTTGCCCGTCAGTTTATATATATTTTCAGTCCAAAAATATATCAGTCTAAGTATCCTTATCATGAACAACTGTGACCTGAACGACTTTTATGAAACCAACGATATTGTGTTGATAAACCTAGAAATATAATCGCAGTGCACGTGTGCGTGTGCGTGTGCGTGTGCGTGTGCGTGTGCGTGTGCGTGTGCGTGTGCGTGTGCGTGTGCGTGTGACATTTAGAATATATACATCAGCAGAAGGTAGCAGGCCCAAAGGTTCGTAGACCTGCCAGTTTATTTGTTAATCTCGAACATCAACGTGCTCGCATACGGTGCTACATCGTCGGCCGTGCTTATTCAAGAGTATGATTTTATGTTAAATCAATATTTCAGAGCAAGCTTCACTCGTGCGCTAAAACGAGTTCCAAAGACAAGCCGTGCGCGCATATGTGTGGTGTGTGGTGTGTGGTGTGTGGTGTGTGGTGTGTGGTGTGTGGTGTGTGTGTGGTGTGTGTGTGTGTGTGTGTGTGTCTGTCTGTCTGTCTGTCTTATGTCTGTTTTAGTGAGGTACAAGCATATTAATATTTTTTTTGTAAAAAAACTGGCGGGTTACCGTGACACTAACTTCAGAAATCAGGGAATAATACGAACATTCATTTTTTATAATGCATGTAGCACTGTAGAATGCGTATTATACGTGTTTTGTGTGCTATGTTGAATTAAAAACACTACCGATGAAAGGTTTTGATAAAAACGATTTCGAATCCGCGTGTATCTTGAGACATGCTATCATCACAGGCGTCGGTTTTTGAAGAGTAATCGTAAATAATAGACACATAAATTGATATAGCATGAAAGGTCTATTTGTTCCTTTAAATGTTTAAACAAAGGTGGACTGTTCTAACTTACGAGCCAGTCTGGTCCTAAACGATAGCGTTTATACGCAACATCATCATTAAAGCATATAGGACCTTAGATTCAGTTAACTGACAGAGTTGCCACATCTGAATTACACTGTAAAATACTGTAAATGGTACAGAAAAGGTATGCATTGCGTATATTAAACAATCAGTTATAGCCCCTTACAACTTTAGAGAGAAAAGGGGAGAAATCTGATCAAAATAATATGTACAAAATAAATATCGGACAAAGTTTAATGTCTCACACATCCTTTTCTAGCTGATCGACGGTGGCTTGTACTAGTCTGTATGGACTGATCGGACAATATACTGATTGATGTAATGAAAATCGATCTTAGCAGTGGGGTTACTGTGACATATGTCAACCAAGTCAGCGAGCCTGACCACCCAATCCCTGTCGTCGTTTCCTAAGACAAGCGTGGATAACTGGACCTTACTGTCAGCCCGAACTTGCAAGATCTTTTTTTTTATATATCTGAATCTAATGATTGTTTATATAAGAGACAGGGCATATCATGTTTGAAGCAAAATTTAAGAACTGGCTGTATATAGTCAAATAGACAGGGTGTATTGTTTTTATGTTTGTAATCATGGTTACGACTGAATGGGTTTCAATTCATCTGCAAGTTTCATACCATTGGAAACTTCTAGACGGCCATTTTCACTGACCGTAGAACACAATATTTTGCATCGAGTGAAATAGGAAAATAACATTGACAGGGGGTAGCTACCATTATATGAAAAAGCCTGGGTTTACTCATGAGCTTTGCTAAAAAGGTTGGACAAGCTCTCAATAATATCTGAACATAAAACTGGCTTACACGAAAAACATTGGCTGGCTATATGTCCGTGGTAGGTGTTTGAGAAGAGTGAGTAAGTGAGCTTAGTTTTACACCGCACTCAGCAATATTCCAGCTGTATGGCGGCGGTCTGTAAATAATCGAGTTTGGACCAGACAATCCAATGATCAACAGCGCGAGCATCGATCTGCGCAATTGGGAACCGATGACATGTGTCAACAAAGTCAGTGAACCTGGTCACCTGATCCCGTTAGTCGGCTCTTACGACAAGCATAGTCGTCTTTTATGGCAAGCGTAAGGGTTGCTGAAAACCTGTTCTACCCCGATCCCTGACGAGTCATGTTTTGAAAAGAATTTGGTAACCTATATGTGGGATACCGTCTATTACAGCATTGACGTTGGTCATGTGGAGTAGCAAAACGAACCTAAAAGTGACGGCTGCACAGGAAGCCACTTGTCTTGATGTTATCTGAATTTGTTTGCAGTTCCGGTAGTCACATGAGTGACGGAAGGTCGGGGATATGCACATGTCGAGTGGCACCGTGCAGTCTGCGACAGGCAATGATCGTCACGGAAGTTCAGTAGCACACTAAGAGCGGACTGTATGATACAAGTGAGATCTGGTCGATTTTGTGCCACGACCCTACACAGGCAGGGTATATAAGGACCAATGTAGAATATATTCACGCCCACACCGTGGGACATGGCATATAAATGAGATGTCGATGGTGCTACGTCAAGGAACATCGCATGACCAGATCGAGTTAAGGCTAAATGACAAACACCAAGTTGATCACTGATATTCAGAGAATTTTAGGCCACTACAAGTCATAAGAGCAACGACATTTATGGTCTCGGAACACTTGTAGACCTGGAATCAATGTTTTCTCTCACGATGTTGTCTTAAAGATGTCAAACGTGCTTATTATTCATGCATCACTCGCAGTGTCAAGATGTCTTCATCAGTCGAGGCACACCTTCACCATTAGCCGAGTCAAATTGTCACCATTGGTCGAGTCAAGTCATCACCATCAGTCGAGCCAAACCGTCACCATTAGCCAAGACAATCCTTCACCATTAGCCGAGTTAAACCTTCACCATTAGCCGAGTCAGGCCTTCACCATTAACCAAGTCAAACCTTCACCATTAGCCAAGACAATCCTTCATCATTAGCCGAGTTAAACCTTCACCATTAGCCGAGTCAAGTCTTCACCATTAGCCGAGTCAAACCTTCACTTTTAACCAAGTCAAGTCGTCACTATTAGCCGAATAAAAGCTTCAACATTAGCCGAGTCAAACTTTCACCATTAGCTGAGTTAAGGTATTGTCATCATTCGCTGAGACAAGTCGCCAGTTCAGCGGGGAGTTTGGAGGAAACCATCAGTGCATTATCAGCGTTACGTTGTCCAATCCCCCTTACCGCGGTGTATTACTTGATTCTTGCAACAAAATCCCGTTTCATCAAGATAGCACATGGCCCCAAACAACATCTCGCCTTGGCTCCATAATCACCAGACTTATCACATATAAAGCACTTGTGTGATGACCTTGACCGACAAGTAAGTGCACGGCCAGGTTGCCCTTGCAAGAATAATCAGTTCTCACAATGCTCTCAGAAATGAATGGCTTCGAGCTCCATTTCATGTGATCAGAAGTCTCACATCGTCTGCTTGTTGTCTGCCTAATGTCGCGGCGAGCAGCGATGCCCGTGGCGGGCCTTCACGCTAATGTCTAGAAAGTGTGACATTCTGAGCAATTAAATGGAGTACCATTTACTGATTTCAGTCTCGATAGTTGATCACTTACTGAAAAAGTGACACTCATCTTCAACTTATGGACACTATACCTGTTTGTTCCCATTGAAGACATAGCTTGTAATGATGTTATTAATCAAGTCTCTTACCATCATCAGCAACTCCTTTGATAGACTAACAACTAGTCTCTGAAATGAACATATTTTACTGAAAAAAAGTTCATCATAAAAATATAATATGATGAAATGTAGCCCTGAAACATCCTTCATTTTCAGAAGCTATGGGGATCTAGACTTGCCACATTTTCTAGACTTGCAAGGGCTTTCTTGGATATATTTGCTTCAGGGCCTGTACGACAAAGTACTCCCTTGACTATTGTCCTGTTGTTTTATAGCAACCAACAATCTTGGTTGGAAACATTTCTCTATTTAATTTAGGGGCGGTGGTGTGGTGTAGGTGTTAATTGCTTTCCCTAGTCACGCCGAAGACCTGGTTCGATTACTCACGTGGGTACAATGTATGAAGGGCATGTCTGTTGTCCCTTGCCATGACATTGCTGGAATACTGCTGAACTCACTCATTCTATTATTCCTTCACTTCCAGAAATTGCAATGAACAATTTTTATTCAGATATATGTTTCCATTGTATTTTCCCAAATAATTGTAAATCAAGTTAAATGGGAATTTCACCCCCGAGTTAACAACCCTTTCAGTAATTTAACAGCTGGACCAGGTAGTTAATAGCCCTTTCCATGGATGTAATGTTAGTGATAAGTACGACGTGACATCTGATAATGGAGGCTTTGAGTTCAGTATTGATAAATATGAGTTACTTGCATGCTATCTCGTATAGTTATGTCTCGGAGTGTGGCAAATATTATGGCTTTTCTCACGAAATAGCATGTGGTGAGGAGTAAGCTTTAGATTTTACGCCATTTTTAGCAATATTCCAGCAATATTTCAGCAATATTTCAGCAATAACACCAGGGGCTCCTTTCACAAAGGAACCTTTACTAAGGTTAACCTTAAGTGCCATTCTTTAACATTGCACTAAGGTTAGCTAAGTCTAAGAAAACTTAGTACAGTGTTAAAGAATGGGAGTTAAGGTTAACCTTAGTACAGATTGCTTTGAAGGAGTCCCAGGGAGCCAGAAATACGCTTTACATATTGTACCCATGTCGAGAATTGCCGGTCCTTCGGCGTGGCGAGCGATGGCTTTAACCACTGGGCTACCCCATCGCCTCTGATTTCAAGCAAAAGAGGCAGAGTTTACAATTTACACACAAATGTGTTGTTTTTGAACATGTACCCTGTTTCTTATTCTGCCTTGAAGCAAATGTTTCATCCCCAACGTCTATGCACTGTTATTTGTGACGTACACATACTATACTTAATTCCGCTTTCGGAACTGGTGGAAATTTGGTGCGCGTTCTGATATAACCTGTATTCGATTTTTGCGTTTTATTAATTATTTAACACTGAAGTTGTAGAACTATATTTATAATTACGGACCAGGGTCGCGCAAGTCCTCATTTGTTCATCGTCTAAACTATTAAGGATAAGGTGCACATAGCTATATAGAGCAGTTTTATACAGTTCGAATACAAGCTATGTATATCCTGCCCGTCATTTTAAACTCACCTAAAGCACTCACTATACGTTATGCATATATATATATATATGGTTACATCGAAGATGACTTCTCCACTCGGGGAAGCAACTGCAAACCTTATACAGATGAATGGCATGAAGATTATGCATCATATTGTTGAAAAGCATTAGTCTGCCATAATCATGCATCATAGAGACCCGGATGCAAATATATCCACGAAAGTCCACGCAAGTGTAGAAGATGTGGCAAGTTTAGATTTCCACTAAAGAAAATCTCAGGTCTCACTTTTATTACATTAAATTTTGTTTACTGTGAGCTTTTTGTGTAAAATGTGTTCATTTAAATATTGGTTCTTAGTCTAATCGCGTATGTGAATACATGTTTTTAGTACACTTATAAAGATGTTTTTCACGGAGTTTCATCATTTATTGACCCTATGACAATCACGTCACGAATTTGTTTTACAATACATCACTTCATGTGTAAACAGTACCGTTAAACAGTATGGAATATTTTGTAAAATCTAGTTCAGGACAATTGACTGAAGTAAGTGACAGCATTTACACATGTGAGTCTAAACTTTTGATGGGCAGTGTATAAACAAAGACAGCGTTAAAGTCATACGTCATGGGCTTGTAACGATGAACGATTATGGGGCAAGGGCGTCCTAGGTACCATGCTGATCACTGTACAGTCCCATCATGAAATACGCTGCTAAACCACTGTTGGTCTAATAGAGAGTATATCCCTTGTATATTCTTCACGATATATGATAATAGTTATTCGAAATATTTTATTGTAGAATATGCCAACAATGATAAAGACTTTTAGTACATACTGAAGCATTGACAAAATAATGAAAGTGAGGTACGGCAAGGTTCCTGGCACTATTTACTTCAGATACATACAACACGTTTTGTTTTTTTTTATTTTCAAAGTGGAAATGTATACAACACAGATCATGCAAGTCTAGAATATGTGTAAACGAGAAGATCCGGGTTAGAACTGATGTTCAGTAACCAATGATTGTCGTACGACATGAGGTAGGGTATAACTCCCGGACTGGGAGTAATTTTAACAGGTTTTCTTTTGGCTGTTTAGATTTACTTTTGGAAAATATATCTGGTTTACATAACTAATTTTGATGTGCCGCATTTAAAAGATTCAATTATAATATGTTACTGTTTTTCTCCTTTAAACGTTCGCTTGTCACGAAATGTTTTCCCCGGGTTCGATTCCCCACATAGGCACAATATATGTAGCCCATTTCTGGTGTCCCTCGCCGCGATGGCGTTTGTGGAATATTAATAAAAGCAGCGTAAAATCATACTCACTCACTCCACTCTGCAATGATCTGCAATGATCTGCACTGCACATTGGTGGTGCAGCAACAACTACCATCTTTAGGCCACTGGTCTTAATAACGGAAAAAGAGGTCCGGAAATATCCCGTTTTTAAGCCCACTGGCGTAATTTTGAGTGGGAAATCTTGGTACACCTGAAATCGGTCTTCAGCCACGAATTGTAAAATTCGCAAAGCGCCGTTGGTGATAAGGAATCTCGCGTGACTGAAAAAAAGATTAATTAGATATGTGTAAACCGTAACAGGGGCCGAAGGGTTACACAGGGCTACACGGGGCTAGACAGGGCTATCACTTCCACTGATTATCTCTCATCACGTCAACCGAGCGGAACTAATTAGTCGCGCTCTACGCTTCTTGCAGGCAGGAAGAGAACATTCGACTCAACTCCCGGAGTCGGTTTTTTATGTGCGTACCACGTCGCCTTTGATGATTTTATTGCCACAGACAAGTCGCTCTCTTCATCAAAACGTGAACCGAAAACCCCCTGGTACTAAACTGGTCAAATGTGTGATGTTACATCCCTGTTACTTATTAAATTGACTTTTTCATGGCCAGAACTTGTTTTATATGAGGATTACCAATAAATTACTTTTAGTTCGTTATGTTTTCACTTTGTAGCGGTATGGTCGATTCAAAATGAATGGTAGAAAATTTATTTTTATCCACGTTCTAGCATATATGTTCACCGACCACCACAGCAATAAAAATAGTGTTCCGGAGGGAAACGAATTAGTATTGAGCGGTTGTCTTCTAGCAGTTTTCATCTGTTCCTATGATTTTTAAATTAACGTCTTGGTTATCTTTCACACTGACAGAAAAAAAGAAAAAAAAAATACGCAGTGAAAAAGTACAAGGGTGTTCATGTGATATTTATCTAATCTATTTTGACTCCATGCATAATGCACATTTTGAGCACATCATTTATTCGTAAATATTTTCAATTTCTGAAAATAAGGCCTGATATTTTCTATTTCTAATTCTGCTGGTAAACATGATTATCGTATTTCTGTATAAAATTTTATTATAAATATTTATTATGAAAAACAACGAGTTATCTTCCTTGATATTTGTAATGGAAATTTACTGAATCTAAAAATATTAAACACATGTGTCCTGTGAACCGCAGACGTCTTATCACTGGAGACATCCTGACCTTTGGCAGACAGAGTTATCGTACTTGATAAGTGATCTTTTTTCTCTAAGGGGATCGTTTTATGCTGGAATTGTAACATTTGTTTTCATTGGTTATGTTTTTTAGCAGTGGGCCAATCACATTCCTCGTTGGGAAAACGCACCTGTCTGCTGCAGGGATCGAGGATGGCAGTCTGGGAAGTGAGCTGTCTAGCGGAGTTGCTCTCAGCTCAGTCTTTCACACTTCAGTGATGATAGCTGGGATTTGACAAGATGGTTGTGTTTTCTCTAACCCTAATTAGGCAGTAAGTAATCGTTAGTAAGTCAGTTGAGCGCAGCGATTGCGCAGAATTCGATTTCTTCAACGAGTTGTTGAATGCTTGAAAATCGGGCACAGTGACCCCCCCGATGGTACTCATTGATTTGTCGGTGTCTCGCCTGTGGTGAACATGTCTAGACAGTTTAGCAGGAAATGCACTTAAAGTGCTGTTTGTTTCCTTATGCATGTGTAGTTGCGTCGCTTGGGTCCTCGACAATTCCGTTATAACGTATAATTGACCAGTTGAACGCTTTAAATGCCTCCCTGTCGACCGGAGTTTACTTTCAAATTCAGTATCATACAAATTTTAATTAGGTCGTGATAACATTTCGTTGCTTGTAAATGTCGATATGGTTGACATTGTGTTTTGTAAATTTGTATTGATGAATTATCAGGACTATTGGTTGATAAATGTAGAGGAAGATCGAGGTAGGATATATGTATGTTTGTGAAGGAAGGAGATATATGTGGGCCAATCATCTCATAATATGCATTCAGTTTTAACTTGACAGTTATTGGTGCTATATGTCTGTGTCACCTTGACAATTTTGAACACATTACGAATCACATCAATTATGTGTCTAGCCGTCTGACATAGACGGGAGACGTGGATGCAACTGCTAATTACGCAGGTGTATTTCCTACAGTCTTTATGTTCTTGGACAATAATTTGTCCTTAGTGACAGTACTAACACAAAGTAAAGATGTTTTCGGCGTTTCAGATAAATAATGTTATGCACCATAAATTCTTAACAATTTACGCTGATAACGGAGATACTACTATTTATAACTTGTTGATGTCATCCTCCGACGAAGTTGTTGATTTCCATGATAATGTGTACAGTACAGAGTGAACTTCTCTGAAACTTATTACTAAACATGAGATTAGTTGCAACATAAAGAGTGAGTTTCAGCTTTCATCATTGCTTCCAGTGATTATTTTACTACTGTATGACATAAAGTTGGAGAGTTGGTGTAGATTGTTTGTTATAGTATATATTTTTGACCTGAGATTTCTTAATCCAACATCAGATCATTTTAAACAGCATCTTAGAATGGAATCTCAATTGCATGGATCATTTCTCATGCTATTGATCACATGATTGGTCCAGATTGACAATTTATACACCACCACTATGTGTATAGCATACTGTTTAATGCGGCATAAAGCAAACTCGTTCACTTACACTTGCGCATATTTTATGCACTGAACAAATTTGAATCAAAGCTTAGTGACTGAGTAACGAAAAAGTGATGTGGACTGTTCAAACCTTGATTGTATGTCTTATCATGCTTATCAGAACAGAATTGTCAAATTATTCTGTTTGAATTCTCTGAACACAGTGACCTGTGAAGGTCTGGGATAGAATAGGCCTTCAGCAACCCATGCTTGCCATAAAAGGCGACTGTGTTTGTGGTAAGAAGCGATTAACAGGATCGGGTGGTTAGGCTTGCTGACTTGGTTGACACGTTTACGGTTACCATTTGTGCAGATTGATGTTCATGCTGTTGATCACTGGATTGTTTGGTCTAGAGTCGATTATTTACAGACCGCCACCATACAGCTGGAATATTGCTGAGTGCATTGTAAAACTAAACTCTCTCACTCACAGTTTTATATCTAATAAAGCGAGGCGTAAATACTGCATAGGTTCATAAGTAACATGGGGGCATAGGTGGATCAGTAATTTGAGGTGTTGCAATTTGCTAAGCTTAGTTGCCTCCCTTTGACATTCCAGAAACCAGTGGTTATGGGTTTGTATTCAGTTTCCTGATTTCATATTTTTAGGTTTGTAAATAATTCACACAATGGGTTTCTCTTGGTGTTTAATGTCTAAGACCTGCATCACTCAGGGATTCCCTGCCATATCCATCTGTCATACCGAGATATAACAGGAATAATGTTGAAAAGTGCATAAACGACAACTCCCTGAACTTTCATGTCTGAATTTTTGCATCTTTGAAAACCTAAATTGACAATGCAAGCATGATAATGAGTGTTCACATAGAAGCCACCATCCAAATATGTCATTCTTTAGGAAACGTACACTCCTGTCGTGTAAATCATTGTCATTATTCCATTTCTGATTTTCCTCGCCTTGATATTAATTTAATACTTTTAAAAGTGATGTAAAAGTAAACTAATTCACTCATTGTGACAGTTTTGTCTATAGTCTGGCAGAAAATGTTTCAGGATGGTGTTTGGTAACTTTACTTTAAAACTATAAGTGCTATCCGTTTCCAGTTTGGTATGAGGCTTTATAATACTTCTACCATTGAGGATTTTAATTGTCATTATTTATCACTCGATAATAAGAAAGTTGTCTATAAGAGCTGTCATTATTTCAAGTCACAACAACACTTCACAAGTCAACGGTGTTGAGCTACTTACCGGAACAGCAACCCGGTCATGCAAATAGGCAGATCATATGTCACATTCTTACATTATGCTTGGCAGGTCATGTCAGGTGACTTAAAGCATGTGCATTTTGCGTTAGTTAGCTGTGTCAATACCGGTGTTGGGCAGAAGGGATCATCTCAAAATCAAATATGTCGCATAATTTATATGATCTTTTCAAATTGCTATTGCGATGTCTTTTGCATGTAAATAACAGAGAATTTTGATTGTGTAGTTTCCATGAAAATATTTTGAGCTTGGAAGTAGTTCGGGGACTGGTATATTTGCTTAGGCATTATTATTCACAGTCCATTAATCATATTTCTGTGAAACTATGCATGTACACATTACTGAAGTGGGTCTTTGATTTGTATTTTGGTGGTTGATCACTTACTTGTTTTCCTTGAATTTTTCAAGATATTTCAATCACAAACCATCTCTTCTTCGGACAGGTCAGTATCTGATTCATCTCCAAGATGTATTAAGATAGATGGGATGGTCTCTTCTCTAATACCATCTAGTTTCCATTACTCATTTTCAACTGCCAATACATGTTTGATACAGGCTTCCCACCGACTGATATCAATCTCCCCTATTGCCGTGTGAACAATTTCCCATGTCAATGTCAGATAACTTGAATGCCGTGTTGTAGCGTGATACCTTCCCCTTGATATCCCCCCATATCTGTTCAGTTGGATTCAAATTGCAATGATGTGGCGGTAGTCGTAGAACTTTGTGACCAGCGTTCTTCAACATATTGTCGATGGCATAGGAAGGTGGTGGTTTGTGCTGTAATACAAGCTCATACTATACTGGTTTTGTTGCCTTGTCAGGTCTTGCAATGTTGTTTCTGTTAAGCCATTCAATGATCTCTGCTTTATGACAACAAACTTTTGAGATGGTCCCTGGAATGTCCGTAGAAGAGGCATAGATAATTCCACTCAACACGCCCTTTGAGAGATCTAAGGCATGTTGGGTCCATTTGAAATACTTTTCAGGAGCTACAAATGGACGGCCCCTTTCACTTTCTCGTTTGAAATAATTATAGATTTTTCAAATAATGTCTTTTGCGTAAGCTGACAAATTGGATGTGGACATTTCTCTATGTGTAGATGTGTGTGCACTTCTTGAAATACACATGCTTGAAGTCACGTGATCTGCCTAGCATAATGTAAGGATTTGACATGTGATCTGCCTATTTGCATGACCAGGTTGCTGTTCCGTTAAGTAGCTCAAAACCCTTGACTTGTGAGGTGTTGTTGTGACATGAAATAGTGACAGCTCTTATAGACATCTTTCTTATTATCGAGTGATAAATTATGACAATTAAAATCCTCAATAGTAGAAGAATTATAAAGCCTCATACCAAACTGGAAACGGATAACACTTATAGTTTTAAAGTAAAGTTACCAAACACCATCCTGAAACATTTTCTACCAGACTATCATGACTATAGGTGAACATTAGTTAAAATGGTTTGCGACATGCTGTCAACGCTATCAAGCAAGAAACATTTTGAGTAGAAATGATCAAAGCTATCTGTATTTAAGTGATGTCAATTGTATCTTTCTCTTTGTATTGAGATATATATATATGTATGATGGTTACTCAAATTGAGAGAAAGTGCCACTTTTCGAGTCTTACTGACATGTATTGTTTCAGAATGTGCCCCTAAATTTTGAACTTTTTAACTTTCCTCATTGTTTTGGAGTTTTGTCATTCAAAATTTTGAAAGTTGTTAAGATTTTTTCCAGTGTTGATCTCATAATTGTGTGAATTTAATATAAAGGTTTCAGTTGTTTAATTGATAGATCGCAGACAGCAATGCTCCTGATTTATTGGATAATGCCCCTTTGCCTACAAATATTTGTACTCCCTAACAGTGACCACAATAAATGCAGCAGTAACAGATGGTTTCAGGGTAATCATCATGTTTTAGAAAATGAGTGAGTTAAGTTTTATGCCACACTCAGCAATATTCCAGCTATATGGCGGCAGTCTGTAAATAATCGAGTCTGGATCAGACAATCCAGTGATCAACAACATGAGCAGTGATCTGTGCAACTGGGAACCGATGACATGTCAACCAAGTCAGCGAGCCTGACCAGCCGATCCTGTTAGCCGCCTCTTACGACAAGCACAGTCTCTTTTTATGGCAAGCATGGGTTGCTGAAGGCCTATTTTTCCCCGGGACCTTCATTGGTCTTTAGAAAATGAAAAGGGGTTTTCAAATACGTGAGTCTACTGACCCCAACTTGGGTATAATCTCATGGTGGTTTTGATGCTTATTCATTTGATTGTAGTTGTTCTGTTATTGGTCACATTGATAAGAATAGAAAGTGTTTGGAGTACGCATGGAGAAAACTCAAAACATGCTGTTGTCAAGACTTTTATGTTGAAAGGAAAGATATTGAATGTAAATACCATAGGACTGTTTAAGTTGCCCATATGGGGGTAACCAAAAAGTGAAAGTGTTAGGTAATCATGTCAAAGACAAGGGTTCAATTTCCCAATGTAATATTGCTAAAAACGGCATAAAATCTTGGTGTTCCCTCATTCGCTGCAGGGTACTTATAATCAGAATTCAACTAGTCAGTCAATCATTGTGTTTATATGTTACAGTATTTCTGCTGTATAATCAATAACATTTTAGCAAGGACAGTATTTTCTGTCAAATATTCCTGTATAGAAAGGCATTAATAGTACAGCAGTATAAATTAACATTAAATTCATTTAAATATTGTGAAAGGCTGTGCAGTTAAGCGTTATGTGAACGACAGAAGCGAAGTAAATTGAATAGTTATTTTGTACTCTTGGAATACTGTAAGGTACTCAACATCTGTTACTGTCTGAGCCACTACAGAGTAGGTCATATTGACCCTTTACCTGTTTGACAAGTTTGTTATCAGTATATTCTCATTAAAATAAGATATTTAACTGCTAAGACGCCTCTGTGGAGAGCTGGTTGACAACCCTAAGCAAGCTGACTGGCCGATCTCAGTGAAGGATATAAGGATTCTTGAGCCGTTGGATTTCTAAAACCATAAGTCTTTACAAGTTCCAGCCTTGGTTTGTGAAATGGCAATCATAGCAAATAGTGTCAATATCAGTTTTATACTCTTATGATATATCATAACCAGAAGGCCAGATAAGATGCGTATCTGGGTAAAATATGCATAGAAAGTTTAAATTACGCATTAAAAAATAATTATTGCATACAAATTACCCAATGGTAATGTTAGATACTCCAAAAGTTTAAAACATATGCCTACAGAATATTTTCAAGAAAATCATTTTGTGTAATAAAAAAGACATCATCAAGGTGTACTGTTAGTGTAGGACTACTATTGTAATGATATTCGTTTGTTATGAAATCATTTCCATTACTGGCATAAAAGTAAACACATTTATGTTGGCACCATATTGCTGATATATTGCTGAGTGCAGCATAAAAGTAAACACATTTATGTTGGCACCATATTGCTGGTATATTGCTGAGTGCAGCAGAAAACTAAACACATATTTATGATGGTTTTGATTAGGTATGACATAACTTCATAAGGCGGAGTATAGTTACTTCACGACAAATGCTTAGGTTGACACTGAAATACCAATATATTTGAAAGTAGTGGGTTCTGGTAAATGAAATATCTACTCAACATTCATAATACCCAGTCCAGAAAAATACTGTGGGTATAGTACTCATGTGAGCTAAATCTTGTCTTAAACTCTGGGTAACATATAAATAAATATTTTGTGTGTTATCAACTTTGATCTATGATAGCCCAGGGCCCTTGATATTTTTTCAACATCTGGAGTATGTGCTCCATAGTTTTTTCAATACAGGTGTACTGGAAATACTTAGGTAGTACATTTAGAGTACTGAATGGATTTCAAAGGAGTACCAGTAATCAGCGTTTCATGTCATGCATGCACCACAATATTGCTACTCTTGTGTGAACAGGTCAATATACATTTTAAAAAAACACTTTTTCTATTAAATACATCCGTAAATGATTCTGAGACAGTGCATCATTGCTGTGGTGTGTATCTGCTATGTTTTTAAATTATTTCCTGCCATATCCTGCATATTTTTGATCCGTACATATGTTGATGTGGCCCTTATCTGGAGCGCTGAATATCTGTATTGATACAAGTGGTAACATAAAGCATTGATGTATAAGTGTATCGTCCCGAACAACTGGTTTGTATGAACAAATACAACTTTTTAAAAGTTGTGGAAAATTTCACTTAAAAACAAATGTGATCAACAAATATGTAGTCCCCTGGTGACATATCTGGCTGAGCTCTCCGACATGTTTTGTAAACTTATGACATATAGTTTGATTGATGGATGTGAAAGTGTTGATTCATATTTTGGTATTTGGTATTTACAGTGTTTAACTTGTTTATAAAATGTGCTTATGTCTGGAACAGCATCAGCAGCAGTGTTAGGGCTGCTCCCCACCAAACCACCAGCAGTGTCCGTTTCCTATTAGATGCTTTTTAAAAAGAGGGTAGATGGGTGTGTATGTGTAATTTTTAGTTGTGCCAGTTGTGCACTTAAGAATGTCTTCAAGGATACAATATTTTGTTGTGACAGTGCCTTGGGGTGACCCAGTACAGGGCTCGATTTAGTGCTTTCTTACTTGCAGAAGTGCAACCATATATTACACATTGCAACCTAGTTATTACACGAACTTGCACCAGGTGCAAGTCAGTTTTTTTGAATGGGTAATCATCTGCATAAAACATTTGAATAATTCATAAGCATAATTGTTTTATTACATATTGCAATAAAAGCAGTGCAACTGGAATTTGACTGGTGCAACTAGGTTTTTATCTTAGGTTGCACCAGGTGCAAGTAGGTTATCTCTTACATGAAGCCTTGCATTAAAAGATTTTTCTGACAGATCATTATTCATGTTATTTATGGGCAGGTTTTGTCAGTGAGTGCCCTTGTGCCAATTCAGTGATATCCACTTTAGCCCTGCGTACACTGAAAAACATGAAAGTATCTTACTCAAATGAGATGAAAATGAGTTGAATTGCACCCTTGTCAGGATTTTGGTTTGGTTGAAAAAAGGTTAGGGTTGTAGGGTTAGGATAGGGTTTGGGGGGTGACCTTAGTCTAATTACAGTGTATTTTTTTTACAGACAGCAATAGGACATTTTATGATAATATTTGGCTAGAGACAAATAAGGGAATTTTTTTAAACAGATCCTTCCTATTTTATATATTTCCATATTTGATAAGAAATATGTAGGACACTTCAAATTATGATTAGCCAATGCAGGTATTTACCCAGAAATCTTAACTGAGACCCCAGGCGGGCGAAAATCAGTATTTTGTTCAAAACAAGACTGTTTTATTATTTTATTATTCAAAACAAGATTGTTTTATTATTCTTGTGTTTTTTTTTAAGTTCAGGGGAAAGCTAGCAGGTATATTCAGATGTTTTTGATTCCATTTTTTGGAATTTTTAGTGACATATCATCACAATATGCATCAGACTCACGGCCAAATGTTGGTCTCTTGGCAGGTCAAGGTGAACAGCCCTGTAATGTCACAGAAATTAGTCAACCTGACAGCTATACTCACAGAAACAGAGTTATCCTGTGGGAAATGTTATGTTAGGGATCGCTGTAGACAGTAATTTTATGTCATAACCTGTGATGTCTTTTGCAGTGTTTCTTGGACAAAAGTGAATAACCGTTGTTAATTTTATGACCTTTTATTTTTCAGTGGTGAAACTTTGGCAAATCGTGAAAACATCATTCAAGGTAAGATGTATCATATTACAAGCTACTTACAAACGCCAGGATATTTAGTTGAATAGACAGCCCATCTGATTGACTGTCCTACATTCTGCTACTTAATCGTGTTAGATTCTGTTTGGCCTTGATGCAACTGAGTGGACCTGTGAATACCTGTGTTAGAATCAGTGATTGAAATAACGGCATGCCCGCCTGCCCAAGGCTGGCAAATTTCATGTTGGGCTGCCTGAAAATAATCTCCACCAGCCTGATTATCTGACTGATATTTTGAAATACCTCCCTTTTGGAAGCTTTGTATGAATAACAAGAGAGAAGATATATATTCACATGCAAAAGAAATGCAAGTTTTCTTAACCAAATGGGAAACAAACTTGGACCTACATGGATGTGGGTTTTGGGCATATAGTGGAGCCTGATGATGTTACCAATAATTTTTGTCCCGCGCAAAAACACATCAATAGAAGGAATTACCAAAATGCATCATATCAATGTCTGTATCATGCACACACTTTTCGTGAAATTGAACATGCACGAATTGTCAGCACCATTAGTGGGTTAAGACTGCACAAAAGTTAGGTCTGTTACTCCTTGTTCAACAATGCCATGCCTAAGTCAAATTGAAAGAAACCAGAAATCAAACATTCTCCAAAACTGGTGCCCATTATCTTGATATAAACATAACCACTATCTACCATCTCCAGCATTGATACAACGCTACATAGACCACAAATGACCTTCATCGGAGCGGTTGTCCAAAGGTCACCACCCCATGACAATATCAGCACACTGGTCATCAACACCAGCAAGATCAATACTTATCAACCCCTTTACCTTTAAAACATAATAATGTCACTAGTCTTGGTAGCCAGTAAGATGTCTTCACTCAATATTTGTGACCCTGTATTTTTTGTGTTTAATATTGACAACTGCATACATGTCTGGTTTTTACATGACTTGCATTGTTTTTGTTCGTGAGTATGTTTGAGGCAGAAATCACTCTAAATTTGTGCTATTATAATTTTTCAGAAAATAAACCATTGTAATGATGTGAACCGATAAGTGGAATGTTGCAAGGATAGCAGGCCCTTTTCAAATGTAACAGGCTGGGGATGTGACTTGAGTTTCAGTTCATACATGTTAATTTTAATTTGCTGAATCAGTTCACATCTAAAACAATGATACTTGTCTGTTTTTGTTAAAAAAATTTGAGTCAAAATTGTGAGCAGGCATAAATACTTTTAATATTATCATTATTATAATTTATTATAGGATATTTATATAGAGCACATATCCAGGCAGCTAGTGCTTGCCTATCCTATCGAGGTACCCATTCACAGGTGGAGGGACTGGGACACATAGTCACAGGGTTGTGTACTGTACACTATGGTGATGACAACACGGAAAGAGTTTACACACAAAGTTGACTCCAAGGTTTTTACACTCAGTCAGAGGTGGGCTCTATCCTGACACCTCCACCTTGCTGGATCACTAGAATGGCCCTTTAGCCAGCTTGCCCACCATACCCCATGCTTCCAAAACAGACAGTCAACTTTTATTGGTTACCTGCCTGACTGACTGGTTGAGTTTGCAAGGGTTCAAAAATCCCATCACCCGACTCCCAGGACAAGTCTGTTTTTATTTCAGGCAAACAAATAATGGTATCTAACTTGTCCGTGGGCAACTAAATAATTTCTGCTTACGGTTTCAAACTGCAAATAAACTTGGAACTCATTTCATATCTGGTCAAAATGTAGGTATTAAATTTCACAATGATAATGAAATAGTTGTCTTTCTTAAATATTTATTACTTCCCAATAAATAGTCCACTTAACATTAACATCATGTACCATGTTGATCCCTTCTTTCATAATTACATCATGATTATGTCATTAAAGTCAGGGCAAATGGAAAATAAGTCAGGATAAGTTACTTTCTTAGAGTCACTTGCCCTGTGGCAAGTGTTGTTTTTTTTAAATTTGAACGCCTGGTTTGAAAGACTATTTTGATCACTGGTTAAAACTGTTCTTCAGCAGCCCATGCTTGTCGTAAGAGGCAACTAATGGGATTGGGTGGTCAAGCTTGATAACTTGGTTAACACATTTCACTGTATCCCAGTTGCATAGATTGATGCCTACGCTACTGATCACTGAAATGTCTGGTCCAGACTTTCATATTACACCACCATCAAGTAGCTTTAATACTATGGAGAGTGGCATTACAGAGCAAACAAATGTGAGTGATTGAGTTACAGGTTTTACAATGCTTTTAGCAATATTCTGCAACATCATGGCAGTTTACCTCCAAAGTGGGTTTCAAACATTCTACCCTTAGGTGTTTAAGTAAGGCGTGATGAATGAATGCTTGAACCATCAGAAAACTGATTCAAATTCTCAGTTGGAATTAGTTTTCAACAAACGTTGCCACTAATAATTCAGTGTGAGTGAGTGATTTAGTGAATGAGTATGGTTTTATGCCGTTATTCCCAAAATATCATGACTGGGGACACTAGAAATGGGCTTCACACATTGCACATATGTGGGGAAACAAACCTGGATCTACGGTGTTCATTGACCCATGTCATCATATGTTTGTAGATTGAAGATTATGATTCAGAGGTACAGATAAACTGCGAATATGTGTGATGCAAATATTTATGTAAAAACTTAATTCCCATTAAGTCCAGTCTGTATTATTTTGCTTGATTCGTTGTAAATAAATTTGATCTTACTTGCATACACGCATGTTTAGTTGTTTCGGACATTCACCAAACTAAATATTGAGTTGGCCAACCCATATATCACAGAATGATGACAGATAACATACCTGAGGTATATCGAAAGGTTCATTTTCAGCTCATGAACTTGAATTTGCAATCTTTATTATCGTTTCTCATATTACAGATGAAATAAAAATAACAATCATGGAAACCAATATTTAAACTTTATGATATTTTTACAGTTAATTGAAAATAGCAAAATCTCCAATTGAGTTTGAGTGAGGTGGGTACAATTTATTTGGTTGTCAAAGGAAAACATAGAACATGTAAGCTTAGTTGTGCTAAATTTTGAGGACCTAAAAATGCAGTCCGTAGAAGAGAGTCACCTATCTTTGGGTTACACTTTCGTCAAACTTTTTTCAGAGGGTAAGAAAACGACATTGTACCGTTTCACATGAATGAACAAATGAGAAGACAACTTTGACAGTAAAGACGTCAAATTTTCAGTGAAATAACGACCAACGAGATAGGGTGGTCAGACTCGCTGACAGGGTTGACACCTGTCATCGATTCCCAATTGCTCAGATTGATGCTTATGCTGTTGATCACTTGATTGTCTTGTCCAAGCTTGATTATTTGCTGAGTGCAGCGTAAAACTAAACTCACTCACTCACTCACTGTACATTGGGATGTAAGCAGTCACTCCAGCTTCCTATTGATTCAATAAAAGACATCCCTTACAACTGACCTGAGATTGATAATGAAAAATTTGAGGCGCACAGTTTCCTAATCTCTATTTCTTACCATGCATCCTACATAGAAAACTGTCACACTAGGTGGTGTCGGTGTTTGTTAAACTGGTTTCGGTCACAAGTTTAATGTAGGATATTTGTAAAGTGCGCTCCAAGGGACATAACTCTAGGGGGGTCTGGTTTGGTTGATAGAGGGAGCAAGTGTTAATCTAATACAGTGATGCGTTAATTCTTTTGAACTTTTAATTTAGTATTGTAATCTAAATATGTAATATAACCCTGAGGGCTGATACTATAGTTAGTATTGAGAGAAATACATTATTATTTTGTTTTTAGAAAAGTGTGGGTTGATATAGTGCCTTTAAAGAATACTTGTAGCTAAGTTTTTGTTAGTAGAGCCAGATGTTTTTGTCGCTTACAGCATTTGTCATCCATTTTTATATGTATTTTCTGAGGACAACACTGGACCAATGATGCTTCACTAGGTATTTTTGTGATAACGTGTGATAAACTATCATTTTGTTCAGGAGCTTTACATGTCACCCTATTTATGTCTGTCATATTTTTGTACTGTACACACCCTGTCTTAAGATAGCAACATAATTACTGAACATATGCATTTTGAGTAGACAACAGTGGCCCATTTAGTTTATCACATGTGGGCACAGGTGTCAGAAAATTACTAATGAACATTTACAAAAGACGATCTTGAATAAATGCAGTTCCTCAGCAAAACTTATCTTACCATGAGGGAACTGAACCCAGGCCCTCAGTGTTACAAGTCATAATGAAAATTTACAAAAATATGATGTCATGACCCCCCCCATCACCCCATAATTAACATTTACAAAAACATGATCTTGCCATGGGGGCAATCAAACCCACATCTTAAGCATGACAAGAAAGCATGACAAGAAAGCACTTCAACCACCAGGCTACCCCATGAATGGAATGGATCACTCATGCTTAATGTTGTACAGTTTGTACTTTTATTAATTTAACTTTCGCTTTGCACACGGTCAGATTAGTTAAAACATGCAAAAAAATATTTTGACACCATGTTGACTCTATTGGTTTTTCAGGTCAGTCGGACGTCCCTCTGTCAGACGTGGGGATTCAACAGGCAAGGCTTGTGGGTGTCCGTCTTCAGAATGAACGCTTAACACATGTGTTTGCAAGTGACCTATTACGCGCAGCTCAGACAGCTCAGGCCATTGTTGAGGCCAACAAAGTGTACGTCAACGCCGTCATCAAGGACAAAAGACTCCGAGAAAGGGTATGAGGAAAGTTATGTTGTGGAGAGAAACTTCCGACAATGATTGTTCATTTTCAACCCAAAGTTAAATTTTTTAAGAACCCCATCTGCCATTAGTCCTAAGTTTACACAAGGGGTGGTGGTAATGTTTTAGTCATCTTCTTATTTTAGTTGGTTATTTGTTCTTAAGGTGCTAGTATGCATTTTGAAGTTTGAAGAACACAAACTCTGTAAATTGTTACAAGTGATAGCTTCTTTTTTGTTTGTACCAACTCTTCAGTGTCTAATCATCCTGGAATTGATGACTTGATTGACATGTCATCCCATCCCAGTTGCATAGCTCAATGCTCATACTGTTGACCACTGGATTGTCTGGTCCAAACTCAACTATTTACTGACTACTCTCTGATGGCTGGTATGTTGCTAAGTCTGGCATTTATCAACAAACAAATGAACTTAAAGATGTATCTAAAGTCAGCTCACTCAAGATTGTCATGTAAAGTCATTGTTGTGTTGGCGGGATATGATAAAGTTAGGTATTGTTGTGTTGGTTATGTTGTGTTGGTTGCTGAGGAGATAATAGGAACCTTCTGATCTCATCGTGCCTTTTTATGTATCTGGAAAAACAAACATTTTGTGTAGGATATGGTCAGAAAAGTCTTATTTTGCATGGAAGGTGGGATTGAGGCAGTTAAACCACAAATGAGTCACACAAATCACACAAAAGTGTCATTTTGGAGTGTATTGTACTCTCAGAATGGTCATAATCTTTCACAGTAAATATTTTCGAGTGACTTCAACCTGGCATGGGTGAAATTCAATGAGTTGCTCGTTGTGTATAGCTAATCATTTGCATGATGGTAAAGTACAGTTGGTTTTCAGTGTAGATGCTTTATTTTCATTTCTTTTCAGAAATTCGGAGTCGTAGAGGGCAAAACATTCAAGGAACTGGCAGCTGAAGCAAGGAGAAACAACAGCTCTATACCTAACTTTACCCCATACGGTGCTGAAAACATAGAACAGGTAGGGTCACTGGTCACAGTCTTCATTTGTTTCACCTCAAAGATAAAATGGGGTGGATGTGAGTTCAGTTCTTCTGAAATAGGAAGTGCCACTTCATAATTAACTGTACTTAAGGCAGGTTTCCATGGCAACCCAGTCAATGTTTTTCACTGCACTGGCAATCCTTAAAGTTAAAGTCATTTATGTCACCTCATACTAAGAGGAAAGTATAGTTGTGTCTTATACCCCTGAACAAGGAATTAAGTTGAAATTGACTGTACTTTTGGGGGGGCCTGGTTGCCATGGCAACCCAGTGAAAACTGCTAATGTTTTCCATTACACAGGCAGTCAGTGGCATGTACTGATAGTCTATTCTGACAGTTCAATCTAAGGTAAAGGTATATATATTACAGAGAAAAATTTTGTAATGGACAAATTTGAAATTGAATAGTGTGAATGAGTTTAGTTCTACGTCACTCTCAGCAATATTCCAGTAATATCATGGCAAGGGACTCCTGAAATGGGCTTTACACATTGTACCTGACTTAGATCAAGACACATTGAGTAACTACTGTCTGGTATCAAACCTCAGCTTTCTCTCCAAGATTGTGGAGCGAGCAGTTTGCACTCATCTGTCTGATCATCTTCAAGAACTAGACCTCCACGAACACTTCCAGTCAGCATATCGTGAATTTCATAGTACTGAGACTGAAAGTGGTCTGTGACTGACGACTTGGAATTGACAAGAAGCAGCTTGTTCTAGACTTAAGCAGTGCTTTTGACACTGTAGACCATAACAAACTCCTTCACCATCTCAGATATGACTTTCACATCGGTGGGGACGCCTTAGATTGGTTCCAATCATACCTCTCCGCCAGACATCAGTGGTCATAGATGGCCATCGCTCTGATCAAATTGATCTTACTTGGGGTGTGCCACAAGGGTCCGTCCTAGGCCCAGTACTTTTTACTCTTTATGTAAAAGAGCTGGGAAGTGTCATTGATAGACACCATGTCTATCGCCACTATTATGCAGATGACTCACAGTTATATAATCTCTTCAAACCAACCTCCACTCTGGCCAGCTCTGCTCTAACTGAACTTTCTGTGCTGTGAAGAAACAATGACTTGGATGCATGACAACAAGCTAAAACTCAGTAGCTCAAACACAGAGTGTATCATCCTGGGACCTGTAAAGAGGCGAGCAATATGTGATAGTAACTGTCTTGAATTTGACAATGCATCCATTGCAGTCTCAGACACAGTTAAAGGACCACTAAACTCAATTTTTGGGTACTCTTTTTATCACTGCATACGAAAGACTTTTGGTTAGTCATAAACGAAACACCATTTGTTTTCTAAAAAAACTTGTGGTTAATTAATACCAAGCGCTTAAAAGTTGCTAAAAAGCTGTCTGCTTCTCTCTCGCCCGCAAACGAAACCACAGACATGTTACGTAACTCTGTCGCCAGAGCCCTACAGTGACGTCATAGAAGGAACGATATCCAGTTAAATGTATATTAAATGTGTAGGAAGCTCTTCATTTTGCTGATTTCTCGACGTCACCAAAGACATGCCGAATTGTTGTGTTGCCGTCAGTTGTTCCTTGGGGTCGGGTGATGGTGTCACTATGCACAGATTTCCACCAGACTTCATAGTTTGTGCTTAAATTGGTTGTTAGTGTGTGCGAAGTGAGCTTTTTGGAAGCCTGTGGTATATACTAAATCGGATGGTTCGCCCCCTACCACGCTTCCAGGATAGAAAATGGAGTTCAAGTATCATCGAGTTTTTGAAATAAAGACTGCTTACTACACATTGCTGACCAAAAGGATTTTGCATGGATATAACGCTTTCTTCCCCGAAAACGAGGTTGTGGTCGAAGTGACAATATTATTGTAAGTAATATTATATTGACCCCTTATATTGACCGATTCCAAGAGTGAAATTGTTATGTTATAAGCAATGGCATGTAAAATCCTAATGTCCATCAATAAAATACATATTTTATTACCAGTAGAAAGTAATTTTGATTTTGTAAGTCGGTGAAAACAAACTTAAATAGCATTCATCCCAAGACAGGGCGCCACCATTTTTGAAAATCGTGAAGTCACGGGCTAAAGTCCGTTAGAATTATTGAGGGTATGATTTGTTCTCATCAATTAGAAAATCAAAACAAGTATTTACTGGTAATTAAATATGCATTTGAATCATGGCCAAAAGGATTTTGCATGACACAACTTTTAACATAAGGACTTCTTCCAAGGAAGCAAGGTGGGGGTCGAAGTGACATTTATATTGCAAGCAATGTTAAATTGACCTCCACCTCACTTCCAAGAGTGAAATTGTTATGTTATAAGCAGTGTCATGCAAAATCCTATTGTCCATCAATAAAATACATATTTTACTACCAGTAGAAAGTAATTTTGCTTTTGTAAGTCGGTGAAAACAAACTTAAATAGCATTCATCCCAAGACAGGGTGACGCCATTTTTGAAAATCGTGAAGTCAAATCCATATGAATTAATGAGATTATGTATGGTTTGTTCTCATCAAGTTAGAGAATCAAAACTACATAAATGTGTATTTGAATCATTACCAATAGGAGTTTGCATGACTTTATAATCATACTTGTATGCATTTTGAAACTTAATAAAAAGAAGCGATCTGCGAATGTATAACAGAAATAAAATATGTAGACATTTCATAGTTTTCCTATATGAATCATAATTCGCACGCACGCCCTAGTGTATGTCGTCTGCATCATTACACTTAACGATGGAAACAATGAATATGTTGAATGCTACGGCAACTTATTAAAAACAAAAATGCAAATATTAAAAGTTATGGGAGCAATGTCAGGCTATTACCTTCTTCGAGGAATGTATCCATCAATATCCACAAAAACAAGTGATATATAATTCATCTGCAGTTTTCCCAAGCGATGTGTCTTTTAACAGACAAATATACGAAAACGTGATGTATCGTTTCAGGTTTTTCACACTGCTGTATAGTTTCATTGGTTACCCAAGATAGCACACCTGGCAACTAATTGCATAATGTGCATCATTCGTTTTAAAAAGTTATTTAGTTAGCCAATAATGAGAAATCAATCAATGTATTGGCGGTTAATCCTTTGAAAGAAGGGTGTTGTTTTACATAGACACAGACATGACAGAGTGTATTCAGTATAGATTAGTAAATGTACATACATAAACGCTACCTTTTGACAAATCCCCCATTTAAATCCCCATAAAACTAATTAATCAATCAGCGTGTTATCGGTTCATCCTTTGATGGATCCAGACACCAGAAATGCCAAATTGGGGCCTTTGTCGGGTAATCTAAGTGGCGTTACCACTAATTATACCTGTTATAAATTCATTAACTGAGCATCAAGTGAATGATGACAAATAACGTGTAGGGTTATACCACCCAACAGGGATTACAACCTAGCGACACCAAGTGATTTTGACAAAATCGTCTATGAAAACAAGGGTTGTAACTCGAAAACTAGGCAAAGCAGGAGACAAAACTAAATGATAGTAGATTGTGAGAACATATGGCTTTCATTTTTCTCAATAGCTTTCGCGATATCAGATTTGTACAAACCTGTAAACGAAATAGTTTAACCCCTGAAATGTAGATGAATACTGCACAGACCCTCATTTCTATACCCACTATTATGTCACGGAGACGCGCCGCTCTGATTGGTTAAAATTTCGTTTGCGTCTGAGAATTGTGTACTGTTGACAAAAAGGTCGATTCAAGGTATTTAAAGATCGAAATGAGCAGTTTTAATGGCGGGGTTTCATTTATAACGATGTCAGCAAGTGATTTTGTATTTGTACCCTATTAGAGTATATGTGACCTTTAAAGACCTGGGCGTTATTCTGGACTCTAGTCTATCACTTGACAACCATGTCTCACACATGTTCCGAGGCTGTTTCTGTCAACTCCACAACATCGGTCACATTCGTTCGTGCCTCACCACTGAATCAACTAAAATCCTGGTTCTAGCCTTAGTCATTAGTCGCATTGACTATTGCATCTCCTTACATGTTGGTGCAACCCAAACCCAGATAAACAAACTTCAGTGCATGCAAAATGCAGCTGCTCGCATTGTCACGAAATCTAGAAGATACGCTGAAGTTAAGCCTCTCCTCCAGTCCCTCAACTGGTTGCCAATCCAGTACAGGATACAATATAAACTTCTATGCCTACCGTTTCAATGCCACTCTAGATCCACTCCTTCATATCTTGCTGCTTCACTGACCGTCCATCAGCCTTCTCGAACACTTCGCTCCCTGGCAAGAATCTTCTCGTGCCCCTTTCAGTCAGTACAGCCACCTATGGTAAAAGATCCTTTGCATACGCAGCATCAACAGCCTGGAATCAACTGCCTCAACATCTGCAGGATTGTGATGAACTCCCCAATTTCAAGTCCCAACTAAAAACCCTTCTCTTCAAAACTGCCTTTTGCCTGTAGCTTTCCTTTCGTCTGTTAGTATCTGTGCTTTGAGCATGTATAACACATGGAAAAATGTGCATTATAAGTATATTATTATTTAAGGATTGACTTAGTGTTTCTTTCGTTGCATTGAGGTATGAAACTAAAAACCAATGTGCAAACCTTATGAATCTGCGTTCTTACTTTCATACGTCAATGCAACGAAAGAAATACACAGTCAATTCGTATAATTAAATTCAACAACAAATACTATAGGCTTTCAACAATTTATCTTTAAACATAATCAAATTCATCAAAACAGGTATCTTTGTTACCTCCGATTAACAATTTCGGTGTAAGAATTCGGTAATGGCATGACATGACTCAGGTGACTCATTTACAGGAAATGACATGCCTACCAAACCATTAGCCAATCAGCACAGAGCACCCCCAAACAGCTGTCAATCAGCCTAGCTAACATCGGGTGGCGAATAAAAACAGAACAACACAATGTGATGCGTTCCAGTAACAGCAAATTCAGGTTCAAACATTTGAATTATTACCAGCGAACTGAAAGACATGGTTTTTACAAGTGAGAATTGGAAATGAAGCCTGATGACATGAAGTTAGTGGAACTGAGATTGTTAGTGGCAGCAGTATTTGCGCAAGTGGAATTAGGCTGTGATGTGACTGGGATTGCACTGCCGTGAACTGATGTTCCAATTTGTGCATACTCTTGTCGAGGCGTTACAATGATAATTATGAGTTGTTTGTTTATGTTAACCACAATGTATCATTTCAATGTTTATCCAAAGTTCATTAGGGTACCTGAGTGCATTGGAATTGCCTTGCCGTGAAAAGGTATTCCCCGACATTCCTCAGGTCCAAAAGTAGTCTGGTTCGGTGGGCGTGACTTAGCTTTTTAGATTCATTGGGAAATGAAATCAAAAGAAATGTTCCCAGTTAACCAATCAGATTGCCAGAATTTTAATGCACACAATAAAAAATTAATTATTATATTATATTATACCCATTTGGGGAATTGGTGTGATGAGTGAGCACTTTTACCATTTAGCTACCCCATCGCCTCAGGATATGTAATATGTAACCATGGGGTTAGTTGATTGTATGTTGTTGTATCCTTTTACCTGGATCAGTGGGATAGTTGTTCCTGCATTAAAGGATTATTACAGACCACCTACATATATATCATTTTGCTGACTAGCATGAATCCAAACTTGGGTGAAATTTGTAAAAGACATTATTGTGTGCTCTGTCTTGATGTAAAATATTAAAAATGATTTTAACCTTTCCGTAAGCTTGATGCATGTTCCTGTGTTTTCCAGGTTCGTATCCGCGCCAAGTCTTTCTTCCATGACCTTTTAACCTTATTGAAGAACAATGCCCATGAAGATGGCAACTACATCCCTGCATCCATAAAGAGGCGAGCAGACCATAGCTCCAGTCACAGCTCAGACCGTGTGCACTGCTTTCAAGCAGTCACTAGACAGACCTCCCAGGAGAACAATTTAAATCTAGACGTGGGGGACAAAATACTGACTGTGTCGAAACGTCCACGCCATGACGATCAGGAGGTGGTAAATGGCTTAAACCAGGAGTTTTTCCCGTTGGATCTGGCTCAATCAGATAAGATCCTGTCCCAGACAGACAAGGTGTTTGACGAGAGTCAGCACCTGGACATGCCTCAGACTGCCATAGCCAGATCCAACTCCAGCAGCTCCTCGGGGTGCTCCAGTCTCCCGGAGAGTGCTGAGTCTCAGGAACAGGCCTCAGAACTCTCCACACCCACGGAGGAAGAACAAAAAGACTTTGATCCTCATGATGTTCAGTCGTCGAGTCCTGTCGCTCTCGATACTGAAATCAAGTCAAATATCCGATCCTCAAGATCTGATGCTTTTGGCTGTCCGAATGTGTCATTGTCACCTCTCTTAGAACACAGGCTATCAAGCATCTCAAGCATCAGTTCTGGAAGGAATAACAGCTTCGATGATGCTGATGGAATTCCACCCAGTATAGCAGATGTTATAGTAGTCAGTCATGGGGGTTTTCTCAAAGAACTTATTCGTCATTTTGTTGAAGACCTTAAGTGCAAAATGCCTGGTGGGAAAGGATATGCCTTGCGTGTTGGTCCGAATGCAAGTGTGTCTAAATTCACAATAACTATTGATGACATTACGGACAATCCAATCATTACATGTTTATTAATTCATGACAAAGAGCATCTGCTTCCTTTAGATATTTCTCAAGCCCCAGGAACGTTTTAGACAACCATAATTCAAACCGCATTTTTTAAGGAAAAATTCATGTTTGTATAGTACTCAAACGTTTAAGTTTTTTTCTTTTTCTAAAATACAAACAAAAAATAATCTTTGTAATCAAACATGATAATCTTTGATATATAAGTATTTTGATGAAATGCTTACTTGTGGAAATGTATCACATCTATGTTCTGCTTCGTTATGGTTCAGATCAGATATTTCATACAAAAGCAGCAATTTGATTTCGTCAAATTATCATGCTTCTGTATGCTTGATCAAGACCCAGTAGTGAACCTGTTTAAGTTTTTCTTGTATATTTGCTGATTGATGGACTCCATTTGAAAAGAAAAAAATGAAGAAAAACTGTGTCCTTGCGTACACTCGTCTTGTACTATCATGAGATCAAGATCTGGTTTTCTTGAATTGTACATTTATGTTGGGTTTTTAAATAAACATGGAAAACACTGCATAATATCCTCGGATTTGTTTGTGTTGATGACTTCTGTTATAAAATCAGTACCTCAGTATTAATCATCGCACGTTTTAGCATAGTGACCATTCATGGCTTGTTTTTGGGGGAGTGATGGTGATTTTAAATAGGGTCACCTATTTTGTTCAGGCGAGGTGGTTGTCAGCAATTTTCAACACTTGAACAAGGTCTTGGGAGGGCGGGGGAGGCATCACTCTGTACGTGCATTGTAGGGATTGTCATTCACATTGAACATGCTTCTCCATATGAACCATCCTCATACTTTCCGTGTGTGTCCAGATTGCACGGGTCTTAGTTGGCCCACGGTTACTCTTTACATATCTGAAACGTAAGACCTAACAAGGCTTTTAGCAAAACCCCTTCAGTGAAATTCAATTATTGAAACTCCCTGAAATTGAAACACAGGATTTGGATAGTTGTAGTTGTTTTGAAGAAAGGCTGATGTTATCTGAAGTCTTCCTGCAGTAATTGTCATTCCCAGTGAACGAAGACGCTCCAGTTATAAGGCATGCTCGATATCTCCAGAGAATACAGTCCGTTTGAGTCAGAAACGGACCGATGAATTGCAAATTTTATCCTTGTACAAAACTGCCACAGAAATATAAATAGTACACGTTTACCATTTACTAATACCCAACAGCTTTCTGATATTTGAACATTTTCCGGACTCAGCCAAAAAGTTGTTTAAGAAACTGTCATCATTGAAAACGCAAGTTGTTATCTGTCGTGGGGATGTGAAATCGCAGAAACGGAATAGCCAGTCATGGCGGGGGACATCTCAAAATCTATTCCGGGAGACCTGTCGGTTCTTCGTTTCGTAGTGTCATAGTCACGACTTAAAGGGATGACAATGGGTGCCACAGGTGCCAGCTTTAAGCCATGAC
Source organism: Haliotis asinina (assembly GCF_037392515.1). NCBI lineage: Eukaryota > Metazoa > Mollusca > Gastropoda > Lepetellida > Haliotidae > Haliotis > Haliotis asinina. Next base: position 53,887,126 of record NC_090285.1, on the reverse strand, counting down.
GTGATCAGTAACCTTTTCAATGACGTTAGCTGCCATGTTGACACGGTTTTGCCAAGTTTCAGTCATGATTTTGTTAAGGGATTCCTTAACTAAAACCTCTACGTCACGTAACCTAAAAGTTGTGTTTGATCTGGCAACATCTCCTCTGACAATGGCCCTTATCATGTCAGTAGGGTTAAGGTCACAGTGATAGGGTGGAAGTCGTAGAATATCGTGACCCGTACTTTTTATGTAACTGTCACCTTTGTAGAAAGGTTCACCTTTGTGGGTTTTTATGATCTCGCGTAACTGAGGCTTCGTTGCCTTTGAAGGTCGCGCGATCTGAAATTTGTCAGCTGTGATATCATATCACGTTTTCGACTGTTCGATGTCGGGCCTTTACTGTCGGGATCCTGCACGCTGTGGTATGGGGCATTGTCCATTACGGTGTAAAGTCTTCTCTTCTCTTATAGCTGGTACCAACTTGTTTTTAACCCAGTCGAGGAAAACCGGACCATTCATCTCGGAATGGTAGTCTCTGTCATCTGTGGACTTTGCCTGAATATCAATCGCTGCCTGAGAGAAAGCCTTTGCTGGGGCAACCAGCATGGAGAGAATGGAGAGACTCTCTGCTTTTCCTAGAGGCAGCTTTCAACGTGACCCCTTATCACCCCTTCCGGGAACCCACTGACTGCTGGCAGTGTGCGAGGCATTGGCCCAGGTCTCGTCCAAGTACACTGGCTCGAACTTTTCCTCGCGCTCTTTCTTTATTACCCGGTGAGAAAGCTATTTCTCAAGCGAACGATATCAGGGCGTTCACAGAGTACTGACCTGTTCTCCCCCGAAATTGTCTTATAACGATACCCGAGTGTGAGAGTCGCCAGAGCGTGTACTTTGATGCCCTGAGATTGTGTTCTTGATTCAAATACTTTATAAAAATTTTCAGCGACATATGTTTGTTGATAGACTGCCTTACAAGGTTCTTTTGAAAGTTGTCCAAATGTTTTAATTTGTGTGATTTTGACAAGCCCCCTACCTCTTCGCATCCTCGATATCTCCAGGGTATACATTCCCAAAAGTCTCCAGTATACCCTGGATGCATCTACGGCTCAGCCCGATAAATTTATTACCTCCCTTGGCTAGTTTTTTATTCAATCAGGTGTCTACGCTGGGAAGTTGAGCGAACCAATCACAACTCACTTTCGCTTTTTAAATTATCTAACCGATTAAACTTGGCAAACAAAACATGAAGAGGTTCTCTGAAAGAGGTAGATGGGGTTCTTGCATATATAATTAAAAGTTTCGGACCTACAAGTTTGTCTGTGTGATTTCCCCAAATTGTGAGTCGCACGGCGAGCAAACCTTCGCAGTTGTGACTGCTACCTTTGTTGACACCAGCAAGCTCGGTTATAACGGCAGTCTAGCTGATTGGCTACTGTGAGAATGCGGAACCAGCAAAGGGAGGTAATAAAATTATCGGGCCGATTGGTAGATGCGTCCAGGGTGTAGTGGAGACTTATCGGAACGTTTACCCTGGAGATATCGAGGATGACCTCTTCGCATCAACCTCACAATGTTTGTGTTCCACAACATTTGTCAGTACCCGTGCTGATACTTCTAAAGCTTTTGATGCCCGCTTACGGAATTTATTAATGACACAAAAATGGTTTGCCTCTTTCGGCTTCAGCACTGAAAAAGTGTACACTTTAATCATCAACTGTTTCACAGCAGCAGTCATTTTCATTCAAAATCATCAACTGTTTCACGGCAGCAGTCATTTTCATTCAAAATCATCAACTGTTTCACAGCAGCAGTCATTTTCATTCAAAATCATCAACTGTTTCACAGCAGCATTCATTTTCATTCAAAATCATCAACTGTTTCACAGCAGCATTCATTTTCATTCAAAATCATCAACTCTTTCACAGCAGCATTCATTTTCATTCAAAATCATCAACTGTTTCACAGCAGCAGTCATTTTCATTCAAAATCATCAACTGTTTCACGGCAGCATTCATTTTCATTCAAAATCATCAACTGTTTCACAGCAGCAGTCATTTTCATTCAAAATCATCAACTGTTTCACGGCAGCATTCATTTTCATTCAAAATCATCAACTGTTTCACAGCAGCAGTCATTTTCATTCAAAATCATCAACTGTTTCACGGCAGCATTCAAAATTGTCAAGTATCAGAAAGCTGTTGGGTGTTAGGAAATGATACAAATGTGTACTATTTATATTTTTTTATGTATATATATTATATTTTTTGTATTATTTATATTTTTGGCAATTTTGTTCAATGATAAAATCTGCAATTCATCGATCCGTTTCTGACTCAAACGGACTGTACGTCCCATTAAAGAACGAATAAACTCTTGTTTGTACTCTTTTTACCACTGTATATGTAAGGCGTCTGGTTAGTCATAAACGGAACACATTTTGAAAAACAAACAAACAAACTTGTGGTTAATTAATACCAAGCGCTTGAAAGTTGCTAAAAAAGCCGTTTCTCTCTCGCCCGCAAAAAAAACCACAGACAGGTTACGTAACTCTGTCGCCAGAGCCCTACAGTGGCGTCATAGAAGGAAGGATTTTCAGTTAGTTGTATAGAAACTGTGCAGGAAGCTCGTCATTTTGCTGATTACTTGACGTCACCAAAGACATGCTAAATTGTTGTGTTGCCGTCACTTACTCCTTGGGGTCGGGTGATGGTGTCACTATGTACAGATTTCCACCGTAGTTTGTGCTTGTTTGTGTGTGCGAAGCGAGCGTTGTCGGAGCCCGTGGTATATATACTAAATCGGATGGTTCGATCCTACCACGCTTCCACGATAAAGAAAATGGAGTTCAAGTGTCATCGAGTTTATAAAATCAAGACTGCTTACTACACATTGCTGACCAAAAGGATTTTGCATGAATATTACGCTTTCGTCCTCGGTCGAAGTGACAATATTGTCGCAAGTAATATTGTATCGACCCCCGCCCCGCTTCCAAGAGTGAAGTTGTTATGTTATAAGCAATGGCATGTAAAATCCTAATTTCCATCAATAAAATACATATTTTACTACCAGTGAAAAGTAATTTTGATTTTGTAAGTCGATGAAAGCAAACTTAAATAGCATTTATCCTCAGACAGGGTGCCACCATTTTTGTAGTCATGGGCTAAATTCCGTTAGAATTATTGAGATTATGGTTTGTTTTCATCAAGGTAGAAAATCAAAACTACGTTTTACTAGTAGTTAAATATGTATTTGTATCATGGCCAAAAAGAATTTGCATGACACAACTTGTAACATAACGACTTATTCCACGGAAGCAAGGTGTGGGTCGACGTGACATTAATATTTCACCCCGCTTCCAAGAGTGAAATTGTTATGTTATAAGCAATGACATGCAAATTCCTATTGTCCATCCATAACATACATACTTTACTATCAGCAGAAAGTAATTTTGATTTAGTAAGTCGGTGAAAACAAACTTAAATAGCATTCATCCTCAGACTGGGCGACGCCATTTTTGAAAATCGTGAAGTCAGGGACTAAAGTCCATTTGAATTAATGAGATTATGGTTCGTTTTCATCAAGTTAGAAAACCAAAACTGCTTTCCACTAGTAGTTAAATATGTATATGAATCATGACCAAAAGGAGTTTGCATGATACAACCTGTAACATGACATAAGCGAGGTCGGGGTCGAAGTGAAAATACTGCGCATTAAATTTCTTCACTTGCTCAATTTACTTGGTTTGTAAAGGTTCACTCACCAGCATGTAGACAATTGTTAATACTATACGTCTTTATATTTGGTCTCAGAATCCTAATTACTTTATAACCATACTTGTATGCATTTTGAAACTTAATTATTTTGAAAATAAAAAAGAAGCGATCTGCGAATGTATAGCAGGAATGTAATATCTACACATTTTATAATTTGTCTATATGAATTATAATTCACATCCTAGTGTATGTCGTTCTGTATCATTACACTTCACGACGAAAACAATGATTCTGTTGAAAGCTGCGACAACTTAATAAAAACAAAATGCAAACATTAAAATTAAAACAAATTAAAATTATAGGAGCAATGTCAGGCTATTACCTTAAATTGTTCGAAGAATGTAGCCATCGATATCCACAAAAACGAGTGATATATAATTCATCTGCAGATTTCCCAAGAGTTGTGTCTGTTAACATGATGTATCGTTTCAGGCTTTTCACATTGCTGTATAGTCTCACTGGTCACCAAAGATAGCACACCTGGCAACTATTTGCACAATGTGCGTCATTCTTTCAAAAAAGTTATTTAGTTAGCCAATAATGAGCAATCAATGAATGTATTGGCGGTTAATCCCTTGAAAGAAGGGTGTTGGTTTTACATAGACACAGACACGACAGAGTGTATTCTGTCTAGATTAGTAACTGTAAAGACATAAAAACTACCTTCTGACAAATCCCCATTTAAATCCGCTTAAAACTGATTAATCAATCAGCATATTATCAGTTAATCCTTTGATCCATTCAGACACAAGAAATACCAAAAAGGAACCTTTGTCGGGTAATCTAAGTGGCGTTACCACTAATTATACCTGTTATAAATTCATTAATTGAATGATGACAAATAACGTTTATACCATCTAACACGGATTACAACCTAGCGATTGTGATTTTGACAGAATCGTCTATGAAAACAAGGGTTGTAACTCGGAAACTAGGCTAAGCCGTCGTTACAACCGAGCTGGCCAGAGTCAACAAGGATAACGGAGTTGTGAATACATTCAATAACTCCTTCTACCTCTTTCAGAGTTCCTCTGAAGATAATTTAAAAAAACGAAAGTGAGTTGTGATTGGTACGCTCAACCTTCCAGCGGAGATACCTGATTGGATAAATAGCCAGCCAAGACAGGTAATATCGTCGGTCAGAGCCGAGGTTGTTGAGTGAGGTAATTTCAGTGAGTCCAACCCACCAAACCACTACACAAAGAAATATACTTGCCACCAATAACCTGCTTCATTTACTATTATGAAGAGGATATGCTATTGAAAAGGACTACATAATATCTGGCCGTCCGTTTGATCAATGTTTTGTAAGACCAATTCATTGACAAAACACAATTGCTCACAGGCGACACGCCCTGAAAGAGGCCTGGTAAACCGCTCAATTTATATACTGTCCATATCGGGGGTGGCCTTCATTTGCTTTGATCAGGCAAGGCAGCAGGGGAGCATTGAAGGGACATCAGAGTCGCAGACGCCATTCGATGTCACAGACCGTGCAGCAGTGGTTTTACAATAATGTAATTCTATAATGAAAAAAAGTCTGTTACAGCATGTGCAACATTTGGGAGGTGGTTTTAGAGAATTTGGGATAGTAGGGAGGGATAGGCTACATGGACAAAATATATCAAAATTCTTCCATTCATTTTGAATCGCAAAAGAAACGCAACAACCAAATATTTTCTTCTGACAAGGTTCTGTGCTCTTTATGATTGTCTATCGGGACTCTCAAGAGACACATTAGTACCGACACAGAGCGTCGGTTTTCCAATGCGTGTATTGTTGGAAGAAGGTGGTCCAAGCATCATGGTGTGGATTACAATCAGAACGAGTCAGAGAGTTGGCCTAAATGCGTTCCAGAATCACTGTCCAGGATGAAGATATGGCGTGACAGCTGCTCGCAATACTGACCAAATCATAAGACCGTATGTTGTACCACATTTTGGACGTTACAGATATCACATCCTCCATCAAGACAACGCTCGTGCCCACACTGCCACAGCAACATTGGACTTCCCAAGACAGCATGGGCATCCAAACCCTTCAATACCATGCACTCAGTCTGGATTTAAGTCCAGTAGAACACTTTGGGACGAGCTTCAAAGAAGACTGAATCACCTCCAACCACAGGCAAAGTGTAGCGCAAAATGGGTTGCGCAGCAGAACGAAACTGGCCAGTCTTCGTATATGCGAGCGAAGCGAGCAAAGGTTGGCAACAAACTTCCCTCGCTTCGGTCCGAAAAATATTTTTCATGTCAAAATAAAATATCGCCACCATCAAATATAGACACACATTTACTCACAGGGTTGTGCTCTCAGATTTCCAACCTCATACTTAACAATTACTCACGTGAAATATATTTTAATCAACGTTTTAAGCGCCTCTGATGCTCTCACAGAGCGTTCTTCGCCTCCATTACCCCTGCCAGCTTCCGGTTCAGCGGAATGAAGGAACAGGTTAGGTAACTCTGAAAACACTTGTCGAGTCGCATGTCCTCCGCAAAGTTCGCAGATGACAGTCGTCGTGCATATTAACCATGAATGAGGAGCAAAGGAACTGCATTGCTGTTGCTGAGGCAGGCCACAATCTCCTTATAACAGGACAATGCGGGACAGGAAAGACATTTACTTTGAGGTATGGATGTTTTGTTTTTAAATTTCAAGTCATCAAGTGGATTTGTCGTGAGGTGTCACGGTTTTCGTTTACAGTGAAAACGATCTTTTGCTTTGTAATAGAACTATTTTGTATTGATAAGAATTGATCAAGAAATGAAAAGAATAGCTTTTCGTCAAATCGGTACTTAGATCACATAGAACACTTTTTCTTAACAAGAAAAGAAATAAGTTTAATTTTACTTCATATTACGTACCAGCTGACGGCATCTGTCCCAGCATATGGCCACATTTTACTGTGTTTGTATTTCCCTCAAAAATAACTACTTGCGCAATTACCTCCCTTGCATTCATCCACTCGCTACGTCAGGAGTGAGCCTTTTTAGAATAACTGTTACTAAAATTTTAACAATAACCACAACATATCAGATAAATAATCTGGAACAGTTTAATGAGAAATTTGGGCAATATGACGTGTCCTCTTAATTTCTGCTTATTCTTGTTCCTTCATTCCGCTGAACCGGAAGCTGGCAGGGGTAATGGAGGCGAAGAACGCTCTGTGAGAGCACCAGCGGCGCTTAAAACGTTGATTAAAATATATTTCACGTGAGTAATTGTTAAGTATGAGGTTGGAAATCTGAGAGCACAACCCTGTGAGTAAATGTGTGTCTATATTTGATGGTGGCGATATTTTATTTTGACATGAAAAATATTTTTCGGACCGAAGCGAGGGAAGTTTGTTGCCAACCTTTGCTCGCTTCGCTCGCATATACGAAGACTGGTCAGTTTCGTTCTGCTGCGCAACCCATTTTGCGCTACACTTTGCCTGTGCTCCAACCAAGGCCGACAAGTCCGGCTGAACGTGAGCAGACATTTGCAGAGTACGGACCCAAGTGCCTGTAGCCTTCATCAACCGACTAATTCATTTCTTGCACCACGATACTGAGAAACTCTGTGGTCAGGAGTCATGAGGGTATCCAAGAATCAAGACATGACCCTGACGTGTTTCCCTTGCCCAGAAACTCTGTGGTGAAGTCACGAGGGTATCCTAGAATCAAGACATGACCATGACCATTTGCCTTGCCCAGAAACTCTGTGGTCAAAAGTCATGAGGGTATCCAAGAATCAAGACATGACCCTGACGTGTGTCCCTTGCCCAGAAACTCTGTGGTCAAAAGTCATGAGGGTATCCAAGAATCAAGACATGACCCTGACGTGTGTCCCTTGCCCAGAAACTCTGCGGTCAAAAGTCATGAGGGTAGCCTAGAATCAAGACATGACCCTGACGTGTGTCCCTTGCCCAGAAACTCTGTGGTCAAAAGTCATGAGGGTATCCAAGAATCAAGACATGACCCTGACGTGTGTCCCTTGCCCAGAAACTCTGCGGTCAAAAGTCATGAGGGTATCCAAGAATCAAGACATGACCCTGACGTGTGTCCCTTGCCCAGAAACTCTGTGGTCAAAAGTCATGAGGGTATCCAAGAATCAAGACATGACCCTGACGTGTGTCCCTTGCCCAGAAACTCTGTGATCAAGTCATGAGGGTATCCTAAAATCAAGACATGACCCTGACGTGTGTCCCTTGCCCAGAAACTCTGTGATCAAGTCATGAGGGTATCCTAAAATCAAGACATGACCCTGACGTGTGTCCCTTGCCCAGAAACTCTGCGGTCAAAAGTCATGAGGGTAGCCTAGAATCAAGACATGACCCTGACGTGTGTCCCTTGCCCAGAAACTCTGTGGTCAAAAGTCATGAGGGTATCCAAGAATCAAGACATGACCCTGACGTGTGTCCCTTGCCCAGAAACTCTGTGGTCAAGAGTCATGAGGGTAGCCTAGAATCAAGACATGGCCCTGACGTGTGTCCCTTGCCCAGAAACTCTGTGGTCAAGAGTCATGAGGGTAGCCTAGAATCAAGACATGGCCCTGACGTGTGTCCCTTGCCCAGAAACTCTGTGGTCAAAAGTCATGAGGGTATCCAAGAATCAAGACATGACCCTGACGTGTGTCCCTTGCCCAGAAACTCTGTGATCAAGTCACGAGGGTATCCTAAAATCAAGACATGACCCTGACGTGTGTCCCTTGCCCAGAAACTCTGTGGTCAAAAGTCATGAGGGTATCCAAGAATCAAGACATGACCCTGACTTGTGTCCCTTGCCCAGAAACTTTGTTGTCTGGAGTCACGGTATCCAGCAGCAATAGCAGTATCTTTCTAGCGGATTTCGCCCTGAAACTAACGCAGTATCTGATTATCTGATTGAGATCAAAATGTGCCCATTTGAAATTCAGTAAACTTCTTGTCTCACGAATTCAAAGAGACCAAAAACAGTACGTTGTTATAACCCAAGTTCGTCATAAGCATTTCGACTAAGATACGCAGCCAGTGCCCAGGACAAAAGACGTTCGATACATCCACCTGTACGTTAGAAGCGTGTTCACTTTCGTGCCGACAAATACGTGATACTCAAGACGAGTGTAGGACATTTTGCCACCAGGTCAATTCCCCACAACCAGTAGGACATTTCCCCACACCCACCACAGAAAAGAACAGACACAAGGAGAGATTGGGTATGTATGTATATATTGTATTAATATAGTTATATAGTTATTCATAATTATATAATGAGTTAATTTTTCACCAGTTCACACAGATGAACTTGGCGAAACATAAGCTGCGATAGCGTTTTTATGGCATTGACCTTATCTTCACTGCTGATATGCGAGTGTCATTCATTCAATCAATTTTGGGATTTAACGTCAGCTTCCGGCTGGCTAAACGTCGCCGACGGGGTAGGTGGGTGTTGAATTAATAATTTTAATAATTTTGGAATAATTACCACCATACCCCCAAAAATTAAAATAATGGGGCGTTAACCTATAAACAAATTTGGAAACTGGTTAGTGTGTGTTTGTCGGCACCCCAGTTTGTGCCTCTTCTGGCTCTCAATCAGTTGAGGTCTTCTTGACGAGAGTTGACCAAATTATGACATGTTGGTCAAACGTTACTCCTAAGAATGTGGCTTCCTTTTTGAATTCAATTTTTGGATTATTTACTTTAAAAGTTTGGGTGTGTAATATTGCATTCGTTGAGTTTTGAAGCCTATGCCCACGGTTTTCCTTTATGACATTTATGAGGAACCCCCATGGCTGGGCCCAATTTTGAATATGGTTGAGCATTTTTTGACAGTTTGTGGTATCTTGTTTAACTGAAGTGGAAGAGGTCCAGAAGGAGATGTCATCAGCAAATTCAGCTTTAGACAAGTTAGAGCATTTATCATTGACCATGAAATCAAATAGCACTGGAGATAGTATACTGCCCTGGGGGTCCTATTTTCTAAGGGATAAGGGTCCAAAAGGGTGTTGTGAGATCTGAGAATTATGTGTCTGTTGTTAAGAGAGGATGTACAATCTCTTCTTGTGTTTGTTCACTTTTTTCTGATAGGTGTGGGGAATTACAAAACAGGTGCAGGAAAATGTCAAGATGGCTAAATATCTTGAGGGGAATTGTCCTGATCTGGAAATGACCGGACCCCCTTCTAGATGATATAGCTTGTGTGAAGGGACTACCCACAGCAGCAAAAACGTACCAGAATGCACCACTTTCACATAAGCTGAATCTGTTTCCTTTTAGTAATATTAGTTTTACTCCCCTTTAGCAAGATTCCTGCAATATACCGCCAGGGGACACCAGAAATGGGCTCCACACATTGTACCCATGTGGGAAATCGATCCCAGGTCGTCAGTGTGACGAGCCAGCGCTTTAACCACTGGGCTACCCCTCCGCCCTCAGTGACCTTAGAACGGAGCATTCTAAGTACATGAAGCACCAGTAAAATCAATGGTTAAGCGCCGTGATTGTTGTTGGTTTATTTATTCGCCATGAAACGGTAATTGTGCTTACGGTAGGTATGAGGTAGTAAAGTGACCGAGTCATCTAAAGCTGTGTGGTCGCGGGCACAGTTTATAATCATGGGTTCGATTTCAGATTGGCCTTGTTTCTCGGTGTGTCAGAACCATATCTGGACATGCTTGTACAGTGATAAACGACTAACATCTGCGTTGTTTTGACGTATGTAATCACACAATGTGCCACAATTCATTATAGCGTAAAAACCAACTAACTCACTCATTCAAGCGAAACTCAACTGAACATGATATTTTCTGTATACATGTATATGTGTATGTTTATGGGCATACGCCCACCAAAAACGCACGTACACGCGCACGCGCACGCACACGCACACGCTCACGCACACGCACACGCACACGCACACGCACACGCACACGCACACGCACACACGCCCATTCTTAGAAATTGTTTCTATTTGGACTTAAACAGTATGATCTTGCAACATTATTTTGGAAGTTTACAATTTTACCCCGTCCGGATCTTCACAGTTTATGGACTAAGTGGAAAGTGCGATGTCACCAGTCAAAACTAAACAGAATACACGCCAGGCTGTTATCAAAGAATTCACTGGGTGACCTATTTGTTTTTAATGCATTACGACCTCAGGTGCACCCATTGGACATACTTCCCAAGGGAAAGTTATGACGACTGCAAATAAAGCTGCATATTGAATGTACGTCTTTACAAGAAATCATTACAAATATTTGTATTGAACAGTTATCAATTCTATAAAAAATGCGAATATTGACAATGGTTTCGAGCAAGACCAGGCTCGATATCCCCGTTCAACGGGCTCTCTTTCAGCACAAGATTCTAGAGTGGAGTCTGTCAAATAAAAACCCTTCTATTAACACAATTTTAAAAATAAACTTATCAAAAGTTTGCTGACTCGCACTAACAACGAGTTCTCGCTTCACTGACAAACCAGAATAACTGGTTGGACGTGCTTTTTCCGCGTCTTGAGCACATGCATTCTGTAATTTCCTTTGCAGAGAAGGCTGCCCTCAAACTGAATGGCGACCCAAAATAGATAATGTTTGAGGATCTCATAGAAAACACCTCCCTAACCAATATTCTTATGTAAATTGTCGCCACGATAGCTTGAACGGAATATGTGTGGGTGAGGTGGCGTCTCAAGTAAACGCCCCGTTAACGCGAGCTAAACGAATAGGTTCGTTGGGGTATTAATACGCAGTTCAAAATAACGATCTCCTTTATCGACAAGAGACCTTCGAGCAGCTGTTATGGGCGTGTTGCCATAGCGACGGGTTTTCGTTTAAGTGCAATCAAATATGAACCGAAAAATAAACAAGTAACAACATTCGAAACAAGTTTCACATAATTTAATTACATTGTATTTTTTCAGATTAAAATGAGATGAGCACCGTTCAATCACAGAAGACCTCGATAAAACAAGACAAGACTTAACACTTGTAGTTTTAATATACTTGAGATCATTGAATCACATACTACTCAACTTTTGGTAGGGATTTTGGCCTTAATTTCTCGTTATTAGCCATCCTCAGTTATCAATGGTATTTACTTCTACTCAGTTATATATATATTGAATAATCTGCATCCACTTGACTGCACGAGGCCTCAAGGATTCCAAAGAAGGGACAATTGATGAATAAAAATACTTACCAGATGTAACGAAACGTCGCTTTAATAGTCAAAATAAAGCTGTTTTCCATTTTTCCAGTGTCTTTGAAAATCGGTATATTCTAGATATGCCAATCAAACAATCCTGATTGAGGCATGAATACAAATAGTTTCAATAAATAACGAAACGTCGATATAATGGATATATACTGAACAGTAAAAGAAACGCAACTATTTGTGATCTTTTTAATAGAAGACATAAACATGAACGTTTACTTTTATGAGATTTCATTTTTACGAAATTTGTGTTTCTATTGCTGTTCAATATAAGAACTGTTATTCTGTACCTGTATCTTTGTTAACCATCATCTTCTAGACAAGCGTATCAAACAATCCTGATATCACGCTTGTGCCCGGTACGTGGTTAAAGAGATGGAGGTTAAAATGTAAATAGTATCCGTAACAGAAGTTGAGTAGTATAAATACAAACATGTTTTTTTCCGATTTGGCTGAAAAGTAATATAAAGAACTACACACTACCCACGTGTGCTGGAGAACGGTTTATTCTAAAGGGGTCTTGACTCGCGTTATTTGGCAGCCCCTGTTGTTTCACCTAATGGATTAAAATACCATTCTCTCGTATCTCACATTGTATGATGGATGTAACAGTGAATGATAACATTATTTACACAGAGATAGTATCAGTCTCACTAATCTACAACTGAAACTAAACATCTGACACCTCACATGTCCAGCATTAATGACTCCAACAAGCTAGAAAAAATCATATGGCTTTAACATATATGAATATATATTCCAAATGTTTTTTTAACATCTGAACACACGAGAGTAGAAATATATACTATACGCTAGACAGTTTCAGTCAGCTGTTCACGTGGGGTGCTCTCCCCTTACACCTGGATCTGCCACTATCTGCAGTGTTCAGGGCCTCGTTCCAGGAAAATATACTACCCAACAAAAGTTTAGACTCACTTAAAGCACTATACATATGTGTTTCTCCACTAACTCTGGGGAACCAACAACACCATTTATGCACGAGTGTCATGCATCATATTTCTGAAAAAGCATGTGCAAATTTGGTGCATGTGCACTGCTGTGTTTTAGTGTACAGTTTTGTTACGAATTCGCTAATTTTCACTTAGTTTCATCAGTAATTAAACTCATGACAATAATCTTTTCAACGTTACAAATTCGTTTACCAAAACATCAGATCAAGTGCACCTTTAAACGGTATAGAATATTTAGCAAAATTTCGTGTAGAACAGTTGAATGAAGTAAGTGGCTACATTTACACTAGTGTGTCTAAACTTTTGATGGATAGTATATCTTAGCGCTACAAGACAGCGAAAAAGTACCAGAGATACGTCCTCTTTTATTACTTTCCCAAGACGACCCTGATGAAAACAACACTAAACTCAGGCCAGGAGTGAGTGAGTTTGATTTTACGCTTTTTAGCAAAACCGCAGCAATATTACGTCGGGGGATACCAGAAATGGGCTTCACACACTGTAGTCATGTGAGGAATCGAACCCAGACCTTCGGCGTGATGAGCGTATGCTGTACCAACTGATCTACCCTACCGCCCACCTTTCAGAAAGCCGTGGGAATGTGTATAACACCAGGAAGACCCCGATTTAACTGTGATATTGCCGCTTGATGAAAACACTTCCAAAGTTTGAATTATGCTCGTCAATCACACACTTACTTTGTTATACTTCTGTTGTACTTTGTTCCCCCATATTTAACAAAGCATTCTGTGATATTTTGACAGGTGATATTTTGACAGGTGATTTTGTATATCATGCTAAAACTGTGACTTTCTTTAGTAAAAGTTATCGAATATCTTTCCATTTCACTTGCTTTACTTTACTGCTAGACGAGTTTGTCAAATTGATTAAATACGGAACATTCAAATGTATAATTTAGTTTTAGCGGAAACAGTCAGTGGCATATAGGTGTGAGGGAGGAATCACTCTCAGAAGCAGGAAGGAATCACTCTCTCAGAGGCAGGAAGGAATCACTCTCTCAGAAGCAGGAAGGAATCACTCTCTCAGAAGCAGGAACAAAAGGTTTGCAACATAATAATGGAACTATTTCTAAAAGAAGGAATGCACTGGGATTTGTTTTTATCTTGGAAATATTACTATTATACACGTCTGATCCTGCAAAACCTTTGTTCGGTGCAGTTTAATTATGCAAAACTGATATCCGTAACTAAATGAAAGTGATGTCTGCATATACACAGTATATGCTATGGTATTATTGAAACGAATACATCTCGGTAGTACCATGCAGGTACCAACTGTGATTTCAGTACACAATAAGACTCTCTGTCCCATCACACATTAAACCATATTCTATTTTATTAAAAATGATAATTATTTTGCAATTCAATTGTGCTGAGATGATATAACCACTTTCTGATCACTTGTGCAAGGCTCTAACAGACTGACAATACGTGGTAAGGCGTTACCTAGGCGTCTGTAAACGATCTTGGCTAAACTGGTTTTAACACTGTCATAGTTGACACAACTTAAAAATGACACTATTTGCTCCCATGGAGATACCGAGCTGCACCTATGTCTAAGTTTCGTCTAAAGGCAGGGTCTTCACAATAAAGTTGTAGTGTTTTCATTGAACGTAAAACGTGGAAATAACATTGTTTAAACAAATATAATGGTGTCTCCCTGAGTTTACTTTGCACTTTGAAAAATATTCAGTGATATCAGGGTGATCGTCATGAAGCAACGCAAGTCTTACTAGTCGTGATGTCCTAGATGTTTGTGTTGCAGATAGGGCGAGAACTGAAAAAATCTGACCAATAATATAATTGAAGCCTTAGCAGGTTACGGGTTCAAACATAAAATTAAATTAGGAAAGGAAGATGAACCCCTTTGATAAACTTCTTTAAGTGGCATTTAAAAGCTATTGTGATGAAGAGGAGCATATCTCGTGTATTAACAACTTCATTGCAGTGTAGTTGACAGTCTATAGAGAGTGTTTGTCTTCTTCCTTGACAAAGTACTAGTTGACTTTATAGCTGCCTCATAACAAATTTTATACAACAAAGCTGAAATACTACTACTTCAAATTCGGAATGTGAAAATGGAGAAAACTAATGTTTTCGTATGAACATATATTAATTTGTTATTTAAATACAAAGCACTAAATAAATTACGGATGCTTGGCGATGTCATTATTCAGTGACTGTGGAATATATCTCAAAAGTAATATTTATTTTTCTGATTGTAATACATATATTAACAATCATTTGTCTCAACCGAATCTGGCATATCGAGAGCATATGTATTAAATAAATGTTTGCACAGTTTGGATGTTCGGTTTGATAGAAACCATGCATAGTACCATCATTACAAATCACACTGTCCATAACCCAGAAAGCTGACACTATGACTGCATGTAGGGCTTCGGACGTTCCACCGTCTTGACCGATAGTTGTCTAGTAACATAGAGGCCTATCGTGAGACAAAACGCCAAACCGGAGAATGACCTTCGACGAGTACATATGTAATATGATATTCTGTCATAACAGAACCATCGACGGACCTAGTATGAGATTAATACGTCAAACATCGGCTCCTGCTGGCAAAGGTAAACAAAGTTTGATAAGTGATGACAAGGATAACCTTTGGAAGGGCATTAGAACTAAATTTATATTGTTAAGAAGCGTGTTTACATTAATGAAGTTAACTCTCAGAACTGTTGATAGGTAATTTTGAGTTTATTTATTGAGATTCTTTGTAAGAATATCATATAAAACATTCTTACTAAGAATTACGTACCGTCAACAGGGAAATTCAAATCATAATTTAGCTGTTTTGTGAGATGAGAATAAATATATACGTTGGTACTCGATGAAATAGGCGTGTTGTCAATGGGCTGATGTTCATAAACTGACGAACAAGACGTTAAGGATCACTTCAGTTTTCAATGTTAACTTACTTAATATTTCATATTTTGATCCATGTAATGCTTAAAGTTTGCATAATGGGGTGGTTCGTAAATGTTTTGGTTGAGTATATTTATAACTTGTTCTTGACAGGTGTTACAACACATGTCTCGAAGTGGAAAATGCATATTTCAGTTTAAAATATTATTTGTCTCATAATGAATGAGAGACAAACTGAAATTTCGTCTCATGATAAAACAGTATAGCTTAATTTCTGACATATGTCGCTATATTTAGATTAGAAATACACATGGAATGACGTAATGAACTATATTTCATCACCCGTACACTATGCTACTGTCAGCAGTACTATAACAAGATGGGAACACATGGGAACACATATACATATGTTCCAAGGCTATCCTTCAGTCTATACTATGCGTCATGAACCAAGTGTGTAATGATGTGGACAGAGGATACTTTATGACTCAAATTATGTATCGTCAGTCATACGTGATATTGTTAGTAACTGAAATATGGTCAATGTGGCGATAAATATTAACGCAATCACTCGTTGCATTTAACAGAGAAGGGATACAAGCACAGAAACCTATGGCCTACTTGGAAGAAAAGGACTGAAAGACACACAAGCTGCTTACTGTCAACTGTTTCTATTTACACGTTCCACATGTGACGACATGCTTGACTGCAGTAAACGCTACTTGGTGTTTAATATGACACAGGTTGTGGGGATTTGGACAAAGTGAATTGAAACATTTTCTTAAGATTCTGAATAGTTACGTATTTTGTGAATGCGAATGATACAAATTTGAATGATTGAAATTTGAATGATACAAATTTAAATGAGGTAAATTCCTATTCATTTCAGTTTCAATTAGTATCCGGTATACACAAAATGTGATTTCTCCGTGTTTCATCAACAGATTACATTACTACCACCCACAATCAATTAACAGACATATATTTGTGTCTGTTTGGAGACCCCAATTACTCCTAGTAAATAATATATATATATATATATATATATATATATATATATATATATATATATAGAGAGAGAGAGAGAGAGAGAGAGAGAGAAGGCTTGCTGTGGATTATATATAATAGGATTATATAATATATAATATGTACAATCCATAACAAGCCTTCTTTTTATTGTATTGCTGACATTCCATATTTTCAAAAGTGACACAGTGCATGTGTCCTCTGATTCATGACACTTTTCTTGTGGTGTATTTACATTTTCCTTTCACGTAAATTTGAAATATTACATACTGATTCAAGTATAATGTCGTATATTTCTCTTCTGATTCAAGCATCATGTCGTATATTTCCCTTCTGATCAAGTGTCATATCGTATATTTCCCTTCTGATCAAGTGTCACATCGTCTATTTCCCTTTTGATCAAGTGTCATATCGTATATTTCCCTTCTGATTCAAGTGTCATATGGTATATTTCCCGTTTTATTCAAGTATCGTGTTTTATATTCCCATTCTCATTCAGGAATCATATTGTATATTGCTCCTCTGATTCAAGTGCCATGTCGTTATGTCTCTTTTGATTCAAGCAGAATAAGTATATTTCACGTTTGATCCAGCTACTACACTATACCTTACCATTGTGATTTAAGTATCCTGTTATAGTTATTGAATTCAGATTTTGATACATGTAAATAAATACTGTGATTTTCGGATTGCACATAGCATATTGCCTTCCGAATCAAATGTAAATCATAAGTACCTACATATAGAACAATAACCAACAGATTAAATCATCTTACTTTTGTTACAAGTACCTAGAACCGACACCTATTTATACGGGTACATCTTTAAGTTCATCGCAAGCAGATGTTCTTGATGTTGTCAGCGTAACCTGAACTGAAAAGGATGAACATTACAAAATATGTTTACGCAAAAGGATTTTTAAAATCAACATTGCATTTTCTTGAACAAACGTGTTCAATCCAATATATAATTGATATGCGATTTCCTCATTGCCCTTTCGTGAACATCTGATATCTACTGAACCAGTTAGACTTTCCACTGCACATTTGCTGTTTAAGTGTACTAAAATATTTTTCTGTGCATAATAATTCTATATCAGCTTTTTAATATGCACTTCACTTTTATACTAACACATGGCTGCAAACGTGTTATCCCAGGATCTGAATATCATATTGAATCTGAATATCAATATTTTAATCTGAGTTTAGACATACTTAATTCAGGTTATTATGAGATATATTCGTAGTTAATTCAGAACGAAGTACTCACATTGCAGCACACACATTTAACATGCCATTCATGTAAAATGTAGCACCAAAATGCATCACTAGTCCAGTTTTCTCCATTCTTTGTGAGTACAAACACGGCCATTATCGAATGTACATGTTCCCATGGTTCGTGTCATATAGTCATCAACTATGCAGCATTTACATACGTGTCGATGACCTTACGACAGACACTCTAACCTGTTCTATGTAATACAAGGACATACGGCAAGGCTGACAAGCAACTCTAGTCAAGATTATGATATTCACATTTACTGAATCATCTATTACTAATTTTATCCATATCTCACACATGCATGGAAATATTATACAATCAAATCAAGTAGTGAATATGATCATCATTGTTAATCAACTGGAAGCTAATGAGACACTTAGCGATATGATCCCATGATGTACTGGTTGACCAAAATGTTCATACATGCAACTACTGGTCAAGACTTCTTTTGGTTGCCTAGTGGCTACGAAAAATCACATCACTTTCAAAGTGTTGTATCCATGAATCGGAACACAAAAAGACCTTAGTCATACTAAATCGGGCAAAGTGACAGACCGTTCATGTTTTGAAAGTCAGATTCGTTACATTTCAATAATATTGAGTTTTTTTAAAACCAGTAGGTACAATTATGAGTCATTATATACATCCCTGTACTTTGTACGGTCATAGAAGCGGAGAACTAGTTTTGTCACGTATCGCCAAGTTATATATTGGAACATGGTCACCGTTACCCTTGCCTTTGAATAAATAACCATAAAATATGTGTGTTAGGAGGAGTACAAGTAACACAATTTATGTTCTGGAGTTTAGGAAGAAAGCAAATATCACCAGGACGGCCTCCAACATGCAATGAATATCACGGTGCCTCACAAAAGTATGCACATATAATTTGTTGCGTGTGTGGCATGAGAATGAATATTGAAGCCACATCCTATATTTCCAAGAGCCTTTGACTTTGTTGGCGTGGCGACTATTGATGTGGCGAGAGACAGATATCCATACGGTCAATTCAAGCGTCCAGTTCTCATTCAGACATAACATATGTCGTGGTCAACCATTACCAGAGCGTGCAGCGTCAGGTGAATTGCTCTGGGGTTTGCTTGGAGGAGTTACTTTGGTTTCTGTGCACTGTGGTGGTTCTGTAGGTTGAAGGAAACTGTCTGGAATAGGTGCACGTGTTATTCCCTGATCTCTCACCACTGTGTATTTGTACGTCGTTTGGTCGTCATTACTTCTTGCCTTCTTCCGAGTTCTGAAGCGAATAGTTTTTCCCGAGTCGGGATCTTTCGAATTGGAAGCCATGTTCCAGACGAGATTATGCCCGGGTCACAGTTGATATTGATCTGGTGTACGAATGTCACGGTAACCTATAGAGTTGGTAGTCCCACAAGCTTATCTGGGCGAGAGGCTGACACTCGAGTAACACTTGATGTTATTTGGATAATAATCCAGTTGCATGAAATATGAATTCGACGAGGACGAAAGAATGAACTGACACACACACACAATTGCACAATTGCCGTCAGGCAGACATTTTCCGGACCTCCTTGTTATGAAGCATGCACTTTTCTGAGCATATCGTGGAACATTTTACGTCTAACTGGATTAACTTCCTCGAAAGCTATGCGAGTAAGACGTCAAACATTTCATGAAATAATCACCGGAATTGAGGTCGGTTATATCACCAGTGACGTGGCCCAAACCTGTTGAAATCATCCAGTTAGTATCCTGTATGTTTGAATGAACGTCGGTATAACTTGTTCAAGTTATATCATGCCCAAATCCACAGGCAGGCGATTTCAGTTTGCTTGATAATCACTGGCCACGGATTAATGATATTAATCCGTCGAAAACTTGTTGTCGTATACTCGTCATTGCTACGTTGTGTCACAAATATACCATTTTCTCAAAGCAGACGATATGATCTCAGCAGACGACAATCTCCTCCCCGCTACGGAACAGTGCCTCGACGCTGTGTGAGGATCGCCTGTATTATATCCCACTTTCCCCGACATAACACATCTCTTCTGTGCTCTCCTGAATGTACCTTTACATGTTCAAATAGCCCGATTTATAAACAGCTATTGAATTCTCTACAATATTTCCGTCGAACGATTCTGTTTCATAGGCTACAGAAATCTACCGGCTTAGTTCAACACAGCTCTATGCGACAATTGAAAGATAAACAGTCATAGCGTCGGTGTATCAACAAAAGCGACAAAGCGAACTTTTTGACATGCTGATATATCCTCCGGGGGAACATGGCATGTACTTTGATACACGGGGTGGCGACTGTACATACAAACAGGTTTCCGATGTACACAGACATATCATGACAGAACGCCACGTCTGTCAGTCCACCCCTGACGCGCTACAGAGTTATAGGGATTCTGATATACCTGTTTCTTAAAATCCTAATTTTTATCTGTAATGTGGAATCGTCAGTCGTATATGTTATCAGTGAGTATCGGTTAAGGTGGGACTTAAAACTGTGGTATCATTTGTAAACGAACTGAAAATTGGTCGAAATCTGGAAAACAGTTATTATAGTGTTCCATGGTTTATATTTGGATTATAAACATTTTCAGAAATAATATATCATTTGTATTTAGTTTATTTCGGTCAAAGCAATATTTTGTTACATCATTTGGCTTTATTTACTATATCTATTCAAATTAATAGTTACACGAGTGTTTCATTATCCTTAAATCCAACCTTTTATAGAATTAGTTGAAAGTTGTGAAAGAGGCAACCAAGTTTGATTATGTGTTTATTTATGCCATGTTTATTTTCTTGTTACGATATCGAAAGTTCAACAGATTCGTGGGCAGTTGGGTAGCCTAGTGGTTAAAGTGTTGGCTGGTCACACTGACGACACAGGTTCCATTCCCCACAAGGTTACAATGTGTGAAGCCATGATAATACCGGAATATTGCTAAAAGCGGCATAAAACTTACTCACTCACTCACTGAAACGACTCATGCTTTAACGACTCCCTTCCTCATTGTTTACAACCCCAAACTCGTCACAGAGAAACAACCCTTATATATTACCCACCCACAAGCTTCAGCCACATTTACCTGTTGACATCTTTTTTTAGAAAACAACTGATATGTCATACATAAATGAGTGATGTGACATACTGTTTTGATGGGTTATCGTTAGAAACACATCCAAAGTCCGCACTCGTATCCCCATGCATACCTGCATGCATGTCGCAAGAGAAATAACCTTGAATGCGGCGTTCGAACCGCATTTCACTTCACCCTTCCCTGTACTCCCAGTCCATGTAAATAAGAACACGCAGCATAGGGTTGCCATGGCAACTGTTTCAGCAGACACCCGAGACTGATAACTCTTTGGTGTCAGTTTCATTCAAATACAGTTTGACCCCTGCTCCAGGTAAGTGCGTGCAAGTGCTTGCATAGGAACAGTAACTGTTGTATTTGGGCTGACACTGGGTACTATCAATTGCGTGGGAAACTTTGGAGGTTGCGTTCCCCAACACTGAGCCAATCAAATTTCTGCTTACAAAACACGGCCTGCATGATGTTCCGACCAATATCGAAACAAGTCCCACGATTGGACCACAGTAAAAACTGTTGTCGATGTTTTGCTTACGCATTGAAAAACCCGCAGAAAACATTGTGTGGCAGCCGTCGCTTATTAAATACTAACTGTCCATCTCTTGCTCTGTTAGGTGAAAATCATGTCCACGAAAGACACGAATGTTATTTATGTTTCATGTTTCACACAATTAGTCAGACAGACAGACAGATCTATAACACGAGGGGGAAATACAGTACAAGTGACAGTCAGCTTATGACTTCAGTGAACATGTCCGATTCTTTTCATGTAGATCTGTCGAAACAGTCCTCAGCTTTTTAACTTGATATCTTCAATTTCACCCGTGATTTCACTCACTGGATATTCTGAACAAGACTTGATTATTTCCACACGCCCCTCAAATAGTTGGTGTATTGATGAGTGAGTGAGTTAGTTAGTGAGTATAGTTTTGCGAAGCACTTGTCAAAATTCCAGCTATTACGCAACTGGGATACGATGCCATGTGTTGCGAAGTCAGCGAGCATGATCACCCGATCCCGTTACTCGCCTCTTGACACGTGAAGGTCCCGAGGTAGAATAGGCCTTCAGCAACCCATGCTTGCCATTAAGGGCGACTATGCTTGTAGTAAGAGGCGACTAATAGGATCGGGTGGTCAGGCCCGCTGACTTGGTTGACACATGTCACTGGTTCCCAATTGCGCAGATCGATGCTCATGCTGCTGATCACTGGATTGTCTGGTCCATACTCGATTATTTTATGACCGCCGCCATATAGCTGGAGTGCTAAACTCACTCACTCACTCACTCACTCACTCACTACTCGCCTCTTAATACAAGCATTCGGTTAAGAAGATCAGTTCTAATCCGGATCTTCACGGGTCGTTATTGATGAGCGTGGTATTAAACGTCTGCTGATACTGTGTGTTGATTGGTCACTAACATTGCAGATGTGGCCATATATAAAGCGTTAACATAAATGATACAATCTGTATCTGTTGATATCTGTTACTTTGTCAAGTGTTGCTGAGATGCAGGATTAAATTCAGGTAATCACGTGCCTTATTTTGAGTTCACTGACGTATGAATCGAAAGTGTAAACTGTGTGATTGAACTACTACATTAATAAACTTTAGTACATTAATACACCTTCAAGCATGTAATGGAAACTGTATTCCGATTGGTCCACTATCTCTATACAGGACTCTATAAACATAGAGCACGGGTCTGTAGTGCCACTGTAGTCTTTCGGAGTTGCCTCCCTTGGTGTGGTGGAAACCTCTCTTGTCCGAAGCCAGGTTCAGCGTTCCTTGGTCATAACAAATTTTGCAACAGGAAATGGTTTAAACCTGTATCACTTCAAACGTCGCATCTTTAGGCTGACACGATGTGATATAACACAAATCAGGTTCAACTCGTCGTAAATAAAATCAGCTCAGTGCAAAACAGCACATTGCTGTGAATTCTTAGAAAGACCATGACCGTTCTGTTGCTTTTGTTAACTGTCGCCCTTACAACAAACATGCAATACATGTCAAAATGAAACAAACCGTGACAATTCTACAGGATGCAGCGACATTGTTGCGTTTTCAATAATATTTTTGATTTCATCAAAGAGGCGACAGTGCGACAATATATCTATCGTTTGGTCACGTTGTGACGCATTTCTCC
Organism: Haliotis asinina; assembly: GCF_037392515.1. Taxonomy (NCBI): domain Eukaryota; kingdom Metazoa; phylum Mollusca; class Gastropoda; order Lepetellida; family Haliotidae; genus Haliotis; species Haliotis asinina. The sequence goes on along the minus strand of NC_090285.1, from coordinate 53,863,776 downwards.
TCGACAGTGTGGCATTGTTTAACATTAAAAACAGTTCTGTTGTCGAGTTGTCGCCGTTTTTAGAATAACAACCCATGCTTGCAATAAAAGAAGATGTCCGTGATGTCTGCATGAATTCAGGATTTTCATATTGATGGCTGTGTTCCGATCTCTGTGGGAAAGACATATGTACTTGCTTGGTACTTTGCCGTGGTGTCTCGCTGTTTCATCCGTAACTTGTATGTTGTCAGTTATGGTTGCTGCATGATGCTCCATTCAAGATGGCGTCGTTGAGGATCCATGTTGATAAAAATGCTTGCAATCTCTTCAGTTAGACGTAGACCTGTCGACTCATCCTTGATAACACGATTCTAATGGTAGACACATAGAATATCTTCCAAGATCAGGAGTAAGCTAAGAAGGTTCTCTACCCGCTTCTCCACCAGTTGTCAACGCGTATATACATTACATGGACGACTAGGGGACGACCTGTGAGTTATACACCCCAACTGTACGTTGACGAAGACGAAGGCGAGGTTGTGTTCAAACTTCATTAGTTGGTTCCTTTAAGACATGGCAACAAGTACTCATAGATGAGGTGACATAAAAGACTGAAACACACTTGTGTGAACCAGGAATATACAACATTTAGTAACACTCTGTCCACTTGTGTGAACCAGGAATATAGTAACACACTGTCCACTTGTGTGAACCAGGAATATAAAACATTTAGTAACACACTGTCCACTTGTGTGAACCAGGAATATAAAACATTCAGTAACACACTGTCCACTTGTGTGAACCAGAAATAAAAAAACAAAAAAAACCACCATTTAGTAGCACACTATCTACTTGTGTGAATCAAACTATTCAAATATTCAGTAACATAAAGTCAGTCAAGTCAAAACATTGATTACTGAACAATCTCGTTTCCTGTTTACTGGGTTCCGTCCTATTACGCAACTTAGTGTGATAACCAGTCCAGAAGTTTTAGACTAATTCACTTATATTCATTTATCTGGATACATGAATATTGATCAGTATGACTTGATACGTCCAAGCACTTGTAAATTCCAACACTACGCAAGTACTAATCCTTGCAAATACGCCTTACAGTGTGCTCTGCCGTACTGCGTGCTCTGTCGTACAGCGAGCTCTGTCGTACAGCGTGCTCTGTCGTACAGCGAGCTCTGTCGTACAGCGTGCTCTGACAAATGGAAACCTGGAAATCGTGGAAATCTCAAAACGAGGCTCTGCCGCTTAGAAACTTTGGCGGTCTGGTACGGAACTGACATTATGCCAATCTCATTGTGCGTTACGGAACTACACTGAATAACACTCTAACAGGTGTAACCAGAGTCGGATGCATTAGGAATCAATGTACGATCTCATTAAACAGGGGCAGTTTGTGATTTCTTAGTTAAGGTATGCAGCCTAAACCTCAACATAAAATATAGAAATACGGTGATGTTTAAGTTTAAAATTTAAATTAATTTGTAAATACCATTTTCTTATGAAACAAGGAATTTACATTCACCGCCCAGAGTTGTTTGTGGATCGGCCCAAAAGTACGTCATTGTCGGAATAGGTTAATGAGACTCATCTTTCGGTATGAAGAGAAAACATTTTGCATTGACTACGTAGAGTATATACTCTCCACGCAAAAAAGATATTGCTATCAATGCTGTCATTCTGGTTTGTGCTCATGTACAGTTTCAGCAGACATGGTAGAGAGTGCAGGTCTGGTGATGTGATGAACCCATAAACAACATTACGATTTTCAAAGTTCCAATGACTATCCAAAGTGAAACTTTTATGAAGTCTTGTCTTCCACACCTAAACAAACAAAACGAGTAAGTTGGCAGCTGAAAGTACCAAAAAGGCAAAGAAAAGACTTCTCTCAACAGTCTTGAAGGTTAGGGCTGTAGCTGTTCGTCTGTGAACTGAAATGTTCTTCGCCGTGTTGGACTGACAGTGTTTCTGGTGCACATCTTCATTGGTGTATTGGTTTTCATCCTGGTTCCTGTTCCGCTTTGACTTTTCCTTGGCATCGTCATTGTCCTTCTTGTGATGCCTATTGAGGATGAAAAGTGTTGCTAGGATGCACAATGTACTGTGGCACTGAACGAGAACAAGATACACAACAAGTCGAGGCAGCCTGTCTGACTTTGGGATGAGATCAGATACAAAATTCAGAAACACGGCGTAGGTGACAAAGATGGACACCAGAAAGGATATCTTCTCCCCGGAGTCTGAAGGGAGCAAAAACACAAAGGAATTGAGGATGGACAGAAGAGCCATGGGGAACACAATTCCCAATAAGTAGAAGGAAGACTGGCGTTTCAGATGAAACGTTATGATATTACCAAACGTCATATCAGTAGACGAAGTGACATTCATGACTATCCATTCAGTGTGATGCTTTTCTGGACTTATGAGCAATCTCATATTTATAGTTGATGTGTTGAAGATCCCGACGTAACTCTGCAAATTTACTTGACATATTTGTTCATCAAAAGGGAAGTGTGTTATATCCACGTCACACAGCGTGCGTAACCCCAGTATATTATACATATGTAAATTCCCATCCACATCAGACAATATTGGTAAGTCTTTATCCATCTGCTGAAATACATTTCCAAATGCACTATTCATGATGACAAATATCGGCGTGAGAATCTCTTCTGACGAGTAGGAAACAAATGTACGCTCCACTGTCTGGTTATACTCACTCAGGTTAATGTTCAGTCTCAAGTTCGGATCCTGCCACGAGAAGGCAAACATTGCAGTGAAGGAGAATGTCTGTGTCAGTTCATCAAGACCCGATATAGATAAAGGCGTGAAACGAAGATCTGGCTTAGGAATCCCGTATGATAATACATTCCGCGGGTAATTTTCCAGAGCCTCATTCCTGGATGCCTGGAGTGCTTGGTCTAAGGCTATATCTTGAAAAGCATGCGCCACGTACACGAATACACAAACCCATAGAGTCTTCATTCTCATTGTAGTAGTCATGTGGCTTTTCTTCGTCGTTTCTCTGTCAGACAGGATTCATCCTGGTGTCATACCGCGTGACATTAATTTGATGAAATTGTTGATGGCGTAACTGCCAAAGGTGATTCCATGTGACAAATGTGTCTAGTCGAAAGAGAAGCTCTTCATGCACATGGTGACTCCTTTATCTACGACTGTTCCAAAGTCCAGGTCGGAAAGTTCCATTTTACAATAAGTCTGTAGTGATAACAAGCACCCTCACCCACAAGAACGTAAACAGACATGTCCTTCTCCAAATTTCTTCAAGTGTCAAATGACCTTCAATGAAATTCCCTATTCCCTTCGCAGTGATGCTTTCACAAACATCTAACTCCCATTGGTGCAGCATCAGTCTTCAACGATAGAGATACGTAGCACGAATCATTCGTGAATACAGGTTATTATGCTGTATCTGATCATTAATAGTTGATCTCATATTCCATCGGCACTAATTGTGTGGCTTAAATGTCATTGTCAGCATTCCCATGACATGTACCTTAGCACGTGCACGAGATACAATTACGCAGTCCTCCTGCCTTTCAACTGATTATCTCCCTTCTCGTCAAAAAACTAGATCTGGGAAAACTGCAGTCCTGGTGTGTTTTAAGCGAATAAATTAACATTCTCCGGTTAGCTTGTCACTCCAATTTTATATCAATCAGACAACGATTCCCTAATAACATTGCATTCTGTGCATTTTTGACCATGTACATTTACATAGCATTCCTGCAAAAAGGATATTGCTATCAATGCTGTCAGTTTGTTTTGTGCTCATGTACAGTTTCAACAGACATGGTAGAGAGTGTAGGTCTGGTGATGTGATGAACACATCAGCATCATTACGACTTTAAAAGTTCCGATGACTATCCAAAGTGAAACTTTTATGAAGTCTTGTCTTCGTTTCTTTTACATCTTCCACACCTAAACAAACAACACGAGTAAGTTGGCAGCTGAAAATACCAAAAAGACAAAGAAAAGACTTCTCTCAACAGTCTTGAAGGTTAGGACTGTAGTTATTCGGCTCTGTACTGAAATGTTCTTCGCCGTGTTGGACTGACAGTGTTTCTGGTGCACATCTTCATTGGTGTATTGGTTTTCATCCTGGTTCCTGTTCCGCTTTGACTTTTCCTTGGCATCGTCATTGTCTTTCTTGTGATGCCTATTGAGGATGAAAAGTGTTGCAAGGATACACAAGGTACTGTGGCACTGAACGAGAACAAGATACACAACAAGTCGAGGCAGCCTGTCTGACTTTGGGATGAGATCAGATACAAAATTCAGAAACACAGCGTAGGTGACAAAGATGGACACCAGAAAGGATATCTTCTCCCCGGAGTCTGAAGGGAGCAAAAACACAAAGGAATTGAGGATGGACAGAAGAGCCATGGGGAACACAATTCCCAATAAGTAGAAGGAAGACTGGCGTTTCAGATGAAACGTTATGATATTACCAAACGTCATATCAGTAGACGAAGTGACATTCATGATTACCCATTCAGTGTGATCCTTTTCTGGACTTATGAGCAATCTCATATTTATAGTTGATGTGTTGAAGATCCCGACGTAACTCTGCAAATTTACTTGACATATTTGTTCATCAAAAGGGAAGTGTGTTATATCCACGTCACACAGCGTGCGTAACCCCAGTATATTATACATATGTAAATTCCCATCCACATCAGACAATATTGGTAAGTCTTTATCCATCTGCTGAAATACATTTCCAAATGCACTATTCATGATGACAAATATCGGCGTGAGAATCTCTTCTGACGAGTAGGAAACAAATGTACGCTCCACTGTCTGGTTATACTCACTCAGGTTAATGTTCAGTCTCAAGTTCGGATCCTGCCACGAGAAGGCAAACATTGCAGTGAAGGAGAATGTCTGTGTCAGTTCATCAAGACCCGATATAGATAAAGGCGTGAAACGAAGATCTGGCTTAGGAATCCCGTATGATAATACATTCCGCGGGTAATTTTCCAGAGCCTCATTCCTGGATGCCTGGAGTGCTTGGTCTAAGGCTATATCTTGAAAAGCATGCGCCACGTACACGAATACACAAACCCATAGAGTCTTCATACTCATTGTAGTGGCTTTTCTACGTCGTTTCTCTGTCAGACAGGATTCATCCTGATGTCATACCTCGTGAGATCAATTTGGTGAGATGTTTTGATGGCACAACTGCCAAAGTTGATTCCATGTGACAAATGTGTCTAGTGGAAAGAGAAGCTCTTCATACACATGGTGACTCCTTTATCTACGACTGTTCCAAAGTCCAGGTCGGAAAGTTCCATTTTACAATAAGTCTGTAGTGATAACAAGCACCCTCACCTACAAGAACGTAAACACACATGTCCTTCTCCAACGTCCTGTAGATGTCAAATGATCCTCGATGAAATTCCCTTCCCCCTCCATAGGGACGCATTCACAATCAGCTAATGTCCTTTGGTGCAGCATCAGTCTTCAACAACAGATCTGCGGCAGGAAACCGCCGTGGAGATAGTTTAGTGTCCTGTATCTGGTCAATGATGTTTGGTCTCAATATGCCATCGGCACTAATTACATGACTTAATTGTCATTGTCTGTTTCCCGTGACATGCCTAAACTAACAAGTGTACGATATACAATTGTATCGTCATGCAATTCAACTGATTATCTCCCTTCTCGTGATAAACGCGATCTGGGAAAACTGCAGTCCTGGTGTGTTTACCTGAATAAATTAACATTCTTGGGCTCCAATTTTATATCGATCAGACAACACTTCCCCAATAACCCAAATATAATGAGTCTTTTGTATTAACTTCGAAAAGAGTACCAACATTTTCAGCTCTCAAAGTCGCTTTAAAAATATTTCAACGTCGTTAGATCACGAACGAAAACGAAACGAAAGTGATCACGAACAGTGGAATGTAAAGGGGAGAATAGAGACACTTGGATACGCATACTACGAGTGTTGGCTGAAAAGTTCTAAGCCTCACTGTGAAAAAAAGTTACAAAGTCCACGTTTGTAATTTATTTTTCTACATAGTCCCCTTCCAAGTTCACACACTTTTGCCAGCGATGCTGCAAGGCCCGAATCCCGGTCAGGAAGAAATCTTCTTCAGCTACCCTAAAAAAATCAGTCACAGCGGAAATGACGTCATCATTACTTGCAAAATGGCGACCGGCGAGTTCCTTTTTCATTTTGGGGAACAGGTGGAAGTCAGAAGGAGCCAAATCAGGTGAATAAGGAGGATGGTCAATGAGTTCAAAGCCACAATCGCGGATTGTTGACATGGCCACCACCGATTTGTGAACAGGCGCATTGTCTTGATGGAAGAGGACACCTTTAGCGATCACCCCTCGTCGTTTGGCTTTGATTGCTTCTCGCAACTGGTTCAGTAGATCAGCATAGTATCTGCCGTTGATAGTTTGACCTTTTTCAAGATAATCAATGAGCAGAATACCCATGGAATCCCAAAAGACTGATGCCATCACCTTTCCAGCTGAAGGAACAGACTTGGCTTTCTTCGGAGCTGGTGAATCAGGATGCTTCCACTGTTTTGACTGTAGTTTTGTTTCTGGTTGAAAGTGATGTATCCAGGTCTCATCCATGGTTACAAATCGTGCCACAAAATCATCGGGATCTGCTTCAAAACGACGCAAATTGTCAAGGGACGTCTGGAACCTGACACGTTTCTGTTCTGCTGTCAAGAGCTTTGGCACCCATCTTGCAGAAACTTTAGTCATTCCTAATTCGTTGGTGATAATATGCTCAATCCTCTCATGAGAGATGCCCACTGCACTAGCAATATGTCGAGTAGTCAATCGTCGATCATCCATCAACATATCGAGCACTCGCGTGATGTTTTCTGGAGTGGTTGCTGTTGAAGGCCTTCCTGAGCGTGGGTCATCATCAAGGCTTTGTCTGCCACGCTTAAATTCTGCAGCCCACTTCTTTACTGTGGAAAATGAAGGAGCATCATCCCCTAGAGTGGAGACCATGTCAGCATGTATCTGTGTTGGGGACATCCCTTTCTTTTGCAGGTACTTGATGACTGCTCTGTATTCAGTTTTGTCCATTTCTGATGATTTCAGAGGGTAGGTTTACCAAAAGAGCTGTAGTTGAGATAAAACTATTAGTACGTTTGTAGTTCTTGTGTCTATGATTCACTAAATGATTGTCCTCATTGGTGGCAAACACCTGTCTCTACCTGGTGGGGAAAAAACACTCAGGCTGAGAACTTTTCAGCCAACCCTGTAAATGTTATACAGATTCAGTAGAGCCATAATATCTAAACGGTGTATAATACCGGACGTCGTCGATTTAATAGTTTAATCTCCTCTTAATAGTTAATACTTCTGTCCGAAATCCGAAAAAAACCCATTTCTGCCTTCCGGGGACATCTGAAAAATAAAGTTGAGCTTTCCGGAACATCTGAAAAATGAAGTTCAGCCTTCCGGATGACATCTGAAAAATAAAGTTGAGCCTTCCCGGAACGACACCGTTTCCTCCCCTTTCTGTCACATCAATCTGAGTTAACAACAACTGAGGTTCAAAGTCGATAATTTATGGCATTCTGAATACAAATATAATGACACTGCAATCGGATTTGCTCACGTGAATAATGAGCTACCAACGAGCTAAATAGGTCTCAATCATCATCAAGTGAATCAAACACATGTAATTATCCCACCATTACAGAAGTGCACTTAAAAGTTCTCTGCTACTGTAATTTACAGGAGTGAATCAACGATGGATCAATAATCATACCGATCACTGGCGCATCCAAATTGTTTTTATTGCAATTCCTCCGTCATTGTTCCTGTGTTCTTAAGAGGCACTGATGTAACCATATCAAGAGAACAGTGTTATGAATTTGGATTCACGCACCCTGTAATGTCACCAAAACAGGTAAAGAGCACAAAGTCAACAGACATATGTATCGCTAAATCTCTTGCTTTGTCTAGTTTAGATGTTTGATAGGCATTTAGGAGCTGGAAGGGTAATACAAGACACTTCAATCATCATCACGATCACCTGATGAAGGGGCAAGGGTTAGCCCAGAAACGTCATGTGTAAATAATAAAGAAGTTGCACGTCCATAAAAAGTGTCTTGTATTTGTCTAGTTTCTCCAGATGCTACAGAGCTGGTGAGGTGGACTAGTGGTTAAAGCGTCCGCACGGCACGTTGTAAACCTGGTTCGATTCCTAACAAGGGTACAATGTACATTCTGGTGTCCCCAGCAGTGATATTGCATGAATGTTGCTAAAAGCGGCGTAAAACCAGTCTCACTCACTCAAACGGCACCGTCTCGTGGCGTGTACTGTGGCGTCAGGCACGGATCACTTACTCTTTCAAACACTTTGTGTGGTGAACGGATGCTACCTATAAGGCAGGGCATTCTTTACCTATTGTAAACACCTGGTGTCATCACTAATTGTCATTATAGCTAAAAGGGATAGAATTATCACTTATTATCAGAAATGAGAGGGCCACTATAACTTGACATTTTGCAGTTCCTTGCTGGTGCCAACCTTAACAAGTGTACCATAAATTACAGCATGCATCATTCAAGTCATCGACTGGAACTCTAACGCTATTAAGCATTGAAAAAATGGCGGCCAAGATCAAATGCCATCACTCTCAGCTGTGACGTCATCTGTTTTGTTCTATGACTTTTGTGTGTGTCAGTGACCTCCATCGTTTGTTGCTAGCAGTAAATGCTTCGAAACTGATACATTTGTTTGTTATATTTTATGAAATGTCACATAAACGTAAAACACAATTTTGCCGACCGTAACAAATCATGAAAATGCCAATTCAGCCTATAAAGTTGATTAAAAGGGGGAAAGGTGGTTTCAACAGCAGTGAATAGGTCCGTGGAGTTCGCGGAGGAAACAGTATGCCTGCCCTTAGTGTGAGGTTTTGAGCGCTAGTCGGTTGTATACACAAACAAAATAACATGTTGATTGTGATAAGCAGACTCTGTCAAGAGAAAACTCAATGTCTGGTTCACTGACACCTATATGTCTGCCTGTCTGCTAATGACAATATGCGATGCACAATTTCAATCACTGACCACGTGCAATTTGAAATCAACACCTATCTGGCTTATAAACCATGAGCAAAGAGCCGACTAAGCGTATCGGCAAATGAACCCTGAATGTTACACTTGATTGCACACCCACCGGCACTGACTGGGTTTGGTATGGAAGCTCCTTGGTTTCGTGGGAGGTAAACCAAAGCACAGAATATTGTACTTTTGATTTGCGATTATAATTTTGTTTATTTGTCTTATCTTTAATCAGCTGTGCATTTTATATATCATGAATGAGTGATAACGGTTTTAAATGTATATATTTATATTTATATTTATATTTATATATTTGGGGGGGAGTTACATGTGACCTTTAAACATTATCGGCGGGTAATTGAAATGATAATGCCCTGAAAAATAGCGTTACAGTTATAGTCGTCCATTCTTGAATATTTATCGCTTTATTCATAAATCGTAATCTTTTTTTCCTGGCGTTCACGTTTCAGGTCACTTAAATGGAGTATTTACCGACTGAAAGTGGGGTTGAACGAAGGAGATATTCAATAGAAGCTCATGGGTCCAGAAATCAATATCTCACCACTTGTCATACCGCATTTAGTGTCCTTCAAATCATGGCGTAAATACCAACATATATGATATACGTGTTGTCTCATTTTTGTGGATATCAATATATAATGACAATGCATGATGTCACAATCAAATGTCATCACTAATTGCTTTGTATACTGCTTTGCAGTATATGCAGTTGCAGCTCTTTACTGTTTACAGAGAAGGCTGGAAAACTATTTTGAAGATTTCAACTTCGTTTTCCCCAAAGCCCAACATATCAAGACTGTCGATTAGCCTCCTTTTGTTGCTGTTGTTGTTGTTGTTGCTGTTGTTGTTGTTGTTCCTCTTCTTCTTCTTCTTCTTCTTCTTCTTCTTCTTCTTCTTCTCGTCGTCTTGGGAAGGTGTTATAGCCTTTTGATTCAAGCTTTCGACTGCCACGTGGAAGACCCAGGTTCGAGTCCCCATATGTGAACAATATGTGAAGCCTATTTTCTGTCCCCCGCCTCGACTCTACTGAAATATTGCTGAAGTCGGCGTAAATCCTTATACACACTTAATGTATTTAATGTCTAAAGACTCTGGTGGGTGAATTTCTTTCTTCAAGCCACTGGCTACTCTTGATATCACTCTTCATTCTGCAACACAGAACAATATCATCCACCTTTAGAGTGATCATGTTGAAGAATGTGCATTAGATCCGGATGAGGAAAACACATATAATAATCTTCGTACGTCATATAACACGATAGTGACACAAATGTAATTCTATGTTTTGGCCTGTACCATATGTTACCATAGATCAATTCACTATTTTTGATTTATGCCATATGTTGCCATGTTTGTGCACGGGAAAAACTGATACGCCTTTGCAGTTATTTATGCCTCATATTTCATATTTTCTGTTTGGTACTGAGTGATAAAAACATTCTCATTTTATAGTCAAAATCGTACGATCGACATGTCTGTTTCCAATGGCTGTTTACCCAACGGGTCGCAGTATCTTGCATGATGGTTTTGTTGTTTTACGCCGCACTCAGCAATATTCCAGCTATATGGCGGCGGTCTGTAAATAATCAAGTCTGGACCAGACAATCCAGTGATTAAGAGAATGAGCATCAATCTATACAATTGGGATACGACGACATGTGTCAACCAAGTCAACGAACCTGACCACCCGATCTGGCTAGTCGCCTCTTACGTCATGCACGGGTTATTGAAGATTAATATTAACCCGCATCTTCACGGGTCCATATGTATGAACACCGGCACGATGGTATCGATATGCCTCTTTAAGAACCGGCACGATGGTATCGCTATGCCTCTTTAAGAACCGGCACGATGGTATCGATATGCCTCTTTAAGAACCGGCACGATGGTATCGATATGCCTCTTTAAGAACCGGCACGATGGTATCGATATGCCTCTTTAAGAACCGACACGATGGTATCGATATGCCTCTTTAAGAACCGGCACCATGGCATTGCTAATAAAGTATGCTTCTTTAAGAACCATTTTATGAAACTGCTATTCATTTCTGTAGCTCAACATTACGAGAGAATTGTAACACTGGCGAAATATTGCGGGGACACGCGCGAACAGTTTCCAATACCGGTTTGAGCAGCACCGTAGACTCAACGGTTAGACTTTGACAGTTAAAGAATAGTTCGTTTAAGCAATGGAACTGAATCTGTAGAAATGATTTTCATAATTTTAGTTGGCCCTCGTTACTCAATTGTAAATCACAAACACAATTATGAACGGATAAGAACATAACATATATACATCAAATCATCAGAAAGATCATTGACATAAGAGAGGTCGGAACTGACAAAAAACAAATACCCAAATCTTCACGACCACATCACCATCACCATAGAGAGCATGTGTGGGTCATCAGTGATAGGTTCATCACACAATTTAGGAAAGATAAAATGATCCTTCATTGCAAGTTCGGGTTAGCTGCAGTTGGAACTAACAGTTCATGACTCACGAATGCATTCCGTCACTTCACCTGTTTCACGGCGCAGATACTGTGACACTCGCTGGAGATATTCTGCGTCGTCATTCATGCACAGATTTGATTGGCTCTGTGCCAGGGCTACTTCATCAATTTGCAATTCTTGGAACTTTTGGTCATTCTGATGCCTTCATTTACTCAAGACGTGTAGACATCCAAGATATTCTTGTGGGGTGAGAACCAGCTCTCAAAGCAGATTGCAAAATTAATATTTGCATGGAATGTTGAAGAAAGCACCATTATGAACACCGTCAATATTATCACGTATGTAAGTTGTTGTCTCAACTGCTTTATGCCAACAGAAGTATAAACAAGTGCAGTGTGGGTCCAGTGGTTATTAGATGATGATAGATTGTATCAGGTGAGAGCATCAGGCTATTAGGTAAATACAAGTCACATAATGGGATGTAGCCTGAAGGACGATACCTGATGGTCTGAACCTGGGAGGACTGGCCAGTCCAAGAGAAATACTAAAAAGACATGCCGTGAGTGTGATGTCACGTCCAACACCCTTTCACTGGAGTACAATTAGAAAAATGCATATTATCACCAAAGAAAAGATGGCAATGACACCAAATTGAAGTCAATCTAAATCTTTATTACTCATCAGGAAACGACATACAGTGTACAGGGTGCGTGTGCGTGTGTGTGTGTGATATTTACTATGTCAGGAAATTTTAAAAAAATATCAAGACTGTCACTATTCACCTGATGAAGGAGCAAGCATACGCTCCGAAACATTGTGCTTTCCAAAATAAAGAAGTTGACATCCATAAATCTGCCTTTTTTTACGCTTTCCACTTCTGAATGCCCTTCCAAGATTTTCACATCCTAGTGTAGACCCATCTGCATGGTCCAGTGGATAGGACGAAGAAAGATCCCTGATTGGCTGCACTCGGAATGACTGACCAATCAAAGAAGGTATAATATCCTCCGCCTTATTTCTGGCACGTTTGACGCTGAATGTTTGAAAGTACGTGTACATTGTTATTAGCAATAAGACATGAAGTAAGTATGACGTCACGTCCAACAGAAACGCACTGGAATACAATTAGAGTAACGAATATCAACAACAAAGAGAATTAGATGGCGATGACACCAAACCGAAGTCAATTTGGTATTTAAATATATATAACCCTTCAGGGAACGTCATACAGTGTAGCAGTGTGCGTGTGTCCGTGCGTGCTCATGTGGTGATGGTGGTTTGTGTGTGTGCGTGTGTGCGTGTGTTCGTGTTTGCGTATGTGTGTGTGCTTGCGTGTGTGGCGTGATATTGACTATCTCAGGAAATGTCAAAAGATCAAAATACAATTTCAAGACCAATGATTCATCTAGTGTTATGGCATCTCAGGTTACAAAAAGAAGTATCATTCATGATAAACTACTGAAGCAAAGACGTCCATTCTAGAAACATCCCAATGCTGTCTGATAATTAACTGGAAACTGATACTGAATGAGGTTTCACATCCTAGTGTAGACCCACCTACATGGTTCAGAGGACAGGTCATCTCTCCGCACAGCGAAACGTCTTCGGCTCCATCCCCGTTATTCCCCAAAGCGAAAGATGATTTGGTACAAATAATACAAGGGAATAGTGTGGGACATCATTACGAAATTACTAATATAATATTTTCATACAGAATATTTATATAGCGCACATATCAATGCCGCTAGTGCTTGCTCAAGGCGCTGGAATTATAATATACTTCACGTGTTCACATGCATAACAAAGTCGCCTGACGCTCGCACCAAAAACATATAAAATGCATGCTCGATTGGACCTCAAAGTTGTGACATGTGAACTGATGCTGTAGGAGTATTGTTTGATAGGAAGAGACATTTGACTGTTTAATGATATCATTTCAATCTGTTACTGTCATTTCTTAAATAATTCGATGTGATCATTCGTTCATTATGGGTTTGATACAGAGACCATCAATTTTCTGAAAGCTGGTTGTATAAATAACTCAGCGCAAACTAGCCACGAAAACAGATCATTTTGGGCTGTTGAAACCATTTAGAACGAAACAAGAATTAATGATGCTTCAGATATAAAATCACCGTTGCGGCTTGAGCAGGTGCATGACCACTCATGGTGACGTCATCACACAGGTGGTGTTCCGCCAGGTCAAATTGACCTTGGGGAAAATGAGACAATGTGTATTGTTATCATCATTAGTAAAGTTATGAAATATTGATGAAGGGGTAATGCTGACGTATCTAACAAACTAAATGAAACGATGTTCTGATAAGATGAAGGTATTTATAAGTGGAGCACATTTGCATTCATAGCACTTCACAGCCGAACAGAACAGAACAGAGCACAGTCACACAGGTAAGTTATATACAGGCGTGTATGTTATATATTTAAGATTCATGGTTCACTTCCAGGCGCTGTATACGTTTATGTGACGGTGGGTTAGCTAAACTAGGATTTCTAACTAGAACTGACATACTGAGAAAACAATTATTTTTTTGTTCGTTTGACCCTAAAAACTGAAAACAGTGGAATCTCCAAGTGACTGTTGATTATAATACAATTCCGATGTTAGCAAATGGTGTCGACAGAGCTGTTGCAACAGGTATTAGCCTGTTATGTGAACATTTCCGCCAGTGTTCTACTTGTATGTCATCACAAGTGGACCAGCTTTGAATGAGAGTCATTTTGGCGTGATAAAAACCTTTGATCGCTGTTTCAAATCTCATATATGTATTTTGTTTGAAAGATACTTTGTATAAGTCGTCTAAAGCACTGTTACTCGTTGTGATGGTGATGCACCATTTTTGGTTCGAATCCCGGTTAGGTATGACCCGCCACAAAGCTGTCACTTAGTGCACAAGTCAAACGTATGATCACACCGAGGTTAAACAAACACTTTCATCTCCTGTAATTCTGTCAATATTCATGCTCATCCTACCTCCCATGTTATTGCAGTGTCATGTGTTTACTAAGACCGTGTTTCTGCAATGCCCACGTTACTGTTTCAGAACGATGTCCCAGCTGCTATACCTCCTTCTGCTTGCCATCACCTTCAGTCATTTCACAGGTATGCTTCCTGACCCTTGCTGGGCAATATTCGTTTCCCAATTTCAAAGAGAAAACTCAGTGGCCATGACTGGTTATATACAACTTAACAATTAAGAAAGTCTGTGCACCATGTCTGAGACATTCTTGTCTACCTCGTTTTTGTACGTAATATGAACGGAACTGCAGGTTGTTCAGCTTGACCTGAGCTACTCTACATATGCATGACACGGAAGGTCAAACGTGTATACGTACGACGCACTACTATGTGTTTATAATGTTTAACGTTATATCCAAACAATCGATATAGTTTCTTCTTCCAGCTGGTAGAAAACTCTGGAACTCTAAGAACCCAAAAAGGCAACACAATATGGCGGGGGAACTGGAATCTGGACAGAACCACGTACAGGGGTCAGAAGTCGGTGTCTGCTGAGCCCAACCCCGACGGCAGTAACAACAAAGTCAGCGCCGTCTACCTCTCCCAGGGATCCTACGGCCTCACCGATCTCTTTAGTGGAGCCGAATTCTATTCCGCTCCTTTAGAGCCCAGGGAGTGCTTGACCCTAAGCTACAAGGTGCGATTCGACGACAACTTTGAATTCGCCTACGTTGAAAGTTGCCGGGTCTGTACGGGGGCGGGGTCAACTGTACGGCGGGAGGGGACCCAGGCAAGGATTGTTTCACGTCCCGCTTTATCTGGAGGACAGGTGGAATGGGTGGAGTGGCACTCTATACCACAGCTCAACAGACGCCGGGGTTCTGTGCCACTGAAGGTGTGGAGTGTAACGACGCTTGGGGACACCGACTTGGCAGCGGAAGTTTCCAGTTCCAGACCGGAATCTGGTACACAATCCAACAAACTGTTCTTCTGAACACCCCCGTGCAGGCTGACGGCTACGTTCGGATCGTTGTTGGGGGCGTTGGTAAAGTGTTTGACGTCAGAAACGTTGTAATCAGAGAGTCCTTGGATGTGAAAGTCGACGGCATTCTGTTTTCGAATTATTTCGGCGGAACATCGTCATGTTCCGGAAGTCCCGTCGATATCTATACTTACTTCCGGTACTTTGTCCTGAAGGACAACTTCTGCTAGAATTATCACTGTAGGCATCTGTTTACCACCGTTTTCATGTTCAGTATTGGCAGTTGAAGACCCGACTAGGATAGGATATTTACCCATGTTGGATTTTGTCCAACCTGTTGTGAAATAAACTTGACTTCGCCATCTATGTTTGATGTTGTTGATGTACTACTGGACAGTGATATGAAACCTATGCATAAAGGTTATGTCTTACATTGTGTAATATGATTACGAAGCGAAATTTAACATTTGATAGATATCCATATTTACACACAAACAGCGATGTTGATAATGTACATCCAGGCAGAATGCACAACTACACGTGACGTATAAATAAACATAATGTGCAAATGAGCATCACGTACAACTAGGCATAATGCACAGCCTACCATCGAGTACAACTGGGCTAGTGTACAGCCTACCATCGAGTACAACTAGGCATAAAGCACAGCCTATCATCACGTACAACCAGGCATAACGTACAGCCTACCATCGAGTACAACCAGGCATAAGCACAGGCTGTCATCGAGTACAACTAGGCATAAAGCACAGCCTGTCATCACGTAGAACCAGGCATAACGTACAGCCTACCATTGAGTGCAACGAGGCATAAAGCACAGCCTATCATCACGTACAAACAGGCATAACGTACAGCCTATCATCGAGTACAGCTAGGCATAAAGCACAGTCTATCTTCGAGTACAACTGGGCATAACGTACAGCCTACCATCGAGTACAACCAGGCATAAAGCACAGCCTATCATCACGTACAACCAGGCATAAAGCACATCCTATCATCGAGTACAACCAGGCATAAAGCACTGCCTATCATCGAGTACAACCAGGCATAACGTACAGCCTTTCATCGAGTACAGCTAGACATAAAACACAGCCTATCATCACGTACAAATGGCTTTAATGCACAACTATACACCATATGCAAATAGGCTCAATGTAAAACTAAACATCACGTAAACCAAGCTTAATTGAACAAAAGAGGCCATTTTCTACGGAAGCGTATTAGGGCCACGGTGAAACTTTTTTTGGTGTCACTATCTCCTAGTAAGTCCTACGTAGGAGATAGTATGTGAGACTTACTGTCTCCTCCATAGGACTTAATATCACCTCCGTAGGACTTAGTATCACCTACGTAGGACTTAGTATCACCTACGTAGGACTTAGTATCACCTACATAGGACTTAATATCACCTACGTAGGACTTAGTATCTCCTATAATATTTAACGTCACATCGGCAGTATGTACACACTAGGTATAATATTAAATGATAACTCGGACAATTGGTACGAGATTAATAAAATTATAAGAAAGAAAGAAACTAGTGGCCTCTTCGTTATTAAATTAAAGCTGGACCTTTTTTAATCTCTTGGTTTTTTCCAGCCGACTCATAGTAAAGTCACATATGGCAGAGGTTACTACCTACATTACCTGTTTTAAAGAAAAACATGTACACCTGTGAGACACAAATCCATGCAATGTTCAAGATTTTCTTTTTCATGCTACGTTAAAAGAGACGTTTGTTCAATGTAGGCGTAAATTGCAGAATTTCTCACTTCGGAATATGTCATTTTTTC
The DNA here is from genome assembly GCF_037392515.1 of Haliotis asinina. Taxonomy (NCBI): domain Eukaryota; kingdom Metazoa; phylum Mollusca; class Gastropoda; order Lepetellida; family Haliotidae; genus Haliotis; species Haliotis asinina. Next base: position 53,846,457 of record NC_090285.1, on the reverse strand, counting down.
TCATTCTCATCCCTCTCCTTACTATTCTCATCCCAGTACATCCAAGTCAACAATATACCATTAATCGAAACTGCATGAAGGAATAGAGTGTTTGCATTCTGTACAATATTAATATTTCATGGATTTCCACATCCCATGAGGACTTGGCAGAAGCGCTGATTTTTAACAGGGATGAATATAGAAACAAATATATTAATCCTACCACCCCCATTTCACATAATCTCACGACAGAATAAATCGGTCTATTTCTGACAATCAAATCTAACAAACGCGAATAACCTCGTCTGTCTCTCAAGTCTGAACCACAGCATTTCATTGATGTCTAGCCTTCCCTGCTACGCTGAAGCCCTTAAAATAGCAAGTCTAGATTTAGTAAGGTTCAGTCTCTCATACTGAGTCCAAAAAGTAGCTTCACAAAATGTAATTTTTAAAAATAATGAATATTTCTTCTCCGGTGATACATCTATGTATCCGAAATGTTATCACTATCTTTCGACTCTAGAAAAACGTTAGCTAAACCTACTCAACCCCATCCATTCGTCGTGCAAATGACGTCAATGCCAAATCAGGTATTTGCACGTGCAGTCGATCACGTGATCTTCGTATCGAACAGTTTTAAACCACAGTTCTAACGGTACTTTAAATGCCACGATTACCAACTGTGCATTCAACTGTGCACAGATCATTCTGTGTATGACTTGCGAGGTCGTCTACAAGAAAGTGGCACCACTTCTTCGCGGACGGCAGGCGTAGAGTCTGGAGACGACGTCGAGGACGGTATGCCCAGTGTTTTGTACAGGACGTCGACAGATTCGGGGGCGGAGGTTGCATGGTGTGGGGTGCTTTCTGTGGGAACAACCGTTCCCGACTTCTGGTCATCCGTGGAAACCAGGTGCTCACCCCTGAACTCGGTCCTCTCATGGGGGGTCATGGCCCAGTTCTAGAGTTCCAGCATGATAATGCTCGGCCGCATACCACGAAATGTCCTTCAAATTGCTGGAATCAACGTCATGGACTGGCCATCGAGGTCCCCTGACCTTAATCCCACAGAGCGTGTGTGGGATGCACTTGGGAGAAGGCTTCGTGGTCTTTGGAACCAACCTCAGAATTTGCAGATCTCAGCGATGAAATAATAAGTTTAACCATCGTACCATCTGTTGTTGTTCTATAGTGCCCCGAAGAAAGAATGCGAAATTCGAAGATGAGATAGTTGTTCCCTACATGTCATCACGTGTAACAAGTGTACAGTAGACCTGTGCCTAGATATGCGAAGCTCTCGTAGTGTTAAGACAGCCGTAAGTTAATGTTCATGGTCATGTATGGCACTCACGACTTTCTTAGCGCTAAGAGAACTTCGAAATTCTAAGCCCTGTTCTAATAGTGTGACTGTAGTGGGACAAGACGCTATATCAAAGGCACATACATCAGTATCCATGCATGGTAGGAATACACAGGCAAACGGAGCTGAAATCTGGGTTCACGTCATATCTACTGTGTCAGAGTACATGTAAGTTCACGTCATATAGAAGTATTTTACGTCGCACGTACAGTAAGAGAATAATTTGTTTACGTCATATATACTGTTAGATAACGTACAAGGTTTACGTCAAATGTACTGTATGAGAATATAGATGTTCACCTTAGGGAAATGTACTGTAAAAGTATATATATATATATCCTGTAAGAAAATGTATATATATAGAGAGAAGATATCACACGAGTGGCAATGTCATACTACGTTTACGACACGAGCACATATATGTTGGTATTTATTCGTTGTACACAATGCCAGCTGTACATTATGTCTATTTTGTACATAACACCTAATCGTTCATGATGCCTTGTTGTACATTATGCCCTGCTGTACATTATGCCTTGGTATAAAGTATCCTTTGTTCTACATTATGCCTTCTCCATTATGCCTTGCTGTACATTATGCCTTGTTGTACATTATGCCTTGTATATTATGCCTTGTTGTACATTATGCCTTGCTGTACATTATGCCTTGGTATAAATTATCCTTTGTTCTACATTATGCCTTCTCCATTATGCCTTGCTGTACATTATGCCTTGTTGTACATTATGCGTTGTTGTACATTATGCCTTATGTACTTTAGGTCTTGCTGTACATTATGCCTTGTTGTACATTATGCCTTGTATATTATGCCTTGTTGTACATTATGCCTTGCTGTACATTATGCCTTGGTATAAATTATCCTTTGTTCTACATTATGCCTTCTCCATTATACCTTGCTGTACGTTATGCCTTGTTGTACATTATGCGTTGTTGCACATTATGCCTTATGTACTTTAGGCCTTGCTGTACATTATGCCTTGTTGTACATTATGCCTTGTATATTATGCTTTGTTGTACATTATGCCTTGCTGTACATTATGCCTTGTATATTATGCTTTGTTGTACATTATGCCTTGCTGTACATTATGCCTTGTTGTACATTATGCCTTGTACATTACGCCTTGGTGTACATTATGCCTTGTACATTATCCCTTGTACATTATGCCTTGCTGTACATTATGCCTTGGTATAAATTATTCTTTGCTCTACATTATGCCTTCTCCATTATGCCTTGCTGTACATTATGCCTTGCTGTACATTATGCCTTGTTGTACATTATGCCCTGTTGTACATTATTCCAGCATGTTAATCCACACGTAATGACTAGCTGTACATTTGGTTTCGTTGATCGTTCTGTCTGGCTGTACATTTTGAACAACGCTACATGCGTTTCAGTAGTAGCGGTAGCCGCAGCCTCGGCAGCGGCGGCAGCGCGGCAGCGGCGGCAGCGGCGGCAGCGGCGGCAGCAGCAGCAGCAGTAGTAGTCTATTTCTGTAAATCAGACCACAGGACCATTTTACAATGTATTAACAATGATGGTGATACGCCACCAGTGCACGTAACAATGTTTAAGTACATGTTGTACCTGGAACAATCTACATGTGAACCTAAAACGTGTAGGATATGTAATGGACCCCTGCTTGATCCTCAAGCAAGGAAAGTAAACTTGGCAAAATTATTAATCGTGGAAGTATTAGTGGTGGTAGTTTATATTTACATGGAAATTTGTCATAACAACTTGGCAGGAAATTTCTTCGAAGGTTCTTACAGAATGGACACACAAGACTGACATGCTATTCTTATTCTACATTTGGAATGATACAAAATGGTCAAATTCTTTCACTTTCGGGTTTGCCTAATTTTCTACTGTGTGGTATCAGAGAATCACCGCTGGATGAACGAAACTGTGAAAGGATAATCCGAAATGCATGTATGTTTAATTTCGGATCTGTATGAAAGGTTACTCTTCGTTTTGTAATCATTTTACAAAATGTAAGACATCTTAGCTTAGTTTTCAAACAGGCAAATTATCGACTAGCATAGCAACAAGATCAAACAAAGATGGAGAAGTCAAGTTTATTTCACAACAGGTTGGACAAAATCTGTGGTTACATGTACGAATAAGTTAAACTGCTTGCGCGTGAATAAATATCCTAATCCAGTCAGGTCCTTCACTGCCAATATTGAACATGAAAACTGTGGTAAACGGATGCCTACAGTGATAATTCTAGCAGAAGTTGTCCTTCAGGACAAAGTACCGGAAGTAAGCATAGGTATCGACGGGACTTCCGGAACATGACGATGTTCCGCCGAAATAATTCGAAAACAGAATGCCGTCGACTTTCACATCCAAGGACTCTCTGATTACAACGTTTCTGACGTCAAACACTTTACCAACGCCCCCAACAACGATCCGAACGTAGCCGTCAGCCTGTCCGGGGGTGTTCAGAAGAACCGTTTGTTGGATTGTGTACCAGATTCCGGTCTGGAACTGGAAACTTCCGCTGCCAAGTCGGTGTCCCCAAGCGTCGTTACACTCCACACCTTCAGTGGCACAGAACCCCGGCGTCTGTTGAGCTGTGGTATAGAGTGCCACTCCACCCATTCCACCTGTCCTCCAGATAAAGCGGGACGTGAAACAATCCTTGCCTGGGTCCCCTCCCGCCGTACAGTTGACCCCGCCCCCGTACAGACCCGGCAACTTTCCACCGTAGGCGAAGTCAAAGTTGTCGTCGAATCGCACCTTGTAGCTTAGGGTCAAGCACTCCCTGGGCTCTAAAGGAGCGGAATAGAATTCGGCTCCACTAAAGAGATCGGTGAGGCCGTAGGATCCCTGGGAGAGGTAGACGGCGTTGACTTTGTTGTTACTGCCGTCGGGGTTGGGTTCAGCAGACACCGACTCCTGACCCCTGTACGTGGTTCTGTCCAGATTCCAGTTCCCCCGCCATATTGTGTTGCCTTTTGGGTTCTTAGAGTTCCAGAGTTTTCTACCAGCTGGAAGAAGAAAATATATCGATTGTCTGGATATAATGCTAAACATAATGAACACAACGGAGAGTGTTAGTTCCATTCATTTTACGTACAAAGCAGAAGTGTGTGTAGATGGGGACACGAATGTCTCCGACACGGTGCATAAACTTTCTTCAGCGTTACGTTGTAAAGGCCGGGCGGGACAACTTAGGAATGGCCAGCGAGTCCTAACTTGACACACAGAAGGGAGCAAGCTACAAAGACATATTTTCTATCACTGGAAAGATCTCGAGGAGATGAACACGAAAAGTTCATTTACCAGTGTGTTCACGTGTTAATAAGCTCACAAATTGACTCTGAAGATGCATTTCTGCAGAAATTTCTGGCAGAAGTTTTTTCTGCAGAAACTTCTGGCAGAAAGTTTTTATTTCACTACCAGAATTATCTTAATTTAACAAAATTAGAGAGTATAAGTAATGATACTGCTGCGTGAGTGGTAGTTTCATGTTTATTCCAAGTAATAAGCACTTAGCGTGATCAACGGATCTGATATTTTTGTTTCGCTGCCAGAATTATCTTAATTGAATAAGACTAAACACAATCGTTAAATAATTTAATACAGACTTTCTTTAAATGATTTTTCCCTGTTTAAAGCCTATTAGTACCAGTACCAGTATCGGGGTGCATTTTCTAATCCCAATAAGCCTACATTGTTTTTGTATGCAGTATATAACAAGTGATGACCACAGGGTCAGGAAGCATACCTGTGAAATGACTGAAGGTGATGGCAAGCAGAAGGAGGTAAAGCAGCTGAGACATCGTTCTGAAACAGTAACGCGGGCATTGCAAAAACATAATCTGACACTGCAATAACAATTAGAGGTAAGATGAACATGAGTATTGACAGAGCCAAAAGAGATGAAAGTGTTTGTTTAACATCGGTGTGATCAAAAATATTACTTGTGCAGTACATACCATTCAAAGCTGGTCCACTTGTGATGACATACAAGTAGAACACTGGCGGAAATGTTCACATAACAGACTAATACCTGTTGCAACAGCTCTGTCGACGCCTTTTGCTAACATCGGAATTGTATTATAATCAACAGTCACTTGGAGATTCCAGTGTTTTCAGTTTTTAGTGGAAAACGTACAAGAAAGTAATTGTTCTCTCAGTAAGTCAGTTACAAATCTTAGTTTAGTTAACCCACCGTCACATAAAAGTATACAGCGCCTGGAAGTGAACCATGAATCTTAAATATATAACATACATACTTGTAAACAGCTTACCTGTGTGACTGTGCTCTGTTCTGTTCTGTTCGGCTGTGAAGTGCTATGAATGCAAATGTGCTCCACTTATAAATACCTTCATCTTATCAGAACATCGTTTCATTAAGGTTGTTAGATACGTCAGCATTACCCCTTCATCAATATTTCATAACTTTACTAATGATGATAACAATACACATTGTCTCATTTTCCCCAAGGTCAATTTGACCTGGCGGAACACCACCTGTGTGATGACGTCACCAAGAGTGGTCATGCACCTGTTCAAGCCGCAACGGCGATTTTATATCTGAAACATCATTAATTCTTCTTCGTTTTTTTGTTCTAATTGGTTTCAACACTCCAATATTATCCTTTTTTCGTGGCTAGTTTGCGCTGAGTTATTTATACAACCAACTTTCAGTAAATTGATGGTCTTCTATCAAACACACAATGAACGAATGATCACATCGAATTATTTAAGAAATGACAGTAACAGATTGAAATGATATCATTAAACAGTCAAATTTCTCTTCCTATCAAACAAACATCAGCCTTTTGTGTTCACATGTCACAACTTTGAGGTCCAGTCGATCATGCATTTTGTATGTTTTTGGTACGATTTTGTTATGATCGAGGTTACAACATTCAGTGCCTCAGTGAATCGTTCAGAACATTTTATGGAAGACATGTGAAGTATATTATAATTCCAGCGCCTTGAGCAAGCACTACCTACGTTTATTTGTGCGCTATATAAATATCCTATATAAATATACTATAATAATAATTTCTAAATGTGGCTCATCATTGGTGTCATCGCCATCTTCTTCTCTTTGTTGTAAAATATTCATTATTCTCTTTGTATTCCAGTGCGAGTCCGTTGGACGTGGGGACATACTCACATCATGTACTATTGCTGATACCAATGTACACGTACATTCAAACATCCAGCGTGCATACGTGCCAGAAATAAGGCGGATCTTTGACTGGGCAGTCAGGTGTCTTTCTTCAGGCTACATCCCAGTATGTGCCTTGTGTTTAACCGACAGCCTGATGCTACCAACTGGTTCAATCTATCATCATTTAATTAACGCCGAACCCAGACTACTTTGTTTTCACACGGCAATTGCTTTATACTTCTTGTAAAAACATATTCTGCTGACATAAATCGGTTAAGACAACAACGTACTTTTATGATAATATCGGTGGTTTTGATAAAGGCCGTTTTCTTCAATGTTCCATGTAAATATTTTAAATCTGCTTTGAGTGCTTGTTCTGAACCTACCTACCTACCTACCTACCTACCTACCTACCTACCTACCTACCTACCTACCTACCTACCTACCTACCTACCTACCTACCTACCTACCTATCTACCTACCTACCTACCTACCTACATATATATATATATGTCTGTAGAATGTGTTTTTGATGGCTTGATGCGTACTCTAGATGTATGAGAAATTTCGGCGACAGTTTGAGGTTTTCAATTACAACTCCAAGACAAACACTTTGCTTATATATTTGTTTCTTTTGAACATTACTTTTCTAGAACTTCCATCACAGTCGGTGGACAGAAACTTCTGGAAAATAAATGTTTTTCGTGCAAATGTGTTTTTCCAAGGGGATGAGAGCGGTACGGCTTTATTTTTAATTTTTGATAGAAAACGAGACGAGGGAAGAATACATTATATTTTTTTTCTCAGAAATACAGCTTGGAAAGTTTAGCACGTGTTAATACCTTTTAGGTTCAGTCACATTCGGTCTTCCAGACACTTAATCAAAGACAAGGGGCGGTGGGGTAGCCTAGTGGTTAAAGCCTTCGCTCGTCACGCCGAAGGCCCGGGTTCGATTCCCCACATGGGTACAATGTGTGAGGCCCATTTTCTGGTGTCCCCCGCCGTGATATCGCTGGAATATTGCTAAAAGCGGCGTAAAACCAAACTCACTCACTCACTCACTATTCAAAGACAAAGGGACGCGACCAAGTCAAAATATTTTTTTTCTAAATGGCAATGAAAAATTATCACGAGCACAAATAAAAGTGACGCGCCGATGCCCGAGAAACGTCACCTTTCTTATTTAGCCTTACAGCACCTCAACTCACACTAACCAGCGACGCAGAACATCACCTGGAGCAATGGCACCACAATGGACTCAAGGAATGTTTCGATTAACATGCTTAAACTGAAACAAACTGACACAGAACTTTCCTTGAGATGTAGATGTATCTTATGTAACGCTGAATGAGACAGGGGGCAATTATACACGTATCGGCAGAACTATAACAAAAGCCCACTGAAACAGGGATAGGCCTTTTACTCATTCTGTACAATAATGTCGACTGATTTGACTTGTGTCCAGCGCTGTTCTCTTTCCTCTGCAGTCTCCAGTTTCTGGAGGAAACTGAACATAAAAGAACAAACCGAGTACACAAGGAAACTACAGCTTAGCTGACATGGTTTTTACTCTTGAATGATTCATGAACGACCTTGAAATGGTGACGGTGTCAATGAACGTCATTTCGTACACAGTCAGGACCTGCATGGTATCCCGTGAGAAATCAATTGCTAAAATATTACTCTGATATTTGAGAGCAACAATTCCGATCCCCGGGGAATACATGCCGCAAACTGACACGTTAGGTTGTATTTCACTATGTAAAAATATATTAAAAGTACTTCAACGGTTATCTCCCACTTTGGGTGTGAGATTGAATATTATCCCTGTCAAATATTACATGGCTACTATACCTTGTTGACTTTATAACTTGTTGTTTTGTATATTTAGAAACAAATACGCTGTACAAATAATAGGGGAAGTGGATACCGTCACGAGATATCTTCGGATGCATGATGTACGCCCCTCTGCATAGGCAAAAGATATTATTCCCTTGACCTTCGCCTTGGTGAATATCTCATGCCCAAGGTCGATATTGGATCAACCGTACTGAAGTCAATAACTGTTTTATTATATGACAAACGTACTGACACAGTGTGAGTTAAAAGCCGGAAATCGCTTACAGTAAGCAAATGAATCGCTTATTACGGACTTGCAACAGCTCTTCCAAAAAAGGCGGGGCTATTACCGTTTGCTCGTCTGGCCCTAATGAAGAACGTTTAAGAAGACTGTCGATGACGTGTGATGAATTTATGATTGTCTACATTGAAACTGCGGAGGAAACTGAGGATGATGGGGTGTAAGCTGTCTTTGCCAATTATGTTCTGCCGTCGAATTCAAATTTCCCTTAGCCGCCATTTTGGTTTGAGGACGTAGCGACCTCATCCAGCAAGCAGCTGAAAGTTATGACGTTCCGTTGTCAAGCGAATCGCTGTACAACTGATGGCGCCTAACTCTAAATCAACGTAGTCACAGGTACGAAGCGATGCCTACTGCATCTTTATCTAGCGTGACGCACACAGCGCGGAGTCCCAGCCCAAATCTATTTTTAACCACTGGCGGTTCTTCGACTGTCATATCAACCTCTCGCGCCGAAGTGAGGCTGACATCGCTAAGCGTCAAGCTGTCATGTGACCAAGTGGGCCAATCACAAAGGCGGAAATCTACCAGTCAGATAAATCCTTAATGTCCACTCGGGGAATATTGACTCTTTCGGGATGTTGTCATATAAATATATTAACTGACTCAAAGTGAGTTTCATTTCATAATGATCAAAATTATATATAAAATATATTAAATGTAAAGAAACCATTTGCATGAGGTCTCCGGACTTCCAAATGGGTGTGAGATATGAAATAAATAAATAAATATTTAGTTGCTAAATCGTGAGGAAGCATTACATGGTTGGTACTCTATTTGCTGTTGTTTTTGTTACTGACCACCCAAAAAGTCGCGTCTTCCGACAAGCATGGTCTGCTTAAGACCAATGCTCACCCGGATCTTCACGGGTTCATACTCTTTGGGCAAACGGTAGTGGAAAATTGAGTATCATCAAAACATAAATTTGGATGTCTGATATATGCCTCTACGTGGATGGGAATGAAAAAGAGTTAAACTCTTGAACCAAGCATACATCATCTGAAACCGTCGAACAAATGAGGACCAAGACCTACTTTCTCCTCCTTGGCTAACTGGCCCCCTAGGACAAGTGTCCCCCACCACCTGCTCCATCAAAACTAAATGTGACCAACCACCACCACCAATCATCTTGATAGGATTGTTTTTGTTAATTTCAAATTAAATCCATTGACACAACAATGTGTTGAGTTCTGAGATACAACTTAACTACTTCCATCTTGATAACAATGTGGTGAGTTGTGCCCTTATTAAGAAACTGGTTTCGTAATTAAAATAACAAAGACAACACACGCGCACGCACGCACACACACACACACACATATTGTTATTTAATTGCGAAACCAGTTTCTTAGATCACCAGTTTCTTAATAAGGGCGATATATATATATATATATATATATATATATATATATATATATATATATATATATATATATATATATACATATAATTGTTTTCAATTTTTAAGGGCCATCTCCCACAATTATGTGATGTGAAGTGATATTCATGACCTTTCTGAAAAATGTGGCCTAAGTGATTTTTAAAAAAAATTATGTCCTAATGTGTGTTTGCAATAGTGCAACCATCATGTTGCCAAGCTTCTTTTAGAGGTCTGTTTGCACATGCATCACCCAAGCACTGAGTTGGATCACTTTTATAATAAAAGAAAATGGACCCGTGAAGGTCCATGGTTGAATAGGCCTTCATCAACTCATGATTGCCATAAAAGCAAACTATGCTTGTCGTAAGAGGCGACTAACGGGATCGAGTGGTCAGGCTTGCTGACTTGGTTGACACACGTCATCGGTTTCCAATTGCGCAGATCGATGCTCATGTTGTTGATCACTGGATTGTCTGGTCCAGACTCGATTCTCTACAGGCCGCCGCCATATAGCTGGAATATTGATGAGTACGGTGTAAAACTACTTCGTTTTTCACATTGATCTAAGGCCAAATAAATACAATTATCGCAAAACAAAACACAAGATAATTCTATTTGTTCATGCAACATGGACGAGATAGGATTCTATTGTATTAGTTAACTTTACAGCTTTCACCTCCGCAAACATTTTCATCACGAACAACAGATAATAGGTTCAGTTGAAATTAGGCTTGGATTTCTACAGACACCTAACACATTAATTCTAAAAAGCATATATTTTTGTAATCTCTTGGGGAAAGCTGACAACGGTGACGTTTCCGTTATCCCCAAATACAAACCTTTTTATTACAACAACAGGTCGTCAGAGAATGAAGGTTGGGTCTGATGGCCTATTGTTTAACATTATTCATCCCCGTTGTCCTCAATCAGTCAGATTTTCAGAGGTCGATTAATGTAGATACACCGACAATATGCCCAATGGGATTTGCTTCGCATGTAAAAGAGGCGGGTTATCTTTCGGTGATGATATTTACTCTTGTGGTACAGTGGATTCATGTAGAGCTTTTGTCTCTCTGAATCTTGAATAGATCTAACTATACAATAGATGATCAGCTGTCCATTGGATGTCTGCCTCTTCCTAATCTGACATTCACACACAGACAGTAACTACGAGAGTTGAATGGTTGGTTTGCTGGTCAACGACAAACTCGTCAATATTCTAAATGACGACTGTCTGTAAATGATCGAGTGTGGACAAGACAATCCAGTGATCAACCAAATCCACGAGCCTGACTACCCGATCCGGTTAGTCGATTCTCACGACAAGCGTGCATTGCTGAAGCCCAGGGCCTAGATTTTCGAAGCTGTCTTAGCACTAAGATAGTCGTAAGTCCCATACATTAACATTAATTTATGACCATCTTAGCGTTAAGAGAGCTTCGAAAGTCAAGGCCAGTTCTGACTCGGATGTTCACGGGTATCTTACGAGGAGGTGAAAATTCTATCATACAGTTTTCTTCGTTAACTTATGATCTACTTTCATTTTTAACAAATTATCCTTAACCAATGGAGGAGACATATAAATACAAATGTCCATGGATTAAGTCAGTAAGTTTACCCATATGTTTCACGTGTCATACAGGAGTAATACGCTGAGAAATGAAAAGTGTCCACAGAAAGGATTAACTAATTAATTAATTAATTAATTAAGGATTATTGTGGTAGCAATTCAATGCATTGTATACCTTATGCATATGTATTCGATGCATGGTTGTTTGTACATATGCATGCCATGGTGCGCTTTCAGCATTTCCCGTAATGCTGAGGAACTCGCGCTGTATAACTGCCGTTGCTATGATCATTATGCATGCATTATCCGACAAGAGGAAATAAGTCATTAAAACAAGAGTAGGTTTTCCACTTCACATCATCCTAACACGAATAAATGGAGCATGGAAAATAAGACAGAAACGTTTAGGCAGTCTTGGCATCGTGTACTTTAATTTGCCAGTTGTCCCACAGGGGCTTGTATTGCTGAAAATAAAGTATCCTGTGTTCAACAAGCCTACACTGATATCCATATACATATAAAGAATGAAAGGGATGTAACGCGCACAAAGTTGTCAAGCACCCCACTCTCGATTACGGGCAAATTCTGGGTGGGAAAATTTGGAATACACTGAAATAAAGCCAGATAAATTCCCCTTTTTTGATAAATCCAAAATTATCAAAATCGGTGAACTATGTACCGAGTAACTTCGCTTGGAACTCAGGAAAAGACAACTTTTTCACTTGTACGAAAATCAGTGCCTCTCGGAGAAGAAATACTACGTATTTCACTTAAAACACCTGATTGGCGAAAAAACATAACCTTCCCGTAATCGCTAGATATTCCGCTTTCGTTCTACAACCTCTCAAATGGAATAGGATATTCCTTTACCTGCAATACACGAATTTATTGTGAAATTAGCGGTATCGAGTGATCGAGTCCACCATATTTGTCCTTCACCCTCAATAGGCTCGCACCAAAACGATATATCACGCCACGAAATGAAAATAATACTGGTGTTACTGGTGACCAATCAGAGAGCAGCTCGTAGTTGATGCAAGTCAATTGCTTATTCTTTTTAAATGTCACTTTTAACAGTGTGATCATTTGAATAGTTTGTGAGGTAATCATGATCTGTGTCACTGTGCTGTCGTTTGTATCTCTTATATTATATGTCACTGGTTGGTCATGAGTTTCAGGTATCCTCTGTACGTGTACTGTTCTATGTTTTTTACTGACATGCCGGTTATGTTAGTACCCAAACAATAACCTAATACATAAGTTGGTAGGTGGGTTTCAGTATAACGCCGCTATATCGCGGGGTCTGTAAATAATCTGGATCCGACAATCCAGTGGCCATCAATGTACGCAACTCGGGTACGATGGCACGGGTCAACCAAGTCAGTGAGTCTTCCCAGTCCCATTTGAACTAGGTTAATGTTTACTACAGCACTAGTCAAAGATCTAAATCGTGGTCCAAAAAATACGTAATAGCAACAGTCTTATTGTATAAAACTTCAATAAAATTTTATGTGAAATTACAATGTAGATTAAATTGTAATAGAAATATATACAGACGCACCTGTTTAACCGTTAATTAATCTTTGTGACTAGGACATAAGCCTTGCAAGAAAAACTAAGTACGCTGAAGCAGTCACCACATCCGAAGGATGTCCAACACAGTCTGCGAGTGAGTGAGTATGGTTTTACGCCTCTTTTCGCAATGTGCAATACGACGACCAAAACTGGGCTCCACACACTGTACCCATGTGGGGAATTGAACCCGGGCCATCGGGGTGACGCCTTAACCACTGGGCTACCTACCGCTCCTCCAATCTGTGAAATAGTTTCCAAATTTTGCTAGCTAGTCAAGTTATCTGCCTGTCGGAGAGAGTGATATATTTACAATGACCCCATGAAAATTCAGCAGCCGGTGAGCTTAAAAATTTACTGGCCCTACTGGATTTTTACTAACCACAGACTGGCGGGTCAGTGGCTGTTTGGCAATTCGTCCAATATGTTTCAGAGATTGGCAGGATCGACTTTACAGGGTGACTATCTTCAGAATTAGTCTTATACTTGCAGCATTCATTGCCGTCTACAAAGTCATTCAAGGGTATGTGTACATTTTACAGACGCTTCGGTGTATTTTTTATGACATTGGGCTGTTTCTGGGCATTTGTCATGCTTGTCATTCAGTTCTTCTACTGCCACACACAGCAATATTTCGGCTATATCTGTTTGGTATGTAAATGTCTTAATGTAGCTGTAGCAAGGACGACACTGATATTCTGAATAAATGCTTACTTGCGTGTACGTTTGTGTATTAAGTTTAGGAAACAAGGTATTATCAACGCTACAAGGGTAAATAGAAGAGCTGGCGGGGGTAATGGAGGCGAAGAACGAACTGAATACCAAGAGTGGCGCTTAAAATGTTGAATAAAACATATTTCACGTGAGTAATTATTAAATATGGGGTTGGAAATCTGAGAGCACAACCTAGTGAGGAAATTGGAGTGTACCTTTGATGGTGGCGATATTTTATTTTGACATGAAAAAAACTTTTTGAACCGGAGCGAGGGAAGTGCGTTGCAAACCTTTGCTCGCTTCGCTCGCATATATGAAGACTGGTCATTTTCTCTACAGACAGACAAATTACGACAGTCAACGACAGTCCACATGCAGTTTACGACAGTCTACAGGCAGCTTACGACAGTCAACAGACAAATTACGGCAGTCTACGGACAGATTACGCCAGTCTTCCGACATATTACGACAGTCTACATGTAGTTTACGACAGTCCAGAAACAGTTCACGACATTCAGAGGACGGTTTACGGAGAGTCCACAGGCAGATTCTGACTGTCTACAGACAGGTTACGGCAGTCTACGGACAGATTATGACAGTCTACAGACAGATTACGGCAGTCTGTAGACAGTTTTCCACTGAAACCAGACAGTTTACGACAGTCTACAGTCAGTTTACGGAGATTCTAAAGGCAATCAGTGCACAGGGCGCCAACAGGTAGCCAACAAGCAATCCACCGGTACCCCAGATTCACTATACCAGTGGTTTACAACCTATTCCACCCATTGTATTGCGTTCTGTTTTGTTAACAAAAAAGTTTGGGAATACGTTTTTTTGTATTTTTTATTGATCTTCTCTCTTAATGTTATGACTTCACAAATTCGTTGTGTGCGTGTGTATTAGTATATTAACCGGTACTCCAACACTGACTACGCGTAGAACGTGGCTAGAAGCAAATCCATGTGTAGTAATACATACAACACATATTGCTGCACTTGCTCAGTGCAAAGACGATGTTAGTTCGATTTCAATTTTCGATCAACAACTGTTTAGCAACATGGACACAGGGGACGTCATGGTTGTAAACGTTTTTGTGTTGTCGCGTAGGTTGCTGGAACCAATTCTAACCAGATCTTCAGGTGGCAATTGATTCAAACACACGTTCATAATTGTGTTTTAAAGGGAACTTTAAAAAGTGACTTGAAGCGACTTCGAGGACAGTGCAGATGTTAAAATTAGGGACAAGCATAAATATTTAAATAGCATGTGCATCATAATACACAAAAAACGTGTTATTCAACATTCGACGTACTCATGGACATCCCAGTGTTATCAAGACCTTACATGAGACGTACTCATGGACATCCCAGTGTTATCAAGACCTTACATGAGACGTACTCATGGACATCCCAGTGTTATCAAGACCTTACATGAGACGTACTCATGGACATCCCAGTGTTATCAAGACCTTACATGAGACGTACTCATGGACATCCCAGTGTTATCAAGACCTTACATGAGACGTACTCATGGACATCCCAGTGTTATCAAGACCTTACATGAGACGTAACGATGAAGAAATGACCGTTCTAAATGGCTGTCGCATCGGACATGTGTAATTTTTAAACTGAATTCAGAAAACACCGTCTAGAGACTATATGGTTGAGATCAAACATATAGAATGGTGAAGTTTCTTTAAATCCTTTAAATTGGAATTTAGAAACTGGTTTGATAAAGAGGAGCACTTTTTTATGGATACACAACTTCTTTATGAAGATGCATATTAGGGTTGGAACTGGCCGTCAGTAACCCGCGCTTGTCGTAAGAAGAGATTAACGGGATAGCGTGGTCAGGCTGACTTGGTTCACACATGTCATCGCATCCTAATTGTGTTGGTCGATGCTCATGCTGTTGATCATCGGACTGTCTGGACTCGTTTATTCACAGACCGCTAGATGTTCTTTGCGGTTTTGGTAGTGAATATTTTAGATAAAGCTACCGTTTTTGGCATGCTTCAAATCAGATTGGAATTCTGGAAGTTTCGACAGATACCGTAATCATTTCTTCAGCAGACTAAAGCTTAGTCTCTGAATATATAATTATAGTTTGTATAGAAATAAACGGTTCTTTTCAAATGGAAAAAGATTCCCTCTGATAAAGGAGATTACCAAAGGAAATTTAGTCTTGCTTCAGGTGGAACTTTAGCATGGCAAAGGGTGCTAGGCAGAAGGGAAAATAATGCGGTTCGGGGTCCGTGAGACGGTTTGTTCAGGTGAGCTACAAGAAGACGTGCACTGAATGTTCCTGAAGGCATGCAAAATACACAAGAGAAGTGCTAATTAAACTGGTATCTCTTCAAAGGACACGTGCACGGCAGAGCAGGAGCGTGGCGTTTTTTGTTACATGGCACACGAAACAACCAAACCGCCAGTCCTGGACGTCACACTGGTACCACCTTCGGGCTACAAAGGAAATTAAAGTCGATTCCTTTCTCCCTGTAAGTCAATTAATTTGATGTACAGATAATGCCGTCAGTGTATATTAGGCTCCAGTAGCCTGGTTCCTTCACTGTCCTTCACTGACAACGTAGACGAGGTAAGCTTTGTAAAAGTGTTCCTGTCCAGTAGGTCATATTAACATGACGAGTTAGTTTCTCCTTTTTTATGTGTTTGCGGATTGATGTGGATGAGGAAACACTTGTTTTTATGACAGTGATTCATAAGCACATATTCTGTTTTAGCTTCGTGATCATGGAACTGTGTTTGTCGCTGAAATGTATTAATATTTAAGGACTCTAGAATGTTGTATTCCAGCAACTGGTGCCATCTTGAACATCCGTCACTGATACGTTGTTGCTTAACTGACCTAACAAACAGAAAACGTGGAGTTTTAAGACTGGAATCAAACACTCAGGTATATGCCGGCAGTCTGTAAATATTGAGTCTAGACCAAACAGTCAAGTTATTAGTAACACGGGCATTGATATACGAATCTGGAATATAACAGACCAAAATTGACCACCCAGTTGGTACACGCCTACTGGGGAATATTCGCCTGTGCTTGCCTTCATGTTCAGAATGTTGAACGCCTTGTTGTTCAGATACCATGACGATGACGCTGACGATGATGCTGCTGTTCCTGCTGGGGTGTTGTGTCTCTCACATAGGTCAGTTTCCTCATTATACATTCACAAGAGGGTGGTGCGTTACATTAGTTTTTGAGTATCGAGTCGTCAATAAGGTCAGTGGACTCACTCCCAACCTTATCCTCCCATTCCTTAACATTGCCTTAAGGTTACCTTAGTGACTTGCGATCAGCTTAGAGGTTTGTGAAAGGAGGCCCTGGTTGTTTTCCATATGTGATATAACGTCACTGATTTGCTGGAAGATGCTAAAGGTGACGTAAAACCATGCTCACTCATTTAACACATTCACAAAGTTCAACCAGAAATTACTTGAGTACAGCCTGCTTCAAGAGGTTAATGTGTTCGGTTCGACCAACTGCACTAAAACCATTACTAAAAAAATTTCTTTACCCGTGAAGATCCGGACTGATCTTTATTAACCCGTGCTTGTCCTATGACGACGACTTAATGGATCGGGTTATCAGGCTTGGTGACTTGGCTGACACATGTCATTGTATCCCAGTTGTGTAGATCGATGTTCATGTAGATGATGGCTGGAATATTGTTTTTTACTCCACAAATCGTCAAAATTTTGGCTCCTTGTTTTTGTCGAATACAAACTAAAATAACTCAAAATGTTCATATTCTCAAATATTATTCTGAATTCATGCATACAATTACAAATTGATACATAATGATACGAAACTTTCTGCTTGACTGGCATAGAAGAAGTCATGATATTTTATGGACGGCAACTGTGTACTACATCATGATGCGACCTTTCGGTGCAGATTCACTTTTTTATAACATATGTTATATTTGGGATTACGCTTTCTAATTAAAGTACAAATTCTAGTACCTTTTGAAGGTGAGTACCATCTTGGATTCGAATCCGCACCCTCAGAGTCAGGTACCTAATCTCCAACACACAAAGTCAGCCGCCTAACCCAATCAGCCACCGCGACTTCCACAAAAAATGAAAGACGGACAACGGGTAGCCTAGACTGCATACTTTGTGTACCCCTCTGATACGTGTAAATTGGCACGGTTGCCGTGGCCGCTAGCTATGAGCACACAATACCATTTAGAAAGTGGTCAGATGTCCCATGTTATATGTGGGATTACACTTTCTTAGTAAATTACAAATTCTAGTACCGTTTTGCAGTTGAGTCCGAACCCGCACCTTCAGAGTCAGACACCTAATCGCCAGCACACAAAGTCGCATAAACCACTTCCTAAATGACATTGTGTATCAGATTCACTCTCACTTAACAATAATAAAGACGTTGCCATCGTGAAAGTATCATACATGATTTCTTATTGTATGAAACTATATATCCAGATGGCGTAAAACTTTGGGCATCGAGCAATCCACAGGCAGGCAACATGTGGCGCGGCGGATGGAACATACACCAAGATACCTACATGGGAGGGGACTCCGCCTCCGCAGTGTCCAACCCTGACGGTCGCACCAGCAAAGTTCACGAAATCTTCTTCAAACAAGGTTCATACGCTTTGACTGGTCCGAACAGCGGCACCCAGTTCTACGCCAGCCCGATTGCTTCCAGAGATTGCCTCACCCTCCAGTACAAGGTCTTCTTCCCCCCAGGGTTCAACTTCGCCTACGGTGGAAAGATGCCGGGACTGTACGGAGGGGGGATCAACTGTACGGCTGGAGGGGACCCAGGTAAGGACTGTTTCACGGCCCGATTGATCTGGAGAACCGATGGCATGGGAGGAGTCAGCCTCTTCGCTCCTGAAGTCGCCCAGCAAGGAGAATTCTGCAGCTCAGCCGATGTTGATTGTAATCAGGACTGGGGTCACAAACTTGGGAAAAACAGCTTCTTTTTCCAGGAAAATACATGGTACACCATGTTTATGACCGTTCGCCTCAACACCCCCGGACAGGCTAACGGCTACATCCGGCTCGCGTCAAATGTCCTCGGTTTGATGTTTGAGGTTAATGACGTCATGATCAGGAACACCGCTGATGTTCAAATCGACGGGATCTTCTTTTCGACTTTCTTCGGCGGCAATTCGGCTTGTTCCGCCAGCCCAGTCGACCAGAATGTCTATTTCATTGCCTTCCGCCTCAAGGATAACTTCTGTTAAAATATATGAGTGCAAATCAGCACGTTTTATGCATTTCGTAGTGTTAAATCTTAAAATATATGACTCACTATAGATCTTGAATAAATTGACCTGAAGCTCGATCGTCGTGATGTTTTAATGGACAGACACATGGTTATTAAAACTCACTCGTTTAGTAATATTTAGTAATTCATTATCTGTTTATTCTGACACTGTTATCTACACAATCATGCAGTAGCCACACCTGTGTATGTGACTATCGCTTGTGACAACAAACCAATCCCATGTTCAATAAATGGCAGGAAAATGCCCTCGTTAGAATGTGTAAACACACATGCATCCAATTGGAAAATAATTGCTTTTTAAACCTAAACCTTGGGATAGAATGCTGAATCAAAACCTAAAGACATACGATATGTGAAAAAACGTAACGTTTATCTGATACGGGAGAACAGCCTCAGGTAGGGTGTGATGACGTGTCGCAGGTGTGTTGGATTGTATACCTTGCAATTGAAAATAACAATGGTAATGCACGCCGATCCGTTGACCGTTAAAATAATAATATACAGGTATGAGTACATGTATTCACTTGCGTAGATACCAGTGAGCTGGGCAGAACTGTCCTTCAGCAACCTATGCTTGTTGTAAGAGGCGACTCAATGAATTTGGTCGTGTGGTGAACTGTCAGAAAACGTTCGTAGCCAGTGGTAAAGTAGAGAGTTACGACAGGTCGTAAAAGAACGCCATCGTATCCCAACTGCATAGATCGATGTTCATGATGGCGATAATTGGATTGTCTAGTTCAGGTTACGTTTATTTACAGATAAATTAACAAGCAAATAAACAAACAATTGACTAGAATTTAGCGAATTATAAATGGACACATTGTCATCATTTTCTTTATTTTTGAAGCGTTAGCGTGAGTTTAGTTTTCTGTCACCTTTAGCAATTTCAGCAACACCAAGGCGAGGGTCACCAGAAACAGACTCCACACATTGCAGCTATGTAGGGAATCAAACATGGATCATCACCGTGACGTGGGAACGTTTTAAGCACGAAGCTAGCCTACCATCATACCATTATTGAAAATGTTATGAATTATAATCAAAATCCACGGAGCAGTGTGACATACAGGAGAAGCACACAGCTGGATTACGCAAACAGGCCTTAACCCCTAATTCCACAAGCGCCTTATCTCAAACTTGAAGCAGTTACCTCACAAACTGCTCTCCACAATCAAAACCTGGCTTGATCCAATACGCATTACAATCAGCAGCAAGAAGTCAACCGTGGCTGTATGATTAGGTATGAGCCGGGAACTTACACCCAGTAAAAGAACACCAGTGTTCGTAATTCCTGTTTTCGTCACAAGCTAATACAAATATCTCACCATTGTTCACCTGTCCTGCGTTATCGGGATATACTTGTTACCGGCACCTGTTCATTACTGCCTTCTTGTGGTTTATTTCCGACGTAATGTCTCCACAATCGTGACTGGAATGAGTTTGTGTAGAAACCGTTTTGTTAGTTTGTGAATTGATTTTCCAAACCCTGCCCACTGATCTAGGATTTGATCGACTGATTGACAATGGATACGAGACTATTGGAGATCACCGGCCGTGGAATCAATCTCCAGACGGGATCGATAACGTCCAGGAGATGCATGGGGGTTGTGAGTCGAAGCGCACCTGTAAGTAGACTTACCTGACTCGAGTGTTCAGCTGATGTTATCAGGGGTCTTCTATGAGGCAAGCGGTAGATATATATTCGGTATCGTCAGCTAGTCCTCGGAGTTATGACGTTCTGTTCAGGTGATGCATCTCGGATTTATAATGCTGTGCTCAGGTAAAAGACATCGGATTTATGATGTTGTGCTCAAGTATTATACGTCGGACATAATGGTGTGCTCAGTTAAACCACCTTTGATTCATAATGCTGTGCTCAGGTAATATACTTCTGATTTATTATGTTGTGCTCTGGTCATTCACCTGGTACGCTCTGGTAGTAATGTTGTGATCAAGTTATACACCTCTGATTTATACTGTTGTGCTCAGGTGATATTCGTTGGATATAATGTTGTGCTCAGGTTATACACCTCGGAGGTATGACGTTGTACTCAGGTGCTATTATGCTGTGTTCAGGAAAAACACATCGGAGTTATAATGCTGTACTCACATTCATGATGTTGCGTAGAGGTATATTAAATACACATTGGAGTCATACTGTGTGTGGGAAAACGCCTCCGTATTTGATCTTGTGTTCAGTTAATATTCGTTGGATTTATAATCTTATGTTTAGGCAATACACAACGGACTTACAATGTCGTATTTAAATAACATACATGTGTTTTACATATTTACATGTAAATTCTAACAGTAAAATTTCAGGGTGGCATTTATATCATTCCGCAATTATGTCTCATGTCCATTCACATTCGCAGACCGCTGTCATGCCATGTCTTGTTCTTCTATGCACTTACACTTATAAATCTTGAGCAAGATACGTCTAACGCTCAATTTGTATTTTCTAGACTTCGGCATGTCCCCATCGACAATATTCATAATCAGGCGTATTAATGGGATATACGATTTTTCTAATATCATAATAATACTTTAGCTTTCCATTTTAAAATGGAATGTAATTGTCAATGCAAAAAATTGGGTAGTTGGGATTGTGTACTCCTCATGGAGCTGAGAACATGATTTGAATGCGCACTGATGCGTTATGTGGGGTAGTAATGCCAACTATTCTGAGCCAATGAGCAATCACTAGGTGACTCAGTATAAAGCTCAGGATTACATGTTACTAATGGCCTACTAAGTTTCTTAGGCATGGCTAGTTCATTATAGAATTAGCGTTACTGTGCGCATTCATCCCACAAATGGATAATTATGCTACCAAAGAAATGTGTTAGGTTTTGAGATAACATGCAGCACAATTTTCAGGAGGTTGAGGTTTTGAAAATCATAACGCTTTTCAACTGTGCACGGATTGCACTGGGTGTGAAACACAGTGTATAACTATTTTATGTACACATATAATCCTAACTATAAGCAGGTAACGTGTCACATGTACGTTATTCCGACCCCTGTCACATGCCTCTGCATTAGGATAGCGTTTTAGGTAGTCCCCCTGAGCAACACAGACACCTAATGCAATGTAACCTCTTGATGGTCTCATGGGTCATGGAGCAGTTGTTGACTTATTGTCATTACAAATGGTTGTATTAAAATGCAATTTCGATAATGTTTAATATTTCTCGATGAAACATTAATTTCCTGTGTGATACGAAGACGGTCTAGGATATCGAGGGGTCGTTAAGTAGCCTAGTGGTCCCAAGTCCCGAAGACCCGGGTTCGATTTCCAACATGGGTACAATGTGTCAAACCCATTAATGGTGTTCCCCGTCAACTTATTACTGGAATATTGCTAAAAGCGGCAAACAACCATACTCACTCACTCACTCTCTCCTGTGTTGTGAAACAAGACCGACCTGTTATTTAAGATATACTATGTTAACGTTCGCCCATTTTAATGTCATATGTTGAAAACAAAGAATCATCTGAAGGCAGATCTGATATGTTGAATTCCACCTTATCCAGGGTCATATATAAAACACGAATTTGATCTGGTATTTCAGAATGAAACTTCTTTGAATTTACATCTGAGAAAAGGGAGAAAAGGACTTTGTGAAGTCAATATGATGGCACATCACTAATACCGTTATGTGATGTTGTTTATGCGTGTTGATGTAGACCTTAAACCTATATATGAAAAGAATGAAATCGGAATGATATGAGTAGTAAATGCCCTGTCATCTGACGTGTTGAATTGTCATCTGTACGACTTGAGACAATGTTGTCCTCGCGTAAGATCAACATAACAGTTGCAGTTTAATTGGTCAGCATGTAAATGTATGTTGAGAAGCACCTATTCAGCGAATTACGTTCTTTAACCTTTTTAGCTCTTGTATTTAACAATGGCCATGTTTCAAACAGATAACATTCATTATATTCAAGTTTATCTTCATGAAGATCGTGTTTGCTACGATGTATGCCCTGTATAGCAAAGTCAACGACCTTTATTGTCATTAATGTCCAATCAAATAATGACTCATATCTGATATCAATAATGGAATAATAGGCATGTATACAATAGGACATTTTGGTCCGTGGAGAAAATATAGGTAACATGAATATATATTCCAAAATCATTCACATTCTTTGATATCCTGCTTGTCCATCTTATATTAGGAATTCCAAAGTTATGTAATAATGTAATTTTTGGAGACGTGTTTTTCTTGAGGGTTTGTTCTTGACATGCCCACTTACAGTAATTCAGCAATACCCCTCCACGCGGGTTCTTACTTTCTCGATATGACGTGTCTCGCGTGTAACATTGTTGTCCTGAACTGAATGGTTTATTATGTGCACACTGATGTCCCGAAATACGGGATTCTCGATATATATTCGACTGTCTACAACTTTTAATGTCTACAGTGCATACATCTAATATGATGACCAAATTGTAACGATTATTCGGGATTATTTCTTTTATAACGTGGGCTTCAGTCGAAAATAGGTAACAATTAAAGCAGAGGTGCAGGTTACAGTCATAGACGACAAAATGAATTAATCACGTGATCCTCAAAACAAACTTCTGAAACTAGTAACCTGGCTGTATGTTTGTATTAAAATGTCATATTCACACTTAAACAGCGAGAACGCAGTTAGAGAGCATACGTAATGAGCTCATTGCCTACTTAAGTCTTACAAAGAAGTAAAAGGATAGAAACTACAAAACTTATGAATTGTTATATCTACAATTTATTTATCCGAAACGGTATGCAGATAAGCAACATACTGCTTGTTTACAAATCCGGTTCCACTTTTGGAAATAAATAACTATTTTTAAACAAACACACACCTCCAAGAAAACTAAATATTTTTTTAAAAAAACAAACAAAACACATGGAAGAATAACAAAAGAAAGAAAAAAACCCTGCTATATTCAAACACCCTTGTATCGAACTATGTGTGGTACTTTGTCTCGAAGTGAAGGCTTGGTTCAAGCGTATTCCGTTTTAGTGAGTATTACACAATAACTGTTTTTGCCTAGACATTTCTAGGCATTCTTATGAATCTCCGATTAACGCGAGGACAACAGAAATATATTCATACAATGCTTTCACAGTGATTACTGTTGTCTGTGAGTAGTCGATGGTTCATACGAGCAACGCTACATTACAGGTGATATGTTTGTGTATGAAATCAATATTTGCTGATTAACCAATTATCGATCACCTCATATCCAGGTAACTAACCTGTTTCTATATTCACAACGTTAGGTGATGGTCCGGATATTAATCCCTGCAGCGTCAAAAAGAACATCATAGCTGCCAAACAGCTGATATATTGCCGCACTTGGATCTGAGAACGATACAAGTTGATCTCAGGCTTAGAGGGCCAGTACGTCAGATAGTGCTACGACCATATGCGTGACGTCTAAATGGGGCGCTTTTAACAGAATGTGATCACGTGTGGACAGTTAAGTAAAGCTCTTTCGGATCGATGCAAATCGTTGTTGCGTATTCTTGTGAGTGAGTGAATTTAGTTCTATGCCGCTTTTGGCAATATTCAACCAGTATATATCACAGCGAGGGACTGTCTGTCTGTCTGACTGACTGACTGACTGACTGACTGACTGACTGACTGACTGACTGGCTGGCTGTCTGCCTGCCTGACTGACTGACTGACTGACTGGCTGACCCGGTGGTTGTCTTGACGGTTGGCTCGCCCGCTCACTCACTCGCTCACTTACAAAGGTATTCCAAATATTTCGTCAAAGATCAACTTGTTTACTCATGAAATGTGGGTGTAAATGCTTTGAACTATCTGACAATCCGAGTCAAACGCTGGGTGTCATTATAAGTTCACTGGTCACGAGGGGCCATGGGTTGATGTACCATGTTTAAACATAAGCAAACATCGAGGGTACATCAACCCATGGGTTCCGAGGGACCAGTGGACAACGTACAAAATGTATCTATCCTATCCTTCTTAATATTCACAGGGAACGTTTTGTCAAAATTTATTTATTAGAATGCAAGGCAAATCTTTACGTAGCCATCACTAGACTTTGCAGACAACACAAGAAAAACAGATTTAGAATTATCTTCATTCTATCGGTTTGCAATCGCAAATTGTCAGTAATGTCCGTGCATCGTGTTATTCGAGAGAAAGAAGTACTATTACGAAGTACGGAATGAGTTGCTATTGGCAGCGGGGTACATCGAAATGTTCCTCGCTTGTAAGCGGGATACATTGAAAATAGTAGAAGAGCGCTTAGCCAATCAGAAAACGACATTTATGTATGAGGTAATTATAAGATGGATATATGGGTGTATGTCATATGATCTACTTACTATTGAATACTCTACGGGACATTTTTGCGAGGCTAACGCTTTATCATACGTTTTCGCATTCTAGCTTAATTTAAATATTTAGCTGGTTTTTAAACGCCGAGGCTTTGACGAGGATGTTTAAAACTAATTTGTGCGTTTTAGACTAAAGTTTTGTTGTGAACATCGGTGCAAATGACAGAGCTTCAAATTAGAAGTTACGTTGGCGAAGATTATCAAACAATTGCAACCCACAGGAACTAGCCCTCCATTCCACATGTATGTGGTATGAATTGAAAGAAATGAGTATCAGTTGGCCAATAAGTCTCACCTGTTTGGTCGTTTTGGTATCCCTGTGTTAGACAGGCAGCGGCTGATTTGTTTGGACATGTTACGGATATAACAAATGACTCCTCATTGTCTACACACTCAAGTGGAAACTTCAAGATATTTATGGACTAGACAGAGCATAAAATCTGCTATCATCTGTCTCCAGTCGTCTCTCAATGCAGTCCAGGGTGCCGTTTTACAAAACGGCGTATACGATAAGACGTGTTATGCGAGCTGCGATTACCTTATGGCTAAGCTTGCTTTGTACAACAACACCTTGTTAGACAGATCAGCGTTGACAAAGTCTGTGATTTTTGCTATATCTGAATAATAATTTTCTAAAGTGTTATTACTCAGTTGCGCAGATATACATTAATCTTATGAGTCACTGAATTGTCTGGTCCAGACTCACTTATTTACAGACCGCCACCAAATAGCTGGAATATTGCTGAATGTGGTGTAAAACTAAACACACTCAATCAGAACTGTGTTATTCAAATGGGAATGTTTAGATGGTAGGTCCGCCTCGATGTTTCTACGCGGGTCTCTACAGCCAAAATGTTGTAGTTTACATGATAGCTGCACCTAGACATTGTTGACAGTACTCTGAAAGTACCAAGTTTTGTGGTCATTTTAATTTGGATCAAAGGACAAAGCAACGCTTTCATTGTAAGTACATGCATACGTATTCATGCATATTTACACACACACACACACACACACACACACACACACACACACACACACACACACACACACACACACACACACACACACACACACACACGTATATGGGGGCTGGCGTGTGTAAGTAGGTACGTACACACACATACATACATACATACATACATACATACATACATACATACATACATACATACATACATACATACATACATACATACATACATACATACATGTAACGGGGCGTTTGTACAACGAGACGTTACCATTGACGTGTGGTCAAGCCACACCACTCTATTCAAGATGGACATTTAACAATGAAAAGCGACACGTGCCTTTTAGCAGGTTATATATATATAAAATGCTACTTTTAATGCTTAAAGACGTTCGATCAAAACGTTCAACATTGAACAATAACGAAAACAATTGGACAGGGCACATATGCTACATTGAGTAATTGTGATACTTGTGTCAAGAAGGTTGCCCTTTGACCTGTTACAGAACTATCTTCTAATCAATATTGGTTTCCAAGCGCTCGGCAAACGTTGGCTACTTTATAGCTCACAGGAGATATTTGTTTACAACCCCCAGTTGCTTCACTGTAAGGCTCATGTCAGTGAACACAGCCAGCTACTGGATAGTGTCCTAAAGTCTGCGTGCACAGCTTGAACGGTATTGTTAGAAATTGGACGTAATTGAGGATAAATTACTTGCTGTGTCG
This sequence comes from Haliotis asinina, assembly GCF_037392515.1. Classification (NCBI taxonomy): domain Eukaryota; kingdom Metazoa; phylum Mollusca; class Gastropoda; order Lepetellida; family Haliotidae; genus Haliotis; species Haliotis asinina. The sequence goes on along the minus strand of NC_090285.1, from coordinate 53,819,238 downwards.
TGGTGAGTATAGTACGGTGTCTGTTTTCAGTGATATATGTGTTTGCCTGTCTTGGTTCAGTGCTTGTAGGAAATACAATTTCAAAGACCAGGTTCAGTGTGAACTTGTGAAATTTGTGACTAATATTCGGGGTTGACTTTTGAAGGAACATGATTTTGTCGACAGACAGAGAGCGGTGTGGATTCTTCCGCGTGTGTAGGACTGGCGGTGCTTTGCATTGCACTGAAAAGAAGGAACCGATATTTTACTGTATCCACCCTTTGCCATCCCGGAATCGATTTGCTCTCTAGTAAATACGGTTGTCTTAACCTGACTAAACGGGGGCCAGGGCTGTTCAGTGTTCACATAGGGCTGTGTCCTCGAACACTCACGGGTGGTCAGTTGCTCATGCTTTTGTCACTTGTCCAAAGCTATTATTACAGGCTCCGGTTAAAATAGGTGGACTGTTGCCTCCAGCGACATTCATTCATTCATTACTGCCGTACTATTTACCCATTGACTATCTTGTTGTTGTTGATGATGTTCAGATTTTCTTATTTGAAGCATGTGCATGACATCATTGTCATACGCCGCGATAGTTTAAATCCTTCAGTTTAAACAGTAAGTAGCCATGATGGACGAAACAGTGGTTGATAATGTGAGCAACGGTCAGGTAGAATGGCTCCGACAACTCACACTGTGTCCCCATGCGATTTACTTCCTAATCTATGTGCGCGGTTTATTGTGACAGTCACTATATTCTGTCACCTAATCACCACGTGGTTAGACGTGTACTAACTTCATACTGAAAACCCCTGTTGTTCTTAGTGTTTGTGTGAGCATTAGTGGTTGATGGGGGGTTAAGTTAGGGACATACATGGGGTTAGGCATATTGCTAACATACTTTGTCTGATTCGTTGGTGCTACCGAGCAGGGAAAGGAAATCAACGGACATGTTATTTATTGGACGATGTTTATTTGAGAAGCAGAATCCAGGGGGCATGTGATATTTGTTGGACACGTGGTATTTGTTCGCTTGAGAAACAGAAATCAGCGGACATAGTGTTTACATGTATTTGGTCGATGTTCATTCAGATGCAGAAACCAGAGGACATGGTATTTACTGGACAATGCTCATCTGAGCAGCAGAAATCAGCGGACATGGTATTTAATTGGACGATGCTCATCTGAGCAGCAGAAATCAGCGGATATGGTATTTAATAGGGAGATATTCATTTGAGCACCAGAAATCAGTAGAAAATATATGTTTATTGGACAAAGCCAATGACACTCCGAACAATTTTACAAGATAAGAGTTTGTTGTTAAACGACTAACAGGACGGAAGTTATTGACAGAAATTATTTGCAAAATGCCATCTGTGTCTGATGGCACACGTTTAACTGACCCGAAACCCACCCCTCAGTCACCTGTAACGAAAACTAAATGCGGGTTTTTTTGGCATTTTTAATATGCCTACGTTAACACAAGGGGTTTTGATCCACTCACTCACTCAATATGGCGTGGCTATTCATTAAGATGTTAATATCATGAACTCGGTGTGGACGGTGACCAATGGCGATGGTCACGCCATCACAAGATGATGTGTATCTATGGTTGTTTTGATCCACTGGAGAAAGACATCAAAATGTATGATTATCGTAGTGAGATACCTCCAGGGTATACGGGTCTGTGATACGCTGCAGGCTTACCTGTCATTTGGACATATCAGATATGGATCCTATCACAGGCTAGCGAGGAAGGTTGGATCTAAGTGGTAACCGGGTAGGAGTATAGTTTAGAGTTAAAGCGTATGGTATGAGAGTGGCAGAGACAGGCAGGCGTGACGTGGCGTGGCATGCATAGGTGTGACGATGCATGTCGCGATGGGTCTTACTGATATTATAAGGTTATGAGCATGACATATGAGCATAATTTAAGCAAGGGCATAATTTGTACTTCTGTTTGTTAAGCAACTTTAACTGTTAAACATTATACAGGATATAGACATTAAAGTACATTTTAGTGACAACACCCTTGCTTTCGGTTTCATAACTCCATGAGCGTACAGTGTACGATTTCAAATATGTCATGCCTACATATTTTCTATCACCATCAGTAAGTGATTATACTAGTTTGTCACGAAATGTTGAGCAGAGCCTCCCCATCGGCGTCAAACACATGCAAAGGCAAGTCAATTGTCGACAAAATGTTACCCAAAATGGAAACCATCGTCCATGTTTTTGTCACTGAAATATTCCCCACGTGTCTGTCATAAAACAGCATTTCTGTGTGTGCCACTGTTGGCATTGAAGATTGCAACGTTCACCTATAAACGTGTACTGCAAAGATCGTTCAAACATAAACTATGAAATAATGAAGTGTACAACAAAGAAGAGAAAAAACCTAAAAAGACTCGAGGAACATTCGTAACTACATGTATTACGTTGGAAGTAGATACATTCAGTATTACAGAATTCTACAAAAACATCGGCCGTTTCCATGTTTTATGCCATTGATATTAAGAATTCTGCTCTAGGATATCAATAATTACATTATTTAAACAAAATCATATCGTTGATGACAATACTAAGAGTGTATTTTAGATTCCTCAACACATATTTCTATTGTTGCCACTAAGTCAATGTGAGATAACAAAAGTGAAGTGTTTTCAGATTTCAATAAGTACTAAATAGAATGAATGATATAAAATATGTAGCAACCAACTGGTATAATTGCGATCCTAAGAACAATTCATTTACTATTCTCTAAAAAAACACATAATATGTAATGTTTATTATATATTTCTGATATCCTATATTCGATTTTATTATACCAGTAGAATATTTGGTGATATCGTCAAATGAATTATTCATATCATAAAACATGTTAATATATGGTAAAACTGGGTGTAATAATCCGCTTACATGCATAGGGTGTATTGAAACTTTCACCTGGGTTCAAATAAGGTTCATGAGATGACGGAAAACGTACACCACTAGCGGTTTTATTAGAGCGGAGAACGGAATTCAGGTCTTATTACAGGTCCTACTTGTAATAAGACTATAGAAGTTGTACATTGGTATCGTTTATGAGACAATGTCTCCGCCAAGGATTTTCCCGATGTCTGTTCACCAGTTCCTCCATGTTTCTGATGTGAAGTCAGAGTAAGTAGGCAATATTTCTGTTATATCACGGCACGGCAGCGTTCTGTAGTACTCTAAGCCTAATGTGGCACATGCTGGTAATATGTGTCACCTTGATGTAACTACCAGGACAGGTATGGTGCTGCCAAACCATAGTTAACAGTCAGAGTCGATCTGGGATTTAAACACAGGATCCGCTGATCATATCAACTATGAATATTGATGTACTGAAAATTGTAATTTCTATATATTCATGGTTTATATGGGTACATGGTGCATTGAATTATTTGATTATAGTATAATCACATGTCGTTGTCATGGATACGATGGGTGCAAAAAATCTGTATAGTACCATGCGCTATGGTTGTAACGAACGCAGATGGTGCACTGGTTCCAGTTCGGTATAACCGGATTTCGTTACACTCATTTCAACTAAAATATGCATCTAGTGGATAAACCATAGTTCGTTATATGCAACACTTCGTTATAGGCGCCTTCGATATAAACATAGTTTACCATATAAACTTCACAGTAAGTAGAAACATAGTACATATAGTATACATGTCTTAACGGTCCTCTGTTTAGTTTTCTTCATGTATTCTAACGTACAAGTAAGCCTTAGGTAAATAGCCAAACTAGATCAGATCATATACATGTATAAAGAAAAGACTTCAGCGTGTTATTTGTTTAGCGCCAAGAATTTTTCAGCCAGAAGTTTTTTTAACTAACTTGAATGTTTGAAATACTAATGTATGCCAAACAATCACAGATGTTGAAATTAGTAACAGTGCTGAGAGTGTAGTTACTCAGGATACTCAGAGTAACAGAGACTGAAATTGAACGTAAGTAACAATCAGGCTAACCTAATTTCGTCTTAATGTTTGATGGAGTTTGATTAGGAATTCATACATTATAAGTTCGTTCCGTATTAAACTGCTTTACATGTCTACAGTTGAATCGAAGTAACTGGTCGTGCGTATACAATTGATTGAAACACTATTAAATCTCAATTTAGACGTAGACAGATGTGTGTTATAGTATAGTTATTATGTTGAAATGGAAAAATTATGAAAAATATTAATATGAACAGTTGCATTCCAACGTTTCGCCTATATATCTCTATTTGATAGTGATATCTAAAAACCACTTCATTTTAATATATAGAGGACTCTGCGTGTGGTAGATACTGATTGTGATTACGGAAATGTTTTTTTAAGTGTATTTTGTAGACAAAGGCTGTCTTTGGTTTCAGACAGCAATACTTTATACAAATACTAACACTTCATTCACAGTATTCCAATCAAACTGATGATGTTGTCACATACGGTAGCTGTGTTATCGATGTTATATATCATACGTTTAATGAAAAAAACATAACGCCACGTTGGTATTGTGTGAGTCACATATAGCGAGTCCATTAACATGTAACAAAAGCTCCAAGTGCTGATATAAGCCTTGACCTTTCATTTCGACCCTTCTGTAAGGCTTTGTCAAAACCACAATGCACCATAAAGCCCCGGTATATTACCTCGCGAGAGGTATACGAACCATTGGTTAAATACAATGGTTATTAACAGCGAGTTGTGAGAGACATTTGAAACTGTAACAGGTACATGTCAGTGCAGCCCGATGACTACCGTCGAGCATGCACAATCAATCACAATAGGCTCTGCTGTATGCGCTGATATTGTCCATATACCTGAACTATACGTCACGTACCGAGTCTGGTGTGCGTGACAAGCATTACATGACACACTGAAGTGTGACTGACGATGTAAGATGATATAACTTGCACGTGCCTGCCATCACGACACGTGAGCGACTATAGTTTTAGGTCGCTGTAAGAAATATCCCAGCCAACTCAGGTCGGGGAATACCAGAAATGGGCTCCACAGAATGTGGGGAATCGGACCTGGTCTTCGGCGTGACGAGCCAATGCTTTAATCACTACCACGACAGGTGAAACTGTATACATTAGACTGATGTGGATACAGAGATCTTCTGGTTACACCTTCTACATTCATGTTTTATGCGCTAGGGTGTATTTAGTGTAAACGCTTTGTGCTAAACGCTGTAACTCATGTATTTGGTGATGTGTTTTTTCACAAGCCATCTCAGCTTAATGCAGTGACGAATAGACTTGCCTGGAGAGCGGGAGGTAGAGGGCATATATAATATAGCTGCCGGCGTTACGCTACATGGCGTTCTTCGTTACAGGAACAAAGCAAGGTCTTGTCTGCCCAGATTTAGTGTCTCGGTTGTGTATGAATGTTAAACTGTTGCATGTTAGATCAGCGGGTTGGAAAGATATAACCCGTATAAGTCTGGGAAGTTACAAGCAGCCACAGGCAAACACATGCACGGACGCACGCACACACGTACGTGCACACATGCTGCATGCAACTGGAGAAATCTTGGACACTGTGTCAACGCATATTTCACCTCAACTCATTTCACCTCAAATTATCTCACCTGAACTTAGGGGCGGTGGCATAAACCAGTCGCTCAATTCCCCACATGGGTGCAATTTCTGGTGTGTCTCGCAATGCTATTGCTGGAATATTGTTAAACCTGGCGTAAACCCACGCTATCTCACTCACTTGAATACGTCTATGTTATGTGATGTATGATTAAACTCTTACTACAGTTTCACCATTTACATTTTCAGATGACAAGATGTGTCGGCCAGCCTACCATGTCAGTGTCCTATAAGAGGAACACCTCCACCCCCGGTGACATTAAAACCCTCAGTGTGGACGACATTTACCTTCTAGCAGAGAAAGAAAGGGCAAGGTCATCGTACAGGAACCGCCGCCATGTTCTAGAACTTGCCCAGAAGGATGTGCGTCGTGATGACGGTCTGTCAAGGCCACACTCCAGTGCTAGCCGGATCCTGCACAAGAATCAGAATCTCACCACCTCATTAGATCCCCAGATGGATCGCAGAAGCAGAATGAGTTCAGCCCATTCCACACTGAAGCCGAACACTCCTGATCCAGACGATGAAAACTTGGACGAGGTGAGATCTTCTCACTCCTGTGAAGTCATGGGACCTAGCGCTTGTCACGAGTGCCGGAAGTCCAAGACACGTGCTAAGAGTAGGGAGCATGCAGATGCTTCTTTTCCAAGTCTAAGGGTGACACAGCAGAACATTACCACATCTACTCTGGTGAAGCGTCTGTACCCCGGGATGAGTAATGCCGATATCCATACTAAAATAGCCCGTGGTGAAATAGCACGGTCTCACCTCCCCAAGGCTCTGCAGTGCCACCCCTCTCATGACAACAACCCTGACGAAACTGATGATGCAACGCGGAGCGAAAAGCTCAAACAAAATGAAAAAACTGCATTCACGATAGCTAGGCTGAAAAACAAACTGAAGCGAGGTATGCCAAGCACACCAATGTACTTCCATAACATCCACGACCTTAATTACAAAATATTGTCCGGAAAGGTCCAGAGAGGATTAGGATTCACTAGTTTGTCCAAATCTCACGCTGGTAGGAAAAACGAGACAAGGCGAGATTCCACAGCCGATTCATTGTTCCCTGTTTTCGTGAGTCCACGAAAAGTCACGATGTACAAGGAACCATCATATAAGACATACTTCGGTCCTCCACTATTGCCGAGAGCTAGCCAGAAACCAGAACCATCCTTTTTTGCGGGTTCTGATTTTGAATACAAGCTGCCAGAAAGGCTTCCTGATAAGTTGGTGTTCGTAGACACGATGAGGCAACGTCTCCATTCCGCCATCTCCCTTGCCTCTTCCGTCATCAGCGACGACACCGAGTCACAGTCTATTGACAAACTTGAAATGACTGAATAGTCCTTCAGTGACAGCCGTCGGATCTCAGACTTCTTAAAGATGTGCCAGTTCTAGCCAAGAAGAAATCAGGTTGTCGTTCATGAATCAAAAGCGTTCATGTTCATATTCATGAATCGATCGCGGAGGCATACAGTGGAAGCTGTGAATACCGGCATCTGACTAATCCAGCAAGTTGTCGACGTTGGCTTGCATGTATTATCAGCTCTACAATCCGGCACATTGCCTAAGGCGGAGTATTTCCTCAGTCCCAATGAGTGCCGGATCAGACAGCTTTCACTGTATATGTGTTCATAATATTGAATATATAGAGTTTAAAGTAAGTATCATACCTTACACTCACCACAATGTTCCATGTGGTGTTATACCTTTAGAAAAGTGAATACATGTACACGGTGTTAGAACATGTCATATGTTTCATGAACATGTTTTGTAAGTGCCCAATGGCTGAAATGAAGTGACTGATGAAAATATATCAAAGACAAAAATTCAGAAATTGCTCTGTTGTGGGCTTGATAATTGTCTAATGACAAAATATACTTAGATAAACAAATAAAGAATCACAGGAAAAGCTTCTGTTCCTTAGACATTCTCCATTTTCCATTACCGGCTTTGAATAACGTTGTGGTGATGAAATCTTGAAAGTAATATAGGAACGCTTGTATTTTCCTGTGATCCTTTATTGGTCCCTCTCAGTAACTATTTATGTTCATGTGCACTACATATATTATTGATATTGAATAAATATTTTCCTGGGTGATTTGGAAGTGTAAGCTTCGGGAACACTTGTAAATGAGGTGAATGTAGCAGAACAGTTCTGACTGGATTGTGGTTTGTGATTTTACCCAGGTGTTATGGGTTAGACCACCTGGGATTTGCACGCATTATTATTAGCATTATTACTGGCAGAAAATATTGTACTTCAGTATCAAATACCTCTTCAGTATGGAATCATCTTTTGTAGATCCAATAACATTCGACTGCCCCGATGGTGGAGGTAATAGCCAAGGTTTAGGAACACCTGTGGCCCTAACACGTGCATGGTGTTTACATTCTGACAGAACAGCATGTCAAATGTGTATATTTTCATGATTTAAGCGTTTGGATAAATACAACTCTGGTGTAATATCGTCTGGTAAATAATGTTACGGTTTCTGGAGCGGGTTGCGCGATCTAGATGTGGAGGCCATTGTATATAAAAGTGTTTGGTTTCATTTATGTCAACATGATATTCTAGTTGACGAGTGCAGCCATAGGTATCCACAGCAAGAGTAGATGAAGATAACACAGTGATCCCAGTGATGGCGAGGATCTTCTGTACCTCGGAATGTTTATTCGTGAGTAAACAACATGGAAATAGATCCATATCACATGCAAGTTAGAGATATCCTCGGTCTTGTCATTATCGGGTCACCTAAGTGTGTTTGGTGTCACCCATGAACATGCAGCAACAAACGTCAAACGCTCTGAGTGTAGTGGCAATCCAACGAAGAGTTAAAGAGAATGATACGTATGCTATATCGAACTGATGGGTGACCACCTGGATCAGAATATATTTCATTTGACTTTTAGGCAAAATAGCGGCGCAAAACATTTGAATAGGTCACTGTAGTGTTTCAGCGAAGAGTACGTTTGCGTGTACAACACGGCAAGTCTCGTGTATACCGGTAGATTTTACGAACGCATCGACCTATTCCGGATTGTTCTTCCTATATACACACTGGCGCAGTCCTGCCACAACATGTTTGCTTCATATCAGATGAAACACCAAGACAAAACTGAATACTTACCTCTCCCTATAGTATTTATGATGCGAAAAAAATGTAACTAAATTTACGTTTCAAACTTATTGGATTCACCGATACCTGTGCAGTGGGTAGTATCCATGAAGACTACGATACATTTCACAGTACCGGGCCGTATTTACCTTAAACGATAACTGTCACGCACGACTACCGCGAGTTGTGTAGTTGGGTACTGTAAACAGCCTGTTATGACCAGTTCTTTAATCATGGTTTAATGAATTAGATATAAACATACCAAAGGTTGAACCTTCAGGAAAACTGTTCACATTTACATGTCCTTGGATATTGTTTCAACTGAGTACTGAAAGAAATGACTCACAAACCTTTCGAAGCGGCCGTTAAATCATTTAGTCATGCCAGAAATATTCGGTATTTTCTTATAACACATAAAAGTCAGTATTCGCTTCTTGTTGTTGAGCATCGCACTGCTGCATTCATAACTGAAAAATCAATAGAATTTAAAACGATTTCAAACCTGGTTGTTGAACTTGGCAACACCGACGTTGACATCTACCAAGCTCTGAGCTTTATCTCGAAAGATGTATTTACTGATTTCAATATGATTTACTGGAAGCGACACGTGTGGAGGTATACGCTGCCGTGCATAACACGTGTTCATGTGTCACAAAAATGCAACTCCTGAAAACAATGATGTCCTTGTATGCGCTAGCGACTGGGGGTATTGACCTACTGTTTAGTGAATGAGTATGATGTTATGCCGCTTTTAGCAATATTCCGGCAATATCAGGGCGGGGGACTCCTGAAATGTGCTATACTCGTTGTACTCCTCATGGGAATCGAACACGGGTCTTCAGCGTAACGAGCGGTAGCTTTAACCACTAGGCTATCCCAACCGCCTCGACTTTGTTCGGAGTGAATAGAGTGGCCCGTTCGGGTTCAATGTCACGATCAACGGTATTGAGATACCCAAATCTGTTAGTAGCATGCCTCTGAAACTTGAATGGCCTGAAAGGCCAAGCCTTTGACTCAGGTCACAAAAGAGGCGGTATAAGTACTTTGTTGACAGTTTCTCTTTCTAAACACTCTTTTCTTCTTCTAAGAGATGGTCACTCCAGTGTCACAAACGTTGCATTAGCATGACAATCATTAGAAGCAATCGCGGTTTGCCGGTCACCGTTGTCCACGTCCAACACATCGCCTGCCTCAGGCTTGTTGGCTCAGGACTGAACGCCAGTGGCCAGCAGCTCTGTTCCTCGATGGGATCAAATTCATTGTCTGTTCTAACTTTGGTCGTGTTTTAGAAGCAGTTATATACTTGAACCTAAGTCCTTGTACACATCAGTAATGGCCTCAGTATATGTAGACTTATGTAGACTGTATTGGCCAGTGCAACCAACGAGCCTAACCACCCGATTCCTTTCGTCACACCTTTCGACAAGCATTGCTTGCTTAACATCATTTCTTACCTGGTTCTGCTTGAGCCAGATAGGGTTTGATTCGTCTGGGGACCGAGAGTTAACCTGTATATACCGACGAGTGTTCATAACTGGATGCAGACTTCCTTGCGTTCTGAAAATGCATTGTACCTTCTGCACAGCTACTCTTGGGTTGGAAATCTCGACAGCGCAACAGAGATGAAACATTGGTCTCAATCATGGTACCATTCATAGTACTATGCTGTGGCTTCATTAAGTAGGTATCGCGATCTATTGAAACCAAGATCAGCGGAGCAAACTGATGTATCTTCAAAGCGTTAGGTTTACCACTGGAAGATACCTAGACCTATAATAGTTTCCGGAATATCAGGAGGGCCGAAATCCGCTGACCTTAGTTTCAAAAGGTTGCGATATTTATATAGTGAAGAACAGCGTAGTACCAAACATCATAACTGGAATATTAACCAAAACACCTTAATAACTTATATGTACTGAACACCAAAACAAACGCAAGTCTGTTTTTTTACGTTTTTAAATAGAAGACATAAACGTGAACTTTTACTGTTATGAGGTTCCATTTTTTCGAAACTTGCGTTTCTTTCGCTATTCAGAAACGGTGCAGATATTACACATAAGATGACCACTGCGGTCACGTCATGTGGTCACACACATGAACGACAGCGTCTCTGGAGCATGTGTACACTACCGATATATCACTTTGGCAAATATACGGAGACAATATTGGCACAGACATTAAACGTCTACCTACGTGACATGCGATGGTTTCTTGAGTCAAAATTAACAGCTGCCTTATCAGAAATCAAGTGTAGGATAAACATAAGCCATCAGAGAAATTGTCACTCACATTCCTGAAATTCACAACGTGAAATATTGCATAGCCCGAGCCCAATACAGAGGGTCAGGGTCGTATAGGAACAGGCAATATAAGGCGCATCCGACAGTGAGTGAGTGAGTCAGTCAGTCAGTCCGTGAGTGAGTGAGTGAGTGAGTCAGTCAGTCAGTGAGTCAGTCAGTCAGTCAGTCAGTCAGTCAGTCAGTGAGCGAGCGACCGAGGGAGTGTGGTTTTACGCCGCTTTGGCAAGTACTATCTACTATATGCTCCTCATCAAGCCTCCATACAGTGCCTTCCATCAGCATATTAACATTAGCCATATTATCGGCTGTTATCGGATGTGATTGCGAAGTAGCTGTCGACGAGAGCATCAGCGTAACATGGCACAGATAATGAGCCAGAGGTTGTAGACGCTGTGTAGAGCATGTCGCAGAGTGTCGAGCAGCATCACCTCACCGATTGAACCATCAGTAACATTTGACCATGGTGGACAACTGTGCATGTCGACGAAGAACTGAAACTCGATGGTAAGTAAACCTCCTCCTCAGAATATGTAAATCTGTAAATCGCCGAAGAAAGAGATGTTATTTTTATAGGATATTTATATTGCACACATATCCACGCTACTAGTACATGTTTAGGGCGTGGTATGTGTTTCCTTCGATCATTAGATGTTAATCTCAACAGCACGTCATATTATCAACCTCAGCTCCCTAGGGATCATACAACTCTTACAACCACTAGGTGTACCTAGGCGGGTTTCTCATCCTTACGAGTTAACAGTTCACGGCTGGGTTTACTGGGACACACACATGTAGTCACAGGACTTTGTCCAGGTTTACTACGACACATACATGTAGTCACAGTACTTTGACCAGGTTTACTGCGACACATACATGTAGTCACAGTACTTTGTCCAGGTTTACTGCGACACATACATGTAGTCACAGTACTTTGTCCAGGTTTACTACGACACATACATGTAGTCACAGTACTTTGACCAGGTTTACTGCGACACATACATGTAGTCACAGTACTTTGTCCACGTTTACTGCGACACATACATGTAGTCACAGTACTTTGTCCACGTTTACTGCACGTTGTTTTACCCGCAGTTAGGTGTTTGCACGTATTGATGTGGCTACCATCTGGCCATATACCAATGGAAATTGATGGGTTTTTTTAAGTGCACAGAGTTGTGTTCTGTAGACTAGGGGTTTTGACATTACTGAACGAGCTTGCACACAAAGGTGATTCCAAGGTTTTAACACCCACTCACATGTGGGCTTGGTCCCGACACCACAACCTCATCAGTGAACTTGCGCCGAAGACACATAAGATATCCCACCATGACTTTTTATTGCATGGCATGTTGTAATTCAGAACTATCGGTTTACGAAGGTTTGTTTCTAAAGGTCTAAATCTCAGGTGATGGTGTGAACCTATGAATGTAAATTGTATGGGTTTAGGTATATAATGATATGATACAGGTGTATCCACTTTGATGTGATACAAGGTCAAGCCATATGAAACAAGTATCTTTGCCTCAAATATCTTTCAGTTTATGAACTGCACATCGTCTCTGTTCGTCTTTGTTTATACATCGTTTCGATTCCTAATCGTCTAGGTTATAATGTATGCGTTCAGGACAAATGCTTACGTGCTTTGTTCAATGAGGAGGGAGGGGGGTTTACTTTTAAGTCGCTTTTAGCACTTTTCTAGCAATATCACGATGGGAAAACCAGAAATGGGCTTCACACATTGTAGCCATTGTGGTCAATCTAACCCGGGTCTTCGGCGTGATGAGAGAATGCTTTAACTGCGACGCTACTCATCGCCCCTGTGCAATGAGGACTGGTGACTGGTGATCAGGAATAAGTGAGTTGTGTCCAAATGTAGCTTTGAGCAGTAGTTCATCTATAATAAACTTTAGCTTAACGTGGACATGCAAACGACAAAAACCGTTTCCATAAGCGTACGCAATCTCTGTTAGTCCATTGTATCGTATCGTAAGCATGTGTCAGTAAATCATTCTCAAATATTGATAATACCTGATGCATGTGAAAAGGTTGTCGTATTCTCCCCTCTATGGTCTTCGTCATACACACGTGCAAGGGCAAGCAAATTGTTCATATGAGAAACAACAACATGGAAAAGTGATGAGAAGAAATTCCATTAGACACAATTCGTGACAGAGCAGTCAGGTTTCAGTGGACGTGTGTGGAATTACAACCAAATATTACTAAAACCAGCTGTCTTGGTGTACACGTGAAAAGAGGGGATTTACATTAGCGATCATTTTGGTTAATGGCGAGTCTATTATGCAGATGCCCTCCATAAACACTTCCGAAAGCGTATTGAGACTATTCACAATGCTACAATATCATCATCCCAGTATATGGATCAGTATTGACTCTCTTCTTTCCGAAGCTGTCAGTTACAGAGAATGCCACAGTCACATTATAATCTCTTCCTAACGGGTACCCATTCACGGCTCGGCGAATAGCATCACGTTAAGAAGAAAGTATGTGACATGCTCGTATCAGTCAGGTTGAAGTGGACCTCGCAATACCCTCAGCGTTAATATAGGATACACGTGTACATATCCAGAAACACTCAGTCTTCATATAACCTATCAGTTTTGGCATGGATATCGAATGTTACAATGCACGCATGCACAAAATCAAAGTATGCTTTAATAGCAGCTTTAACATCGCACTCGGCAATATTCCAGCTATATGGTCGGAAAATATTCGAGTCTAGACCTGACAATCCAGTGATCAACAACATTAACATCTAAGCAAGTGGAATACGTTGACGTGTGTGAACCAAGTCAGCTACCCCGATCCCGTAAGTCGCCTTTTACGACAAGCATGATTTGGTGAATGCCAATTACAACCAGGATCTTCAATGGTCTGAATGGTTTATGGGATCTTGTAGAAGTCTAATGGTTAAAACGTCCGTCTTCAGGCCGAGCCGAAGAATTCGACCCCCAAAACTGGTGTAATATAGGCCAGTTTCTGGTGATATTGCTGAAATATTGTTAAAAGCGGCGTAAACCTCATACTCACTACCTCAAGGGTTTGATTGACTGATCAGACCCACAGAAACACATGGACAGCTATAACTAAGATCCACTAGACGTTCATGACATTGTACTTTAACAATAATTTGTTGTCAAGAATGTATTACCATCTATTTCTAACCGGTGCATTCAATTTTACTATATTTATTTAAAATATATGCTTTTGGCATGAAGTGTAGTCTAGAATCGTTTAGGACAGCGTTGGTATATCCAACAGAGTATATAATATTCTTTTAAGGAGGGAAGCATTTTTCAAAGTACGTTATGACCGACGGTTCGGTACCGATTACATTTTCCCCTGGACATCCAGAATAGGCTTTTGATGGACGCTTGATCATGCCATATTTTTAGCACTTTGGTTCTGTGAATAGAGTTCTTAAATTTAATATAGTTGGCCTCTGTTTCTGAATCGATAGTGCATTTAATTTATTGTTGTTGTTGTTGGTGGTGGTGGTGTAGAAGTAGTTAGATTAAAACAGTGTTATCATGTAGGCAGGGTGCCCCTTTAATGACGATGTAACTCACGAAAGCTGAATGCTGTTAATCACAACAATAATAGATTTCTTAAGTAGAAAGACTGAAATGCAGTAGATGGAGCACGTAAACAAATCTCAATATTCCCCCCGTAACAATAGACCCATTCAATCTATAAAATCTCAAGTAAAAACAACCCCATTCAACAAAGTGCTTGTATCGATCAATCCTGTGCATAACTTCACATAACGTCCATTATGACATTCTGTTCGGTGCGAGTTACCCCCCTTGTCGTTGCCTTGCCTGCTCTTTATGACTGTAAAGAGTGGACTTGATGTGGTATTTATTGACGACCAGTCGGGCGGAAGATTGGCCAGTGTTGATGCCTGTCGTCTGTTTCGTGGAGCAGTGTAAGATTGTTTATCGCGGCTGTCGTTTGACGGTGTGGAAATACGCGAGCATACACTACCCACAAATGTCGTCTGCTTCTACACTTGGGCATGAGACGTATTTGTATTGACTCGTCGTTGTGTTGATTTTAAACCCGTAAGTATATTTTTCACTGATTACGACAGGGCTTGAGTAGTAGAAACGGAATGGAACACGGTAGGTGTGCATTTGCAAACGGTAGGGTAGTTTGAAAATACGTTCAGTTCGAAAGCATGATATTTGCATTTGTCGACAGAGAGACTATTTATTCTAACGGTTTCGAAACACGGGTCTACAGCTGACCCAAACAGACGTGTGATGAAAGGAATACATGAAATTAAAGACTGGATTATCAGTATTATCGCTAACCGAAACTGTGTTTAATTGAAACATTTTTATGATGAATTGTTTTGGAACTGCAGTTTGACAAGTGGTCACTTTTCACAAAATGACATCATCATTATTTGACATTGGTACGTAAATCTATGCTCATGGAATTCTTCTTTGTGTTAGTTGAAATTTCTTGTTATGGATATGATTTTATAACTTATAGGCACCTCACTTTTTTGTATAAACTGTTATTTCACTGGAAACATCTATAAGTCAGTAAATAGCATTATCAGTATAAACAGGTTTTGTGGTAGAATGTATTTACATTTCGATCTCACTCACCGGATCATCGATCATAATATCAACTAGAGTTTTTCCCGACCTTAACTCAATTATTCATCGGAATGGTGTAATAATGACGATCTTTTGACTTAAGAGCATCCGTAGTACATAAATCACAGAGTCAAGTTTCTTAACGGTTAAACAGGTTCTGTATACATTTCTGTCAAGGTTTGCTCCGCCGTCACTTACTCTGTCCCCACACATGCCAAATCGACAGATTTGGGTCGGAAGCCAGGGCATAATCTGATTGGCTTAGTGCTTTATTTCATATTAATCTGATATGTGTATCAGCGTAAAGACGTGTAATGCAGATAGGTTACTAATTCCTAATCAGAGGGCATTTGGCGGTGATAGATTTATCCGCATTAATCTGTGGTTAGCTGTGACGGATAACTTCAAGCAGATTTCCTTTACTTCAGCAATAGAGCTAGTTCAAATTCACCTTAATGAGTACATTATTGAGTAACTGAGCACAGTTTCTTGTTAATGCTATTACGTGGATTTGTAATGAAGGATTTGATAAGGACGTGCGATACCTTTTCTCACATTACTAATATACATCTAGTAATAATATGATCATTATTAGATATACCATTCGTGACAAGTAATGTGAATACAGTCGAACCCCGTTTACCCGGACGTTTGGTTTCACTCGGAAATCGTCCGGATAACTGGATCATTTTTCAATGGAAATGTATGGGAATGGTTTGAAAATTCACCGTCCGGGTTCGTAAGCGTGGGGTCCGGTTAAGCGAGTACCATTAATGAACGTAAGTTTCGTTTCACATAAAAATCGTCCGCAAGGCGGGGTTTCCGGATATGTGGGGTCCGGGTAAACGGGGTTCGACTGTTAATGACATGATAACCTATGTTCTCTTGCTGGTAATTCCGTTAGAACTGATAGACTAAATATGTACATTCCATGTTCATACTTTCTAAATTGTCCTCCTTTCACGTACAGTGTGTATTATGAGATACCGGCAAATGCTCTAATTCTGCTACATGGCCCCCATAAGCCTCATATGCTATCTAACATCACACTGAGTGAGGAAATTGTTGGAAGAATTGTTTAACTGAGCAAATTCTGTGCGTGTGGCAGTGAACACAAATGCATGTGTTACAGTTATAAATCTGCACACATGGATTTCCAATGTCAGTTGTTTGTCTGAATGCTTGATCGGACCAGAATCAGCTTCAGACCTAACTATGCTACCGCTGAAATGATATGAGTGCGGTCAAGCTGTACTGTTTAGATGGCATCAAATTTGTCTTGCACACAAAAAGCGTGAACGAACCAGAGATTCCGAAGAACTAAATGGATTATAACCGGATTTGAAGTTGTTCATACTAAAATTGATGGGGCTGAAACTGAAACCCTCCTTACCAAACTTTTTTTCATTAGGTGAGTTTAGTCTTACGCCGTTTTTAGCAATATTCCAGCAATGTCCTTGCAGGGACACCAAAACTGTGTTTCACCTATTGTTTTAATGTTGAGAATCGGACCCGGGTCTTCGGCGTGACGAGTCAGCACTTTAACCACTAGGCTACCCCACTGGCTCTCTTTGTCAAGGAAGCAAGGACAGTCAGTGCTACTAGTAGCCATTATGCTTGACAACTACAGTTAACCAGACAGGCAACTCGAGTATCTTCTACTTTTTCTCTTTATTGCTTCTCTCAGCAATATACCAATAAAATGGCTTTTGCTTCAATCTCTGGATCAGATAAACCCGTGATTAATATTATGAGCAGCGTGGTAGGATACACTGTCAAGCAATCAGTCAAATCACCGATTGTGACCAGTCAGGTTGTTTCAGAGGCCTATTCCTGCATGGGAACCCCTGAGGCACAGGTCGAGTAATGCATCCATTAAACTGAGAGCTCCTTTCTCAGTGTGGTGAGATGCCCAAGTACGTATACTTCAAACGAGAAAATATGGCGTATAGCGAGGAGAGGCACATAAGCGTTGAACGGTGTGTCAATATAACGGTGAGGGTTTTATTGACCAGAATCGATAAGGCCTGCAGATAAGCCTTTTAACACATATACATGTTAAACGTGTGGTGATAGATCACTCAACACACGCACCTGCAGGTTGTGGAGTCATTAGCATAGACATCATCCGGTCTACAGGCTCATAGCATGCATGTGTTTACAAACAATTAATCACGACAGGCAGGAGTAAGGTGGTGTATAAAACGTAATGGATAAATCTTGCATCTCATGCAAGCCAAATCGGAATCTGTCATTTTTGACACCTGTTCAATGTCAAAATGATCAGACTTGTAATACATCAAACAGTAAATGGTTTTGTAGAGGGCATGACATGACTGTCATTTCTTACGGACGGGTGTAATCCGCAGTTTTTTTCAAGATTGATCACGACGAACACTTTATAACTGAAGATCTGGGTTAGAACTGAACTTCAGCGACCCGTGCTTGTCGTGAGATGTAATTAACGGGATCGAGAGGTCAGGTGCACTGACGTGGTTGACACATGTCGTCGTATAGCGATTGCGTTGATCGATGTTCATGATGTCGATCACTGTATTGTCTCGCAAACACTCGATGTTTTACATACGGGAACCATGCAGCTGGAATATTGCTGAGTGCGGCATTAAACAACAATCTCGATTATAGAATGTGGCCAGACAAACCAGTGATTAAGTTGACAGCCACAGGAACGGTCCACGCCATCAGTGCTTTTAACACATGAGGCCAGGCTACAGATTGTGAGTACACATTCTGTCCATTCTGACATTCTCATGATCTGTTCTACCTCAGAACCCCAGCAGGGTTATAATTGACTGTCGTACAAAACATAAGTTTGGCCTTGCAATGGGTGGTGTATACACCATAGAAAGTGTCGGGCACTGACACCAGTGATCCAGTGAATTTAGTCCTGGACTTCGCTGCTCAATGGAAGTGTTGCCCACCTTCAGTCATCTCGTGACTGAGAGTCCAGGTCTATACTGTCAGGTCAACAGCATTCACCCTGGGATAGAAAGGTCTATTCGGACCTGATAATGCATACCAATATTTCTTTGGAAATGCGGGATAGTACCATTTCAAAATATAATCACAACACGCCTTAAGAAATCGTTGTGATGCAATATGCAGTGCCCTTAGAATACTCTTTAATACTCTTGATGTCTCTTTATAAGACCTACGAAACGCAAGTATATTAACAAGTAGGTTTATTGCCTATTAAAAGTTCACCAGGTATTATAAGAGTGAAATTTCTACTTCAGTAAGGCAAGGTTGGCCTCCTTGCCCTATTCATTTCTCACAAGAAAGGTCGTTTCTGTACTATGCGTTGCTACTATCGCTACTCCCCGAATATGTCCCTTTACACTTTGTATCCTTATTCTTTACTCACTCTATACCTCTATAGCCATGCCTATCCAACTAAAAGAAGAGCTCTGGGTCAGGGCATATGTGAGTATTGTTCTATGAGGAGCCATTGCATTTATAGAGGCGTTTGCCATGAGTCGAACAAGTAGACTAGTGGAGTTTGACGGGAGGTCCTGATTGGTGACACGCGTTGATAAAGACAAGATTAGGGGGTCGTTAGGTATTTCTGGCAACGAAGCTCGCTCGTTCCTTAATCATATGTACAAACCCGCAATGAAATAGGATTGTATTTCATTTCTCTCTGGTGGCATTGTGACATGATACACTGTTCGTATAAGGAGGTGGTTTTACTACGTATAATTACTGTCTGTACTGAGAAAGTGTTATGGGTCAGATTCAAGGGAGATCTAACAAGGTAAGTGCATTCTGTGATGGGAAGGACTGAGCTTTTTTCGGAAGAGCTAGGAGTCTTCTTTGAGGAAGAATGTTTTCTTAGTCACCGGGCATAAACTTGTTTTCTGAGGAAGAGCTAGGCAACAAATAAACACTTGCCTTGTCATGCATATTGTGCGATTAGGGTGATACCGGTAGGGTAGGCCATGCATATCCTTTCGTCATAGGTTTCTCGTTTTCTTTCATGTGACTTTCATCATCATTATGTCCTTTAGGCCCAGTTGACTCGGGGCAGACAGTTGCGACTGATTTTTCCCGACTGTTAATACATGTGGTCTTTGTAAAACAAATAAGATAAGTATCTCACAGATATGCTTAAAATCGGTACGTTTTACAAAAGGGGCAGTGGAGTAGCCTAGTGGTTAAGGTATTGGCCCGACACGCCGAAGACCAGGGTTCGATTGCTAACGTGGGCACAATGTGTGGAACTGATTTCTGGTGTTCCCTGCCGTGATGTTGCTGGAATATTGGCTAAAGCGACGTAAAACCATACGCGCTTACTTTTACAAAATGTCTAGCATATTAGTAAACTAGACATTATTTGCTGTGAAATCCCTTCAAGATAGCCTAAACGTCGGCCCTTTTGTTCCGTTCGCTTCATAGGTACAGTGCTTTATATGTACAGTCCTTCAAGTGGTCACACGTTTGATCATCTTCACGCATGATCTGATTCGTTACAACACGCAGAAACCAACACCGGCGCTGAATGTCATTTTTTTGTCAACCGAAGTCTGTTGTACTATTCTGGAAACATACCTTGAATACGAGTTTGTAAGATCACATGTACTTATATATCCCAGCTTACACATAAACATTTACAACTAGTTCTGTGACGTTTAAACTCACCGAGGTGGATCCTGCTGGGCCATTAACCAATGTAAATAGGAGACACTCTTGTGAATAATTTAACTGCAGCTGTAAGCTGTGGTTTGGACACTAATTGTATCTATAACTAACACTAGTGATTTATGTCCAAAGTATGTTCATTGTGTACTGGATAACGGCTAATCAGTGTGTGTAGTTTAGCAGCAAGGGGATTTCTTCTGTTGAATGTCTCACATATCTATATGGAAAGGAACTCTGTATTGTTAGGATCTACGCAACCATGGCTAGAATGTCAAGACGATTACGTCGACGTTCAGGGGAACCCCAGAGAGAAGTGCTTTATGCAGATTGGATTACATGCGCATTGTGTTGTTATGTACATACATGCAGTGCTTCAGAAACGTTTTAGCCTGTGAGTTTTCACCCATGTGTCAGTCATGTACATTGGGTATTCATGTTTTTTTAGCATACAATATGCTTACTTCTTTTGTGTTGTCAGTTGGATATTTGGAGTTAACGTTGTGGTGTTGCTTTTGGTATTTCAGTTGACTTCGTGTTTGTATCTTTCTATCGACTGCCTAACAGGTGTAGCATATGGCAAAGGCTCATGACATGACATATGTTAGGCACAGCAAGACGTCTGTATGCATTATTATCTGCATTATTGTTCGTATAATGTTGTACCTGTAATGACCCAGAAAAGCAGGGACACCATTTGTAAAACAACTATACTGAAAACCAAAAGAAACGCATATCTGGATTGTTGTCAAGTTTTTAAATAGAAGACAGACATGAAAGCTTTCTTTTATGAGATTTCATTTTTTTCGAAAACATTGTTTCTTTTGTTGTTCAGTATACATTAGGTAGTTACATTGTGTTGCGTTGCTATTTGTCTTGGTTTTTGTATATGTAAATAATAAAGTCATTTGACAGCTGTAACGGCAGTACCAACATAAAGCAGTCCAAGTTTCAGATCATGTTTAAGCGTAATTACAATTCATTACTTCAGTTTATAAGGACTAAGAAGGTGAATATGCTTTTACGCCGCTCTTTGCAATATCCCTGCAATGTCACGGCAGGGGACACCAGAAATGGGCTTCACATTGAACCCATGCGGGGAATCGAACCAGAGTCCTCGGCGTGACGAGGTAACGCTTTCATCACTAGGCTACCTAGCACATGTGAAACATGTGGTCTCACCTTAGGCAAGTGAGCTTGTTCAAGAATTGCCTCTGTCCACCCAGCAGAAAATGGGTACCCAGTGAGATAAAGTCATGTGACTATAACCTTCTAGCGCCTAGCAGGCAGCTTGGGTTATCTGAGGTAATAATAATGTGTGTATTATGCGCTTTGAGCATGTCCCTTAGTGATGTGGATGAGGCGCCATATAAGTACTCTTATTATTATTATTATTATTTATTACCTCAGTTTAAAAGGAAACACCTTTAACGTTCAATGTGCACCGTTTCATTGCGTTGTTATGTACATGTATTGTCAAATATGGAGGGCAGCGACTGGTCTATTAGGAAATTAGATCAATTTATGGAGGCAGACTGTTTCAGTAATGACTTTATGAATGTTTTTATAGCATTTAATTAAACTTGAGTCATGAACCACACGGGGATTGACATGGTACATGCGTACATGTTCGTGATTTTGTTGCACCTTAGGAAATCTCGTCATGCTCACGACCTGTGAAGATCCGGGTTAGAAATGATCTTCAGCAAGCCGTGCTTGCAGAAAGAGGTGACTAACGGGATCGGGTGGTCAGGCTCGCTGATACGTGTCATTGTATCCGAATTGCGTAGATCGATGCGTTGCTCACTGGTTTGTGTGGTCTAGATTCGATAAATCACCATAAAGCTGGAATAGTGCAAACAAACAAGCAAATCAATGATAATGGTTCATATATATGTAAGGCCGCATCAAAAATGCACATTGTTTTCAAAAGTGACGAGGGCGATAGGACTTTTTGAATTTTTTATGTTAAAAAATTTACCAGGGAGGAACACATTTTTGTTTTTTCTCTCAGAAATACTGTTTGGAAAGTTTAGCACATGTTAATGAGTTGTAGATTCAGTCACACTCGTTCTTACAGACGCTCATTCTTATAGTGGACAAAAGGATGATCGGGATGCTGCCAAGGCAAAATCATTTTTTTAAATGGGAATAAAAAATTGTTACGCGCACAAAGAAAAGTGACGCGTCGATGCCCGAGAAAGATTTCTGTTGTTGTTTAGTCTAATGCGTTTTTTGTTCAGTGTACACTGGTCACGGCTCAGGATAACAATAGGACTATCACTGATAACACATACCCCACGCACAGTGAACAATGCTGTTGTAGAATATAACGATAACTTACCAGAGTTGTAGGTCATGGGTGCTTTGTCATACTGACCTCGTGGAAGGCTTGTGATAACACACTTGTTCCTTGCGAAAATGGACATTAATGCCGTGGTACGATAAACGTTACGAGGTGATTTTAGGGAGACCAATGATAATCTTTTCTAAATGGACAAATCAGAGTGAAGAGATACATGCTGGTGTATTAATATTAATATAAATATATTGCCAACGCATCATACAAACTGTAGGGATTGAAAGTGATATCAGGTTTCGTAAAACAACAACTCGAAGGAATCGTGTATGCATATTATCTGTTAAGATTACAGAACAGACATGTCATATTTCATATAATCTGTTAAGGGGCCAATCTGTGGATAATTCTTAATTTCATGTTTCATATCATATGTTAAAGGGGCGATCTGTTAAACGATTCAGCAGCTGTTTTGTTGGATCATCCACGATAAAGATGAAAAATTGACTTGGCTTTGGAAGTGTTTGTGGCGGATGCCACGCTCGGACGGAATACATTATTGGCAGTGATTCATAAACATCATGTGGGATCGGAATTTGATTCTGCTTTTGTAGATATTTCTTATCATGGAAATGTGTGAGTTTGTTTTGTGTGTATGAATAAATGCAACTGTAAATCTGATTAAAATATAGCGAGGGGAAAGGTACATATCGGCGTCTCATCGGCGTCGTAATAGACGACTAACGGGATCGGGTGGTCAGATTCGCTGACTTGGTTGACACATGTCATCGTATCCCAGTTGCGTAGACCGATGATCATATCGTCCATTAATGAAATGTCTGGTCCAGACTCGAATAGTTACAGACCATCGCCTTAGAGGATATTGCTGAGTGCGGAGTTAACCAAGAAACAAACGCGCCCAAAGCCAACCACAGGGCACATGGCACGGCTCAGGATAACAATAGGACTATCACTGATAACACATACCCCACGCACAGTGAACAATGCTGTTGTAGAATATAACGATAACTTACCAGAGTTGTAGGTCATGGGTGCTTTGTCATACTGACCTCGTGGAAGGCTTGTGATAACACACTTGTTCCTTGCGAAAATGGACATTAATGCCGTGGTACGATAAACGTTACGAGGTGATTTTAGGGAGACCAATGATAATCTTTTCTAAATGGACAAATCAGAGTGAAGAGATACATGCTGGTGTATTAATATTAATATAAATATATTGCCAACGCATCATACAAACTGTAGGGATTGAAAGTGATATCAGGTTTCGTAAAACAACAACTCGAAGGAATCGTGTATGCATATTATCTGTTAAGATTACAGAACAGACATGTCATATTTCATATAATCTGTTAAGGGGCCAATCTGTGGATAATTCTTAATTTCATGTTTCATATCATATGTTAAAGGGGCGATCTGTTGATGTTTCAAAACGGAAATTTCATATTCATATTGTCTGTTAACGAGGCAAACTGTGGATATTTCAAAACTGCAAATTTATATCATCTTTTAGAAAAGCAGTCTCTTAATATTTCTGAATATAAATTTCATGCTCTACATTATCTGTCAAAGTAGCAATATGTGGATATTTCAAAACGAAATTTCATGTTTCAATTATCATAAAGTCTATGGATATTGCAGAACAGAAATTCAACTTCTTGGTGGCATGAGACGTATGGTATTTGAAAGGAAACACGCTATTTTGAATCATTTATTTCAGGGGATGAGAATAAAGTAATGTTATAATTCATTAACACAATGAAAATGTTTTCATACGTAACATGCGATGTAGTTGCTTTTATGAAACGATTCAGCAGCTGTTTTGTTGGATCATCCACGATAAAGATGAAAAATTGACTTGGCTTTGGAAGTGTTTGTGGCGGATGCCACGCTCGGACGGAATACATTATTGGCAGTGATTCATAAACATCATGTGGGATCGGAATTTGATTCTGCTTTTGTAGATATTTCTTATCATGGAAATGTGTGAGTTTGTTTTGTGTGTATGAATAAATGCAACTGTAAATCTGATTAAAATATAGCGAGGGGAAAGGTACATATCGGCGTCTCATCGGCGTCGTAATAGACGACTAACGGGATCGGGTGGTCAGATTCGCTGACTTGGTTGACACATGTCATCGTATCCCAGTTGCGTAGACCGATGATCATATCGTCCATTAATGAAATGTCTGGTCCAGACTCGAATAGTTACAGACCATCGCCTTAGAGGATATTGCTGAGTGCGGAGTTAACCAAGAAACAAACGCGCCCAAAGCCAACCACAGGGCACATGGCAAGGTGTCACACAGCCTGACAAATGTCCTGGATCCATTGTTAAGGTCCTGCAAAACATGACAGAGACATTACCGAGCTAAATAGCCCTTTGCAAGGCCTTCCCGGGGATCAAATGGCACATTTTTGCCTTTCACTTTCTCAACAATTGTACAGGATACAAAGGTTCGGACTTCTGGCAATGTAATTCTGTAGACGTACTCCAGTAATGGAACACCTGGTTTACTGTGTACATCAGTAATGTCTGGTGTAGTTAGCATAAAGAACATTGCTGGTGACATACCTTTCGAGTACAACAGTACCCATAACCGTATTATATAACAACTATGAGAAGATGCTTATCGTCATTGTTTACGAATTATCGTAGCCTTGGTTGAAGTACTTCTGACTTCAGTTCTCGGCGGTTTTTTAATTTGTTACATATAATTTGTAATCAAAACATTCTTTAAAAGTGTGTTGCACACACAGCATGTTTTGAAGAAATATGTCGCATTAGTTATGTTTCCTAGTCATGGTCACATGCGAATCACAATGGGATTTGTATATGTATTTGTATTTTGTGTGTGACAAGCGAAACGCGGACGACAGTTTCGAAGATTTAACAACACTCAGTAAATCATGGAAGTACGGTACATCATTTTATGAACCTAAGTGGCAACTTATTTAAACAATACGTAAACCTCCAATAGCATTACGTATCAGCTATAGTCACCTAGAACAGGAACAACCGCCCTCCCAAACATCAACTAATATCATATCTAACCAAACGATATTAACAGCAATTTATTTCAGTCTTATACTAAATCACCAGCAAGTACCATACGATCACCAGATCTAATTAATACATTAAACCAGGTGAACAATGATTCTAAAATTTTATATTAAATCCTATTTAATATCAAATAGGAACACGCATGGCAACACGTCCTCATAGATCTCATAGAAACGACAAGTGTATAGTGATGGTCTTCTAAGAGTGTTGCAACAACAGATATGCGTATTATTTGTGAAGGCATTCAAAGCATATAAGTGTCTCTACTTCTTAAACTGTAACATGTGTGTTGGTGTATATTTCCCGATAAAACAAGCTGAAACAGCTGAAGCCTAACAAACCCGTTGTCCGGACACGCTGATAGTGTATGTGAAAATAGCATTTTACCCATCACCTAAATCTGTCTGAACCTCGTTCTAACTAACCCAACATGCCTGGGAGATAATACGATCAGTCGATTTATGTCAGGCTATACATCACAGAGTTCTTCCGTGTCTAACAGTTTACCTCATGTAATGTATGTGATCCCGCGAATACAGCTCTCAACATAAATTGCTATTATGGTGCTCTTACTGGCTGCAGTGAATGACTGAGCAAACGCCTAAGAGGTTTCAGCCTATGATCCCGACAGAATCCTGAATACACTATGAGTTATCGGGCATACTCTTCTTGTTTCGAAGCATGGATAGCGTGATGTTCCTTCGAGTATTCCTTGCATCATAAAATGTATATCAATCCACCGACGCACTCACCCTACACGCACACACACACCCACACACCCACCCCACCACCACCACACACACACCACACCACACGCCACGATGACCACACACTCAATCATCTCTCCTGTCCCACTTCACTGACAAAATCACCCTCCACAAACACGCACACACACACTCGTCTACCTAGTCTCCCACTTCACTAACAAACTCACCCTCCACAAACACTCGCGCATAAACTCATCTACCTAGTCTTCCACTTCACTAACGAACTCACCCACTCACTCACCCACATTCTTCAGGTAACACACAAGCTGCTCAACTGTCATCTGTCCTCTGCCACATTCAGTAGATCTATACCCTCCTTTGACTCGTCGAACCTTAAGTCATAAATTTGGCAGATATTGATCCAACCAGCTCTTGACTTAACAGTTAGTCCTTTTCTACAGTCTCAATCAGCACTTTGATCTGCGCACAGACCGGGGTACCTGGGCACTAATCTCAGCAAGGGATTACACGTGTGTGTAATGGTATTCCTAATACTTTAATCCTGTTTCACGGGATTGTCATTTTGAAGCGTGGATGCGACCTCTTGTAGTAAGCGATTGCTGACAACATCGTCAACGTTGTTTGGCCGGGACGACGACTGATTATTGAATTTCTTCTCCTTTCATATTGATGTATAAAGGA
Source organism: Haliotis asinina (assembly GCF_037392515.1). Taxonomy (NCBI): domain Eukaryota; kingdom Metazoa; phylum Mollusca; class Gastropoda; order Lepetellida; family Haliotidae; genus Haliotis; species Haliotis asinina. The sequence goes on along the minus strand of NC_090285.1, from coordinate 53,792,137 downwards.
AGGTTACAGAATCAGGGCCTCTGATTCTTTTATTAAGCTGTGTTCATATGCTACTTCCAATATTGTATCCTGTGGCTATTGAGTACCTTGTAGGGTGACTTTTAGGGGAACTAGGGCAAACAGACAACAAAGATATATTCAAGTATCACTATAAAGTACTGAGAAACTGATTCAAATCAGAAAAACGGCCCCGTATGTTCTTGAATCCACTCCGGTACAGTTATCAACTACATACCACTGACAATATATAACAATACTAAAGATATATTACAGAAGGTCAGTTGGTCATTTGAAATGTCAACGTGTTTGTTACAGAGCACTGACATGCATTGTGAGTGACTGAGCCGGTCAACGGCATTATGTACCTGTTCATATAGCAGTGGAATGCACCTACAGAAGGTGTTTATATAAACATCCAATAACCGCTTCTTATTGCAAAGAGTTTTTACTGTTTCGTTCCTTCCAGTCAGAGCGTATTCCAATGTTACTGCCCGTGTTGTATTCAGTTATGGCAGATCGGTGTTCCAAGATGTTGAAAAACAAATCAAGAGCGTTCGTAAAATTCAGTATTTTCTTTATTGTCGTATGACTCTGTTTTATGAATCTGAGACTGCGTGTGTCCTGCGACCGCGTTTGTGGTGTCGTTGGTAGAACATCTGCCCGGGAAGCGGAAGTCCACTGGTTCGGTCCTTGCCCCCGCTACACCAATAGACATTTGTTCGGCTTGGAGTCATGAAACTACTTGTCTGATTTGTATGAAGTAGTACTATAAAACTGGCACAAGTGCACACAGAAGCACGCAAGCACACAAGCACGCGCGCGAAAGTAAGAACTTCCACATACATGCTAGTATACGGCTGCACGGGTTTAATCTTGAACGTCACGTTAAAACCACTTCTCGTCACCTTACTCCATGTGCTTGTTGATGTCAGTGTTCCATGTCTACCGGGTATAAGAGTTGATGCACAGTACAACAGGTACACTGTTAATCCCTCCTCACGCTGCTCGATGGTAACGTCGCGATGCCATACACTATAGGCACATAAGGCTAAAGGGAAAATCGACACATCGTATTACATCACCAAGGGGAACCATGCGGGACACATTATGTATCTGAATTAGCTCAGCGGGCAATGGGCGAATTAGTGTATATAGGTTAGGGGTGAATTTTGAAGTCATCAGGAATAGAGGTATATCTGCCTCCAGTGAATACAGTTTGTCAAAAGTTCAGTTCTACTTTCGATGAGGGTTCGTGTGTTTCTTTTGGTGAGTAAATAAGGGAAAATGTGTTTGCCAGATAGTTTCTCACCTCAGTCGGCTGAACACAAGGGAAAATTATTGAAGTGAGGTAGCTACTTTTTTCGAAGGCTTGAAAACGAATAGTATTTCAGTGCCAGCTCATCGTGAGAAGGCTGCACAACATGATTGCAACTTCGTCACTTCTCTAAAATACTCAAGCACATGTACGATGCAAGCTAGTTATATTCTTCGAGAATCTGTGATGGATAGAGTAGTCGTGAAATAGCGGAATACCGTTAAGAACAAAACGAAGAGTTTTCATACAACTTATATAAAATCATATTATTTATCGGCTTGCACAAATATGTGTGTTTCTGGTGCGCAAAGATATAACTGTGAAAGTATCATTTAGATATTTATCATATGTCATTGTGATAAATAAACTTCCACAATTATTGCTAAAAATGATGACCAGTTTGATGCAGTTTGAATCATAAACTATACCTGTGATTAAACATTGAACAGGGTGTTATCTATCTCAGTGAAAAGCAAGGATGCAAATTCTGTACAACACAACTGCTTATTATATGGCTCAAAATAAAATGGCAAGTTTAGAAATGGATCAGGAGAATTTTGACAACTCATTTTTTTTATAAACGGCACATTCAAAACGTTTGAACAGAACACGCACGCATGATCACACATATTTCTTTTTTTATTAGAAATCATAAAAGGAATGAGGAATTGATCATGAACATTTCTGTTCATGATCATCTTGTAGACAGACTTTGATGCTTTGGGGAGTTGCGGACATAAATATCTGTAGGTTTTATCCAGAGGCGACATGTGACATGTTCTTAGGGATCAATCTGTTGATCGACACCTGCTAATAAGGACAAGACGTGCTTTTGTCAGCCAAGGGGCTAATATACAATGGAGGCGTTATTCATATAGCAGGAAAACTAATTAGGCATCCGTGTTACACTTGCTTTGACGCTCCATTTGTCGTTTGCCACCTGTGCAACAGGTGTTAATTGCAACAGTTATGGCAGATCTGAATGTGTGTTATTCAACATGTGACTGCTCTTCCAGGGATTTGTTGTGATAGCTTGGCAATATGTGACGCCTTACAATGATGATTCCAATCAATATCAGTTTGCCTTATATATTTTGTCATTCATGCTGGAAAGCACATGTCTACTGCGGACACAATCTTGCATATTTACACGTTATGTCTATGTATTGTTACCCTCGTATGGTGTGGTTCACGTCGAGAAAGTAAGTACTGTTCTGTGGATCAGGGTCTCGTTGTACTAAACAACCTTAGCGCTACGCAGTCGTAAGTCTATGTTAAAGTATGGGAGTTGCGGTCACCTAGAGGATAAGATCGTTTTGTACAACGTCATCTGAAAGGAAACCAAAAGTCGGTATGAATTTAACTGACCGTTCAGCACGTGTGTTTTTGTTTGTTTTTTTTGTTTGTTTGTTTTGTTTTGTTTTGTTTTGGGTTTATTGTTGTTGTTGTTATTCTTGTCGTTGCTGCTGCTATTGTTGTTTATTCTTTGCCGGGATTTTAGATGCTTTGGTCATGATATTATGATGAGATATACCTGGACGACTTGAAAAACCTGTTTAGTAAATACGTGAATATCAAATCCATTCGTATACAATTTAGTTGCTTCTTGCCACTGGTTGCTCAACTGGTTTCTTATGACGCAGGGGGCATGGACGGCTCGGTTGACTGTCTCGGCTAATGCACAACAACCCAACAAAAGTACTAGGATCTGTACTTTACTCAGAAAGTGTAATCCGATGTAGAACCTTTCACAACTGACCACATTCTAAATGGCATTGTGCATGCACTAAATTTCGTTGTGTTTAAGTTGCGTCCCACAGGCGTGAAAGATAATCTTTGGTTCAATCTCTTGTTTGCATTTCTAGATTTGTTACCGCCATACATTTATCATACGTTCCAATATGCTGTAAACTGCACCACGACACCTGGTGTCATTGTGATTTTCAGAGATCCATTTTCACAGCTGTTTTGTCTTTAACGAATAATGGAATCTGCTCTTTTGGATACCCTAGACGTTAAGATCGTATATGTATTAAAACACGGTCGAAAGTGGCTGCATCCAAAGTTGATATATGGACATTAAAATAACAAACAACAGATATTATCGGGTAAGCATCATAAGGTCGCTTATACAGCGCTGAACTCCACACCCAGGGTCATGCTATAAGAGCACACAGCGAGTAATGTGCATTATTACCCTGGATAAAGCGCAAGAAGGTTCGTGGTCATAGGGCTTATCCCACCAGGTACCCAGTTTTTTAACAGAGGCAGTTTATAACAAACTTGCTTGTTCAAGAGGAGACCACATGTGTCACGTGTGCTTCGTTGTAGGGCAGGACTGAAGCCCGAACTTTCAGGAGTAATGCTGCCAAACACGGTCATCTATTCGTGGACTCCCCATGACTAATCGTGCTTAACTTCAGCATCACAGCTTATTCATTGCAATGTACCGGACTGACATTAATAGAATATTTCCGATTTTGAATTATTTTTAATTTCATCGTTATCATTTTGGAGACAAATCGACTACAACAGCTAGGGTAGCTTACTTTATCACTAAAAAATCGTATTTGTTACACTGACATAAGCATTGTCAAACGTGGCGGGTATAATGCGTCTTGATGTATCATATATAATGTGTCTTTGATCATAGCACTGCTGTTATGGTAAATCCTGGTGAACGTTAATGGGATAATAAATAATCTCATCCCGAAATAACTGTTTCATTGATTAAGAGACGGACATTCGCTGACCCATTGCCCACCCAACTTCAGCGAGTTAGGTGATCATAATGCCCACGTCTTGACTTCTCAGGACTCTTTGTCAAACTCTTGACATCAATGAGGATTGTGCGTAAGAGATCAACGATTTGGCGATACTGAAGGAGAAAAGAATAGCCTTATTTCCTGCATGAAGAAATATTATATTTCATGAAGAAAGATTATATTTCGCGTTTGGCATTTGTTTTGTATTTTGCCCGTTAACTGAGCGATGTGAGAGTAATTACAATTTTGTGGATTAGGTGTTATCAGTGTGAGGTCCAGATTCAGTGATATTCTACTTTTCAGGGTCAGTGGGGTAGCCCAGTGGTTAATGCGTTCTCTCGTCACGCCGAAGACCTGGGTGCGATTCCCCATATGTATACAATGTGCGAAGCCCATTTGTACTGTACTATGTGGTGTCACTGACTATCTTCTGTGCAGCAGGAATATCTTATATCGTATCCCTATTGTATCCTATGAAGGTGTAGAAGGTGTATCGTTATAGTCCTTATAAAATAACTAAAGAAAATATGTACTCTAAATTTTGATATTACCAAACCACTAAAACTACGTTATCAAGACTACACAAAAAACCCGGAGACATTGTTTCCTAAAAGGAATAACCATTGTGTATTTCTAGCTATCCGAAATGGTGTAAACTTTCTTTTGACCGACATGGTAATAGTGTCGTTGCATGATTGGGATGGACCGGGAATTGATAGACCCAGGACGTCAGAATAGATCTGTACCTCAAATAAATGTCAGATTTTTCCATAATTATAAAAGGAACTTTGTGTATGATTCTGACTAAATGTTAAGCATGTGTCTATGAATTCATGATGCCACATGTTCTCGGATTGATGAGCGGCTCCTGCCACTGTCACAAGGTCGCAAACACATGCAAAGGCAAGTCAGTTATTCTCCTCACGAAGCATGGAACACATTGTTCAGGCCATAACCGGGAAATATGTGAAGGTTTTTGTGACTTTTATTTATACATCCCAAACCTGTTTTAATGTTTAAGTCCTTATTGACTGCTAACAAGACAATGAACTCCACTGCCAGAGTGATTTACAATTTATCAGTCTTTAATCACAGTGTTGTGTTTGCTCTTGATCACACTAGCAAATATACATTTCTGGTAAAAAAATATTTTAATTAAGAAACAAATCTTGAAGCTATTCACTAAACTACTAGATTTATGAGGCTTCGGGTCTGAGCTTTTGTTTTGTCGCCTACTCTCAGCTGATTGCACCATTCCCTTTGAACATGGTCATACACAAACATCATTTGGAGAAATCGACTAAACATGGGTCTTTTTTTAGCCTTTGTGACACAATGGCTAGATTGAACAACACAAAAACTGAAAAGGTGACTTCATAATTACGGCAGTCTTGAAAGACGAGGCAAATCAATAGTTCAATCTTGTTTGAAGTTTGTCTGTCAGTGAATAGTCAATTCTTTGTGTGGCTGGTGACAGCACACGGTTCGGTGACAACCCGGATATTAGGTTACACGCGTGTGTGTATTGACTTGCCCTTCCCTGGGGTATAAGGGAAAGCTCAATGGTTACGTGTGGTGTGTAACGCGTGGTGTCAGACAAGATGCACTTTTTCCACCCCATGGATATGTGAGAATCAGCTGTACGCGCTTAACAGGTATCATTGATTGTTTTGTTTTGTCATGTGATAACTGTCCATATCGCATGCAGTTCATTTGGTGATTGTACGAATATCGCACAGCAGACTCTCTCTTCAGGAGAGATTTGTTATAGTTATAGAAAGTTTCAGTCACGTGTATTTGGGGTTATTGTCGTGTTTTGAGTATTACCAGTGATAAAAACAGATGGTATATATGAATTCTTCTTTGAAATACAAAGCTTATAATAGTTGTCCTTTTTATACATGAGAGCGATTAATATTTTTATCTGTTCGTCAGTATTTGTAAACGGTGTATAAATTAGGTAGGTGTATAAATTAGGTAATCAGAATCACCTGTACTGTTATAACCACTTTGTCCATGTCTGTCCGTGAGAATCCTGCTTTCTACTCGAGGGACCACCTGCTGCTTATTGTCTATTTAACGGACCTGTCAATAATGCCTGCAAAAATGATACTGAAACCCGACCTGTTATGTCAAACTGTATCAAACTGTCACATTACTATTTTCCTGTCCTGCTATGTCTGCAGGTATCAGTTCAGCAAAACGTTAACACTTTAACATCGGTTTATCACTGAGAAGTTTAAGCACTTTGGTGCAATAGCGATTGGTTATTTTTAAATGCAGTCAAAGTCACTGTGTCTTATTCCATATTGTAAATAACAGTTGATAACATATACGTCTATAGATTAACACTCCTAGATCTCCTTTTGTTTTTAGGTAGAAGAGATCGACTAATTTCATGTGTCTGTCATAGAATATTACCCGGCTGGCAACAAAATCGTTGTGTTGATGCACATTACATACGGTGATCCTGTTATAAAAAACGTATTTACATTACAATAGCTATATTGGGTTACTAAAAAGGGGTTTCAACTGCTAAATCGTGGTTCGGTTTCAGACATATATATCATACAACGTACGAACGGCTATTCTTATGAATGGTGCATTGTTGTTACCTTTGTATTTGTCCTCTCTCTGATAAGAAATTGAACACTCACAAGGATATTTGTGTTGGTGTAATAACATGTCCTCGCGCAAACAGACAACAAATCCTCTATCAATATTTATCCCGCGATCAGAATACATATATTTTATTCATGTGTCGATCTCACTGCTATAGATTACAGTTATGATATGATGTATACAAATAGTGAGACATAGTGTTTGTATATTCAAATTCTTTCCCAGTTTGCAGGTGACTTAAGTTGGGGTTTACGTCTCATCGGCACTATTTCAACCATACAACGACGAGACAAAGTCTGCATACATAAACATTTTGGGAATTACAGCTAACAAACATCATAGACATAAGTCTCGTAACCGAACTCACTAATCAGTTCAAAACCCAGAAATTGTTTCACGTGTTTGACTAGTGAGTAATAGTTATGAAAAAATAACACTATATTTAACTTCTGACACTGTTTTTGTCTTTTAATGGATGTTATTCCAAATATTTGTATGTGATTTGTTTCACTTTATTAAAGAGTAATATTGGATATAGTGCCTCTCCACAGTCAATATTACTCTACCAAAAACGATGCTGCAGTGTCAAAGCAAATTTTATGTTACGGTTCAGTTTGAGCATAAAGGTGTTCTGTAAGTCTCCATCGTTTGAAATATACATTTATTTGGGCCCTCTTAACACAGCCAGCCCACTCGTACACCCACCCCACCCTGGTAACGCGGTATCTCAGATACCCAGTTACCTGTGCTTATCGCCCTGTGCTGTAAGTGGCCTTTTTATTAGTTCACGGAGCGATATGGCTGACATCTGCCCTTAAAGGGGAAAAGAACTGCTGGTAGTTATAAGAGGGATATTTCACCGGCGTGACATGTTTTCTAGTAGAGTTCTACACTCTCTGTTGGCGAGTTGGTCATGTGCATGGTCTTCCAGCTTGTAAATGGCCTTGTTGGTCATGTGCATGGTCTTTCCGCTTGTAAATGGTCTTGTTGGTCATGTGCATGGTCTTTCCGCTTGTAAATGGTCTTGTTGGTCATGTGCATGGTCTTTCCGCTTGTAAATGGTCTTGTTGGTCATGTGCATGGTGTTCCAGCTTGTAAATGGCCTTGTTGGTCATGTGCATGGTCTTTCCGCTTGGAAATGGTCTTGTTGGTCATGTGCATGGTCTTTCTGCTTGTAAATGGTCTTGTTGGTCATGTGCATGGTCTTCCTGCTTGTAAATGGTCTTGTTGGTCATGTGCATGGTCTTTCTGCTTGTAAATGGTCTTGTTGGTCATGTGCATGGTCTTTCCGCTTGTAAATGGTCTTGTTGGTCATGTGCATGGTGTTCCTGCTTGTAAATGGTCTTGTTGGTCATGTGCATGGTCTTCCTGCTTGTAAATGGTCTTGTTGGTCATGTGCATGGTCTTTCTGCTTGTAAATGGTCTTGTTGGTCATGTGCATGGTCTTCCTGCTGACAATACATATCACTGATCCATTTTATCATGTTCACTGCTACTTTCGCTCATACAAACAATATAATCTGCTCCGGCAGATACCTGAGGTGATTTTTCTCCAGCATTGACGTTCGTAAAATATCAGTGTAATTTAATCGTGAATGCAAAGCAGATATAACTTCCAGTAATCCATAAAGTTTCTTTTCTTTTCACGTTGTATGATCTTCGTGTGTTGTGGTTATGTGTACAGCTGGAATATTAATGAGTGCAGTTGTACAAAACAAACAGTTCGTGTTGACCTTACACATATTTTTCTTGGTTTGTCCCCGTGCTTTCCAACCTATCCTTCCCGTCACATGGCAGTATGCAACTTTACAATCACTGGCGATGAAGCCTAGCAGTGAAGGAGTCCGGTCGTGGAGCTTAAGACCTGGATTCAATTCCTAACATCCGTACAATTCGTGAAGCCATTTCTGGTGTCTTCCGCCGTAATATTGCAGGAATATTGCTAAAACTAAACTAACACATGTTGACAACGGTCACTTGGGTAATAGTGATGTCGATGGTCTTCCTCTCCACCACTGAATTAAGCTTTCAGCTTCCACGCAATTGCACCCGTCCTGGGTAGAACAGTCCTTCAGCAACCCATGCTTGCCATAAAAGGCGTCCATGCTTGTCGTGAGAGGCTACTAACGGGATCGGCTGGTCAGACTCGCTGACATGGTTAACACATGTCATCGGTTCCCATTTGCGCAGATCGATGCTCATGCTGTTGAGCACTGGCTTGTCTGGACTAGACTCGAATATTACAGACCACCGCCATAAAGCTGGAATATTGCTGAGTGCGGCGTATAACTAAACTCACTCACTCACTCACTCGACGAGACAAAGTCTGCATACATAAACATTTTGGGAATTACAGCTAACAAACATCATAGACATAAGTCTCGTAACCGAACTCACTAATCAGTTCAAAACCCAGAAATTGTTTCACGTGTTTGACTAGTGAGTAATAGTTATGAAAAAATAACACTATATTTAACTTCTGACACTGTTTTTGTCTTTTAATGGATGTTATTCCAAATATTTGTATGTGATTTGTTTCACTTTATTAAAGAGTAATATTGGATATAGTGCCTCTCCACAGTCAATATTACTCTACCAAAAACGATGCTGCAGTGTCAAAGCAAATTTTATGTTACGGTTCAGTTTGAGCATAAAGGTGTTCTGTAAGTCTCCATCGTTTGAAATATACATTTATTTGGGCCCTCTTAACACAGCCAGCCCACTCGTACACCCACCCCACCCTGGTAACGCGGTATCTCAGATACCCAGTTACCTGTGCTTATCGCCCTGTGCTGTAAGTGGCCTTTTTATTAGTTCACGGAGCGATATGGCTGACATCTGCCCTTAAAGGGGAAAAGAACTGCTGGTAGTTATAAGAGGGATATTTCACCGGCGTGACATGTTTTCTAGTAGAGTTCTACACTCTCTGTTGGCGAGTTGGTCATGTGCATGGTCTTCCAGCTTGTAAATGGCCTTGTTGGTCATGTGCATGGTCTTTCCGCTTGTAAATGGTCTTGTTGGTCATGTGCATGGTCTTTCCGCTTGTAAATGGTCTTGTTGGTCATGTGCATGGTCTTTCCGCTTGTAAATGGTCTTGTTGGTCATGTGCATGGTGTTCCAGCTTGTAAATGGCCTTGTTGGTCATGTGCATGGTCTTTCCGCTTGGAAATGGTCTTGTTGGTCATGTGCATGGTCTTTCTGCTTGTAAATGGTCTTGTTGGTCATGTGCATGGTCTTCCTGCTTGTAAATGGTCTTGTTGGTCATGTGCATGGTCTTTCTGCTTGTAAATGGTCTTGTTGGTCATGTGCATGGTCTTTCCGCTTGTAAATGGTCTTGTTGGTCATGTGCATGGTGTTCCTGCTTGTAAATGGTCTTGTTGGTCATGTGCATGGTCTTCCTGCTTGTAAATGGTCTTGTTGGTCATGTGCATGGTCTTTCTGCTTGTAAATGGTCTTGTTGGTCATGTGCATGGTCTTCCTGCTGACAATACATATCACTGATCCATTTTATCATGTTCACTGCTACTTTCGCTCATACAAACAATATAATCTGCTCCGGCAGATACCTGAGGTGATTTTTCTCCAGCATTGACGTTCGTAAAATATCAGTGTAATTTAATCGTGAATGCAAAGCAGATATAACTTCCAGTAATCCATAAAGTTTCTTTTCTTTTCACGTTGTATGATCTTCGTGTGTTGTGGTTATGTGTACAGCTGGAATATTAATGAGTGCAGTTGTACAAAACAAACAGTTCGTGTTGACCTTACACATATTTTTCTTGGTTTGTCCCCGTGCTTTCCAACCTATCCTTCCCGTCACATGGCAGTATGCAACTTTACAATCACTGGCGATGAAGCCTAGCAGTGAAGGAGTCCGGTCGTGGAGCTTAAGACCTGGATTCAATTCCTAACATCCGTACAATTCGTGAAGCCATTTCTGGTGTCTTCCGCCGTAATATTGCAGGAATATTGCTAAAACTAAACTAACACATGTTGACAACGGTCACTTGGGTAATAGTGATGTCGATGGTCTTCCTCTCCACCACTGAATTAAGCTTTCAGCTTCCACGCAATTGCACCCGTCCTGGGTAGAACAGTCCTTCAGCAACCCATGCTTGCCATAAAAGGCGTCCATGCTTGTCGTGAGAGGCTACTAACGGGATCGGCTGGTCAGACTCGCTGACATGGTTAACACATGTCATCGGTTCCCATTTGCGCAGATCGATGCTCATGCTGTTGAGCACTGGCTTGTCTGGACTAGACTCGAATATTACAGACCACCGCCATAAAGCTGGAATATTGCTGAGTGCGGCGTATAACTAAACTCACTCACTCACTCACTCGACGAGACAAAGTCTGCATACATAAACATTTTGGGAATTACAGCTAACAAACATCATAGACATAAGTCTCGTAACCGAACTCACTAATCAGTTCAAAACCCAGAAATTGTTTCACGTGTTTGACTAGTGAGTAATAGTTATGAAAAAATAACACTATATTTAACTTCTGACACTGTTTTTGTCTTTTAATGGATGTTATTCCAAATATTTGTATGTGATTTGTTTCACTTTATTAAAGAGTAATATTGGATATAGTGCCTCTCCACAGTCAATATTACTCTACCAAAAACGATGCTGCAGTGTCAAAGCAAATTTTATGTTACGGTTCAGTTTGAGCATAAAGGTGTTCTGTAAGTCTCCATCGTTTGAAATATACATTTATTTGGGCCCTCTTAACACAGCCAGCCCACTCGTACACCCACCCCACCCTGGTAACGCGGTATCTCAGATACCCAGTTACCTGTGCTTATCGCCCTGTGCTGTAAGTGGCCTTTTTATTAGTTCACGGAGCGATATGGCTGACATCTGCCCTTAAAGGGGAAAAGAACTGCTGGTAGTTATAAGAGGGATATTTCACCGGCGTGACATGTTTTCTAGTAGAGTTCTACACTCTCTGTTGGCGAGTTGGTCATGTGCATGGTCTTCCAGCTTGTAAATGGCCTTGTTGGTCATGTGCATGGTCTTTCCGCTTGTAAATGGTCTTGTTGGTCATGTGCATGGTCTTTCCGCTTGTAAATGGTCTTGTTGGTCATGTGCATGGTCTTTCCGCTTGTAAATGGTCTTGTTGGTCATGTGCATGGTGTTCCAGCTTGTAAATGGCCTTGTTGGTCATGTGCATGGTCTTTCCGCTTGGAAATGGTCTTGTTGGTCATGTGCATGGTCTTTCTGCTTGTAAATGGTCTTGTTGGTCATGTGCATGGTCTTCCTGCTTGTAAATGGTCTTGTTGGTCATGTGCATGGTCTTTCTGCTTGTAAATGGTCTTGTTGGTCATGTGCATGGTCTTTCCGCTTGTAAATGGTCTTGTTGGTCATGTGCATGGTGTTCCTGCTTGTAAATGGTCTTGTTGGTCATGTGCATGGTCTTCCTGCTTGTAAATGGTCTTGTTGGTCATGTGCATGGTCTTTCTGCTTGTAAATGGTCTTGTTGGTCATGTGCATGGTCTTCCTGCTGACAATACATATCACTGATCCATTTTATCATGTTCACTGCTACTTTCGCTCATACAAACAATATAATCTGCTCCGGCAGATACCTGAGGTGATTTTTCTCCAGCATTGACGTTCGTAAAATATCAGTGTAATTTAATCGTGAATGCAAAGCAGATATAACTTCCAGTAATCCATAAAGTTTCTTTTCTTTTCACGTTGTATGATCTTCGTGTGTTGTGGTTATGTGTACAGCTGGAATATTAATGAGTGCAGTTGTACAAAACAAACAGTTCGTGTTGACCTTACACATATTTTTCTTGGTTTGTCCCCGTGCTTTCCAACCTATCCTTCCCGTCACATGGCAGTATGCAACTTTACAATCACTGGCGATGAAGCCTAGCAGTGAAGGAGTCCGGTCGTGGAGCTTAAGACCTGGATTCAATTCCTAACATCCGTACAATTCGTGAAGCCATTTCTGGTGTCTTCCGCCGTAATATTGCAGGAATATTGCTAAAACTAAACTAACACATGTTGACAACGGTCACTTGGGTAATAGTGATGTCGATGGTCTTCCTCTCCACCACTGAATTAAGCTTTCAGCTTCCACGCAATTGCACCCGTCCTGGGTAGAACAGTCCTTCAGCAACCCATGCTTGCCATAAAAGGCGTCCATGCTTGTCGTGAGAGGCTACTAACGGGATCGGCTGGTCAGACTCGCTGACATGGTTAACACATGTCATCGGTTCCCATTTGCGCAGATCGATGCTCATGCTGTTGAGCACTGGCTTGTCTGGACTAGACTCGAATATTACAGACCACCGCCATAAAGCTGGAATATTGCTGAGTGCGGCGTATAACTAAACTCACTCACTCACTCACTCGACGAGACAAAGTCTGCATACATAAACATTTTGGGAATTACAGCTAACAAACATCATAGACATAAGTCTCGTAACCGAACTCACTAATCAGTTCAAAACCCAGAAATTGTTTCACGTGTTTGACTAGTGAGTAATAGTTATGAAAAAATAACACTATATTTAACTTCTGACACTGTTTTTGTCTTTTAATGGATGTTATTCCAAATATTTGTATGTGATTTGTTTCACTTTATTAAAGAGTAATATTGGATATAGTGCCTCTCCACAGTCAATATTACTCTACCAAAAACGATGCTGCAGTGTCAAAGCAAATTTTATGTTACGGTTCAGTTTGAGCATAAAGGTGTTCTGTAAGTCTCCATCGTTTGAAATATACATTTATTTGGGCCCTCTTAACACAGCCAGCCCACTCGTACACCCACCCCACCCTGGTAACGCGGTATCTCAGATACCCAGTTACCTGTGCTTATCGCCCTGTGCTGTAAGTGGCCTTTTTATTAGTTCACGGAGCGATATGGCTGACATCTGCCCTTAAAGGGGAAAAGAACTGCTGGTAGTTATAAGAGGGATATTTCACCGGCGTGACATGTTTTCTAGTAGAGTTCTACACTCTCTGTTGGCGAGTTGGTCATGTGCATGGTCTTCCAGCTTGTAAATGGCCTTGTTGGTCATGTGCATGGTCTTTCCGCTTGTAAATGGTCTTGTTGGTCATGTGCATGGTGTCCGGTCGTGGAGCACTGGCTTGTCTGGACTAGACTCGAATATTACAGACCACCGCCATAAAGCTGGAATATTGCTGAGTGCGGCGTATAACTAAACTCACTCACTCACTCACTCAGGACATTTGCGTATCACTACAGTTCGGCACTACACTAATGTCACAAGCATGTCTACAACACGTCGCACCAATAAGTCTCTATTGATTCCCGTTGCACTGAGCATTTCATTATTGCAAACCTGTTCGATAGATCGAAACCCCGCAGCGATTAGATTGTTTGTTTGAACCGAAGGCCCGACTTCCATTGGTCACAGGGTAATTGAGGGACCTGAATTTTCTTTGAATTCGTCACGTTCAGGCAAATGGTGTTTCATTTCTGTTTTACTTCAAGTGATTTTGTAGCCTTGTTGTGTTGCACAAGGAGTGGCTGTGAGCGTGTTATCGAATGGTTTGACATTCTGTTGTTGATAATGCAGTAAAAACAAAATTTACATGGCGAGAAGTAAAAAATCATTGATGGGACATCTGTTGTGGATATTACACGCGAATAATTATTAGCAAATATTTCGTTATAGGGTGCAGCCTCGTGACCTTTGTGTGGAAGAAATGCTTTATGCTTTAGGTGCAGTTAGGGAGACATAAACTTCAACATTGCTCCACTGACATAATGAGACCCGTGAAGGTCCGGGTAGACTAGGCCTTCAGCAACCCATGCTTGCCATGAAAGGCGACTATGCTTGTCGTAAGGGGCCACAAACGGGAGGCGCCTCATTTAACTGGTCCGGACTTCAGTTTGATGCTGTCAACTCACATATATTCCCCAGTCTAACATAGATAACATACTACACCCGTCGTACTGACTCCAACCAGCGATGTTCTTAGCTTCCGTTGAAGACATAACACGTTTAAAAAGTTTACGTATTTTCGTATGACAACCATTCCGCTCTCCGGGCCGACCCTCTATCCAGTGGGCCGGTCGGGTAGTGGTTAAAGCGTTAGCTCATCACGCTGAAAACCTAGGTTCGTTTGGCCACTCATGTGAAGCGCACTCTGGTATCCCCGCCGTGATATTGCTGGATTATTGCTAAAAACGGCGTACAAATAAACTCACTCACTCCCTCTCTCTACCCAGCAGTGTACAGGCGCGTAGCAACCATTTCGTTTCTTGTATTCCCTATCGGTTGCAAAACTATGTATTTAGATAGTATTGAAGATTTGTCCATCCTTTTAAACAAAAATCACATGTAACTCCGGGCGTGTTTACATTGGTGAAGTGAGGTGTTTCTGGACGTTCAATAACAATATCACCTGTGTTTTTCACCCTTACGAAAAACACATTTCACTGATGGAGGTTAAGCAAAACAACAAAACTCACATTGGTATTTCCAGTCAGTAGCTTCTATCTTCTTCTGATTCCTACAAAACATTCCATTTGTCTCGGGGCAAGACTTTTATTACTAGAGTAGTTTCAGACTTAAAGCGGGTGTATTAGGTAACCAAGACTCCTACAACAAAGCAGCACATTGTGTGGATAATAGGTCGGTGCTGTTATCGATTACTGTGTTTTTATCTGTTCTTATTAAAGTGACTCATCGGCTTTGTATGGGAGGTACGTGAGTTGTTTTTTTTATATAATTAGTTCATATTCCGTCTGACTTGAAACGCCTTTGATATTAGTCCAATAATGTTTGACAGACGTTATGGCGACAAGAGATTGTTGCTTAATACTGTGACTCGATTGATCCATGCGTGTCCCTGAAAACCTTGACGGACGTGTCTCGTGGAATGCTATATTTGAGTGATCTCAGCGAATGATCAGTTTTTATTATGTCAATGATTTTCGGGGACAGAAAATGTCGGGTTAGTGAAAGTGTACCGCCATGTTTGATGGCGGATGTACCCGTGACATATACACAATGGAGCGAGTTCACCTACGAGATAAAGAAGTGAGCCATGCCGCTCCGAGTGCTTCGCGAACATTTAGAAGAATTTAGAAGTAATACTGCTGATTTACATTCTTCATATGTGGCCTCCCACGTGACTAGCTTTTGTCTCTCTTAACGGAGAGAGACATCGAGTCGGATTAGTTCCTGTTTTTATTGGATCGGTGAACCTCTAAGACTAAGTCGACGGTTTAGAGCCTATAAAATACATGATCGTTAACTTTATTGTACTGTCATATCTCTACTCCTTGACCCGTATTGTTGTGTGCGTAGTGTCTTAGTAGGGGATTGTAGTGGGGGATTGTCACCCTTTTCACATCAACATCCTCTCGGACCCTGACATCACAACGTGATAAATAAGCCTGGATGGGTCAGAGAGTCCAAATACTCCAAAGTCTGGCCAGTGTTGCCATGGAGACGGATGTTCATGCATCATAA
This sequence comes from Haliotis asinina, assembly GCF_037392515.1. NCBI lineage: Eukaryota > Metazoa > Mollusca > Gastropoda > Lepetellida > Haliotidae > Haliotis > Haliotis asinina. The sequence continues at coordinate 53,775,963 of NC_090285.1, read as the reverse complement.
AGTGGTGATATCTTACTGTACTTAAACTCGTACTTTCGATATTCGTTTTATCGGCTTTTTAAGGTTAATTGTATTTAATTCATCATTGTTGTGTGTCTTTTGTGTGGCAACCCCAAAACCTGGTATCGTTTCACAAAGCACAAAGGTGATCGTAAGTAGCTAAGATGCTGAGGAGTTAAGGCTAATCTTAGCAACGGTTGCTTCATGAAAGGATCCCCTTGTCTGGAAGTCGACTGAAGCAATTTAGTGGTTGATACAAAATATCTAAATATATTAGGTCTGTGGGATAGCTGAGTGGTTAAATCGTTCTCTCGTTATGGCGAAAACCCGCGTTCGATTGCCTACATGGGCACAATGTCCATTTCTGGTGTCCCCCGTCCTGAGATTGCTGGAATATTGCTAGAAAGTGGAAGACGTTAATCACTAGGTCACTCAAAATGCACGAACGGGTAATGTTTGAATATGGATAGCTCCATGAAAATCAACTGTCTGTTGTTCTTTACAATTTGGATTCGAATAAGGGATAACGTACAGTTACAGGTTTCAACTGAACGAAAGGGTTGAACCCTGTAGGTAGCGAATAATTACGCTTTAGACGAAGAAGTCAGCCGTGCCCACAAGCGTTACTACTGATGTTTATGTAGAATTAAATATAAGCCAATAGATCTAATAACAGCAGGTGACGAATACGAAAACTCATATGCTAAGATTCAAATGCTTAACATTAAGCCTGTACAAATCGCAGAGTACTTGGTGAAGATTTCCAGACGTTCCAGTCAACTTTTTGCCACAAAGACTACCACGCAGTTCAATAACACGCACAGCCGGGTGTCTGTCTTAGCGATTGACTTGGCCAAACAGACCCTATTCAGACGTAATGTTTCCATTCATATCCTGAATGGATTTGCTGCTATCATTATATCTGGCAAACACGGGTGTCCGAGCGTCAAATGTTTGAGATAAGCGACTAGGTAGCAGGTGCGCTCAGCCATGTAGGAAGGTAGATGTTCGTTGGCGTTGTGATATAGGTGGGTCATCGTCAAGTAGAGTTGAAGCAGTAGTAGCAGAAATACATAGGAATGTTGACTGTACTAAAACCGAGTTATTGGCAATCGTGTATGCATTAAGCTCCCCTCAGCGAAGGCCCGAATGCAGGTGCGCTGGCAGTAGTAGATGTTCCAAGGCGTTGCGTGATCGTGGAGTCTCCGTCTGTGTTTGTAGCTTTACTAGAGTTAAACATAGGGATATATCTGTACTACTATTGCAGGCGTATATGCATTTCCCTCCGCTTACCGAAAGCCTGTCCTCTATATGTTATCGTCGTCACCAGTCACAGCTCCCCACTGAGACAAGAGACCTGCAACCTTTCATGTACCTGAACATGCAGCCGATGGAGTGATTGGTGATTTTCGTACCAACCTGACCAAATAAACATGGGTAATATCATTCATGAAAGTAAATCTTTTTGCGATTCATTAAATTGGTAATCTTCAGCAAAAACAAAAACGTCTCGTCATCGGGGATGACGTATGCAGAATGTAATGTCATATCCTGGCGTTAGCAGCTCACACACTGCAACGAATTTTAAGGTTTCTTTATTATCATTTACTACAAAAGAGGACTTTGTCATTCAGATTTCTATGAATGGGATATTTTCTCTCCAAAGGAACATTTTCTCCAAGCGTGACCAGATAAGACCCCAAGTATGGCCTTCTCTCAAAATAATTTACCTATTGTTTACCTACTTGTTTGGTAATTTAGGAGATTGTGAGATTATTTCATCATGAAGCGACGTTTAGATATAGATCCACGTCACAGAATAACGTTGTTCGTTACTAGTAATTGTTTATGTTACAGCAGTACTGGTATTTGTTACTTCATTCCATCTGGTATTGTTAGAGCCTTTTGATCATGTCACGCTAACTGGGATCTTGACGTAGACGGACAGAGAGACAGACCCACTTTCCCGGCTACTCGAGGATTTGTATGTCATTATCTTGTAGTGTAGTCGACAGGTATTCAATAAAGTCTCCCTATTTCTTCCGACCTCGACCGACAGCTCTCATCAACGACTTTGTTCTCAAAGAACATTAACGGACAAAAGAACAGCACGTCAGAACGACACAGGTATTTCTCCTGATCGATGGTGTTCTTGATCGTTGCGCCTTGTTTCAACACAGATTCCTTCTGAAGGTTCAAGGGTTAGGTAAACTGATAACACATGGCAAACAATACAGAAATGCTCTGTTGTATTTGTAATTAGCCGTTTAAATGATCTATCGTAGTTGGGACAGCTTCATACGGGAAATGGGTTGAGTGGGAAAGGAGATGAGATTGTTTAAAACACTCTGTGTATTATTACACACCATGGTGAGTGACCCTTGTTGACCCTACTCAGTATAAGATGTTTGGAGCATCCGCGGTTAGAGTGGCTTCACTCTGTGGTTTTCTTAGAAGGTCATCTTGTGCTGTTGTCAATTCAGACCTTGATGTCCACGGCATGGTGATAGATCCTCTGTGCTTGAATTGTTTTCGTGATATTGATGGACTGGAATACTTGCAGGTTAATGTATGAGTGGGGTGTATGCACTGGTAAATTATAATGAACGCATTCAAGAAGTCGGGTTGGGTGTTAGTGCTCTTCTGGGCAACATTTCGGTAATATCATGTCGTATTAACGGCTTTACCATCAGTAATATGCTCTAAGAACAAGGATCTTTTTCTTGGGTTTCTTTCCTAATCATTTTAATCATTTAAAAAAATAACATATCTAATTGTTTTAATGACAATGGGTATTTTCTATTTTCCAGTTCTATATAATTATGTGTCATTTTCGTTAATGCTAAACCTCCAGGACGTTCCCGTTGACGTTGACAAAACATTTTGCTTGATGTAAATGTAACAAACTAACTTGTATGTCCCATCTTCTGTTTATAGGAACAACGACGAGTTGTCTACCTGTCTGTAATTTCCACGATGTCTGGATCAGGAAGCACGCCGTTGTGCAGAAATGATCACAAGCGCTGCGATGTACAAATGAAAGTGATACTGGAACATCTTTAGAGACCCATGGGTGCATAGCGTGTATAAGGAAACATCGTTACTCGTCATGAATTTGTAGCAAAGCTTAACAGAGGCTCCATGGACAAGATGAGTGCTGCCATTTTGATGACTGACAACTGGCAACCGACTGTACTGCAACTGATGCCCTTCTCAAGCAACAATGCATCCCAGAGTCCTATTCTAAATGCAGAAAATACTCGAGGGTATGGCCAGGCTAGGGGGTTCCCCACCCTGGCCGTAACGAGGCCTCACGGAAGGAGGGACGGAGCCAAACCCCGTCGCGTGTCATCAGAACGAAGGCCTAGAGAACATTCATCAACTGGGATAACAGCTCCTCCTCAAAGAGCAAGATCGGAATATAATTCCCGTGTGGCAAACCCGTCAGAGACGACAGAAAATGACCACTCTGTGACTAATCAAATTATTATTCGAACGCCTGAATTGTCGGAATCTTCATGTGACAGTTTATCGACCATAGACGTTCAAAAAACTGTGAAGGTTCTTCCAAAGCCTTCTCCGTGTAAGGCGTTGGACGGACGATACTTCAATGCTCAGAATGGTTTCTGGAGGTCGGTTACCTTAACACCAGGGGAAACGGAACTTCAGAAACACAGAGATGGGTTTATAAAGGACAATAAGAAAAATAAGAAGTACAAATTAAATGTAAACCAGCTGCCTAGGAGCACCACCCCTATCAACGATAATGATCCAGATAAGCTCAACATGAAACAAGTCATTCGATTTTTGCAAACAAAAGAAGCAGAGGCTTCTCCTGTTCAAAGTCCAAAGAAGTTTGAACGTCGTGTTCAGAGTGGATATCCAAGCACGTCTCCTTCTAAGATCGCCTTAAGAGACTCTGGTGATGCGATGAAGGATGTAAATTTTCCACCCATGTTACCGTTCAGGAGAGAGGTGACTAGTATATCTTTCACAACCATCAATCCAACTACTCCTGTAATAAAGAAACGTTCTCAAAGACCGAAACGAGATACAGATGATGTAACGAGATCTGCTGAAAGTGCTAAACGTTCTTCTTTCAAAACAACGCGAGAATTCCGTCTGCATCGGTTCCTGACGATGGCCCCAAACGCAGACGAGTTCACCAATGTGACCCGCAATAAACAAAGTCATCCCATATCGTCTGCTCATAAACGTTTGCTCATTACGGGATTCTCCAGGGATGATGATGAAACGGACTCAATGAGGAACTGCTGTTCACCTGTCCCGTCCTATTCGCACTCGCGACAAGGAGAACGTTTCGCTAAATTTCAGTATCGACTTCCCAACAAACGTTCAGGGTCATCTCAACCACAAGTCAAAACCACAAATTCCTCAAAAGCCAATTCCAAAGACGTTGATAGTGAAGGTGTGATTAGACTTCCGAGTATGTCAGACTTCAACAACGATTCCGAAAACGACGAAAGTAAAGATGGCGACCCGTGGCGGAAGAACGTTCGAGATTTTAGAACCGCTTCTTTATGTGTGGAAGACTCATCTCCTGATCTGAATGAGCGAGAGTCAGATTCACAGTCATCTGCCAGAGATATTTCATGGGATTCCGACACCTCAAGTAAACCGAATTCAAGGAAAGTGACCATTAGCCTTCCACGAGAATCGCCTTCAGACAGACCTGAAGTCGTACTGCCGGTCAGACGGACACATGATCCCGTTCGTCTGTCGTTGAGGCAGGAGCAGACCCTGACGCGGGAAAAGACGTACATGAGTGATATGGCGAGGAAGGTGGAGCTCGGATGGCGGGGGATAGTGGACCCGAAACTGCCGTTCGTTCCTGTAAATACCAAGACGGAAGATGGGTTATCTTCACGGAATTCTTGATAATAGTATAATGCTGTACAACGATGAATGACAAGCACGAATGACTATACAAGATTAAGGTATTCGAAGAACTTTTGTTCTTGTTTCAAGGATGAAGCTGTCAACATTTTTAAAATTCATTTTTGGGGTGTGGGTGGGGATGTTTGGGGATGTTAGCATAATAACATTGGCCAATGGTACAGATTTCATAAACCGCTTGTATCGAGATTCAAAATTCCATACACTACATGGCCTACGTCATGGTTGGATCTAGAAGTTTAAACGTTCCCTTGCCAAGTCAAATGCCTAAGTTCGTTTACCCATATTGATACAAAGCATAAAATTTACAAAATGTGCCATTCCATATCAGAATCTTAAACAGTATCAACACGGAATCTCATAAAATGAAACATTTCTGAAGAACTGTGATTCTTTTTGAACTCTGAATTGACATGACCCTTAATCATTCATTCTGAATTTGTGTAATATTACAAGAGGACGATACAGTAATGAGATGGGGTTTTTTTTCAACGCAGTGCCACTGCAGCTTTGTGTAGATTCATTGATCCACCATCTTCTCCTTTCTTACAAGGCATACAAATGTAAGCATGTCAAGACATGGATACGTAGACCCGCGTTCTTTTCATCCCGGTATAGCTTCAGCTGTGTATATCGGAAGCACTATAGCCCAATGTCCATTGTCGGGAAGCCTAGAGGTTAATGCGTTCGTTCGTCATTCCGAAGACATTTGTTCGATTCCCAACTTCGGTTCAATGTGTGAAGACCTTTTCTTGTGTCCCCTTCCCTGCGTTTGATACAGTATTGCTAAAAGCGGCGTAAAACTAACCCACTCACTCAGTGCCTAGCTCTCACATCATCACCATGTTAAACTACTTCGAGCTTCCAAACCTGGCACATAGTTACGAGGTAGGCGGAGTCACCGGGCTCGATTGCTGGGAACAGCATGTCAACCACCACAGTGTTGCTGGATTCTTGCTAAAGACGACGTAAACCCATACTCACTCAGGATGTATAATTTAATTCGAGGTTATTAGGGATTCCAGAATATTCTGTAGCAGGCATTATGGGTATAAATCAGAATTTCGCTTGTATCGAGTTCTGCATAACTGGATGCAAGAACGTTTCCAAAGTTCCCAGGTTCTTGCTGGAAACGATATGGTATGAACATAGCATTTAACGGTATGTCATATTTTACACATGTTGCTTTCCACAGTTATGTGAAATATTGTTATTTAATTAATGAAATAAGGACACTTGATATTATTTTAGAAGCATTCACTATATAAATAATTAAGAATAAATAAATATTTTACAGGACAAACTGGACACATTTTCGTGTAGATCACAGCAGTGTGGTTGGTTCATCAGTGTGTGGGGTCTCTGTCCTCGCCGTGTCGATTGTTCTAAACAGATACATAATCTTCGAGGCAATTACGAAAATCTGGAACACTTGCATCTATATTATAACAGTAAACTTTTGTAATGTTATGCATTTTAAACTCTGACCAGTGTTAACTGAACCGCATTTACAGACCTGTTCTGGGAGTCCAGAGTTCCAGAGTCATCCATCTGAGGGTTTTGATGAGGCTGTGGTTGTCCACAGGCAAGTTCCGCCATTGGCCCTTAGTAATAGAGCCGGTTTGATTGTATGCTTTTGCACAGCTCTATTTGATATGTATGGAATATATATTTTAGAAATAAAATATATTGAACTGATGGTATTCTCATTTCCTAGTTCCGTGGGGATTATGGTATCCAAGTGGTTAAAGTGTTCCAACATCAGTACAACATCTGAACCCTTGAATATCCGAGTTATGTTGCGTAGATCGATGTTCATGATGTTGATCACCGAATTGTCTGATCCTGACTCGATTGCATACAGACCGCCGGAATACTGAGTATATCGCTCTGAGTTCACATATTGCATTGAGTTTAAAATTAAACAGTCCACACAGAAATATTCAAGATGTACCACAACAATCTGCAAATATTCGAGTTTGAGCCAGCCAAAACAAGCTCCATGTGGATTCACAGTCGTCATTTCAACACACACCAGGGTCCCCTTCCACAAAGCGTTCGTAACTTTACGACCTGTCGCAACCCATAGTTTATCAAAGGCTTACAAATGTAAGTGCTACGGATGTATTTGTTGATGTGGACACTGGGTGTGGATGGGATTAGTATAATGGAATGAATTCAACCTTACTTCGTACATGAAACTCACCACTACGGCCTAAGATCGGTACCCAACCAAACCATCGGGAGTCGCCTGCGCCAGGAGGGAACTGGACCCAGAAGATCGGAATAGAGATGTAGGTGTCAACAAAACGTGTGCCACCGAGCAACACCGTAGACAGATGGACTGGCAGGGGATGTCTTCTCCAACGCTGAGGTGGAAGACAACGTGTGAAGATCCGTGAGCACCTGCAGCCTTTGTTCCTGCATTTTCAATGAATGATGTCTCTTTAGGATATATAGTTTCAAGTATACTTGTCTGTTACTTTCGCGGGGCGATGGGGTAGCCTAGTGGTTAAAACGTTCACTCGTCGCGCCGAAGACCTGGATTCGATTTCCCACATGGGTGCAATGTGTGAAGATCATTTCTTGGTGTCCCCCGCCGTGATATTGCTGGAATATTGCTAAAAAGCGGCGTAAAACTAAACTCACTCACTCGCTGTCACTTTCGCGACTAAGAACGAATTTTAGAAACAAGGGTGATAACTCTTCCAACCGTGTTATGTCCAGATGGATTGTACTGGCGCATCCACGGCTTGCAAAGTCTAGTCAGGCCAGAATTGGAATTAAGTAGCAAATACCGTGTTCTTAAGTATTTCTGTAGAAGGGGCACATTGACTTTGTCACATTAAGAACAATAAAAGCATGTATTTGCATTGTCTTTTGTGATACTTCTGTCCTTTCATTACAGACACGTAGAAATGACAAAAACATCATATCACATTGTCCCTATTCAGAACTGTGTACAATATGTGAAAACTGAGCGTTTCAGGGCATTACATATGTATTGTTGCTACATACTAGTATGTACAAACATAAATACATAATGCTACATTAGATGCGCATTAGATGTAGTTAAAACATGAAAAACATTCGTTAGTATTCAGACATGGAGCAATTAAAATTTGGCAATAACCTACACAACGTTATGATAATACTTCATTCGCCCGTTTATGTTTATATGTAAGCTATTACTGTGCGAGCTGCTGACTAAGATAAACACATACAGACAATAAGCCCATATCAACTTGGTGTCCCTTTTATTAGGGATAAGTTTCAATCTCTCTCGCTCAAAAGATGGATAGCGACGTTTAGAAGTGGCGCTAATGACTTGGTTGCAAAATACTTTAAGTAATTTGTCACAAGGATAAAAATATTAGCTCCTATATTAGTTAGTTAGCACACAACCCAACATTAACAGAGGTTTACGCTTGACGTAGACCTGTGGCCGTCCAGGTGAGGATTTAAATAGCCAGGGGATATAACTCTTCCAGGCTTAGACGTCCACAACGTTAGTAATTAGTGAAAATGTCAGTGGGCATTTAGTCACTGGGGAAGCCATTTAATATTGTGACACAACCAGCTTTAAATATTTTACTGTCTTCCTCTCTTATACGTGTTTCCATTTTCATTCATATGCACTAAACTGGTCACCCTTTTTTTATGCATGAATATGAATACTGACAAATTAAAATTGATAAGAACATTTTGGAAAACAATTCGTTCTTTTAGGGAAATGTTTACACCTCATTAAAAAACTGATAACGATGTAATATCATTGTATACGCCATTCTCTTAGATTGTAAGGTTCGAAATACCGCAGCGATAGCCACCAATCTGTCCGTGTCATTCATGCCCAAGGCTTCTTGCAGACACTATGAACCACTGAAGATCTGGGTTAGAACTGATCTTCAGTACCCCATGCTTATTGTAAGAGGCGACTGACAGAATCGGGTTGTCAGGCTCGCTGACTTGCATGAGACATGTCATCGGTTCCCAATTGCGTGAATTGATGCTCATGATGTTGATCACTGGATTGCCTTGTCCAGACTCAATTATTTACAGGCAGCCGCCATATAACTGTAATATTGCTGAGTGCAGCGTGTAACAAAACTCATTCACTCACTCCCATGAATCCAGACACCAAACACACGAACAACTGAATGTACTTTCTCTAAAATATGGTTGATACGCGTACATCATTCTGAAAGTTTGTGGTCAATACAGTAACTCTCCGTAAATTGTGTGTGATAGTTAGATTACAAAGTAAACACAATTTATGAAAACCAAATTTAATGTACTAGCATAAAGTCAAACGTTTTATTGCATTTCCCTCGAAGGAAACAACCACCTTTGAGCCTAAAGTATTATAGCACATGCCGAAATACTCATTGGGACATTCACACATTCATTTATTCAATATATTCTTAATGTCATGTCATTGTGGTTTATTATTCACACAATCGTAGGTGACATGAAGTGACGTGACGTACTATGTTCAAGGAAGACTTTGCTTATCGTTTTGTTTATTTACTTTTTTACACATCACCATTTACGCATTTACACATCACACATTTACGATTTTGTACAAATCTGAAAGACAGACCGAACAAGTCAAATGTACTTAAATGCAAAGGTCATTTTCACCATGTTCTTTTTTCTAAAAACACCTCGCGATGACTAAGGAGAAAGGTAAGTGGCTTTCTGACACATTTATTGCATCCATTTGTGGTGAATCCATCAATCATGTAGTTTTTCAAACGTTATATACGGATTTAGCTTGAGTAAATCATAACATGCTCTATTCTCAGAGGGCGACTCATCAAATAAACATGAAGCAAAAAAGTAGCAGAAACAAAGGGATGATGTGACGTCAATTATCAGTGTTAAGAGTGAGGTTTTAGAATTGACATTAAACACGTTGATGGAGCATGTGTTATCACCAAATACAATCCTAGACTGTACTTGTTGACCGCGATGCCATCACATGGCTACAATATTGTTATGAACCATATGTTCATTCTCATCTGTCACACACTCATTTTGCATTAAAAGCGTGTAAAAAATGACCAGGAAAACTAATGACAATCACAAACTACGTGTAGACGTACACTTCATTATTGATAGTGCCCCCTTCTGACACAGATTGTTGTTGTTACGAGTCAGTTATGTCTATGGTATTAAGGTCATAGTCAGGTCTGTTAAGAACTGCAAGTAATGTGTGTTGTACGAAAAATACCAAGTAATTGACTTTAAAAAATGAATAACACATCTACATGTTTATGCATGAAACAAACACGCACATAAATAGAATACTCTTACAAGAATTAGTACCTCCAGGTCACTGTGTCAAGTGAAACAGACGTCTTGTTGATACAGATATTTTCTCTCAAGTATAACAATATATGCACAACGAAAACAATATAAAACGTAACTAATGAATAATAGATTAAAAAAGAACATATTATTGGCATAAAAAGTTGTTAATGGTGCCATTGACCACAATATCTGACTTGTGGTACGATAAGCCATCTGTCAGTACTTAACCAGATGCCTCCAAGGACTATAGCATGTGCATACGGCATCTACACTGACTGCCGTAACAAATAAGATAGTATCGTGATTTGTCATTTTGTCAGAGGTCAGTTTGACGTGTGTGACCTCTACGTCTTGTCCAAGAAGTCATCCCTTTACCCGGAAACAAAGTCTTAGAAACCAGTCATTTGAAAATATGGATTTGTTGTGTGTATCACGAGGTCATGAAAAATATATTATCTGACCCCGACAATAAGTTGACCCCGATAACAAACTTCAGCAAACATGCATCTTGTAAATACAGGTTTGTTGTGTATAATGAAAAAAGCATAAGCTGAAGCTCCCTTGACTTTACCAAACTTCAGTGAACATGCATCTTTAATAGTTTCTCCATTAAGTGACTTTGAAAACTGAGATAAACATTCAAATCTGCCCATGAAAGTACAGGCTAAACGCCAATGTTAATACCCAAAAAACATTTTCTATCACATTTTGTATTTTCATTTGAACAATATGTGTGCAATGAGTTAAAGTATTTGAAGAAATTTTGCAAATATAAGAAACCTAAATTTTATTTGATTTAAAAAACATATCCCGATTTTTGGTGTTTATGAAATAGGACAGTGTGAGTAATACAAGCAACTCTCTATGTCAATATTACCTCTTTCAACAAAACTAGAAAACTGTCGAGAAACTGATCATGATATATATGACACAACTCTTCAGTCTATTCGTACGTAGAAAGTTAAACGAACTTTTCAAAAGCTTTTTTCTGATCTATTCAAATCTTTCCTACAATCATTTTAAATGAAATGCGCATTCGTACATCGGCTTTGGTCGACGTAAGAGGACCAAGATAAAATAAACTGAATTGACATTAAATAACATTTGTCATCTGCCGACCCTGTCAGTAGGGCAACGTTCTTACTTATTGTTATTCGCTTGCGTCAAGAATAATTGTAAATTTCATCAAATTTGATTGATTACAAGGCAACTGTCAGGCAGTGAGATAATACTAAGGAAGAAGAGTAGTCGTGTGACGTCAGAAGCACTCAACCAAAACGCTTCTTCTGATTGGCTGAAATATGCTCCGCCTTCTAAACCGAGAGGGAATATAATCAGGCGTCAGCTCCCAGCAAGTCAACCATCGCTGTACACAGCTGCAGTAACTATTTTAACATAGATTGGTCTTGTATTTGTAAATATGGTAAGTAGAATAGTTTGTGTACGATGCCAGTGTCTTCAACATATATGTATATTTTAACAGATGCATACATCTTACCCAGTATTCTCTGGCAAATACATTTTATACGACGCTGGGAAATGCAATCTCATATTTAATCATTGGTAATAGAAGTATTTTCATCAGTGAATATTTGAACATAGACTGGTATTGTATTTGTAAATATGTTAAGAAGACTAGACTGTAACGTGTACAATGCTAATGCCTTGATCAGTAGGAAATTTTAGTTGAAGTAATTTTCGAGATGCATGATAGTTATGGTAGTGAGGGAAAACTAACTGTGCTTATAGCGCTAGCAGTAACAGCTGTAAATCTACAGTCAAAAATCGAGACGAGGTCGCGGGCAGATCATCAAGCAAAACACAATCAAGAGCTTAAGCAACAATTGTCAACAAGTCTTTCTGTCATAACTTCCAGCAGGTTCTCAAGACATTATGCGTTCTCATGTCTCTGGCCGCCGTCAGTTTGGCGTGGAACCGTCCCTCCTTCAACGGGCGTTCTTTGGGTGGTACCACATCCAGCAGATTCGCTAGCCTCCTGAAATCCAGAAAGTCTTCTTTGTTTGGGTCCCGCGTACGTGACGGATCCAGCATCTTCAGCCACCTCTCCGCCAAGACCAAACAGCCAGTCTGCTACTTTGACAAGAATGGCGTCCCACAATACGAATGGCCTACCAAGGAGAAGCTGTGTTTCGACAAGTCCTACAAGTACCCTGTGTAAGTAATATATTTTGAGTATTTTGTATTACATACGTATGCACTTCCCAATAAGTGTTTGTATCATAAGATTTATCTGTCCGTTTTGGTAAAAGTTGTTACACATATTTCCGAAAAATGTTTTATTGTGCACGTTATTTCTGTACACTTTAGACAGTACGGCTGGATGGTCAAGATGTAAATGTCTCCTGCTTTTATATCTATGTAGTCCGTGTTCGATCCCCATATCTGTATGACTTTAAGAAAGAAACACAACAGTGAAGCGGCAAAGATGCGTTAAACCGCACCATATACTTGGCAGCAACGTTCCACCGCTGTCTATATAACAAAGTGTATAAATACTGGCACTGATGGTGGGGTGTTTGTTCCAGTGACCGTGTGTTCAGCGCCCTGGAGAAGGACCCCGACGCAGTGGAGTACATGTTGCTGGTACAGGGCTGTTACCTTCACAACAAGATGAACGCCACTGGGTAGGTACACGTGTTGTCCCGAAACAGTGAAAGGTCTGTTCAAAGGGACATTAACTCAACTCTTTCACAGTCACTCGCCAGCAGTATGCATCGTTATACAAGTATATTTAATTAATCTTTGTAATTCTTTCATTTCCGTATTGGATATAATATGACAACAGTACCAACTTATGTAATAGGAAGGAGCTCTGATCTCATCCCCAAATTCCATAAGACTCAACAGCGATGAAGTATCCTCGTGGTGTAATGGTCGGTCTCTCTCAGAAACCTAGTTCGATTCTGCAGTTCCTTATCTGGTTCTTCCCTGTTCGAATTGGATTGTTGCTGAAACTCGGGTTTCAGACTCCTATCGGATAGCCATTTATTATTATGGAAACTATTATCCATAACCTTTTTATACAATATCTGTGGTATATTCCAGTCATTATCCCGCCTACCGCTACAAGGATCTGTGCTCCGAGAAAACCGAGCTTCTGGAGAGAATCTGGTGGACCAACACCCAGAGCGGACGTCGAGAGGTCTGCTACGTCATCATGCCTGAAGCCCAGGGAGTGGAGGTCGCTCAATGCGGGTACGTCACACAGTCGTCATCTTGGCCAAATTAGTCCAGCTTTCCTAATTGTTTAATTTTTTACGCTTGTTTGAGAATATATTCACACCTGAGATTTGAGCTGTTTGAGTTAATCAAAGTTCGCTGCTAAATTTTGTAACAAGGTCTATTATTATCATCATCACATCGTACGACATTCCTCATCGGTATTTTTGTTTTCCTTTCGCCAGAGGTCGCTGCGTCATGGACACCACGGAGGTGAAACACCACTACTGCGTCCCCGACGGCATGGTTGAACGTGACATCTACGTCTTCTGTCCCGGCGAGATCAAGCAGTGCCGTAGAACCCGCGTCACCATCCCAACCGGATGCAGCTGTAAGAAGTACGAATGTCTGAAGTACCAGTTTGTGTAAACCATGGTTTACACTCCATCTTAACCGTCGTAACTTTACACATTCGCAAATGTGCCGTAACAGCATCGACTGAAAACAGGAATTTATGCTTACGCACAGAGATTTCTTACGACATGTTTACGCATAGGTAAATGTTGCGAACTCTTTGACCATGACGGGAAATTATTGTAAAAGTGTTCTCTCACGGACCAATAATATCCTGACCTTCCACAACAATATATTTTGTAAAAGATTCTGACTGTGGAAGAACACTGAATGACAGTAAGTGTAACGATGTTGTTTAACAAAACTACTATTGTGTATTCCCATCTGTACATATATCATGCGCGCACATGTAAATAGTTTGTTAATATTGTACATAACGTGTATGTTTGATCGTGGAATTCGCGAGATATTTGTTACCATTTTCTGGTGCCAACTTAAAAAAACACAAAATCCACTGCATGTTCAAGTATCATGTTTCCTGTGAACGATTTATGCCAAATAAAACAAATTGAAAGAAAACATAGTGTTTTTCATTCATTTCATTGACTGGTATTTATGAAACATTGACACCTGCCTACATTCAAGTTCAAACAACCCCCCTTTCAATCGTGACTGCGGTGAGAAAACATCAATGATTTCTCTTTCAGTATATCCATTTTAGTAATCCAAGAATGCAGTCAGTACAAGGAGTCTTGTAACAGTACAATGTGTCAGGTATATAAACCATGCTACAGACATACGATGTCCCACTGACATATAACTACTGGTTGCATTATAATTTCAAGATATACACCTCCACACTTTATTGGTACGGGCAAAGAATTTGAGTGTGAGGATGTAGTGATTTCATCATTCTTATTTGGACAGATCACCTGGAAAGCTCAGTGGATGAACTTTCGTCAAACAAAAATACTTTAAAGACATTCAATCTTTTACTTCAGTTGAGGTAGATCCAGTGGTTTTTTGACAATGGACAAGTGGTGCTGTAATAACTGCGTAGTGTGTCCCTACATCAGTTGCTTACTTGTATTATCTTTCCATGTAGTCCCACGGGGAGGTGGTGGCTGACTGCTCGATTGGAAGCTAAGGAGAGAGGTTTCGAACGACATTGACTCTTAACTGTATACATCACATTCGTGCACTGGCACATATTAACGCAATAGTCAACACATCACAAAGTTGTATGCACACGTTGGTTTACTTTGTCTCAACCTAGCTCTCTTTCCACAACTTCAACAATTTTCCTCGGTCGATTGAAAAGTTTGCCCTACCAATTATCGCGTATTCAAAAGTGAACTTGGCCTTGAAAAATATTTGACATTTATCTCTTTCCCTTGTGTTTGTAAATTTCCCTTGTTTAGAATTTTCTGTCATTGGTTATCTATAGAATGAAGTAGGTAGGTGACACAAAATTCCACCGGAAGAAGAATGTGTTACCGCGACATGTATGATGATCAATGTCATTACATTGCTCTTTGCCTATTCTTCAGATATCTTCGGAATATTTACATCTCAAACCATCATGTTAAAAGAAAATATGTTAAAATTTAACAAAATGTCTATCTGTAAACGAAATAGTATTTTAAATAATATATGTATAGTTTGTAATACCATCATGAAATCTGACAGTGTACTATCTTCCATGTAAACCATGTCGCCAATTCTATGACTTGTACACTTAATTAACGGTATATTTCTACCTCTTATGCCGAATATCCCTGCCTCAGCGTACAAAAATGTTCTGTACTCATTTGTTCTGTGCCAAGTTCATTTCTTCCAGTCCAACTCTCTTACCTCAGGACGGACTTGTCTCAGAATGGAAAACGGTCGATTGGAAAGCTTGAACTACACTACTTGGTATCGCTTATAATGGTTGTTCTGATTACATGTTCTAGTTCCTCATTTTCCTAAACGGGGCCGATGCTACTTGACCTAGTTCATGCTTATCATGGTATTTCTATATCAGCATTAATCATTGCTCATGATGGCAATGACTGAACTACTAGACTACTACTCCAGACTCAATTATTAACATTATTATAAACAACAAACAATGTAATATTTTTTTAAGAATTATTATTTTAAGCTCCAAATACCCGACTCCACTCAAACATAGTTATTTCAGTGACAATTTCATACGTCTTCAGCCAATAATAATAGTTCACCAAGACGAATACACTCAGTCTCTCTTTCAAAAACAAACCCTTTTTAGCTTTGATGAAGTTGGATTTTGCCAATAAGTAAACATAAAAAGCTATTTCTTGTTGTCTACGTCCTGCATTTTTCACATCACACAACTGACATTTCTTTCATATGCAGCTCAATTTCTCACCTTTTTGTACCACAATACTCTATTTAAGAAAACGACCAGGAAGGTCAGTGTCTGAAGGTATTTCATATCATATCTGATTAATCGTAAAAACGTACTAAATGCCAAAGTATGTACTAAATGTCAAAAACGTGTTTTATTCTGATTGAAGGTCTATGACTTCTACGCCAATGACTATGGAAGTTAATCATATGGGGTAGATCATCACTTCGACTTTAGTCGATGACAAGAACACTCAACTATGGGCTACCGAGGTGTTATATCTAAGGATAATTATTTTTTGTTCTGTTTCGGTTGTTTGGTTTGTTTTTGTTTTGTTGTTGTTGTTGTTGTTTTTTCTTTTTTGTTTTGGTTGTTGTTGTTGTTTTAGCAATGAGCACTGTGTAAGTCCAAAACGCTGATGTGACATAAGCACGAAACGTTCTGAAATACATATACCAAAATAAAAATACGAAACCTTTGAAAGTTTTCAAAAACTATATGTGTATTCCTGAACGACACTGTGCTTATGTCATAGCATGGAATAAATGGCCCAGTTCAACAGTGTCCTTGACGTACTCTTCAGATAAAGTTAGGTGAACCTAAACATTCAATTTGGATATGACGTGTAACCATACACAAACGTTTCAAAGTTAGACATCTCATGAACACCATCATTTCGCTTTATAACAACCCTTTTGCACAACACATGTTATGCACGTGCACAACGTAGTAGCCCCATACATGAGCATGGGTGTCATTGTTGATTTTGACGGTTTTGAAGAAACTCGATGAATCACCGTAGACCATTATTTTTGTTTTGCAATTATCTTGCATCACCCGGTTGTTAGTGTTCGTTTTTAGCCGGATTTCATTTTTCAAAATGAAATCTTATAATTTCCACGACATACACGCCATACTTCAATAATCTTTCAAAGGCGATTGCTGTACAAACAACTATAGATCAAGCTTTTCAAGTCTATATATCATAGTTGTCCCCAAACTATACGTTTAGTATTACTCGTACTACCTGTGGAGTAGTTCTGAGAAAATACGCATCAACGCATTGCTCATAATATCGCAATAGTAAAACTACTATTTCTCACATGTACAGGAGAATGTAGTGAAGTTCGTCGTATTCACCTGGCAAGATGCAACTTTATACACATGCATTACATCCACATATACTCTAAATGACGCATAGACGAAATAGTTTTCAAGGTATAAACAATATCGGATAAACAAAAACATTTCCATGTTAGGGGGGATGTAGGTCTATGCCGTAAGCGTTCATAGTTACTGGCCGATGTCTCTTTTTATACTGCCGAGAGGTACTCTTTTCTCACGTGATAGCTGTCAGTCAACCACTGTGACGTTGGTACCGAATCCATCGATTTGAACAAGAAGTGTTTCTGTTTGACGTGAAAGGCGCTAAATCATAACGCCGCTTCTGATTGGCTGAAATATGCTCCTCCTTCAGAAGCGACGGAATATATGAGACGTGAAGCTCCCAGCAAGTCAGCCATTGCTGCACACGGCTACTGTAACTATTTCAACATAAATTCGTCTTGTGTTTGCAAATATGGTAAGTAAATTATGTGTACGATGCAAATGTCTTGAATGTTTGTTTATGTTCGGAACGGTTTAACAGATGTGTACATATGACCCAAAATGCCCATCCAATAGGCAACTACTTTTTGGACGACCTGCAAATTGGTGGCAGAAGCAAAATCAAGAGCAGCGGGAGCACTAGTAGTAGTAGTAGTAGCAGCAGCAGCAGCAGCAGCAGCAGCAGTAGTAGTAGTAGTTGTTGTTGTACTAGAAGTAGTAGTAGTAGCAGCAGCAGCAGCAGCAGCAGTAGTAGTAGTAGTAGTAGTAGTAGTACTAGAAGTAGTAGTAGTAGCAGCAGCAACAGCAGCAGCAGTAGTAGTAGTAGTAGTAGTACTAGAAGTAGTAGTAGTAGCAGCAGCAGCAGCAGCAGCAGTAGTAGTAGTAGTAGTAGTAGTAGTAGTAGCAGCAGCAGCAGCAGCAGCACTAGTAGTAGTAGTACTAGAAGTAGTAGTAGCAGCAGCAGCAGCAGCAGTAGTAGTAGTAGTAGTAGTAGTAGCAGCAGCAGCAGCAGCAGCAGCACTAGTAGTAGTAGTACTAGAAGTAGTAGTAGCAGCAGCAGCAGCAGCAGCAGCAGCAGCAGCAGTAGTAGTAGTTGTTGTTGTTGTTGTTGTTGCAGGTGTATTCGCGGTAGTAGTGTCAACACCACGGTTAAACGTAAAAACGTATAGAGTAAGTTTATCATCATTCCGATGTTCATCTCACGAACCTTTTATTTAGTAAGGTAGATATGTTCATGTGAATAGAGAATGTAGAATGTGTCAGTTAAAATACATGAAAGAACCATATTATGTCCATCCAAACAGGCTTGAGTTTTCACTACTGCTACACAGTTCAAATACTTAAGAAACTGAAAACTCGTCCATGTTTATTTTCAACGCATTTGTTCACAGAAAGTATAATTATTATTTCCTGAATGTGTGTAAACACATTTATATAAGGTACTGTAGGTCTGATCCATTTTGAGTCGTGAAATACAGATCGATTGACCTACAGCACTGATTGTATATCAACAAGATGAACTTTGAATATCAACACTTCCATCGAAAGACTTTTCTCTATTTCTTCCAGCAAGTTCTAAAGACATTATGCGTTCTCATGTCCCTGGCTACCATCAGCTTGGCGTGGAATCGACCTGCCCGACCATCCAATGGGCGTTCCCTTAGAGGCTCAATGTCCAGCAGATTTGATAGCCTCCTGAATAAAAGAAAATTTTCCTTGTTTGGGTCCCGCGTACGTGACGGATCCAGCATCTTCAGCCACCTCTCCGCCAAGACCAAACAGCCAGTCTGCTACTTTGACAAGAATGGCGTCCCACAATACGAATGGCCTACCAAGGAGAAGCTGTGCTTCGACAAGTCCTACAAGTACCCTGTGTAAGTATTTTATTAAGACATATGAATGTTCAGTTTAGGTTGGTGTGTTTTCATTATATACTCTTTATTAAAAGTCCGATACAAAGTAGTATACTGACGTCAAATATTAGAAAAAAATCAAGCATTGACAACAAAGAAACATCCCAAACAAGAACATATATGAGGTTCTTAAGGGGCATTTATAAGTTTCTGGGCAACTTAAATCACCTGAAGAAGGGGCAAGAAGTACTCCCGAAACATCGTGTTATACAATAAAGGAAGAGTTCGTCCCCATATACTCGCCTTATATAAACATATAACATTCTATTGAGGCATTTACGCCACACGTAGGATGTTTGCAAAACAAACACACCACGGGGTGTTTACATGATACTAACACGCACCAGATACTGAAACTAACAGCAGTCAATGAGTAGTACACAGAATGCTCCATAGAATGCCATAGCCAACTAAGAGCTCACACTTTTGTGAACAAGGAATTTGGTTAGGCGCTGCAAGAAGAGCGGAACAGACTCCCTCACAAAAAAACACTGAAGACCTATATGAAGTATTCTTCGTTATGAATGAGTTCGTTACAAATCGTGGGAGACTATAGCTAAGACACGTCTGACTCCAAACTATTAACTAATATGTATATTATACGTCTGGAGTGGTTCTGCATCATCTTTTTCTACACTTCACCACCGGCTATCACCGGCTTATTTCTCATTATTATTATTTTTCTACTGCTAGAAAATAAAAGAATAGATCTTGAAGTAATACTAGGAAGTGTTAGTCATTTTAGTGTTTTTAATTATACTGTAAAGTAATTTAGCAACTAAGGCAGGTTAGTCAAGCGGTAAATCCTGTCAGGATTGTAAAGTTCTGGGTCAATATCAGTGTTTCATCTAATGTTAAGTAACCCTGCAAAGATACAAACAATAACGGCAGAGTTCCACTGCTGTCAATGCAAAAAAGTGTTTAAGGATAAAATGCAGCAACAAAGATCTTCTGTTGTCTATATAACATAGGACGCACGAATGTGACGGCTGACAGTTATTGTAAGGTGTTTGTTCCAGTGACCGAGTCTTCAACGCCCTGGAGAAGGACCCCGACGCAATGGAGTACATGCTGCTGGTGCAGAGCTGCTACCTCCACAACAAGATGAACGCCACTGGGTAGGTATAGCTCATCTAACCTTTGTAGATATACCCTTTTTTAAGCTGCGATATATCTGAGTTATTGTTCAAAGCCTCTTTCAGCTAATTTTATTCTCCCAATCAACTCTCTCAATCGGGCCACTATTATTCTTTCGCAGTAGGCATCAATGTCTTAACATTGTGTTAGAACAATAATAATAATAATAATAATAACAAGAACAATAATAATATTTTTATGATGCCAATAATACTTCAGACCATCTAAGGAAGAAGGTCAGACCCAGGAATACAGGTTGAAAACAAAATCCAGAATGACCATCTAAAGGACATAGTTCGGACATTTTCGGAGAACAAATGTAGACTTAAAACTGAAGTTCAGAGCTGAACATTCATCATTCATTTTAAAGTCATAGGTGCAAAGCTGCAAAACTGTTCCCGTCCTCATATACATGTATTCTTTTGGTCCTACTGTCACCAAATAAAAAGCAAAGCAGAGCCACCACCCTTGCACTTCCAGCAATTCTCTATTTTTAAGAATTCTAATGGGAGGGCGTGGTTTGATTAACACGGAATCAAACGTAGAATTGTACGGGCACTCTAGAAACTCTATTCACAAAACACTATTAACTCTCTCGTACGCAGACACCCTGTCCTCTGCCACATACACTGACGCACTATCGCTTGTCACAATCACATACACTCTGTTCCCAGTCACATGCAAAGATACCATGTTACCTCTCACATACCCACTCACACACAGACACAGACACAGACACACACACACACACACAGACACACACACACACACACACACACACACTGGTATGGTGATCCTCTTGTGAAGCATATCAAAACTCATGTTGAGAACAGAAAAATATGTTTGACTAAACCTCATCATGATTTTTGATGACTCTACTAATACTCTTGATCAGAAGAGAAGGGATGGCCTGAAAGGTGAAACAGAAGGCGTTTAGTGTGCTGCTCACTGAGCACTCAGGAAAATCCTATCAAATATTGGAACGTCGCTTATGCAATGTTAAGCTTGCATCCAAGGTACCATTCTGTCAAACTAACCATTAATATTGTGTCTTAGTTCGGTACCTCCTGATCTGTTGGTGTGGATGAGGAGTATGCCCACCACGGTTCTCCACCGGGAGCACATCTCTTCTGAGGCTCTGTCTGGAGCGTTTGGGAACTCTATATTTTTAGAAAGCAGTTCCTTTTACTATCTGGGTTGACGGTAGAAGAGGCAAGGTCACCCTAATCATTGTGGCACATTGCAGCAATTACCCCAGCTACCGCTACAAAGATCTGTGTTCCGAGAAAACCGAGCTCCTGGAACGAATCTGGTGGACCAACACCCAGAGCGGACGTCGAGAGGTCTGCTACGTCATCATGCCTGAAGCCCAGGGAGTGGAGGTCGCTCAATGCGGGTACGTCACACAGTCGTCAGTCTAACCAAATATGTCCAGCTTTCATGAACTGATTTTTATGGTAAAAGTGTTCATTCAAGTTCGTAGTGGTCGTGCGTGTTCGGAATGCACTTTCTCAAGAAATCATTGCCAAAGGCAGAGTCAGAGTGAGTCAATTTACAAGTTTGACTATATCATAAGAATGTGTTTGTTTGGCGCCGCATTCAGCAGTATTACACCTTCCACGGCGATCTGCCATAAAAACGTGAGTCTGAACCAGATAATTCAGTAATTGGCACTATCATGTATGATGACCGTGCAATAGATTATGAATCAATATGAAGTTATGACACAAGGGCTATCCTCCTTCATCAATAAGAAACGTATACAAAGGCTTGTCAACTTGAGAAAATAATTCGGGAACTTTTTGTTCAAGTCAGAATAGTATGGAATCCGAGAAGGGACATTGTCGCGTTGTCGCATTGTCCCTTCTCGGATTCCATAGAATAAGGAATTTTTCCTGCACGCCAGTTAACACTCATCTCTACTATGACAATGTAAGTTCTTTATATATCACTGTGGACATCATTTGAATTTACGTTGTTTTGTTACCGGGCGATGGGGAAAGCCCAGTGGTGAAAAGGTTCACTCGTCACGCCGAAGAAAATTTCTGGTGTCCCCGCCGAATATATATAACATCGTGGTCCAAAAACACTACTCTTTCATATGATAGTATTTAATAGGATATATGCTGATCTTCAAGTTCGTTATGGTAGGAAATTTGTGTATCAGATCAAAGTCACAGGACTTATTTCTACAGAGGACCGGTATCTTTGTTATTGCTATTAAAATATTATGCATATACGCCTAATTCTGTTATAATTATTATATTTAGAGTAGTAACATAGTAAGATGTTAGTAATTCCTTCTCTCTTTTCTAGGAGTTATTTTGTTCCGTTTTTGTGACATACTGTTCAGAAAGATCAACATTATTATGATTTGTTCCTTTCTCCAGAGGTCGCTGCGTCATGGACACCACGGAGGTGAAACACCACTACTGCGTCCCCGACGGCATGGTTGAACGTGACATCTACGTCTTCTGTCCCGGCGAGATCAAGCAGTGCCGCAGAACCCGTGTCACCATCCCAACTGGATGCAGCTGTAAGAAGTACGAATGTCTGAAGTACCAGTTTGTGTAAACCATGGTTTACACTCCATCTGGAAAGCCGTAACTTTACGCATGCGTAACAGAGGTGTATCCACGTGGCCCCATCCTCAGTAGAGACATATATCTTTACGTAAACGTTACGATCACTTTTGACATGGACGTAAAACTTGTGTGACAGTGTTCTTTCATGAACCATATATACATTAGCAAGTTTGGAAACATTTTATTAAACGTATATTTTCAAAAGGTATATCGCTATCTTACGGAATACTAAAGGATTTGGGAGAAATTTTGTTTAAACATTTTATAACCATCTGTACATATGTCATGCGCGCACATATTAATACATAGTTTGTTTCTATTGTACATAGTGCATATATTTACTTGTGAAATTCGCAAGATACCTGTTACAATTTTCTTGTGCCAACTTGTGAAAAACAAAAATGTTGGTTCAATATTGCTGTGTTTATTTTCCCATTACTGACAATAAACGATACACAATAAAACAAAGTGAAACTAAACTTGCGATTTGCTTATTTATGACAAGAACAATATGATCTATTTGACATCTAGGTATTCCTGTTGCAGATATACTCTAGGTCGATCGCGATCGTCCCCTGTTACGACTTTGTTTAAGCTTTCACATGGAAACAACTTGTATGCATCTCCTTGACCATCTGGTTCTTTATGCATGCGAGTCTAAATTTCTGTCAAACCATGTTATATAGTCACGGCACTTAACTTCTTTTGGACAGATAGCCTTAGGATTTTATGACAAAGATGCCCCAATGCTAGATCTAGTATGTTCTTTCTACGAAGATGTCAGAGAGCGTCATACGCCCCTTGAACAAAGGTCGTTTGATCAGAGTGCAACAGTAACAAACAAATGATCGATATGTTGATGGAATCTTCGAATTTGAGCAAAACTATAATTGCAAATTTACACAGTTCCCAGTTTGGCGCACTGTTCCAGTTTTAATGATGTGCATAAATGTAGGGTAGGTCTGTCCATCTACTTAATAATAGTCGTCATCAGACACAATATCCCTTTACACATCGACAATCATATAAAGAGGGGAGCGCCTTTAATAATAGTTTCCGCCCGACTTATCTGATAGGGATCGTAAGTAGTCACTGCACTTCGCGAGGTCTTAGTACTTCCGAATGGTCTCATGGTTGTCAGTTGACAATAACGAACCGATAATTCTTGCCGAAACAACTTCCGATCTAACCACCCCCATATTAGTCAGATATTACGTTCGTCAATAGTTGTGACAGCCAAGAATGGTTGTACACTTGGCCCGGTCTAGCAAAGTCATATTTCAGTGTCGCGCAATTTGGAACCAGCACTGGTTCATGAAAATACGTCCCTCACCGGGAATCTGGTACTGGAAGTAAACTAGGCCCCGTCTCTCATATCGCAAGTTGGTGTGTGCAAAGGGAGCCGGGTACCAGTTTAATACCGGAAGTAGCCACCTAGCAAGGCTTCCAGGCACTAAACTTAGACAAGTGACTGATATAACATCCTCAAACAAAGGCTTTTTTTCCCCACAGAGAATACAGCAACTCCTTCAAAGCCTAAGTGTTTGCGACTTGAACGAAATAGTATTGTGACAATGAATGTGCAAAGTATTATTTCCAGGTGTTTATAACTAACGGATTATTTTTTATTTTGTCAGCTAATACGTTTATACTTTCACACTATGCTCCCTTCACCTCAATTCTCAGACGTCTCTGTACTACGGGCTTCCATATAACAACCCGTCCAAGTGTGTCACTGCCGGTAGTTATTAAGTGACAACGACTTGAGTACATGGTATCTGATTAATCAAACAAGCACCAAATGTCAAAACATGTCAGACGATTATCATCACTCTGATTAAAATTCTTTGTGTAATATCTGATGACGGTATCCACATCAGTCATCGTGAGTGTTAATCACCCAAGGCGTATAGTTCGGGTTGTTTGGGATCATTATTATGTCTTCAATCGGTGAAAAAAACTCCACCAAACAATAGACTACCGATTACGATGGTGTCATTAACTAGCAATTCAGCTGTTTTCAGTGATGTATTGACACGAAGAGACATACGGTGGTTAACAAAGGTTCATTTATTACAAAATGTGGTATTTTACGGCAGGGTTTGTCTGTAAATGCCGTAAATGGTTCACGAAAACTTTGAAAGCTATGCCTGAAGCTTTTATTAAACCTATTGCCATATTATATAGAAGGTTGCCATCTGCTTTGTCAGGTTGAGTCCTTTTGTTGCTCAATGATGGCAACATCCCTTAACATGCCTACGACTGTGAGTTTTACTTTTACATTACAATCGAGTCACACATGAAGACTACAAAAGCACATGGGCTAAATAATCTACGACAGAATTAACATTTTATATTAACTTCTTGATCAAATTTTCAAAAAGGCACTTTATTCAAATATCGTTTTGGATAGAAGAAGCGTTAAGAAACATAAAAGCACTGTATGAAAATATTTTTGAAAAGTAAATGTTTTCACAATTTTGTTTCATCACTATTTCATAGTCATTTATGAACACATATTGTTGATATAGTCGAAACCGTACAATGTATGCAAGTCGTACAGGCTGTATGCATGACGCCATTTGTGTTGCAAAACTACTCCCAAACATTTTACTTCACTTATAAGCTTCGGAATCTCTGTGCAGTGTCGGTCAAAAAACACTTCCATCTTTAGGCATTGTTCTAATTGACCGCACTACCAATGGGGCTTACCCTTTTCGTGAACACCTGGTGTCATTGATGATTCAGTGGCTCATTCCGAAACATTGCTCAGCCTTATTCCCTTTACGTAAACGGAATTTGTTTCTGAGGAAAATCAAGACTGATTATCTGTTTACACTGAAGTTCTATATTCATCATACTATTATTAGGCTGATGGTTATCACACAACCCCAATGCTTTTCTCATTTCTAAATCTAGCACACTCGAGACATTTAGAAAGGTCTATTTGACTCGAGATCATCAACGATTTTGTTGACGATTCTATGTACCAGACACATGATAAGCTTCGAATGCACTTGATTCGCATTCCTCGGTGAAGACTGTGTCCCTCAGTAATGTTTAAGGAATATATCCCGGCCCGTAAATAATCGAGAATGGAAGAGGTCAACCAGTGATCGACATCATGAGCATCGATTTACGCAATTAGGACATGTGGCAATCAATTCAGCAAGCATAACCACTCGATCCCGTAAGTCGCCATGAACACAAACATGTTGTTTTAGCCCGGATCTCTACAAAGAACACAAGATCTGATATGTCATAAGAATTAATCTACCTTAATACCCACAATGATAGAAAATGAACATCCTACCCCGTTAGTTGACCAGTTACCATACTTAGGTCCTAACGGATGACCACTCTGTCAGTGCACGTGGTGTGTGGTGTGCGTGTGGTATGTGGTGTGTGGTGTGTGGTGTGTGGTGTGTGGTGTGTGGTGTGTGATGTCTTTTGCTGATATCTTTTGACAACCATGCACAGTGTGAATGACATCCCTCCTTAAATGTATGTACAAAGTAAGAGACCCCCTGCCTATTATGTACAAAATATGTACTTTTATATTAATAGATACCATCCCTAGTAGTTACAGATTTAATTATTCATTTATAAAATCATTCCTACAAGTGAAGGCACAATAAACAAACATTGATGAATCCTTATTAAGTATTTTTATACTTTACTTGAATTAAACCATAATGAAAATTAAGTCGTGTTCTGAAGATGATAGTCTTATTAAAGTGATGGTACATGTTTTCCTCTGAGTGATACGTATAATGGACAAACAAGTAAAAAGTGGTGTTCATCTTCAGTCAGTTTAAGATATATAGTTTGAACATTCATGTTTCCCGCTTGTATACAACCTACAGTGAAGTTAGCTGATGGAGTCGTATCATTTGGTCTGTCAGCAGTACAGCGTTTCTATAACTAAAATGAACGCAGTCACAGCTTATATATTTTCACGAGAGATAGCTGCCTGTCTCAATACGTTTGAAGGTATCAAGTCCAGTTTGTATAGACAGCGAGCGAAGCCACTACCTGGACAAGTGGACACTATCTGGACAAGAAACTTCTTTGTTATTCTGTTCTCTTCTTCACTATACACAGGAGTTGATTAAATCAATTAAGATTCAATAACGACGTGGAAATGGCTAGTTGTTAGGTGTGAATCAAAAACTGCCAGAGCTGGGACAACTGTTGCAGTTCGTTATCCAGGTTTGACAACTGGCTGCTAAACGTGGGAATAAGCAACTCCAGTTAATAATATGTCAATGTAAAAATGAGCATTTGATATAGTGGCTGAAGTATCTCACTCAGCATCAAAACAAAAACTTGCTAGTTTCATGTTACTTTTATTTTCATATATTTACTTCTGTACAATATATACATGCGCGCACAATCAACGATGATGTCTGTTTACACTGTACAAAGATATTCACAACATACTATACGAAGTATTTACAGGAAATTCGCAAAATATTTACAATTCACACATTTGTCAACTTGAGACGAAGCATATATGGCTTAAAATGGGGGAAACTATATGTATGCGTGAAACATATTTTGAAAAATATATCACCAGCGTATGATATAATACTAGAAACGCAAATTACCTGAAACGTGCCTTAATATTCAATACTGAAACATTCAGTGCTTGAAGAAACCATGTGTATGTAACTGGTCCATCAAGTAGTCATCATTTAAAGAATCCTGTCCTGGGGGCAGAAATATCCCCTGCAGCCACAGTAGCTGGGGAGGGTAACGCTCAACTCAGTGAAGTAGCCCTTGGGTTGGTAGTGGGCCCCGTTCTGGAGGAGGTTGTGTTGCATGCGGTAGGTGGGTGGGGCAGCACGAGGGTCGTAGAACTCGTCGACGGAGGGGTCAAGAGCGTAGATGGGGTCAGTGACGGGGAAGACTGCTGGGTCGGGGAGACGGCAGTAACCGAGGAAGTTGCGGTAGGTGATGCCTCGTTGAATGCAGTGGTAGCCAGTCACACCGTCGTAACCAAGGTCGCATTCTCCTCTGTAAAAACAAACAGGTTGTATTAAGTATGGACTATATGTAATGTTATGCTATAAGTGAGTGAGTGAGTTTAGCTTTACACCTCAGTCTGTAAATAATCGAGTCTGGACCAGACAATCCAGTGATCAACAACATGAGCATCGATCTGCGCAATTGGGAACCGATGTGTCAACCAAGTCAGTGAGTCTGACCACCCGATCCCGTTAGTCACCTCTTACGACGAACATAGTCACCTTTTATTGCAAGCATGGTTTTCTGAAGGCCTATTGTACCCCGGGATCTTCACGGGTCATTATGCTATAAAGTGATGTAATCAAGGTGCATTCGTCTCTGTTGAAACAGTAATGTAGTTAAGTTGTACGAGATATATTACATAACTGATATTTTATTCGTTAGGAGTATCGATATGTGGATATATACATTCACGCAATGTTTTCAGACTACCACAATCATTTATCTGATGACGTACCACCTTATTTTATAAACTGAAAGTTTTAGAAACATGAACATGTGCGTACCCGCATGTGGCGTAGTAGATTTTTTGGGCCTGAGGACGAACAACGTAGCAGACTTGACCGTCCAGGGCGTAGACGGTGTGGACCATGGTGCGAGTGGTGTTGCACACGCTGCTCATGTTGTAGTATGTGGGCTCAGAGCTGAAAGGTAAAGGTCAAGGCCAATAGTAACGTTTCCAGAATATATATATGAGAGAGAGAGGGAGTGAGTGAGAGAGAGAAGCATAAGTAAAATGTCATTCACAAAAAACAGTGAATAGTGTAACATATATCACGGCCTTTCATACACTGATGAAATTAATCACACTTGTGTTGTTTTTGGTTTTATCTATTTTCGTGTTAAATGTCCTGGCAATCTTGACCCGATCACACTGCTAATTACCAGCAATTAATTATATAATCCATAAAATCTACATTTATCACATTTTTGTGGTTTGTGTGAGGCATTTCATTTTTTAAGGCGGATGGATATTATTTTGTAGTGTCTAACAATAACAAAAATTATAATGAAGGTTATTTATAGAGCGCCTATTCTCAAACACGTGCGCACACAATATAACCCAGGAAAATCCAAGGTGCCTGTGAGGCGTTAGAAAGATAACATTCATATGCTAGTCATATATCCTGATACTCCACATCGGACACTGCCTTTAGCACCCATGTCTTAAAAAATAACGACATCTGTTGAACCAGCCGACTTTGACACAAACTAATCCTTGTGCTACTTACTGTTTGTTCATGAAGTATTTATCTTGGTCCTGGAAGCAGGTGGAGGTCAGGTTGAGGTAGATACGCCAGTGATCGTCAGCGTAGTACAGAGCCTCCTCGATCTCAAGTCTGGAGACGAACAGTTCGTGTCAGACAGTTCGACTTAACCGCATTTATGACATGTATGTTCCACAAAGTGTAAAAACCAAGTATTTTGACTAAACGGTACAATAAACATTTAATATATTTTGGTGGAAATGACAGTTCATATTCTGTTTTGCAAACGGATTCTTTGAAATACGAACCCCATATACTTATATACGTTAGGGGCGTGGGCTAACATAGTGGTTAAAGGGTTCGATTCCCCACAGTGGTACAATGTGTGAAGCCCATTTTCTGGGGTCCCCCGCCGTGATATTGATGTACTATTGCTAAAAGCGGCGTAAAAGTAAACTCACTCACTCACTTATATACTTCCATCTAAACGGCGCGGCAAAATTCACTTACTCGGGATATTTCCTTCCGTCATTGCAGACAAAGCTGAGATCAAAGTTCTGGTCAGAATAAAGTTGCTCGGAATAGCATGCGGGTGCTGGGAGACGGGGGAGGGCTGCCGTCATGGCGACTTGGCAGACAAATGCCGCGATACAGTATATTACCTGAAACATAAAGACCGCATGTTATGGCTACGTTACATATACCTTAATGTTTATGTCACGGTGAAAGAGATATTTTATTAGCCTGATTTTACGTAATAAGGTAGGATAAAAAAAATCAACATTACTACCTAGGAAACAGTATCTCTATAGATATCGTATTACGACCTGTGACTCACTGGTAACGAAACGGTCGTATAGCCAATTGTAAATTGTTTTCAACATTTTCACTTGCAAAAATATACTCAAATCGTATATCACCTATAGCATACAACAATAAAAAACACTACTTCTAACGTATTAATAATGTAGCGATTCCACCGTATTCATTTGATCTGACAATATGTAGCTTTACAAACATGCATATGCAGATATATGCTCTGAATAATCTGGAATATATCTCAATTTAAAAACCATTTCAGTTAAATAAATCGGATATCGATATATACCTTTCCCATGGTAGGATGATGCGTGAAGCTCAATTCTTGAAGTGTTCGCTGGCTAAGATTGGACCAGTGTCCCAATATATACCGTCGGCTGGTTTCCCTCTTGTCACGTGATAGTTGTTAATCAAACTCCGTGACGTCAGTCTTCATATGTTGATGAATTAGTCTATAACGTCAATCTTCTCATAATTGTCTCGTCCAGTAATAACCAGTTTCGTTTGTATCTCTATATATGTCATGGTCTCTGATGAATGGCCAAGGAATAACCCTTAAACTGTGTATGTGTATATATACAGAAGACGTTAACTACTAATACCTCATGTTGTCTTCCGTGACGTAGGTACGTCAACCAATACATCCATTGTCTTGAGGAAGAAGTGTTGCCGTGTGACGCACGAGGCACTCTGATTGGCTGACACATGCCCCTCCTTCTGAAGCGAGAGGAAATAAAAGCAAGCTTAAGATCCATGCATGTCAGCCATCACTGGTCATAGCAACAGTATTACCATAGTCTGTCCTTTGTTTGTAAATATGGTGAGTAAATATTTTATGAAATGCGTTCTGTGCTAAATGTGCAAGTTGATTATTTTGCATATGAGTGGTATATTTATGCTAGTAGTGGTTGACAAATTATCACATGTAGTGTTCGCTGTGTCAAATTATGCTAGTGGTAGAAACATGGAAGCACTAACGGTTTTACTGTCCTGAATGTTAGCCTAATCTGCGAAGAAAACCTGAAATAATGGAGACCTCAAACGTGTCTTGGTAGTATCAGTAGTAGTGGTAGTTGTTGTTGTAGTAATAGAAGCAGCCACAGTAGCAAAAACTACAATAGAAGCAGCAACAGTAATAGTAGTGGTCGCCGACGTAGAGTTAGTAGTCTGCGCCGTTGTCGTCGTTGTAGTAGCAGTAGTAGTAGTAGCATTATTTGTCGTCGTTGAAGTAGTAGTAGTAGTCGTCGTCGTCGTCGTCGTCGTCGTCGTCGTCGTCGTCGTAGTAGTAGTAGTAGTAGTAGTAGTAGTAGTAGTAGTAGTAGTAGTAGTAGTAGTAGTAGTAGTAGTAGTAGTAGTAATTACTGTTTCAAATTCAACAGAAAAATATGCAAAGAGAAATTAAGATATAAGATTTCCAAAATTGTTGTCCTCACGTCTTCCAGCAGGTTTTCAAGACAATATGCGTTCTCATGTCTCTGGCCGCCGTCAGTTTGGCGTGGAATCGTCCCTCCTTCAATGGGCGTTCTTTGGGTGGTTCCACATCCGGCAGATTCGCTAGCCTCTTGAAATCCAGAAAGTCTTCTTTGTTTGGGTCCCGCGTCCGTGACGGATCCAGCATCTTCAGCCACCTCTCTGCCAAGACCAAACAGCCAGTCTGCTACTTTGACAAGAATGGTGTCCCACAATACGAATGGCCTACCAAGGAGAAGCTATGTTTTGACAAGTCTTACAAGTACCCTGTGTAAGTATTGGATTAGTCTAATGTCTGGGAGTTATTTCCATATTTTCTATCACAGTATATCATATCATCTATAATGTGTATCTGATAGTTCAGGTAAATGTCCTTGATATGTATTTCTGAGATATGCTTTGCTAATGTTATTTTGATATGTTTTGTACTTCATTTAGTTCATTCAACAAAGTTATGGATACCCAAGTAGTGAAAATAATTGCTTCGAGTTCGATCCTCTTGTTTCAATAATGCTGAGAGATTTCGGTTTGAATTTACAAAAATCAGTTAAACTGTAATATAGATGTAACAACAAAGATCTACCGTTGTCTCAATAACACAAAACAGACGACTGACACTGACCGTAAGGTGTTTGTTCCAGTGACCGTGTGTTCAGCGCCCTGGAGAAGGATCCCGACGCAATGGAGTACATGTTGTTGGTGCAGGGTTGCTACCTCCACAACAAGATGAACGCCACTGGGTAGGTACAGGTGGCCCATCTTAAATACTAGTCATTACCCCTGTTAATTGGTTTCATCGTCACTTCGAAGACTCTTTTCAAACTGAGCTGAAGGGTCCCTGTATCGTAAATGCTGTTTAAAGCCATGCAAAACTCACTGATTTACCTACTTACACAGTTAGCATTATTATCTAAATAATGTCAATTTTATTCTTGCTTGCTGTGACATAGAAATGATAACAATTACTTGATGGCAAATAAGAATTTGTGCTGTATAATGCACGGGCGCATATACTCTAGACGTTTCAAAAATATGAACTATGAAATGGCCTCGTAGTTAAATGGTCGATCTTTCCTAGATACCTAGTTTCATTCTATCAGTCCTTTGTCTGGTTGTTGCTGGCACAAATTGGATTTTTGTAGAAACTCGGTGTCAGACTCCGATCACACTTTGGTAAATGTAATGCATAAACTTTAACAATATTTGTGGCATATTCCAGTCATTACCCCGGCTATCGCTACAAGGATCTGTGTTCCGAGAAAACGGAGCTCCTGGAGAGAATCTGGTGGACCAACACCCAGAGTGGACGTCGAGAGGTCTGTTACGTCATCATGCCTGAAGCCCAGGGAGTGGAGGTCGCTCAATGCGGGTACGTCACCTTGGCCAGGCATTCTTTCATATGATCTAGTATTTAATAGGATATATGCTGATCTTCAAGTTCGTTGTGGTTGGATGTTTGTGTATCAGATCAAAGTCACAGGATTTCTTTTTACAGAGGACCGGTATCTTTGTTATTGCTATATTATGCATATACAACATAATGGTCAACTTGCATTTACGTCTAATTCTATTATAATTATTATATTTAGAGTAGTAACATAGTTAGATGTTAGTAATTCTTTCTCTCTTTGTTTTGTTCCCTTTTTGTGACACAATGTTCAGAAAGATCAACATTATTATGATTTGTTCCTTTCTCCAGAGGTCGCTGCGTCATGGACACCATGGAGGTGAAACACCACTACTGCGTCCCCGACGGCATGGTTGAACGTGACATCTACGTCTTCTGTCCCGGCGAGATCAAGCAGTGCCGCAGAACCCGCGTCACCATCCCAACCGGCTGCAGCTGTAAGAAGTACGACTGTCTGAAGTACCAGTTTGTGTAAACCATGGTTTACACTCCATCTAACTTTACGCATGCGTAATTGTGGCGTAACTTAACGCATGCGCAATAGTGACTACAATTCGTGGATACCAAATACAGACGTTTACCCTTACACAGTTCGGAGCTGTCTTACTTAATGTTTAGGAATATGTAACTGTTGCAAACACCTTTGAATGGGTCGGTAAATATCTTTGTATCGGTCTGTTTCTAACAAGTTGTTTGTTCTTTCATATGACATGTATTTTGACCTTACAAAATCTGTAAATGGTATTTTTAACTTCACCAAAAAACCAAACAGCTTCCGGAAATGTCTCAGGAAATATTGTTTTATTATTTTCTGACAGCATCTGTACATATATAATGCGCGCACATGTAAATAGTTTGTTTATATTGTACATAACATGTATATATAATTATTGTGAGAACAGAATGTTTCGGAATGGTACTTTCCAGTGAATGATTTATGCTGAATAAAATAAAGTTAAAAGAAACTTGTTGTTTGCCAATTAACAAACATGCTCAAATAGTTTTACAATATTACAATGATCCGTGGTTGCATACCTATCCTGGCGCCAGGTAGTTTTTGGCCTGTCTGTTTGTTGATAAGGCAAATTTCGAGCTGTTCAAGTGCAGTCTGTAAATAATTTAATCTGAACCAGATAATCTAGTGACTGACATCATGACTGACATAATTAGGACTTGATGACGTATATCAACCAAGTCAGCGATCATGGCCACTTGATGAACGTTCGCTGATTTCGCTGCTGCTGTCCAAGAATCTCAAGCACCTGACACGCAATATTAAAAGCAGAAAACAACTTACGTGTTCTGGGCCCCGTTTCACAAAACTCTCGTAAGCCTAAGATCTCGTAACTTTTCTCGTAGCATCCGTACCTCCTGTATTACAGTATAGGAGGTACATTGGCTACGAGAAAACTTACGAGATCTTAGGCTACGAGAGTTTTGTGAAACGGGCCCCTGGCATATAACATGTCAATGAATTAACCGCACATAATACCTGGACCATAATCTGATTGTTGTTTTTGTTGTTTTAAAAGCATTGATGGATACTTTGCAACCCTGTACAAAAGACAATAACGTGCAATTTCTCCTACGCTTCAATTAAAAATTACTAAAAGTTCAAATTTATAAATGGATGTGATTATTATGTATACAATTTGAATTATCCGACACATAGAGCGTCCGCATGCTCATGCACATTCACACATACGTTCCCATTGCTTTCCGGGCGTTAAGTGTAGGGTTCGGACGTTTAACTTAACTATGGAGCATGCACTTTGGCAAACTGAGGAACACCAATGACCATGATCGGGTGTAAATTTGTCTAGCAACACCTCGGCATAATGAACTATGCCGTTGAACTGCAGTGGGAAGAAAGATTCTCTCTCACAGCCCATCACTACCAACAGATATTCTTATCTGTTGGTAATGATGGATAGGACAACATTTTACTTCATACACTTTACTTCACTACTGGCCAAGTGGTTTCTCGTAGGCTACAAGATTCCTCTGATGTGGTCAATGTACAAATTAGTACCCTTGTGGCAATAGGACATCCCGGCTTTAATAACTTGCCATCGTGTGTTTTCTGAAAGTCTGCGTCTGCGTTTCAGATACATTGTGGCGCACATACTGCAATTTTGAAATTTATATTCCCTCTGCTTCAATTTCGGTTTTGTTGGGTTTCTTAAATCAGCGTAAAATGTCTTACAGTTAACATGTTATTCCGTGTAATGCTGGTTTTCAAAGCATATGCACCATCATGTGTTTTCGTACTCACAAAAGAGGATTATTTCACGATTAATGCTCACAGATATATTTCATTCATTGAGTATGAAATCTAAGTTCAATATTGTAACTTGTCATTTGTAGTATAGGTGGGAAGAATGGGTAATACACTGACTAACCTACGAGGTACAAGTGTCGACAGGATATATATCCTCACAAGAGAGGATTATTTCTTGATTAATGCTCACAGATATATTTCATTCATTGAGTATGAAATCTAAGTTCAATATTGTAACTTGTCATTTGTAGTATAGGTGGGAAGAATGGGTAATACACTGACTAACCTACGAGGTACAAGTGTCGACAGGATATATATCCTCACAAGAGAGGATTATTTTTCACGATTAATGCTCACAGATATATCTCATTCATTGAGTATGAAATCTTAAGTTCAATATTGTAACTTGTCATTTGTAGTATAGGTGGGAAGAATGGGTAATACACTGACTAACCCACGAGGTACAAGTGTCGACAGGACATATATCCCTCGTGAAATTAAAGCACGGGTCAGTAAATATTATCTTAGAAAAAATATATTGAAGCGCTGTTTTATGCTTGGCAAACTGTATCATCATTAGAGCTTTTCATTTGCTCAGAATTTGCATTTATATAGTCAGCTGTTGATCGGTTCTTGTTTTTGTTGTTGTGATGATGATGATGATGATGATGATGATGATGATGATGATGATGATGATGATCACATCTTTACACAGTGGTTTATTTCATGTTTTCACACGTAGTTGGATATTCTTGAGTTAAGTCACGTTGCAACCAAGAACCATAATGTTTATATTAATTTTTCAGCCAATATGAACTCAATTCCGCTTCAAAGAATTAACCAATCGAAACATGTTTATAGGAGAAAGTCACATAATCATTGAATTGTCAGCTGAAATTAGAGTCCATTACACGAGCATATCAAAAGCAAGTGTTCTAGAATCACTACCAATTATTGGTGATACCAAGTGTTTGCAAAAACGTGAGCGTATCCTGCACCCGTCACAAACACATGCAGTGGCTAGTCAGTAGCGCGCCAAATAAAACACAGGAACAAAAGGTTTAAGCCCAAAGGGGTATCGCTCCGATCATTATGTTTGTGACGTATGCATTAAATTGGGAATCTTTTCAATGCTGTGCAGACGAGAATACTTTAGACTTCACCAAACAACTTCCTTGATAGTATTTCAAAAGTTGTAAAACATAATCGTCAAAGGCTGGACTTTGTTGGAATATTCCGATATAAAAAGAAAGCTGATCGCTTCAAAAGTTTGTCATTCCTCTTGTCAAACATTCCCGAGACTAGCAATGGTGTCTGCATGTACACAGTCGCGTTCATACGTATTACAAAAATAATGATGTTCAAAGTGGTCTAAATTCCAATGTATAACTTGTGATCTGAGGGATACAGTGTCGTGTAAGACATGGTATATTTATGATCTTGTAGATCCTCTCTCAACTGGGAAGGTGTGTGGTGCTCAGATTGTCGACCATTATGTTTCACTGACCATGGTCATGTTTGACGGGAGACAAAAATTATAGAAATGATCGCAGGACTGAGGAAACGATTGATATATTACCAGACTCGGTCTTCAGCAACCCATGCTTGTCGTAAAATGCGACGTCGTCACATGTCACCGTTGGTACATATCATCGTTTCCCAACTGGGCATTTAAATCTCGAGAAGCCTTCCACTAAGCTGGTGCCCAGTTCCCTTTGCGTGCAACAACTTGCGATATGCGAGACAGGGCGTATCCTACTTCCCTTGCGTAACTTACTTAAGGTACTACAAGCTTTTAATCAAGAATCAGTTCTAGTTCCCAACTGTGCGACCACCAATATGACTATGTAAGACCGGACCAAGTGTACAACTAAGATTGGCTGTCACACTTGCTGGTGGTCGTAATAGTTAGCTAATTATGGGATGATTTAATCGGAAATGTGTCATTCCTGCAAGAATTATCGGTCCTCTCGTCAAATGACATAAATGAGACCGTTCGTAAAGGTATGAAACGTCGTTTGCCACCGGAAGTACTAAGGTCTGGCGAGGTGCCAAGCCTACTTAGCGGCACTGTTGAGTAGATTGCCAATGATGCTGTTCATAGGATTGTCTGATCCAGATACGATTGTTAACAGACAGCGTTAAACAAACACAACTATATCCATGTACATGTTTCCATTGGTCATCACAGAAGCATTATCCATCAAAACAGAAACTGGAATATATTCATGTTGATTTTATTTTCACATATTTACATCTGTACATTACATACATACGCGCACAATCAACGATGATGTCTGTTTACATTGTACAAGATGGAACACATACATGTTCGTCACAAAATGTAAGACGTATTTACATGGAATTCGCAAAATATTTACAATTCAGTTACATGCTAACATCATACCAAAATTACATTGTGGTATAAAGTGTAGAATACAAAACAGTTACAGAGAAACAAAATTTGAATACAAATTTTTAGGTGCCAGATACCACATGAATTCAAAATGTATTTGAAAAGAGGTTTGGAGAAAACAATTTGGAGAAAACAATTGGTTCTTGGTATATGTCCCTTTTCTGCCAGCCCCATGAATAAACTTATCATTTAATGAATCTTGTCATCAGGGCAGAAATATCCCCTGCAGCCACAGTAGCTAGGGAGGGTAACGCTCAACTCAGTGAAGTAGCCCTTGGGTTTGTAGTGGGCGCCGCTAGGGAGGAGGTTGTGGTGCATGCGGTAGGTGGGTGGGGCAGCACGGGGGTCGTAAAACCCGTCGACGGAGGGATCAAGAGCGTAGATGGGGTCAGTGTCGGGGAAGACTGCTGGGTCGGGGAGACGGCAGTAACCGAGGAAGTTGCGGTAGGTGATGCCGCGTTGAATGCAGTGGTAGCCAGTCACACCGGCGTAACCAAGGTCGCATTCTCCTCTGTAAAAACAAATAGGGCGTATTTAGTAGTGTAGATACGTTATATTATGTTATGCAATGTTGTAACCAAGGTACATTCTCCTCAGTAAAGAAATCAGGACCTGATCAGACATGAGAAACAACTACCATTTAGACCGTCGAGGCATAAACTGTAATTAGTCTGGTCTTAGACATCTTGTAAACTTATTTAATAGTCAATAAATGAGTATATATGCTATCGATGGTGTTCAGGCGCTCTTCCTTGAATATCACAACCTGTAAACATATACATTCAAAAACTACTTCTACAGTTTCATGTACTTCCATGTGTCTCAATTCGTAGCTGTTGCATATATATGAATCAAACGTACAAATCAAATATCTGTTTATTATAGTGTATATTCTAAGTTATATATTCTTAGATTATGAAACAATACATCAGGAATATGGATTTATTTATGAAACTTAATAAACTGCACCGACAATTTTTTATCTTGATGACGATTACTGCGTACGTACCCGCATGTGGCGTAGTAGATTTTCTGGGCGTGAGGACGAACAACGTAGCAGACTTGACCGTCCAGGGCGTAGACGGTGTGGACCATGGTGCGAGTGGTGTTGCACACGCACGTAAGGTTATAGTGACTGGGCTCAGAGCTGCAAGGTCAAGGTCAGTCGTGGGTTCACAGAAAACATGTTTGTATACTTATATATTAAGCAATACCAGCGATTAATCGGTATGTACAGATGTAGATGCCGATGAAAAGCGCCAAGGGAACTTCTGTTTGTTTTAATGATAATACGTGATCTGAAGAAGAAACATGTCAACATTCTGCAATGAACTGAATGCAGCTACACAAATATTTAAGTCAGATATTTGTTTTTTGTAAAGTAATTTGCTGAATGCAGCAGTTTAATACAGAATACAGAAAATTTAGCATAAACCAGGAGGCATGGTAAAAAGATGTTGAACCTTTGCTCAAACTCGGAACACAATTTACCGGAAGTGAATATTGAGAACGACTTTATATAATCATAAGAGCATGACTCGCTATTTATTATTACGTATTGAGGACATGTTTCTTAAACCAACCCGTTTTGACACAAACTAATCCTTGTGATGTGCTACTTACTGTTTGTTCAAACAGTCTGCCCGGATACAAACCGAACATATTAGACAATTCGATTTAAATGTACATAAGTGTTCTATGATACATTTGAGGTAAATGATATGGGGACATTTGTTAAACCAGCCAATGTTGACACAAACTAATCCTTGTGCTACTTACTGTTTGTTCATGAAGTATTTATCTTGGTCCTGGAAGCAGGTGGAGGTCAAGTTTAGGTAAATCCGCCAGTGATCGTCAGCGTAGTACAGAGCCTCCTCGATCTCAAGTCTGGAGACAAACAATTCGTGTAGACAGTTCGACTTAACCGAACATACACTGTTTTGTGATTCATTCAAATTTGAGGCATATGGCAATCAAACAAAGTGAATATGTAGGACATTCAGACATATTAAGTACAAAATGGCACATGCAACTTCTGAACAAATATAGCTCGTTTAACTTGATTTAATTCATATAGACCGTTCGTAAGTAGGTAGTGTTCTAACGAGTTTTTTCTAACGACATCAAAACGGTTGTCCACTGCAGACCTCTACAGTATCATTATCCGTCTATTACTCACCCGTTGAAGATACTGCAGTGACACACTGGTGCAATACCGCTTGAAATGTGATCCTAATGTCGCTGTCAGTTTTACTAGACCTTACCTGACTCGCGGAAAGCTGAGAGTCCTCACACTGTAGGCAATTTATTTCGCCGCAGGTTCTATCAATGTATGTTGGTGAGTAATAAACAGAATACTAAATACGCTTCCGTGAAATATCATTTTTATTAAACTCGCTTTCACTCGTTTGATACCAAATCATAAACTAGTTTAATAAAATGGTATTACACGGAAGGTCGTTTAGTATCATCTATTTCTAATATTTTAATGCACTTACTCGGGATATTTCCTTCCGTCATTGCAGACAAAGCTGAGATCAAAGTTCTGGTCAGAATAAAGTTGCTCGGAATAGCAGGTAGGCGTAGAGAGAGGGAGGCGGGCTGTCGTCATGACGACGAGACAGGCGAATGCCGCGATACTGTAAATGAACTGAAACACAAAGGGTAACATGTCATGACTGATTATAGTATGCATATATTTTACAAAATATATATATATATATATAGTATGTTTATATCAGCTATTGTTAATGCTCACCACATCACGAGCTCTACATATATAATACACATAAGCGTGTTGGTCACAATACCACTGCTAATAAACATAAGAGTGCTAAGGTAAAGTAGTGTTTAGTCGTGAAGCACACGTTAAGTGAAGTGAGCACCGTATCTAAAGACCTGAGAAACTCCGGTCAGAATTGGTCTTCAGCAACCTCATGCTGAAGCGCCAAATGTGATCAGGTGGTCAGATTCGCTGACTAAGTTGACAAATGTCATCGGTTCCAAATTGCGTGGATCGATGCTCATGTTGTTGATCACTGGATTGCCTGTCCTAGACTCAGTTACTTTCAGACCGCTGCCATATAGCTGAAATATTGCTGAGTTCAGCGTTAAACAACAAACAAATGAATGAACTGTAATCATACTCGAACTGCATTCATTTCAGTTAGCAATATGCAGCATTACACATGACGTATGCACTCTGTCCCTGTAATCAGGGACCCATGAAGGTCCCGGGGTAGAAGAGGCATTCAGCAACCCATGCTTGCCACAAAAGGCGACTATGCTTGTCGCAACAAGGGACTAACTGGATCAGGTGGCCAGGCTCGCTGACTGCTCATGTTGTTGATCACTAGATTGTCTGGTCCAGACTCAATTATTTACAGACCGCCACCATTTATCTGAAATATTGCTGAGTGTGGCAAAAAACTAAACCCTCTGACTCACTCACTGTAATCTGAAACACATGTCAAGGCATCATCAGCTTCAATAACCTAAATCAGACAAAGGTATATAGTAAATTACCTTTCCCATAGTAGGATGATATGTGTAGCTCAGATCTTGAAGTGTTCACAGTCGCTGGCTAAGAACGGGCCATTTTCTCTTTATATACTGTCGTCTCGTTCCAAATCCCACTTATCACTTATAAAAAACTCTAATACGGAAGTAGTAAGCTTTTGATCATTTTTCCCATGACGCCAGTCTTGTCAAAACTGTCATGAATTTTATGTACCTAATTACAACGGCTTTGTTTTTATTTATACATAAAGCATTTCTTTCACAATCATGTCATTCGCATGATGAATGGGAAAGTTATGATGCATGATGCATGTATTTACAGGAGTCGTTATCCAATAATATTCCATGTTGTCTTCCGTGATGTAGGTACGTCATCCAACGCATCCATTGTGTTTAGGAAGTACAGCTGCTTGACGGGAGGCACATAAACGCTTCTTCTGATTGGCTGGAATGTGGCCCTCCTGATGCGAGAGGGAATAAAAGCGAGTGTGGCCAGTCAGACAAATCAATATACACAGCTACAGTAACTGTTTAAGTATACTTTGTCCTTTGTTCATAAATATGGTGAGTGTATATATGTGATTGTGAAATTCATTTATGCTCGAAGAAATGTTACAAATTGTCCAATCAATTGTACAACCTGTTAGAGTTGCTGTAGAAGAAGTTGTATAAAATATATGATTTTACATACTTAATAGTTTAATAGGTGTACACATGCCAGATATTATCTGACAGGTACGCTGTAAAATTGTGATGTTGTTGTAAACGTAACAGTTGACGTTACAAATGTAACAGCATTACATGCAAAGGAACATTCAGAATTCACATCCATTCTCAACAAATCTTTCTCATGTTTATTGAAGCAGGTTTTCAAGACAATATGCGTTCTCGTGTCTCTGGCCGCCGTCAGCTTGGCGTGGAATCGACCCTCCTTCAATGGGCGTTCTTTGGGTGGTTCCACATCCAGCAGATTCGCTAGCCTCCTGAAATCCAGAAAGTCTTCTTTGTTTGGGTCCCGCGTCCGTGACGGATCCAGCATCTTCGGCCACCTCTCCGCCAAGACCAAACAGCCAGTCTGCTACTTTGACAAGAATGGCGTCCCACAGTACGAATGGCCTACCAAGAAGAAGTTGTGTTTCGACAAGTCTTACAAGTACCCTGTGTAAGTAATTTAATCACATCTGTTGGTGCATTTGCCGGAAAAAGAGACACATCATGCTGATATCTGATGAGTCTGTTTTTGTTTAGGCAAAGATACTAATGCCTACATCTGATATATGCTTTGGCATTGCTATTTATACCTTGAAGGTAGCAGAGACCTGAAGGATAGCCAAAAGGTAAATGTCATCGCTTGCCCGATGTGCTACGCTTCGGTTCCATTCTCCGTGTTTATACAGTCTGTAAAAAACAAATTTGTTATGAAATTGTGAAGTTGAATCTGACTACCATGTAGGTTCTACACGTGTCCATATAACAAAGTGTATTAGCACGAGATGACTGACACTGATGGTAAGGTGTTTGTTCCAGTGACCGTGTGTTCAGCGCCCTGGAGAAGGACCCCGACGCGATGGAGTACATGTTGCTGGTACAGGGCTGTTACCTTCACAACAAGATGAACGCCACTGGGTAGGTTCACGTGTTATCCCGAAGCAGTAAAAGGCCTATTCAATGATCAGGTCAAATTCCACTCTCATGGTCAATCGCCAACTGT
The DNA here is from genome assembly GCF_037392515.1 of Haliotis asinina. Lineage (NCBI taxonomy): Eukaryota > Metazoa > Mollusca > Gastropoda > Lepetellida > Haliotidae > Haliotis > Haliotis asinina. Next base: position 53,733,220 of record NC_090285.1, on the reverse strand, counting down.
TGTCATATTACGTGACGAGTAATTAACCTTTGTAAAATATATTGTCATTCTCCGTGATTCATCTGACATGACAACAATACCAACTTGTGTGATGAACAGGAACTGTCATCTCCAAATTCCATATGACGTATGTGTAATTAAGGCAATGGATTGACCTTGTGGTTAAATGGTCAGTCTCTCCAAGAAACCTGGTTCGATTCTGCCAATACCTTGTCTGCTCAAGTTGGGTTATTGCTCGGTGTCAGACTGCAGTTGGTCATTTGTTCAAACCCGCTGATAACTATAATACATAAAATTGTTTGACAATGTTTATGGTATTCCAGTCATTACCCCGCCTACCGCTACAAGGATCTGTGCTCCGAGGACACCGAACTCCTGGAGAGAATCTGGTGGACAAACACCCAGAGTGGACGTCGAGAGGTCTGTTACGTCATCATGCCTGAAGCCCAGGGAGTGGAGGTCGCTCAATGCGGGTACGTCACCCTGCCGAAACGCCATTTCATTCATCAGTGGTGTTTACTTCAAAATGATATTTTTGTTGAGCATTGAAAGCACGCGTACGTCTTTTGTAGTGCTTATTGTTACAGATTATCAAATTATTTATTCTTTTTCCTCCAGAGGTCGCTGCGTCATGGACACCATGGAGGTGAAACACCACTACTGCGTCCCCGACGGCATGGTTGAACGTGACATCTACGTCTTCTGTCCCGGCGAGATCAAGCAGTGCCGCAGAACCCGCGTCACCATCCCAACCGGATGCAGCTGTAAGAAGTACGAATGTCTAAAGTACCAGTTTGTGTAACCGTGGTTTACACTCCATCTTGAAAGTCGTAACTTTACGCATGCGTAAATGTGACGTCATCGCATGGACATTTCATCACTCCATGCATTTATGCTTATCCAGGTTCGAGATCCCTCAAATGTTTACACATTTGTCATTGTTATTTGTTTTATTTGTCAGTCTGTTGGTTAGAGAGTTTTACATATATATTGTGACCTTCCAAATTACAGTTTTACAAAATTTTACATTTGAAACTTTAAAAAAGTTGAGAGAATTCATTCTGACGAGGTTTGTCAAATATTTCTTTCACCGTTTTCTAACACCATTTGTACATATGTCATGCACACACATATAAATAGCTTGTGTATATTGTACATAGCCTGGACATGTCATCATGGTGCAAACACAAGACCGCTAATAGTAATTGTGTTTTCTTTCTTGATATTTCATGTTATTTGTACAGAATATAACAAATTGAAATAATACTTGTTGTTTACCTATTATTTACGACTACTACATTCAAACATGCTTCCAATCTTGCATAGCTCACCAAATATTGAGCACTTTCCGAGCTGAGTGTGGGGGGTTTAATACTGAGTACCGCCATACTCTGGCGGGTGCTCCACATTGTAAGAATATGATATTGAACACATCAGCCGGTTTTCCTCTTTGAATGCGTGGACAAGGTGTCCGACTTCGGATCAGAAAGTCTGTGTTGCTCGAATCCATGTACGGAGCTCGCAATTTTTTAACCGCAGTTGTTTAACTAGTTAAACCAGATCACAGGACGAACACGCATTTACACGCATAGATATATGCATGCCCCTACCTAAATCCACTGATCACGAACGCAATCATTTAACCCAATTTCGAGGGTTACATGGCGAGATAGATTACAAACGGTTACACTGTATATGACCATACATTTATGGAGCAAAGTGACTGATGATGTCTACCCCAAATGCCTGACACAGTCGAAATATGGCCTCCATCAAAGATTATTTTCTGATATCCCGAACAATGCAACTCAACAATTTTAATAATATCTTTACGAACAGTCATCATAAGGCGCAATTCCCTTTGAGTAGTGACCATCATTAGCGACAATACCATTTTTACGAATTGTTATTTTACACATCCAAAATCTCTGCTGTCAACTAAAGAATATCCTTGATCACTGGTCTAAAGAACATCCTTGAACACTGGTCTAAAGAACATCCTTGATTGAACATCTTTGAGCACTGGTTTAAAGAACATCCTTGAGCACTGGTCTAAAGAAAATCCTTGAGCACTGGTCTAAAGAACATCCTTGAGCACTGGTATTCCTTCTCCAACAATACAGCCTACTTAATTTTCAACTTGGATTAAGCGGCAATACTGCTTTAGTGTTTAGTCCCACATTTTGTTCTATAATCCTCCATCTACGATGACGCCCAAAGTGAGTCAGTGTCTGATGACGTTTCAGTGAGAACGATGTAAAAACAATTTACCTGATTAATCAAGCATCATTAACATGCCAAAACCTGTACCAAAATTACCACAATTCTGGCAATATGCCTTTGGGTGATCATTGATCCAGGCATTCATGGGAGTCTGTCAGCAAACCTGTCAGCTGAAATAATTACACGTTTATAAAGTCTTCTGATGTTTTACCTTAAGCAAATACACATCCTTTATGAACTGACCGCCCTATTGGTACTGTTGAAAGTCTAACAGCCTGTCTAATCTATTTGATCGGCATTGTAGACATGGATGAATGATAACAAAGTGTATGAAACTTTAAGGATAACAGCTTCTTTATCATATTATGATACGACGTTTTGTTATAAATCCCTATTCCTTTGTGACGCAAGAGCGATGTAATACAGCAGAGAACCTTATTCACATCTACCAGGTATTAATCAACGCAACATGAGGGTATGTATCATTGAGACTAACAACAATTTTGCTTGACAGGAATGCCTCAGCTCGTCACTCTTGCTTGCCAGCGGTACTGAAGCGTAACCATACCGTAACGTCGCATGATGATAAAAGAAAGAAGTTGTTATCCTTAAGTATCATGCCTTTCTGTCAAAGTTAGTCTTCACCTTGTGATTTGTATACTAATGCTTGGGATATAGTAGAAATCGTACTTTAGACTCTGCAGAGATGTTTTGAAATTATGGAATTTCTTTTGTTGTTTTATACAGGATGCTATTTTAAAAACGTCTATACCGTGCTCATGAAGTCAACAAGAATCTGCTAGTTTGGCTGGAAACATGGGAAGTTAGGGGTAACGAGCATCTTCAATTCACCCAGGACAATCTCACTGAAACAACTTATACAAATCTCACTCTTCCAACAGCTTCGTCCTTTGACAAATATCACAACGTTTGAGTACATCCGAGACAAGCTTGCTCTTGTTCATAGATCGTCATACATCTTGCTCAGAATTGTCAGTTAACGTTATAACATCTAAGCCCGAATTTGTTCAGGTGACCAATTCACGAGCCGTTGCGTGTGTTTATGACGGGTATATTTTTTGGCTTCCAATTAGCAGCTAAGTCACACAGGTTTTACATGTTCTTGGCTGACCGTTTGCTTTCACTAAAGCGGAAACATCCTAGTCATGTACTTTCTATCGTACCTCAGTTTACAATGTATCACATTAAGATGTAACTTCTTCCAAGTATATGTTTCTATTGGTCAACCCAAGCATGGGTTGCTGAAGACCTATTCTGACCTGGATCTTCACGGGCTCTGTGACATATTTGAAACAGCTGCATTATGTGTCACCAGCTGTATGCATAGTTACAGTGGACAACATGAGCATCTGTCATCAGAACAGAAACTGGAATATCTTCAGGTAGCTTTTATTTTCACACATTACATCTGTACATTATATACATGCGCGCACAATCAATGATGATGTCTGTTTACACTGTACAAAAATGGATCATGTACATGTTCACAAAATTTACTACAGAAAGTATTTACATGGAATTCGCAAAATATTTACATACCTGTAAACATGAGACCACGACTACAGGTTTGATAGAATCATTGTTTGAAAGACAATGGCCTGTGTGCAAAATATTACCTGCAATTCCCATTATTTGAAACATCTTTAGTTTTAAAAATCTTCATCACGTGTCAAAAATGAAATGACAGAAGTAAACGATTGGTTCACGACCATGGTGTACCAATCGCTTGTATAAAGCCGTCATTTAAAGAATCTTGTCCTGGGCACAGAAATATCCCCTGCAGCCACAGTAGCTGGGGAGGGTAACGCTCAACTCAGTGAAGTAGCCCTTGGGTTGGTAGTGGGCCCCGTTCTGGAGGAGGTTGTGTTGCATGCGGTAGGTGGGTGGGGCAGCACGGGGGTCGTAAAACTCGTCGGAGGAGGGGTCAAGAGCGTAGATGGGGTCAGTGACGGGGAAGACTGCTGGGTCGGGGAGACGGCAGTAACCGAGGAAGTTGCGGTAGGTGATGCCGCGTTGAATGCAGTGGTAGCCAGTCACACCGTCGTAGCCAAGGTCGCATTCTCCTCTGTAAAAACAAACGGCTTATATTAAGTAGGGTAGGTAGTTAATATCCAAATTCTAAAGTGTTAATTTGTATATTGATATCAGAATTAACATTAATCATTCCTAATTTCACAAAGACATGTGCAAAATTACCTTCATGTTCAATAAATATGAACATATGATGTTACAATGTTACAAACCGTACAAGATATGGTCTTCCTTTGAGCGTCCTTTGATTTATATTTAAATGCAAATACCTGTAAACTGCACCGACATTTTTTTGCCTTGATGACGATTACTGCGTACGTACCCGCATGTGGCGTAGTAGATTTTCTGGGCGTGAGGACGAACAACGTAGCAGACTTGACCGTCCAGGGCGTAGACGGTGTGGACCATGGTGCGAGTGGTGTTGCACACGCTCGTCATGTTGTAGTATTTGGGCTCAGAGCTGCAAAGGAAGTGACAATAGTAAAATTCACCAGTACCAGCGATGACTGGTTATGTACTGGGGACAAGTTGGCAGGCTGAAAGAAGAGAGCGAATTTCTAGAAGGTATACGTTTGCTTTAGTGATATTTTGGATATGGACACAAAGGCGATTGAGCGAGTATAATCTTTCGCCGCTTATACCAGTATTCCAGCAACATCACGGGAAAATGGCCTTCACACATTGTGGGGAATCGGCGTGATCATGAAACACTTTACCTTACCCCACTGCCAAGGATATCAAGAAGAAATTACCTAACATTCTACTATGAACTAATTACACAATATAACACGAGTCAACACAGTTACACCAGTCTGCACTTTTTCAGTGATTGCAATATGTCCTTCCATGTCAGTATTTCACATAAGTGACGAGGTTTTCATGAAGCCATTGAAAGTTCATTTTGAAACGTGAAAACCAGTATTCTTGCGGTGTAATCATTGGGACAACTCGATGCCCATTAATCATTCCTTATAGCGAACATTTGTTAAACCGGATGATTTGCAATTGTCCCACTTACTGTTTGTTCATGAAGTATTTATCTTGGTCCTGGAAGCAAGTGGAGGTCAGGTTGAGGTAGATACGCCAGTGATCAGTGGCGTAGAACAGAGCCTCCTCGATCTCCTGTCTGGAGACAAAGTGAGTATGTCAGACAGTTCGACTTAGTTATAACATCGTCATTCGAAGTATAAAATATGTCCTACAAAGAGTAACATCCATGTATTTTGTCTTAACGGTACGTTAACTGCATGTACGAATATCAAGTAATTTGACTTAAAGGCATGTGGTATGTTTCTAGGCAAGTGGTTTTATGCAGTGAAAATGTCAGACATTGTTATTTCAAGTATAATTTGGTAAAACGTATATCATGAAGAAGTATGACTCGTTACAATCTAATTTGATAAACATTCCATACAGGAAATGTTTCTGTGACGAAATAAATAATACCCTTCCTGTGCTTTTCCGAACAACCAGTGTTAGGTAAATATACTTACTCAGGATATTTTCTTCCATCATTGCACACAAAACTCAGGTCAAAGTTCTGGTCAGAAGAAAGCTGCTGGGAATAGCAGGCCGGCTTTGGGAGAGGGGGAAGGGCCGTCGTCATGACGACGAGGCACGCTAATGCCACAAAACTGTATATAAACTGAAACATAAACCATTGCGTGTTATTACAGTACGCATTTACGTTTATGTCACAATGAATGGGGCATCATATTGAGTCGTTCAATAATTTAATGACAATAATTTGAAACCTTTCAATTGATGGAAAGGATTTTGGGTCTAATAGTTTCCAGAATAACTGGCTCAGTCGAGTAATGTCCATTAAACATTGAACATGACTGCCTTGGTCGCTGTAGCTATATTTCTACCAAAGTGTAAATCGGAGTATCGCGAAAGTATTTCTAACGACAAATGGTACCTTTAACGTAACTGCCTCAAACATCAAGACTATATTCATTTGTGTCACCAATATCAAACTTCACACAATGAAAACGCTCTCAATACGTTAAATCTAAAATATATATGTAAAAAGTATTAAGTTTTCTAAGAAATACATCAGATAACGTTATATACCGTATTGAAAATATAGTGGATTTTACCATATTCATTTAATCTGGCAATATGCAGTTTTACAAACATGCATACAGATATATTAAATAATTTAAATCTGAAATACGTGTTAATTCATTAACCGTATCACTTAAATAAATCAGATATCAATATATACCTTTCCCATGGTAGGATGATATGCGAAGGTCAGTTCTTGAAGTGTTCGCAGTCGCTGGCTGAGATTTGGACAGTGCCCCATTATATACTATCGGCTCGCTCGCTCCCCCTCGTGTCACGTGACACCTGTCAGTCAAACTCCGTGACGTCAGTACGTCATCCACTGCAGTAGCTACCGCAATCGACATCCATGACCTACATGTTTCCTGATTGTTCCATATGATAAATCAAGGTATATCCTTGTACGTCACAGAGACATAATTAGTCAAGTGCGACAATTTGCCCATCAATCATGTGTTTAGTGTTTCCTTATTTTACCTTGATTAAGTACCTAAACGTCATGTGTTACTGTTTGTCTTGATGTAATTATTTTTTTCTAAACAATATCATCACCTGTGCAAGATAATAGTGTTCAATTCAAGCATTTTAAAAGAGGGTATTTCGTCACAGTTTTCATTGGAAGATTTTAATGAGGCACCTTCAATTATTGTAACAAAATATCACCAAGGCTAGCAGAATGTCGTCGTGTTTACAGAGTGCATAACATGTCAATAATCTATATTTATCTACACACCTTATATCTGAAATTAGCTGTAGGAGTCACTGACTACACGTCGTTATTCATATGGTGTCATTATCGTTCCTCTGAATATGCTGATGCTCCAGCCAAACAATGATTTGAATAAAAGAGGTATACATATAATATTTGAAAATAGCCTGAAAATAAAACCACCGAGACAATTTGACTGCTACATTCCAACATGTTTTATTAATATCTTCAGTGAGTAAAACCCTACATATTAGATACAATCCATATATACATTGCACATAAGACTGAGCCCAGGCGGAGAAAGATCTTGAATACACAACGGAGTATTTACAGAATATCTGGACTTAATCTTTCATAACTTATATGAATTGCTTATGCTACTGACAAAACCACTTGCTTTCACTTATATATAGTTTTGAGGCTATTTAATGGGGTTTTACCCCCAAATGTCCACTGTAAAAAGCATTAATATGTTTAAAATTGCGCAATTTCAGTCTACAGAAGGTTTCAGCGTCTACATATATAACAGACAGTTGATTGTATAGTAGTTGTAGCTCATACATCACTTAATGTTGCGTTCTGCATGCGATATTAATTTCAAGGTTAATTTTAATGACAGCAAATTAAGGGTTTGGGCTCAATTTATATACTATAAATATTAAGTGGTTCACTTTACATAGCTTGTCAAGAGGAACAAATGACAAATCTCTTCCCATAGTCTTTAATCTCTATAACAAACTGACTCGACTGTGAAATTTTGACTTAAGAACAATCGTTTATGAATCACTATTGTAAAACAAAAGTCACTGTGCTCTGTAATCTGATTGGTTGAAAAACATGATCAAATGGTATTAGATTCTCGAAAACTGCAAGACTATTCTCTGCGTATTGACACGTAGAAACCTCGCAAACAATTGTTTTGTTGAGTCCTCAACAGTGGTGACGTCATTCAAATCATATTGTGACGTAAAGTCAGAATGACGTCACAAATGAGCAGCTGAAACGGCCTGCTGATGACACTTCACTGCTGTACCCGTAGTCGATGTAAACGAGTGCAGACAGTAAAACACTTTGTTTACTTCTGTGTTTACAATGTCGATAAACACATGATGTTTATCCCCTAATTAAGCAATGATTAACGTATCCTGCTCCACCGTGGTCAGTCGCCACAGTGCATGCAGTGTCTAGTCAATTTCCACTCGAAAAATACGATAACATACGGTACAGATTAAATTGAAGAATTTTATTAGTCATCAATTTGTCACTGATACGTAAGAAGTCGGCATGCTCTTCCCATGTCTGTCGTAAACCGTTTACATGCTTCGCTGTGGCCTAGTATTTTGTAACCATGATCAAACAACCTTTGATCGTGATCGTGGTCATCAACAAGAAGAATAGTGCTTTGTGTATAGACCATTCTGATTATTCCTTACGCGAGTGAGTGAGTTTAGTTTTATGCCCCAGTCAACAATATTCCAGCTATATGGCGGCAGTCTGTAAATAATCGAGTCTGGACCAGACAATCCAGTGATCAACAACATGAGCATCGATCTGCACAACTGGGAACCGATGACATGTGTCAACCAAGTCAGAGAGCCTGACCACCCGATCCTGTTAGTCACTTCTTACGACAAGCATAATCTCCTTTTATGGCATGCATCGGTTGCTGAAGGCCTGTTCTACCCGGACCTTCACGGGTCTAGTTCTTTACGGGTTGACACATATTGAAGTCAGTGGGTTTACGCATTTAGCTGTCGGACTGCATTGATCACGTTTATTCGTGATTTCAGTGATTTTTAACATCATAATTATGCAATTGTACTTCACAAATCCCTTGGAATCTGAGGATGGGTTTAAGAATTCCCAGCAACGTTTCCTCCAAAGATAAATCCATTTGTCGTATTGATAATTAATGGGGCCATTATAGTACCTCGTTCTTCAGGAAGGCATATGACATGAATCCATCGCGTAACTGACGCCAACATGACGACCGCTGACGT